>NC_079489.1:56775591-57975591 GCF_020520425.1 Spinacia oleracea | reverse complement strand
ACTTTAGAGGGAGGAAAAAGTGTTATAGAAAAATGGAAAATTTGATCTGAAAGGTACTAATGCTGGAAAAAGAAACGTATTCGTAGCAGTGAGCTAGAATTTACAAATGCCATGATAACAAATGTCAATTCAAATCCTTTACTATCAAGTCTTCATAAGCTATTTCAGAATTTGTAATTCTGGATCTGAAACTCTATCCAAACACTTGATTTGTCAAATTACGTCATTTAAATGAAATCATAGTTACCAAACACACTAAAAATATATTTTCCATGAGGACTTAGTAACGTATTGTTACTCTACGCATATCACATGTGCTTATTTGTGTGAAAAAACATTAAATTCGACTCCATAAACCATGAATACAGCGACATGTCTAAGTTTCTACAAGTTTTAATTGATAGTTGATGGCTATATCAATTGCCTTGAATATGCATCTAATGCATATTATGAAATATCAATTTATCAATAACCTATTCATGGCACAAAATACATAAAATAAAACGTGTACGATAGGCCTTAAAATTTAAAACAAAAACCCAATCTGAACCCATTGGCCAGCAACGGAATATTTGGTTATCAACCACAATTTCCTATCACAACCAAAAATAACCCAATCTTACGAAAGTGACTAACTCATAAATTACCCGAAAACGAAAATGAGCAACCCGTGTCCGACCTCACTGATTGTTCCAAACCTTCTAACCGTTATAGAGGACATTGGTTGTAGGTGGGGATAATGATAATGACCAGACTGCAAGTACCTGTAAGGATCATGATTTGAAGGAGCATCTACAAAAGACATATCGTTGGATTATGGATTGTTATTTCTCTTCCGGTAATTCTTATTCAAGTGAAGCTTTTGCTGGTATTTCTTGCTATTTCACTTCAGATAATTCTCATTCAAATTTCAAATTAAATCTTGTGCTGGTATTTCTCGCTCAATTTTAATTAAAAGCTTACCTGAATTCAATTGTGTTAGGAAAAAATTAATAATCTAGGAGACTATATGAGCTTTGTGGTACACCATGAGGGTATCATAAATGGCTCATCCATTCACATATTTCCAAGTTTTCCACCTCTCCTTTTGGAGAGCTTCCCCTTACAGAGACGTATCAAAATATGCACAAACTATAATACTATAGAATGCCTCATTGAAAATTTGAAGGAACAATTTAGCTAGATGAAGGGTTCATGTAGATGCAGAATTATTCATCAATTGTTTCCAATGTTAATACGCTTCCATGTGACATATCTTTCACATATAAATATAGCTAGAAGTCAAGAGCACATTTGATCATGCAATCAAGATGTCTTAGAAGCAATTTCAAAGTAAAATCAAAGATACATGATAGAAAGAGACTAACTTTGATTGCAGAAAACATAGGAGGAACTTGCCAAATTTCCCCAGTAAAGGATGCAGCAGCCTTTCTTACATCCTCATCCTTGATATGTTCCCATGGTTCACGTTGGATTACCTATATAAAAATGTTAAACCTAATGATATAGCAGATACAAAGATAAAGGATAATAAAGACCTACAAGGTGCATTTATTCTAGTTCCACCATACACAATAGATTGCGAGGCACAAAACTAAGATACTATCCCACAACAATTAGGTACTCTTTATATACGAGTAATACATAATGCAAAAGTGTCATAATATCACCCCCACAACTTCAAAATTCAAATACTACACTGGTAGCCACCCTTATTGTAACATCCAATACATTAAATATATTTATGGTAGGAAACTAACCAGCTTAAAGAAGAAAAAGATGGTGAGTACAATAGTTGAGTCTTACATGATAAAGGGGGAGTTTGTTAAAAAAAAAGGGAAAGGGAATAAACACCCTTCATTCCCTTTTTTATTGTTTGTTTGCCAATTTTAATCGTTCCCTTTACCCCTTTTATTCCCCCACTTTCCTCTACAATGATTTCCCACCCCCCTATAGAATCAATCTTACGCCCCTAAAGTCCAAACTCCTCCACTCATCTTCCTTAACCAACCTTAGACGCCATTTTTACCAACCTTAACCACCTTATCACACCACACCACCACCAAACTCCACCAACACAACGGCCGACACCGACGCCATAGCATCGAATTTCACTACCCAACCACCATCGAAAACCACCTAACCACCCCAAATACCACCGAGCCATCCCAAAAAATCCACCCACGAAAAACCACCCACTGATCATTAAAACCGCCCCACCCACCCGGAGACAACCCCTTATCCCCAACAACCGAAAAACCACCCACCGATCTCTAAAACCGCCCCACCCACCCGGAGACAACCCCGACACTCAATTTCTACCCAACAACCATTAGATCTGAAAGTTACCTTCACTTGAAAAGGAGAGAGTGAGAGAGGAAGGGCGGCGACCATATAAAAAAAACGCGGATGCGGTCGCGTTCGCGGTAAAGGTCGCGTTGTCGCGGAAACCGCTTGTAACGGAAGAATAGAACGGATCGCGGCTGACGCAGTGTGAATTTTTTGAAAAAAACCACAATAGCATATCTAAGCCTTATTATTACATTTTTAGTCTAAAAAGTATTATATCAACACAATATAACCAAATCTTTCCTAATATAAGTGAGTATTATATTTTGTGAACAAATAAACACACGAAATATCATGTTTCATAAACTACATAACTAATTACAAAAATATTGTTGGTCAATTTATGTAAAGAAACGGTGTAACGGAGAAAAAAACGTCTAACGCGGCGAGTCACTGTTACGTAACGGACGACGCGGGGAGAAGGACGTGAATTTTGTCAAACCGTAACGTAACCGGTTTTCGAGGAACGGCAAATCCAAAATAGGTTACAGAACGGCCGTTACGTAACGGAACGGCCGAGTTTTAATTCCATGGCGGCGACCAAGATTTTGCGGTGGTATTGAGTGTCGACTGTCGGGTTTTTGCAAGCTGGTTGTTGGGTGGGTGGTGTTGGTTGTGGGGTTGTGGGGTGGTGCGTTGGATCAGTGATAAGAAGTGGAGGTGGTGTTGTGTTGTTGTTGCTAGAATGAGAGAGAGATTATTTTTTGTTTTGTCTCCCTTTTTCCTCTATGAATAAACAACATATTGTTGAAATAATGGCTTTTAAAGCCTCTTACTCAATATGATTTATCATGTCGTTTAAATCCTCCCTTAATGCCTTGTAACTCCACCCCTTTAATGTACTCTTAATAAGGAGTATTTCATCTCATTAAGTGGAGGTTAGATACTTACATTTCAACTTTGGATTATCTTATTTTCTTTGAATAATCAATCCTATTTCTGACTCTTCATCTTATGGTTATTACAAAATTGTTATCTTTGTTATATATTTTCAGTTATGGGTCAAGTGTAACATATACAAAAATATCACATCCTACCCATAGCGAAAAACACTATTGAGCAATATCTTGTGACTCTTATCCTTCACATTCAAGTACATGAGTATGTGGGAGTGGTGCTAACCTTGGGCAACGAATCGGTCATAAACGTTTTACTACTTATTCTTTACCATATCTTATATGATTTATGTTTTGTTGTAGCCGTCTTTAACACTACATATTCCTTACACATAGAATTTGTGTGTTTTCCATTTCTTCCTCCCTCTTTCCCTTTCTTGATTTCGTTCCCTTTACCTAATGCAAACCCTAACTAAGTTAGACCACTATTCTAGCACAGAATTGAAGCAACAAACTCAAGACTAGTTTGAACACAAAAAGTGATAGCAATAATAAGGAATCATGTAGTCATTCTACTAGTTTACTAGTTTGCAGTAATCAAAGTAACTATCACGACCCATCATAAGGCAGGACTTATACTAGGCCGTATTGGTGACGGTGGTTGTGATAGCAAGGAAAACAATAGTCTCTAACTAGTTCACATTGGTTATAGGTGGTAGGACTTAATGTTTGGGACTTCATCAAAGCTAGCACAAGTTATTCACAATGGTGATGGTTATTGTTATTGTCATAATGATAAAACTGGCAATAAGAAATGTACAAGTAATATTCCTTCGTTCTATAAAGATATGTATCTAATACACTTGAAAACAGAAAAATTTTAAACAATATACTTAGATGGCATGTTGAGGTGTGTAATAATTTAAATAGACGGGATAAGTTGCAAAGATTGGTGAGTTAAGTTACAATTCAAAACCCTGATTTGGTTAAGTGCACTCATTTTTAATAGAGGATGTAACAGTGATATCAGTTATTTTATTTTATTTTTTTTGTGAGGAAGGGAGGGGGTGGGGGGGAGGGGTTGAGGACTTTTGTGGAATGAAGAAAGTATTAGGCTGAAATAGTGCAACTAGAACTATGTGATTTAAGAAACATAGTCGGTACCAAGGAACATCAGACAAACCGGTGAATCTGCATCCCAAGTGGAAGTTGCCTCCCCCAGACGGAAAATTCCACTGTAACCCTTAATCATACCCTGATATCTGCAGCAATAATATTATAATTCAGGAACATGTTTGATAGCCCAATGTCTATCAAAGAAACCACAGAATTGATATGACCAAAAATAGACTACTGAAAAGGCATTGTTTTGCTTGAAAACTAACTTGTCTGCCAATTTAGTAGCTTTCCCAATACAAACAATCAACAATCCGGTAGCCATAGGATCTAGAGTACCAGCATGTCCTACCTGTATCAGATACTTATTAGAGGATAATACACCATAAACGAAAGAGGCACAACAAGGGGCATAACATATAGAAAACGGGCAGACTACCTTTTTTACTTTAGTCAAACGACGCAGCTTGCCACAGACTGTGAATGAAGTCCAACCTGTGCAGTTCAAGTATCTTTTTAGCTTAGGTGTTATGACCCATATAATAAAATTTCTTGTTGGTTAACCAGCTAGCCAGTATTAAATTTCGGCCACATCACCGCACTCTATAGATTTCTAAGCTTACCTCATCCATGATATTGGGCCATGACAGCAACAAACCATTGGCATTGCCTGCGAAAGTGGTTCTGCGACAGTTATAACTGTAGGAGAGATAACTGTAGGAGAGATAATTGTAACTGTAAACCCCATCCATTTAAACCCCCGCCCAGCTTCAGTTTTATAACTGTAGGAGAGATAATTTTGTTCTTTCCAGCAAGCAGGTTCGGAAATGCCCACATATTTAAAATTTGTGTAAACAATAACTAATTACAATCTTAAGCTCATGATTTTTATCAAGGAAACAGCTGGAAATGCTAAATGCAACAGTACTTCATTGCTAATCATCAAGTTTACTACTATTATTCCAAAAGGTTGCTCTCAGATCGTGTAACAATGTTTAGTGGCATGGTATCTTATCATAAGCTCCACAGACAGCTGCATGAACTACTAGAATGTATTTTCAATAAGAAGTGGTGCTGATTGTAGGTGTTCTTAACAATAAAGCATAATCAATATATGCTGCCATTGAAGCCTGGTCAATAAAACTAACTGGCCAATAATTAACAAAGAATCAATGAAGCCTCCATATACACTAGACAGCTTCGCACTGCTTATTCTATGATCACAAGTTGGGGTTTAAAAAGAAAATTCCATAACCTTTTCCCAGGTGAACACAACACTGTTTTGAAATCCCAAATGACCAGCCAACCTCTCGATTTGTATCGAGATAAAACTTCAACTTGCCTCAAGAAAAAAGTCAAAGACAATCCTTCAAGGGCTATTTTATAATTCTACCTCCACCTTTAAAATGATATTCCCACCTTATAAACTAACAAGAGCCTTTCACATCCATCCCCCAGCCAGCACACATAAACGCACTCTTGCCTTTCGAGCAGTTTGTTGCTATACATCCACCTAAACGGCCCATACTACAGACGTACACAAGAAGAGGAAAAAGAAAGGCAGCTACACATGACAAAGAGGAAACAGAATCAGCACCTGAGCCAGAAGGGAGGGGAGAAACCACTTAGTGGGTACAGCCCTTGGTGTCATTAAAGCTTTTGTCTCATTGCAATTATAGTTGTATTTATGTCTTTTGTCTTATGCTAGCCTATGGTGTATTTAAAAGGGAGGAAGGGAAATAGAAAGGCATCTTGAGAGGGTATTGGTTAAGTGGGAGAGTTGAGGACCTCTCGAATGTTGTCAGTGGTGTAAACAAGATTTAAGCTTTATCCCTAATATAATTATTACAATCTTCCCTAATTTTGTTGTTATTTGAGTATTCTGTGTACCTGATTGTTAGGAACTCTGAGTTCCTTGCACTTGGTATCAGAGCAGGTGAATCATGCCGGCCTCAAACACTCAACGGCTAGATAATATTGACCAAGTAATATCGACCAAGCCATTGGAGATTTGAAGGAGCAACTCGACTCATTGGAAGGAAGGTTTGAGAACTTGGCTGAATCCATTGGAAGGATTGTAGCAGAAATTGTGGCTCAGCAAATGAATACCTTGAAGGAAACCCTGCACTAACAGACCAGAAAACAGGGAGGCAGAAGCACAAATAAACCATGATAAGGTGGAAGGAGCAATCTCTGAGTTAGAACGGAGGTTGAACCGTTTCCGGGAAACTCAAGCAGGCAGACGGCACAACTGACGACCCAGCAAGAGAAATTCCAACAGGAAATGCGGGAGCTTGTAACTGGGCTCTAGAAACCACCGCCCAACAACAACAACAAAGCAATTCACATCGGAGAATACTCGAGTGTTTGAGAAAGGTAAAGGGCACTGGAAGTACAGAAAAATAGAGATGCCTCAGGTCGAGGGTACGGACCCGGACGGCTGGATTTTGCAAAGCGAAAAGTACCTTACAGTGTTTAAGGGTTCTCACCAGAACTTAGTCATGTATAAAAGGAACGCCACGAGATGACGCTCCGCAACTTATTCAATCAAATGAAACTGTACAACTTTTAATGAACACAATCCACAGACAAACTTTTGACTTTTCATTACTCACAGGGTGCAAGATGGTTAGGTTACATGGATCAATTAATCATGTTGAATTATAACTAAATCTATTGTGAGCACAGTTTCATTTAATTTGCACAAACTTGATAAATAACAACATTAACTAATTGTGAGTCCGCATACATTGGCATTTGGCACCACTATTAAAAAAAAAATATAATCAGAATCAACGACGAAACAGAAACCCTCACCTTTAGGCTTGTTCACCAAAACAACAGTTCCAGCAAGACTATCCCATTTAGGAGGTAGTCCAGAAGTCCTAGATGCCAAAAAAGGTTGATCAACACCAGAAACTTGAGCATTCTTAGTAGGAACTTTCTTCAAACACTTAAAAAACTCCTCCACCTTCTTGTCAGATACATCCTTAATCCCACCCTCATTACTCTTCCCATCACTTCCTTCCTCAAAAAACATCAACCCTTTATCTTCCTCTCCATTCCCCAAATTATCCGCCTTCTTATTCTTCAGCTTCCCCTTAAAATCGCTTAAATTCGATTGCCCAGGTTCTAAAAAGGCCTTATCTAAACACTGATCAGGAAAATACTTCTTCTCCAATTGATACACCATCTTATAATGCTTATCCTTCTCCCAAGGAAAAGCCAAAGCATCATAGAAATACAACTCTTCTTCTCTCTTATGCAATGTTCTAGGCTCAACAACTTCAGGCCTCAATTCGACAAATTCTGCTTTCTCCCTCATCTTCTTTCTCTCATCATCAGAATCATCACCATACATCCTCTTCTCCCTCTTCTTGTAAAACTTCCTTTTACTTTTGTCCATCCCCTCAAAACTAGTGGCACTATTCACCTTATTGAACCTGTCGTTTTCATTCTGCGTTAGCTTCCTGTCAACCCAGTCCTCAAAACTGAGTTCAGGGGAGAATGGGTCTGGCTCGGGCGAGTCGGAATCGGAAGACTCGTTGGGTTTTGAACGAGGGGGAGGAGAGAGCTTGGTCGGGGAACCTCGGGGAGAAGGGTGGGAGATAATCATGTCGTATTGAAGAGGATAAGGCGTTGGAGGTGAAGAGAAGGGTCGAATTTGAGGGAACAGAGGAAAGAAGCATTTTGTAGGTCGGAGAGACTGGAATTGCAGGCGTTTTGAGGAATGGAGGAGGAGAGAGAAGTGGGAGAATTGGAGTGATTTACAGGCCGCCGCCATTGTTGTTCTTCTGGTGGTGCTTCAGTTTATCGTTAAGGCCGCGCGATGACCCTACCATGGGTTTCACAAGGAATTGAAGGCAAACCAGATATGTAACCCCCAGTTGAACAATTTAGTGCACGGCTGCACTGTTTGGTCAAATTTCTGAAAAACAAGTTGGATTTGTTAAAATTAGGACGTTAATGACCCGAGTATTCTCGTGAATTACTCGATGTCCGGCTTGCTAAAGCTCGGATCGAGATCTTAACAACTTAAGTTTGAGCTACCCTAGGCTCGGCTCAAAAACTCATGAACAAGCTCGAGGTTTTTAAGAATAATCTAATACTCCCTCCGTCCCATAATATAGTGCCCGTTTGACCAAAATCACGGTTATTAAGGTAAAAGATAACATTGATAATAAAAACAATAATGATTTGTACTTTCAAGATAAAGTACATGTTAGTTGGCAAAAATGGAGAGATAAATTATAGATTAAAGGTGTGTACATAATAAATAGGCCTAAAAAGGACAAAAATCAAGCACATGGATTGAATAAAAGTCAAAAAGTACAATTTTCAAAGTAGAAATTAATGGTTTAAAATAGAAATAGGCACATCATTTAGGGACACCATTTTAGGAAAACAGGCACTATATTATGGGACGGAGGGAGTATCTATGGATTTTTGGATAAAATCACCTTAGAAAGTTAGGACTTTTGAAATAACCACCTTATAATTTTATTTTATTTTAAATAACCAACTTAAATTTACCAACTTTAAGAAATCACCACCTTTATTCAACTTTCGTCAAATCTTCCGTTGTGGGGCTCACATCTAACGTCTATATGCACGCGATGCGTGCGAAATTATTAAAAAACTTAAAATTACGTTGTTACAATAATATATCACAACAAAAAATCAAAATTTCATTCCTCAAGTGGAAAATGTTCGCAATTGTTCCAACAAATCGAATTCATAAATGGAAAATGTTCAACAGGTTCGTCAAATTAACTCATTTCCCTCTCAAATCTATGAATCTATTTCAATCAATTTCATTCTTAGAGATGACATTGGTCATGTCCGGAGCCTTAAACTGCTTTGCGGCCTGAGTTTGAAGTTGTGAGCTCAAATCTTCAATCTTAGCTTTACCAAAGATAACATTACCAAAGAAAATATATGTATCTGGTGTTGGGCTCTTGAAGACACCAGGCTTTGAAATGACAAAAAAAATTACCCTTGATTGTTGCTGATTAATTATCAATCACGTAAATAATATATAAAAGGTAGTGGAAAAACGTAAATAATACATATATAAAAAAGGTAATGGAAATCACATACTCCATAAATAAGGCATTACCATATAATGGCATAGTCGATCAGTAGCAATTACCATATCATGGCATAACTAAGTAAGGATCATGGCATAATTAAATTACCATATCATGGCATAACTAAGTAAGGATCATATCATGGCATAGAATAAGGCCATAAATTACGCCATAATCACTTAGTAGCAATAAATTATGGCCTTATCATGACATAGAATAAGGCCACAAATTACCCCATAAATAAATTCTAATTAAGTAAATAATTTTAACTAATTATTCTCTTTGACTAACTTTACATAACTGACATGATTTACAATAATAAGAATATATCACCATGTATTCTAAACAAAAATTTAAACCAGAAAAAAAAAATCACTCCATATATTGTTTAATAGTTAAAATACAAATACAGAGTATTGAACAATAAACAATTCAATTTCTGTAGCAAAAAGGATTAAAAACTATAACTTAAAAAAAAGAAACGGCTTGTGTTTTGGCAATTGTATTATTTTCCATATATAAATTTGCAAAAAAACAAACCCAGGAAAAAATCAACTTCCAATTCAGAATAATTTTCGATAATATGCAGGAACATAAATTATGAACAAATGAATATATTGATGATAAGATATTAAATTTCGACTACCAACATAATCAAACGACTCTTTTTTTTACGGGATAATCAAACAACTTCAATACAAACAAATGAAACACTCTTTGATTTCATAATCTCTTTTAAGCATTTTATCAAACACCTAACATGCATTGAGAATCTCAACTGAATCTTGTTATTGTTCTTCATTATTTACAACGCTAAAGATTGAATTGAGCGCTTAGTTTGAGATAGATGTAAAACCCAGATTCTTGAAGCAAATAATTGCAAAAAATAAAATAAAAATGGAAGTGATGATCGAATTTCCCAAAAAAGTGATCGAAATATTTGGATATGGGGTTATTTCGCAATATTAGCAAAACCGTTGGTGTTTTTGTTGAAAATAAATCTCTATTATATTCTAGAGAGGATTCAGAGTTCGGACAGGTTTATTCACAAATTGAATGGATTGGAAGGATTCTAGAGAAGACTCAACTTTTTTTTTTGACGCGATAAGTAGTGCAATCAGGCTCAACCATCCACCCAGATGTCAGCACGTACTTGAAGAGTGAATTTCTCGTACTGCCGGAGTCCGGAGAGCATGCGGCTAGTGATGGCTCGCTGATGCCGCTCCCGCAGCTTCATTTTCTCCTTTACTTTTTCCCTCTTTATCCTACCTTTTCCATCTCCGCTTTTGGAGGAATTTTGTAGGTGACGGCGAAACCTCGAGACCGCGGTTGGTTTGTGGCTGCGGTTGTGGCAGAGAAATAGATGGTATTGGTGGGAATTTGAGTGAGAGAAATTGTAATGTTAGGGATTGGGCTAGGGATTGAGAGCTATATGCATAAAATTGTCACTTTTAAAATGATTAGGTTTGTAATTCAATTAAATTGTAAGATGGTAGAGGGTAGTTTAGTCTTTTTAAAAGGGGACACCAAAAGCGTGATTACAAAAATAACCCTCCCCTCTTCCTTTATATAATAGAGATGTTCCTCCACTAACAAACCTTGTTCCAAAATAAAATCTCCAAAATCCGCAAATTAAATCAATTTCTCTTCCAATTTTTCAAGTACATTTCATCAGCAAACAAATTTCGGCAATTTCCCCCAATTATCATAAGGTGCGCATGGTGAAGCAGGTAATTTGTAAAAATTTGAAATTAGGGTTCTTCGTATGTAAAATTTGGGATTTTTTTTTTTCAATTTGGGGTTTTAAACTCAATTGATTGTTGCAGGTTGATGGACCATGTGATTATTGTTATTGCGGAGCTCCTATGTCAATGCTAACTTCTTGGACTCACAATTCGCGTAGAAAATTCATTGCTTGCAAATACTATGATCGAGAAATGGAAACAATTAGGAGATGCAAGTATTTTTGGTGGCTTGATTTGGATAGCATTACATGGCAGAGGGATGTCATAAACCAGATATTGTTGGAGAAAAGATTGATGAAAATCGAGATGAATGCTATGAACAAAGAGATTGAAGAGTTTAGCTACCCGAAAAGGAGGTTCATGAATGAGGTGGGAAAGCACAATAAGAATGGTGGAGCATATCATATGGTACTACTCATGAGTTGCTTGATGTTTGTAGTTATTGTAGTTACATTAGTGGTTTTAAGTAGTGTTAGGATGGTATTCAAGTATTATTACGATAAGTAGTTTCATTAGTGATTCGAATTTAAGATGTTGTGATCAAATGCTTTTGTCTTTTGTTGGAAAAAATGTTGCCGCCTTTGATTGAATCATTGAATGAATATGCTTGTCTTACCTTTTTGTTGTCATTTCGAACCGTAACTTCCTAATTCCGGTAAAGTCACTCATAAAATCAGTCAATTTTTTAAATTTTAAAGGATGGTTGAAAAGAAATGGCCTATCTTTATTGAATTGGAAACGATCAAAGATTGATTAATCAACATAGAGTAATGAAGAGGCAAATAAATTGCTACAACTCAAAACTTTCCAATTTCGGTATAGTCCCTCATAAACCCGTGAAATATTCAATACTTAAAGGATGGTTGAAAAGAAATGATCAATCTTTACAGAATCGTAAACTATCAAAGATTGATTAATTAACACGGAGTAATGACATGGCAAATAAATTGCTACAATTGTGGTAAATCTTGTCATTCTCTCTTACTTTCTTAGTAAGTTTGTACGTTAACCGGAGTTGTACCCTAGCCATTGTATAATTACTTGTTCAACACCTACTCGGGAATGTGTTCCACTCTTAAAAAGCAAACTAATGTAAACCCAAACTAACAAAACAACCAAAGTTGACTTACCGAAGTCAACCTAAGTCAACTTTAGTTGTATTGCCTCTTCTAACCTGATACAACAACGGTAACAGCTACAACAACTCAACAACACAACAAAAAATCAACCAAAGTTGACTTATCAAAGTCAACCTAAGTCAACTTTGGTTGTATTGCCTCTTCTGACCTGATACAACAACAGTAACCGCAACAACAACTCAACAACACCAGGAGGTTGTGATGCCTGGAATATTTATTTGTTTTAATTACGACTAAGAAGTATAGATTATTTTCTGACGCTTAAATATAATTTAATAGCTCAATTAATTGGAATAAACATTTAAGTTTGTAAATGGAAAATGTTTCTAATTTAAATAATTAGAATCCTAAATATTATGGGATAATTAAATCATTAAAATATAGGATATTTGTGGGAAATACCGTAGAGAATTTTAGTTAATAATAATAATAATAATAATAATAATAATAATAAAGGAAAATAAGAAAGAAGAAATAGTGGTCTTAGACATTTTCCACCGACATCAAAACTCATATTACCCCCTTCATTTCTATAACTCTTCATTTTCGTCTCAAAAGAAACCACTCAAACTCACTCTCACTCTCACGTTCACTCTCTTCTCCCTCACGCCATATATATATATATAACCGTCGATGCAGCTTTCCGTCTGATAGGATAAATTCGTATCACCTAATCAAAGATAAACCTAAAATCACTACTACATAGTAAGGGAAGTCAGGATCGAATCCACAGGGAAACAACGTTCTTTCTACTACTAAAATAAAGGTCTAGACTATTAGTAAAAAGTAAATGAGTTGGTTTGAGTAATTAAACTACGACAATAATTAAAAAAAGAGATTTCAATAATAAAAGGCCTAGGGTGTAGGTTCACCGATGAACAATATTTTGTAGGGGAATACAGTTAAACATACATAACATGTGCGGAACATCCCCAAAGCCAGGAAACATGTATAAAGCACAGTTTAAGCAAGCTTACATTCGAAGCGTGTGTTCTCGAGTATTGTATCAACGAACACTAACAAAGAACTCCACTTTTTGTTCCTCTACTTGGTTCACTGACACGTTTAGATCCATCTTGATTATTGTAGCTTAGACAATGCACAAGATTTTTGCTTTTCGGGATGAATAGTTTTTCAGAGAGAAAAACTGAAGAACGTAATTTTGGGAATTAGGTTTAGGTTAGATTGGAAACTGATTGTGTGCTGTGTGTGGAAATAATATAATTAACCTAATTATATTAATGATGTAACCGGCCAAAGACCAAATGATATAACCATCATACGATACGATTATTCGTTTCGCCCAGCTTACGTATATTCGCGATACTATATACTTCCTCCGTCTTTTAATACTCGCAACGTTTGGACTTTTGCCACTATTCATATAATCTACTTTGACTATTCTTAGTGCTTTTTATATAAGATAAAACATAGTCATGTGGGATCTTGTTAGATTCGTCTCAATGTATATTTTCAAAATATGAACTTTTTATAATTTTTGCATAAAGAGAATTTAAGATATAAATGATCAAAGTTGTGCATTGGCATGCGTGAAACTAACAAACGTTGCGAGTATTAAAAGACGGAGGAAGTACGATTCTGACGCAAGATCGTATCGTATAATACGTTTTCCTAAACTAATTCCCAAAAAGCTATTAAATGAATTTCCGATTTATTTAATCCGGTGATCAGTTACATGCCATTGGTGTGACCTTATAGGTTCAGTCAAGAGTAAGTTGTGAGCTTAATATCCATTAGAACTCACTGATCGGAAGCATTGCTCCAGCTAGCTGTTCCGATCACTTGATCTTACTGAATTATTTGTTCGCAATTAATCTAAACCTTGGTATTAGACTTAATGCACCTTGGGTGAAGGACATATTTCCTTCAGTCTCCCACTTGTTATTCAGACAAGTGTGCATTCACATTCCTTTGTCGCTTAGTGTTACTTGCTGAACATAAGGTAAGATCCATGCCATCCTTATTAGGTCCAGAAGTGTTTCTCGAATTACTGAGTTTAACTGTTAAACTTTTACTGAGAATACCTGAAATGCTGATTTGCCCATTTGTTTTAGCCTCCCACATTTATAGGCTTCAGTCTAGGCCTGATAAGAAGAATGTTATAGTGCGTAAGAAAAGGAAAGAGTTTAATGCTGGGGGAAATCATGGAATTTTTTTTTAAAAATCGGAATGGGAATGGGAATGGGAATTTCCAAGGGAGAAACAATCAGGGCAACAACTACAACAATAAGAAACAGTCTGAGAGGGTGTTCCACTGCAAGAGGTAGAACAATAAACATCATGGTAAGAACTGCAAGGGAGTCTTTGTGACCTGTAACTACTGCCAAAAGAAGGGTCATAGGGAGTATGAGTGCTTCACTAAGAAAAATAATGAGTAGAATGGCAATGGGAGTGGTAACCAAGGAAAGTCGGGATATAACTATTCAGGGAATCAGGGTTCGAAGCCTGTAGGGGCGCGGAACAACCAGGGAAACCACAATAAGTCTGCCAATGAGATTAACAACCACAGCAAGGCTCCGGGTAAACTGTTCGTGATGAGTCGAAATGAAGTTGAACGATCTGTTGATGTAGTTTCTGGTACTTTTTCTATTAACTCTGTGCTAGTTAAAACATTGTTTGATTCAAGGGCGACTTATTCTTTTGTTTCGTCATCTTTTGTTAAAAGTCTGAATTAGTAGATTTTAAAGTGATTGATTTACCTATTTGTATGCCTACTAGTGTAACCATAAGGTTTACCAAATTGTTTAAGAACCTGCCTTTGAAGATAAAATACTGTATTTTTCCTTCTAATTTGATAGAGTTTAATCTGGGGGACCTAGATATAATTATGGGGATGGATTGGCTAAGTTTGTACAAGGCTAAGATAGATTGTGAAATTCAGAAAGTAAGTTTAACAAACCCTATCGGGAAGTTGACCTCATATAGGCGTTTTGAGAAGTCCAAGAACTTTGGGGCGATTTATGAAATGCAAGTGAGGAAATTGATTAAGAAGGGGCGTCATCTATTTTTCTATAGTGTGCTAGATGTGAGTAAAGAGGTTGGGGTGAAGATCGATGATGTTCCCATTGTGAATGAATTCTTGGATGTATTTCCTAGTGAGATTGCAGGTATGCCACCTACTAGAGTCGTTGAGTTCACTATAGACTTAGTTCCTAGAATGACACCTATATCTAAAGAACCATATAGAATGGCACCTCCTGAAATGAGCGAATTGAAGACTCAGTTGCAAGAGTTGTTTGATAAGGGGTATATTAGGCCTAGTGCATCACCGTGGGGAGCTCTTGTGTTGTTTGTTAAGAAGAAAGATGGGAGTATGAGGTTGTGCATCGATTATAGGGAGTTGAACCATGAAACCATCAAGAACAAATATCCTTTCCCTAGGATAGATGACCTATTTGATCAATTGAATGGGGCAAGTGTGTTCTCGAAGATCGATTTTCATTTGGGTATCACCAATTGAGGGTAGTTTATAAGGATATACCTAAGACTGCATTTAGGACTCGTTATGGTCATTATGAGTTTACAGTAATGCCTTTTGGGTTAACCAATGCACCTGACATCTTTATGGATTTGATGAATATAATTTTCCATGAATTCCTAGATAAATTCGTTGTTGTATTCATTGACGACATCCTGATTTATTCAAAGAATGAGAAAGAGCATGATGAATACTTGAGGGTTTTATTGGAGACGCTTAAGAAGAATCAGTTATATGAAAAGTTCTCTAAGTGCGAGGTTCGTTTGGAGAAAGTAGCATTTTTGGGTCACTATGTGTCAAAGGAAGGAGTCTCTGTAGATCCTGCTATGATCCAAGCTGTGAGTGAGTGGCCTACTCCAAAGAACGTGTCTGATATCCGAAGTTTCCTAGGCCTAGCTGGCTATTATAGGAGGTTTGTGAGAGATTTTTCAAAAATAGCAAGACAAATGACTAATCTGATGAAAAAAGAGTCAAAATTTGAGTGGAGTGAAAAATGTGAGGAAGCTTTCCAGATTTTAAAAGAGCGTTTGACCTCTGCACCTGTTTTGACATTGCCTGATGGGAATGAGGGATTTGAGGTGTATAGTGATGCTTCAAAGAATGGTTTGGGGTGTGTGTTACTGCAGAATGGGAAGGTGATTTCATATGCGTCGCGTCAATTGAAACCTTATGAGGCTAACTACCCTACCCATGACCTAGGGCTAGTTGTTATTGTATTCGCTTTGAAAAATCTTTATTGACCATAAAAGTCTGAAGTACATTTTCGCCCAAAAAGACCTCAATATGAGACAAAGAATATGGTTAGAGTTGATTAAGGATTATGATTTAAACATCCAATACCATGAAGGGAAAGCGAATGTGGTTGCTGATGCATAAAGTAGGAAATTGAGCCATAGTATGAATGTCTTGGTAGTCCCTGAGGAGTTGTGTCGAGATATGCAAAGACTCAACCTGGAAATAGTAAACCCCGGGGAGATCAAGGCAAGACTGAGTGCGTTATCATTGGGGTTGTCCATATTCAACGAGATCAAGGAGGGTCAAGCTGGGGATGAAGATCTAGAGAAGATCAAGGAAAAGATGGGGCAAGGAAAGGAATTTGATTTCAAGATTCATGATTATGGTAGTTTGAGGTTCAAGGGGAGGTGGTGTGTACCACAAAAATGTGAAGAGCTTAAGAGACATCTTATGGATGAAGGGCATAATACCCCATATTATGTGCACTCTCGGGGTGACAAGCTGTACAAGGACCTTAAGCAGATCAACTGGTGGCCAAATATGAAGCGTGAAGTTGCCGAGTTTATGTCTAAATGCCTAACTTGTCAAAAAGTCAAGATAGATCACAAGAGACCCATGGGAAAAGTTCAACCTTTAGACGTTCCTAGATGAAGTTGGATTCCATTTCGATGGATTTTGTTACTGCTTTTGTAACACCCCGATAATTCTCCCTTTTCCAAAATACCCTTTTAATATAAAACGTAGAGAATTATCAAGGCATTATCGCCCGTGTGAAAACGTATCGGCTTATTCAGAATTTTGCAGCGAAAAACTTAAAAATAACTTTAGGTTTATAAATAATCAACTATAGATTTAATTCCAAAACCAATCAACAAAAATAAAGAAATGTAAATAGTACGACAAGTTTTAAGTCCAAATTAACAAACCCAAGTCACTTAGCAAAACAAAATAAATACAAGCTCTCTAATCCCGATCCCAATGATATATGCATCATCTTCAAACCTGTAGATGGACAATGCTTATTGATCCTTAGAGACTGTTCACCAAAATGGGTCATCACATGATCAATAAGTCATAGCCATGATCAACACACACAAACAAAGCACGTAATCAGCAAAGCTGAGTACTACATACTAAATCAATAATAATCCTAACATGATACTAATAAAACATAAGTAAGGGCAACCAAAACATATTAATTTGAAGACCACACTTGACTAGACTAGGCTAGACTGGACTAGAACTTTTATAACAATAATATTATTTTAATTGAAATAGTCAATGGACCGAGTTGTCTAGCTAGAAGCTTCACTAAGGAAGACGAGGTACGGGCGCGACTCCGTAAACTCAGTGACCTACGATATCGAGGAACTTTTGAATAAAAATAGAACACGGTGATCAATCTGGTCCCAGAAAAGGCCATTGGCTACCACCATGAACCCCAACTCCTGTTCGTCCGTCACTTCAGACGTGCACAGTCCAAAGCTATTGCTACTCAGTTTCACTTTACATGATTTACAAATTAAAACTCTGTTATGACTCAACAATCACATAAGTCACACAATCAACGATTATTCACGACTGTTTTTATCTTGGAATTAAGTAAGTGATCACAAAGTTATCAATCACGACTCATTCCAATTAATTCAACCTTTCCTTTAACAATGATCAACCCCTGTATATGGGTATAAGGTTTCAACTTAAAAAACAAGGTCCTCGGCCCTCATAAAGTAGTGACAAGCTAAAAGGGAACAACGATCAATCGATCTAAACCAATATATATAAAATAATCTAGTGTTCCCAACCAACATGTTTGTATCAATCATCCATACTAACATGTTATAATTCTCATAACGAAATATATGTTCAACAAGTTCATCCAACAATATTAAACATGTAAATTTCAACATAACCAAGTTCATCGACAATTCAACATGGTTTCAACAGTAACACACATCTCCAAGCGCACAGGTGTGTACGTACCTTGTGTAGACAAATTGATAGGTCACTTTAACGATTTCAAAAGTCGCCTACGGAGAATTCTCCACCTAACAACAACCAATATAGACGCATATCAATTCACATTGAATTTTCAACAACATTAGGGTGCTTCAAACCCTTCCTAAACATAATTAGATCCTTTCCCAATATCAAAACTTGACTACTTAATCTCCTAGCATAGTGATTACTTCACTAATGACCATAATTTATCATAAACCTCAATAAACATTCATCTTTAAAATTTCCAGCAACATAAACTAATTTCAAACTACTCCAAAACATAATTAACATGTTTGAATTCATAAAAACAATAAATTTAATAATTCATAAACATCCTACTATGATTTAAAATCATTAAAAACCTTAAAAGTTCATACTTTAATAACTAAAATCCTTATTTTAATTCAATTACATAATGTGAAAATTAATAATTTAATTATGCAAACATATAATTCTTGAAATTCATAATCAAATCATAAAACTTATAATTTAAATTCAAGAAACATAATTAAATTATTAAAACGTAATTAGATTCATTAATTAGTTTAGGGTTTAAGGAAATAACCAAAAGGAGAAGAGAGTGGCTGGCCGGCGGAGCACAGGCGGCGCGGCACGAAGCAGTGGTCGCGGGAACAGCGACGCGACATGAGGTGGTGATTGCGGTGGTTTCTCTCGGTCGTGCTTGGTGGCTGTTGTGAGAATGAAGAAACAAGAAAAGGGGATGGAAAACGGTGGCCGATGAGCTGGACGGTGCAGCAGCAGTGCATGGCGGCAGTGATGGTGCAGCACAGTTGGTTGCTCAGTGGTGGTGGTGTGCGCTTGATATATGCGTTTTATATAGAGTTTTTACCCCCGTCCCTTAGTACTTTTTGATCTCAAATGAGCTCTTCGGAGCGATTTTTAGTACTAATGTGCTCCTTGTAGTGTGTTTGTAGTTTCAGGTTCATCATTGTAGGAATTAACATATTTTTGTACATTTCCTACTTATTTGAATCAATACAAGAGATCATATACTTTCGAGAGCGCAAACATTGAGTTGGAAGAATTTTCATGCAAAGCGAATAGTGAAAGAAGTAGAAAACTGAATGTCGTCCACTATTTTGATCATAAATCGAGTTATACAACTCCAAATGCAGATATTCAAATTGGGTTGGATTCTAAACTTCAAGAGCTTTCCAACGAGTGGTCACTCGCCTAATTTCGACTTATAACGAAGGAGATATGGTGTTTTTAAGATACGGGATCGTGCAGTTTGACGAACAGAACGCCCGATCGGGCGGCCCATTGCCCGACCGGGCGACGACAACCCCTGGGCGCGGATTTTTGCTTTGTTTCCGGTTTTTTTCTTCTACTTTTGGGTTAGACTATAAATATAGCCCTTAGACATTATTATTTGGGATCTTATTTTTTCTAGTACCTTAGTTTATTGCTTAGTTTTTATTCTTTCTCTAAACTTTTGTTAATTACTTTTATTATTGCTTTCAAGTTTCAAACTTTAAATTTCATCCTTTGTTCTTCAATTTGGTATTTATTATTTCTTTCCTTCTTTATTCAATTTTAATTATGTTTTCATTAATCATGTTTGCTTTGTTTAAATTAAATATTTGTGAGTAGTTTATATTCTAGGGTTTTGGGAATCCATGAATTAATTTGAAGGGATGATTGAATGTTGTTGATTGTTGGTATTGTGGTTAATTCCTATTGATTGATTTCATTTACTATGCGATTAGATTTGCGCAGGTCTAATTGTATTAGTCTAGCAATATCAAGTTAAGATTCGAGAGATGCAATTTGATGTTTAGGCTTGTGTCAATAGGTAGAACTGAGATTAATACGTAGCGAGAGCCCGTTAATTCTAAGTCTATGATTAGTATCGATTCGAGAGAGCATGCTAATCTAATTAACTGTTCTATTGATTATTAATATTGTTTATCATCCCGGATTGTTGTTCATTGGTGAACCTATGCCCTAGACCTCTTAATATCTTATTTATTCCTCTTTTATTATTGTCTTAGTTTTAATATACAAATCAACCAACTTTCTTGTTTCCCAATAGTTTAGACCTTAGTTTTAATAGTAGAAAGAACGCTTGTTTCCCTGTGGATACGATCCTGACTTCCCTTGCTACCTTGTTAGTGGAATTAGGTTTATTTTTGACTAGGTGATACGACTTTAGCCTGTCAAATTTTGGCGCCGTTGCCGGGGAAAACGGTTTTATTTTCTGCTATTAATTTTGTGGTCTAGATTATTTTCCTGAGTCTCGAAGAACTTCGTGTTTTTTGGGAGCATGTACATATTTTCTTTTCTTTAGTTTCTCTTTGAAAAAAAAATGGATTATTATTCTTTTCCAGTTCCTCTTTGTGAATCTTTTGCAGGTACTTGCAGTAATTACAAAGAAGAGGTGGATGCTTTGCAAAGAGCTCTATATGGTGAAGAGCTTGTCCACCATGAATGCCCAAACACAGAGAGTGATATTTTATTGATCGTTGAGGTTGAAGAATCAATAGTCCACAAAAATAGCTTCCATAAGGAGAGTATGCCTACTTTCTCTTTTCCTTCTTTTTCATATTCTTCTTTTATTATTGTTTTTTCCTTTTGTTCTTCTTCATTTAGGCATCCTACTCCTTACTGGCATAGAGTTCGTTCGGACTTTATGCAATTTTTGTTGTTGGTTATCGTGCATGTCCGGTTGCACGAAAGATGTGCGAGTGCGCATGACAAGCTTCTGCGCTCGTTGGTTGGTTATTTACTAACCAAGGTCGAGCGGAAGGCATAGAAGACTTGGACCCGGAGGGGTTCAACGATTATTGAGACCCTCGATCTCCACTCCTTTAAGCACTGGGGACATTGCTGAGTTTGGCTTTGGGGAGGTATGTGTTATTGCTTTCTAGATTAGTTTATCGCTTTTGAAAAAAAATACAAAAATACGTTCCGATGAATACAATATCATGCTTCCCTGTGCCCCTTTGATTGAAAATTGTTTTGATTCTTGGTATTTGATGACGAGCAATGTGGATGTGTTAGCCATGATTTGATATTCGATTGCTTTGATGCCTTAACATGAGTCAACTCTGACTAACTATTTGTGGACTTGGTGCTTGGCTAGTTGACTTGGTTAGGATGTGTGATAGCTTCCTGGTGTGTCATTGATTTTGAGTATTGGTTTGCAACTGTTAGTAGTGTTTTATGACTCATATACATGCACATTGTGGAGGACGAAGGCATTTTTCTATTTAGATAGTCTTCAGATGAATCTAGATACATTTGTTCCCTCCTTTTCTACCCATGTTATTGCTTGTGCCCCTTTATTCGGTGACTAGCCATATTACAAGCCCATGAAAGCCCCATTGGTTACTAGTCCCAAGCCTAGCTTGGGGGAGCTAATAGTAAGTGAGGTGAGGGAGTTGTAGTGTGCTACATTTTGAGCACAAAGTGAGTGTTGAAAAGGAAATAAGGGAGTTCTTCTTATATTGTTTGTTGTTTGAAAAAGAGAAAAAAAAAGAATGAAGAGTGAAAGAGATGAGAAGAATAGAAAATATGAAGGTTTCCAAAGGAAAAAAAAAAAAGGAAATTGAAAAAAAAAGAAAAAAATTCATTACTCTCAGAAAAATTCAAAGCATTGTTTCACTCAAGTATTGTAATTTCTTATCTTTATGAGTGATTGATTTTAATTGTGAAAGAAAGGCAAGAAAGTATAGTGTGGTTTGTTTGTTGTTTCATCATGTGTTGAGTGGGAGAGTTGTGGTCATCATTTGTGGTTGATCATGGTTTTGCTAGGATTTATGCTCCCCAAAGCCAAGGCTTTAAGCTCACATTTTACCCAAATTTACCGCACCCCTACCTAAGCCTATCATTACAAGCTTTGAAGACCTTCCGACCTTTGTGCATAGAGTCATATTAATGTGAAAGTAGTTGTTTATCAATGCAAGTTATGACATGACATATTCCGAGTCGACTATTAGGTTGAGTGTATGTTTTTCTAGACACACGAGTGTTGTGAGTTTTGGGAGGGCATTGTACACTTATATGTTGGGAGGAGAGCGAACGGGTACATCTTTTATCCGCCACATAAATGAGTGACGAGTGTGTGAGCACTAGTCTTGAATTCCATTGTGCATTTTTGGTTCGCTTTGCGTGACGATTGTTAGGGAGGATTTGTGGTTGGTGGATTTGATTGGTTGACATTGATGCATGCTCGTTAGATTTTGCTTTGAATTATGTCTTTCGTTTTGAAATATGTTAGGGGTGAAGTTGATCTTGTATTCATCGATGATTTCCTTGCTTAGGGACAAGCAAGGATCTAGCTTGGGGGAGTTTGATATATGCGTTTTATATAGAGTTTTTACCCCCGTCCCTTAGTACTTTTTGATCTCAAATGAGCTCTTCGGAGCAATTTTTAGTACTAATGTGCTCCTTGTAGTGTGTTTGTAGTTTCAGGTTCATCATTTTAGGAATTAACATATTTTTGTACATTTCCTACTTATTTGAATCAATACAAGAGATTATATACTTTCGAGAGCGCAAACATTGGGTTGGAAGAATTTTCATGCAAAGCGAATAGTGAAAGAAGTAGAAAACTGAATGTCGTCCACTATTTTGATCATAACTCGAGTTATACAACTCCAAATGCAGAGATTCAAATTGGGTTGAATTCTAAACTTTAAGAGCTTTCCAACGAGTGGTCACTCGCCTAATTCCGACTTATAACGAAGGAGATATGGTGTTTTTAAGATACGGGATCGTGCAGTTTGACGAGCAGATCGCCCGATCGGGCGGCCCATTGCCCGATCGGGCGACGACAACCCCTGGGCGCGGATTTTTGCTTTGTTTCCGGTTTTTTTCTTCTACTTTTGGGCTAGACTATAAATATAGCCCTTAGACATATTATTTGGGATCTTATTTTTTCTAGTACCTTAGTTTATTGCTTAGTTTTTATTCTTTCTCTAAACTTTTGTTAATTACTTTTATTATTGCTTTCAAGTTTCAAACTTTAAATTTCATCCTTTGTTCTTCAATTTGGTATTTATTATTTCTTTCCTTCTTTATTCAATTTTAATTATGTTTTCATTAATCATGTTTGCTTTGTTTAAATTAAATATTTGTGAGTAGTTTATATTCTAGGGTTTTGGGAATCCATGAATTAATTTGAAGGGATGATTGAATGTTGTTGATTGTTGGTATTGTGGTTAATTCCTATTGATTGATTTCATTTACTATGCGATTAGATTTGCGCAGGTCTAATTGTATTAGTCTAGCAATATCAAGTTAAGATTCGAGAGATGCAATTTGATGTTTAGGCTTGTGTCAATAGGTAGAACTGAGATTAATACGTAGCGAGAGCCCGTTAATTCTAAGTCTATGATTAGTATCGATTCGAGAGAGCATGCTAATCTAATTAACTGTTCTATTGATTATTAATATTGTTTATCATCCCGGATTGTTGTTCATTGGTGAACCTATGCCCTAGACCTCTTAATATCTTATTTATTCCTCTTTTATTATTGTCTTAGTTTTAATATACAAATCAACCAACTTTCTTGTTTCCCAATAGTTTAGACCTTAGTTTTAATAGTAGAAAGAACGCTTGTTTCCCTGTGGATACGATCCTGACTTCCCTTGCTACCTTGTTAGTGGAATTAGGTTTATTTTTGACTAGGTGATACGACTTTAGCCTGTCAGCGCTGGTGGTGACGACAGAGAAAAGCAAGCAAAGAGTTAAGGAGGAGCGAAAAACAAACGAAAGAGAGAATAAAAAAAATGAAGGTGAGAAGGAAGGAGCTTATCGGACGGCGATGTCGGTGTTGGTTGCAGGTGACTGGGGCGGTGACTGACAAAAGGGGAGGAGGAAACAGCAGTTCCACGTGAAGGGGAGGAAGAGGTTTGAGGGTTTTGTTTCACGTGAAATTGAATAAAGGAGAGAATTGAGATTCTTGTTTTACGTGAAATTAAATTGAAACATGGATAGGGAATTGTGGGATTATCTATTTGGGCTAGGATTAGAATTTTGTTTTTGTGTTTGAATCCAAAATCGATCAAAATTGTTTTCCGAATTCAAACGGTTTTCGTAATTCGATTTCTTTTCAACGTAAAATTCTAATATTACTTTTGATTTCATAAATCGTTAAAAATATTCAAATGTAATAAAACAAATATACGTTAATTATATATTTATTTCTAAAATTCATAATTTCTTATTTAAATATATTAACTATACGTTAAAATATATAAATAACGTTTGTAAATTTACGGGGATTACAGCTTTGCCTAGATCAAGGAACGAAAATGATACTATTTGGGTTATTGTGGACCGTCTAACGAAGTCGGCCGTGTTTATTCCAATCAAAGAGACATGGAAGAAGAAGCAACTGGAAAACACGTACATTAAGCATGTAGTGAGGTTGCATGGGGTCCCAACCGATATTATTTCAGACCGTGATTCGAGATTCCTCTCGAAATTTTGGCAAAAGGTCCAGTTGAACCTTGGGACAACATTGAAAATGAGTACTGCTTTCCACCCTGCGACCTATGGGCAGACTAAGAGGACTAACCAAACGATGGAAGATATGTTGAGAGAATGTGCTATTGACTTTAAGGGTAGTTGGGAAGACCATCTACACTTGATTGGATTTTCATACAGCAATAGTTATCATGCGAGCATTAAGATGGCACCTTTTTAGGAATTATATGGAATAAAGTGCAGAAGTCCCACTTGCTGGAATGATTTTAGTGAGAGCGTAGTATTGGGAACATAATTTATTGAAGAGACTGTCAAGAATGTGAAGATGATTCGGGCTAGAATTTTGGCTAAAGAGCTATGTAGATTTGAAGAGAAGAGATGATGAGTTCGCAGTAGGTGATAAAGTGTTCTTGAAAGTATCATCAACTAAAGGCGTAATGAGATTTGGGAAAAAGGACAAGCTAAGTGCTAAATATGTAGGCCCATATGAGATTCTACAAAGATTAGGGAAAATAGCTTATAAGTTGGCTTTGCCAATGGAGTTCGAAAAGATGCACGGTGTGTTTCACATTTCCCAAATAAAGCGTTACATCCCTGATGAGCGTCATGTCTTAGAGCTTGAGAAAATCCAGATTGATAGTAGCCTTACATATGAGGAAAGGCCTGTGAAAATCCTCGATAAGAAAGTGTGTAGTACACGCAATAAAGATGTCAACATCGTGAAAGTTTGTTGGTCGAACCACGAGTCCGAAGAGGCAACATGGAAAGCCGAAGCTGAAATGAAGAAGAAATATCCAGAGTTATTCCATGAGGTGAGTTACAAGGGCGTAACTCGTTTTCTTTAAGGGGGGTAGAATGCGATAGAATTTCGCGTTTTTTTACCTATTTTTATGCTATTTTTATGCTATTTTTATGCTTATATTAGCAAATTATACATGTTGGTGCAAAGTAATTAGATTCTCCACATAAGAAAAAGGTGTTCATGAGTAACACAAGCAACTTTAAGTTGGCAAAAGAGTGCACATGAGTGGAACAAGTACTTCTCCAGTAAGAATAAGTTAAAAACTTTTGAAAAACGTGTGAACTTTCTTGTCAAGTTTCGGGACAAAACTTCTTTTAAGAGGGGTAGATTGTAATCCCCCGTAAATTTATAAATTTTATTAATATATTTTAAAGTATAGTCATTTATATTTAAATGAAATTTATGAATTTTAGTAATATGTATATATATATATATATATATATATATATATATATATATATATATATATATATATATATATATATATATATATATATATATATATATATATATATATATATATATATATATATATATATATATATATATATATATATATATATATATATATATATATATATATATATATATATATATATATATATTGTATATTTATTTTATTTAAATACATTCTAAATATTTAATGATTTAGCAATCAAACATTTTTAGAATCATACTTTGAAAACGATTTGAATTATGGAAACACTTTTGGTTTTGCAAATTACTTCTAATCGGGTTTGGACTCCAACACTTTTAAAATTGGAAAAAGGAATCCTAATCCTAGTCCAATTATATTCCTAAGCCCATAAAATACCTAATGTAATCCCCCGTAAATTTATAAACGTTATTTATATATTTTAATGTATAGTTAATTATATTGAAAAAGAATTTACGAATTTTAGAAATAAAAATGTAATTAATGGATATTTATTATTATACGTTTTAAATATTTCAACGATTTATGAAATTAAAATAATTTTAGAATTTTACGTTGAAAAGAATTCGAATTACGAAAACACGTTCGATTGAATTTAGAAAACAATCCTAATCGGTTTTGGATTCAAACATTAAAACTCAATCCTAATCCTAGCCCAACTCATTAATGTTAGAATTAATTCAAACTAGATACTTCATACTAGATTAATCGGTAGTATAATTGCGGAAGCGTACCTTTCTCCATTGGATTGATGAACGGTGGGTTTTGGATCTTCCAATTATATATGGTCTCCCTTGATATTCTATTGATGATGGGATGTTAGAGAGAATAGAAAACCATATGAATCGGGGACCATAACCCTAACCCTAGCACCTATATATATAGGGTCTCCCATATCCCCTATTAAGCCCATCATAAAATAAGAGACATAGGAGTGGGTCTCTACACATATTAGCCCATACCAATAAGATACTTATAAGCCCAATATACTTAAATGTAAAACCGATCACTTTTATGGGCTAACTTTAAGATAGCTTTTATACACATACGGTCATACATGTAGGCCCACATGATTATTTCTAACAATCTCCCACTTGGGCCACATGTATTACCTTACGTAATATGTATAACCTTATGAGCTCAAAATCTTGCTATCATTACCAAAGGTATCACCGAACAATCTCGTCCATTAATCACGCCAACATAGAACCAAAGCGAGTTTCGTCATCTATATTGTGACTAAGCCCTCAAATGATCACGTGTATTAACATAATCAAATGACATAGATCAAGTATGGATGTGTAGCATGGAAATTTCATGAAAGGTGATCTTAACATGCCTATTTCCAACTAGTCCTACTAAAATCTTAAGTGATATCATACCACAATAGATCAGAGTGAACCAAAGAAACTGAAAACTTTATTTCTGCAGAAACATAAAATCCAAATACAAAATATGTGTCTTTAAGAAAATGAACATTCTAACACAAACTCCCACTAAACCTGAACATCATCGAATGACATAACACCAATATGAGCAGTGTGCTCGTGAAAGACCTTGGGTGGTAATCCCTTAGTAACCGGATCCGCAACCATAGAGTTTGTTCCTATATGTTCCATAGACACTTTTCCACTACAAACTCTTTCTTTAACAACACGGAACTTAATTTCAATGTGCTTTGACTTTGAAGAGCTCTTGTTATTATTAGAATATAACACTGCGGACCTATTGTCACAAAGAATCTTTAGTGGTCTTTCAATACCATCTACAATTCGCAGTCCAGTGACCAAATTCCGCAGCCATAGAGCATGATTAGATGCCTCAAAACATGCGATAAACTCTGCTTCCATAGTAGAGGTTGCTATAAGTTCCTGTTTAGCACTCTTCCAGGATATAGCACCTCCAGCAAGAAGATACACATAGCCTGAAGTGGATCTAGAACTGTCTTGGCATCCAGCATAATCAGAGTCAGAGTACCCAATGATCTCTATCTGACTCGACCTCCTATATGTGAGCATGTAGTGTTTTTTTCTCTGAAGATATCGCATAACCCTTTTGACTGCCTTCCAGTGATCTATTCCCGGATTTCTTAAATATCTTCCTAACACGCCAACAATGTACGCAATATCCGGACGCGTACAAACTTGAGCATACATAAGATTCCCTACTGCCGAAGCATAAGGAACCTCTTGCATTTCTTTACTTTCAAAATAATTTTTGGGACATTGATCGAGACTTAACTTGTTTCCTTTAGCCACAGGGGTATCACCTGGCTTACAATCTTGCATGCCAAACCTTTTGAGAATCTTTTCGATATAGTTCCTTTGTGATAATCCAAGAATACCCCGAGAACGATCTCGATGTATCTCAATTCCTAATACAAAGGATGCTTCACCAAGATCTTTCATTTCAAACTTGTTCGATAGAAATCTCTTGGTTTCATGCAATAAACCTATATCATTACTAGCAAGCAATATGTCATCAACATACAAGACCAGGAAAATGTGCTTACTCCCACCGAACTTATGGTATATACAATCTACAAATGCATTCATCTCAAAACCAAATGAGATGATTACCTCATGAAACTTGAAATACCATTGACGAGAAGCTTGCTTAAGTCCATAGATGGATTTCTTTAATTTGCATACCATTTTCTTTGCATCGCCTAACAAAAAGTTTTCTGGTTGCACCATCTAAATTGTCTCATCAATGTCACCATTGAGAAACGCAGTCTTTACATCCATCTGATGTAACTCAAGATCAAAGTGTGCCACTAGTGCCATTATTATCCTAAAAGAGTCCTTCGATGAAACTGGAGAGAAAGTCTCTTTATAATCAATGCCTTCCTTTTGAGTAAATCCTTTTGCGACAAGGCGAGCTTTATATCTCACTACATTACCCTTTGAATCCTTTTTTATTGTAAATATCCACTTACAACCAATAGGTTTCACACCTTCGGGTAATACAATGATTAGGACTTAATCATTGTCTTTCATGGACTTAACCATTGTCTTTCATGGACTTAATCTCCTCATTCATGGCATCAATCCACTTTTGAGAATTAGGACTTTGCATGGCTTGATGGAAGTTGATTGGATCATGGTTATTAAAATCGCGATTCAAATCATAGAATCTTACGATTCTACGTTTCAAATATGGTCAACGATTCGATTTACGATTTTACACGATTCTACACTTTTTTCCAGACTAGCGAAAACCTCGTAAATTTAAATCATGATGAGAAAGTTATAAATAGATAAATCTCGTAATTATTTCTTAATTAGCTATTAAACAACAATATATTTCAATTATTAAGTTTTCACCTATAATAGAAGCACTTTAAATGAAATTTGAGAATAAAATCTTGATTATACTTGTTTGTAGAATCTTACGATTCTACGATTCGATTTTACGATTTGATTCTAAGAGTCCCTTCCGATTCAAAGTAGAATCACAATTTTGATAACCTTGGATTGGATCACCTTCCTGTATTTCAGAGCCATCCTCATGTTCCTGAAGAAATATAACATAATCATCAGGAATTGCACTTCTCCTTTCTCTAGTGGATCTCCTTAATGGCATTTGTTCTTGAGGTGCTTGAGTTTGTTCTTCAGGAATGACCTGTGTAACATGTTGATCTTGATTAGGGAGATCTTCGATATTGTCTTGCTGTTGTTGGACTGTTTCTTGAACAATTCCAATAACTGCATCTTGATCATTGTTTTCAACAATGGATGGAAGGAGAACGATTTCCTCTTCGAAGACAAAATCCCTAATATCTCTCCCCCCAAACTCAACATCCTCAAAGAACCGGGCATTTCTCGTCTCAAAGATTGATCTAGTAGTGGGATCATAAAATTTATACCCTCTTGACCGTTCAGAGTATCCCACAAAATAGCTACTAACTGTTTTTGAGTCCAATTTCTTTTCATTTGGCCTATAAGGCCTTGCCTCAGCTGGACATCCCCAAATATGTAAGTGCCTTATACTGGGATTTTTCCCAGTCCATAACTCATGTGGGGTTTTAGTAGCTGCTTTTGTAGGAACTCTGATTAGGATATAAGCTGCAGTCTTAATTGCCTCTCCCCAGAGTGATTCTGGTAAGGTTGTGAGACTAATCATACTCCTTACCATGTCCTTTAAAGTACGGTTACGTCTCTCAGCTACACCATTCATGGTAGGAGATCCTGGCATAGTGTATTGAGGGACGATTCCACACTCTTCGAGGAATTTAGCAAATGGCCCTAGACGTTGTTCACCTGACCCGTCGTATCTACCATAGTATTCACCACCACGGTCAGATCTGACAGCCTTAATTGTTTTGCCAAGTTGGTTTTCCACCTCAGCCTTAAAACTTTTGAACACATCCAGTGATTGAGACTTCTCATGAATGAGATAAAGATAACCATATCGAGAAAAGTCGTCTATGAACGTAATGAAATATGGTTGACCATTTCTAGCAGGTGTAGAGAATGGCCCACATATATCTGTATGAATAAGTTCTAAGACATTTGTAGTTCGATTGGCTTCAAATCTCCTTGTGTTTGTCTGTTTCCCCTTAATACACTCAACACAGATTTGAAAATCTGAAAAATCAAGGGGATCAAGAATTCTGTTTGACACAAGCCTTTCAATTCTTTGTTTAGATATGTGCCCTAAACGTTTGTGCCATAATGTAGCGAAATCCTCATTAGTTAACTTTCGCTTTGTACCTCTTGAACTTGTATGCAAGGCTTCATTATAAGAAGCAATGGTGTCAAGCAAATATAGGTTGTCATAATGGGATAAAGAACCAGTACCTACGATATTTGAATTTAGAGAAAGAGTAAATTGACTATTTTCAAAAGAACAAGAATAACCAAATTTGTCCAATACAGAAATAGAAACCAAATTCCGTCTCAAAGACGGTACAACGAAAGTCTCTTTCAAATCCAAATAAAAACCAGTTCTTAACAACAACCTAAACGTCCCTATTGCTTCAACCTCAACTGATTTGCCATCGCCCACATAAATGAATCTTTCATCATCACTTGGCTTTCGGCAGCTCAGGCAACCCTGCATAGACACACTTATGTGAGTAGTAGCACCAGAATCTACCCACCAAGTATGACTAGGTACGGAAGCTAAATTAACCTCAGAACAAACCAAAACAGGAAGTGCACCTTTCTTTGCACGCCAGGCGTGATATTTGGTACAATCCTTCTTTAGATGTCCAGGAGTCTGACAAAAGTAACAACCAACACCTTCAGACTTATTTTGTTGGTGTTTCTTTTGAGCTGGAGCACTTGCAACTTCCTTATCCATTTTCCTTTTCTTTTGTTTGCCTTTAAAGGCACTAGCCAAATGAGCACTTTCAGTCTTCTCTTGCTTAAGCCTTTCCTCTTCTTGCACACAATGAGATATGAGCTCATTAAGAGACTATTTCTCCTTTTGATAGTTATAGCTTATCTTGAACTGATTAAACTGTGAAGGAAGAGAGATCAAAATTAAATGCACGAGCAAGTCATCTGACAGCTCTAACTTTAGTGCCTTTAATTTTGAAGCAAGATGAGATATTTCCATAATGTACTCCCTTATGTTCCCTTGACCTTTATACTTTATGGAAATTAAGTTCAACAAGGTTGTACTTATTTCCGCCTTATCGTTTTTAACAAAACGCTTCTCAATTTGTTCAAGGAACTCTTTGGCAGTGACCTCATCAGACACAGAGCCCCTAAATGATTCTAGAATTCCCCGCTTCATGATCGTCAGACACATACGATTAGAACGGTCCCACCTCTCAAAGTCACGCTTTTGATCAGCGGTACTTTTAGCCGTAAGAGCAGGTGGTTTATCCGTTCTCAATGCAAGGTCAAGATCCATGTAGCCAAGGACAATGCTTACATTTTCCTTCCAATCCTTAAAGTTGGTCCCATTTAGTAATGGAATCGAGTTGACATTGGCAGATATTACAGAAGCAGAAGTATTCACTGAAAATAGAACAAAACAAATAAAACACAAGCTCACAATAAATTCCATAATCCAAATATAATCATCAAATTCAATTATTGGCAAAACCCACCACAAGATACCTAGCACAACATTAATTTTTAGTCTTTGGACAGAAAAATTAACTGTAAGTGGTACTCTTGGTGTAGTAATCAAATATTAACAATAATATCCTGTCAAATGTTAAGCCTTTCTTTGGACCGACTTCACATTCACATGGAAAACCTTATAATTGTTACATATTTATTACCACAATCATGTTCAAATTCCTGCCAAACAATAATCTTCCTTTGGGTCGACCATTACCCGCATGGATATTAAACACACAAAACCATCTTAATATTGGAATTAACTAATCTACACAAAAGAGGTTACTTTGGCAACATATTGTTTCAATTAATCAATTCACCATATTAATATTACAAATTGCCAAAAAATTAAATCTGATTACTATACCCTAATTAAAATTGTAGTAAAAAAATATTGCCATACTAATACTACTAATTAAAATAGCACTTCATGATCGAAGGCTATCCTTCGATCCTCAAACATCACCGAAGAGTAATCAAACAAAACACATAATAATAATAATAAAATAAAAAATCATGGTAAAAATTAATAATAATAATGATACCAATGAATCAATAGATAAAACTGTAATGCCACATTAAAATACAATATTGATCCAAAACATGAAAGCATGTGACAAATCCCGACAATCATCATAAATTGCAGCAAAATAGAACACTTAGTAAACCAAATCAATATTCAATACCCATAATCTTTCCCAACCGACAAAAGAGAAAAAAATAAAAAAAATCGGCAAGCACATCAATTAGTTCGGATCGAATGAACAGAAAAGTAAAAGGATATCACACGATTCAAGACCAAAACGTAAATTGAATTTACATAATCCAAAATTAACCAACTAATCTAATATGAAGGAGGCTCATGATACCACTTGTTGGAATTAATTCAAACTAGATACTTCATACTAGATTAATCGGTAGTATAATTGCGGAAGGCGTACCTTTCTCCATTGGATTGATGAACGGTGGGTTTTGGATCTTCCAATTCTATATGGTCTCCCGTGATATTCTATTGATGATGGGATGTCAGAGAGAATAGAAAACCATATGAATCGAGGACCATAACCCTAACCCTAGCACCTATATATATAGGGTCTCCCATATCCCCTATTAAGTCCATCATAAAATAAGAGACATAGGAGTGGGTCTCTACACATATTAGCCCATACCAATAAGATACCTATAAGCCCAATATACTTAAATATAAAACCGATCACTTTTATGGGCTAACTTTAAGATAGCTTTTATACACATACGGTCATACATGTAGGCCCACATGATTATTTCTAACAGTTAAAGCCCAAAATAAACCCAAACCCCCCTTCACGTGAAACCAAATCTCAAACCCCCCCTTTTTGCTTTTTTTTTTCACGTAACCCATTACTCCTTCACGTGAACCATCCAAAACCCTCAAGACTTTGCTCCTCTCTTTGCAGCCGTCGCCGTCAACCATCGCCGGACCGTCATCGCTGCACCACTCGCCCATCGTCGCCGGTAATCCTCTTCTCTCTCATCATATTTGTTTCTTCCTCTCTCTCTTGCGTTTTTCTCTCCTTAATTCTTTGCCTGCCTATGTTGCTCGACAACCACCACCCAGCGCCACCACCACCTGGTCGCTGCGGGTGTGCCCCCTTGTCGCACCGCCTTGCTGCACTGCACGTCAGCCATCGTCGCGCCTTGCCCACCAGCTTCTTCTTCCCTTTTCTTGCTTCTCCTTTGCGTGATACCACCACCAACACCGCCCACCACTGCAGCCACCACTCTGCGACCTCCGTGCTCGCTGCCGCGCAGTCCGCCGCCGGCCAGCCTCCTCTTTCTCTCCTTTTTGGTTATTTCTTAAACCCTAAGTAATTAAATGTTTTAATTATACTTTATCAATTTAATATATGTTTGGATTGAATTAAATTTATGAATTTTATGATTTAGTTATGAATTTCAGATTTTAATGTTTGCTTAATTAATTATTTAATTTTCAGATTATATAATTGGTTTGAAACGAGAATTTGAATTATTTAAAGCACGAATTTTAAGGCTTTAATATTTTAAATTCATATTAAATTGATTATAAGTTATTAAATGATTATTTTTATGATTTTAAGCATGTTAATTACGTTTTGGAGTAGTTTGAAATTAGTTTATATTGCTGAAAATTTGTAAAAGGCATGTTTATTTGAGTTTATAACGATTTGTGATCATTAGTGTAATAATCACTATGATAGGAGGTCTAGTATTCAAGTTTTGATATTAGGGAAGGTTCTATATATGTTTAGGATGTATTTAGAATGCTTTATTATAGTTGTGAATGATTAGAAGTTGATTGGGAATCCTTGTTGGTTGTTTTAGGCGGAGAATTTTCTTTAGGCGACTTTTGAAAGTGTTAAAGTGGCCTATCAGTTTGTTTACACAAGGTACGTACATACCTGTGTGCTTGGGGATGTGTGATTATGTTGAAACCATGTTGTTATGTCTTTGAACTTAGTTATGTTATGCTTTTGAACTTCGTTATGTTGAAATTTACATGTTTAAAATTGTTGGATGAACACGTTGAACATATATTTCGTTATGAGAATTATAACATGTTAGTATGGATGATTGATGCAAACATGTTGGTTGGGAATGTGAGGGGGTCGAAAAAGCACGAGGCTAATGCGTGACCTCGTCCCTCGTGGGCGTGACGTTGTCAGATCAAGTGTAATTGGATTTCCTGTGAGTTTACACCCAATCGACTAGTAATATAGGAGTCGCCATTCAGTTTTTAACGACAATGAGAAAAACTGACAAAACCCGGTTATCGTGACATAAAGGGAGTGCAATTATGTTCGACCACGACGGCCATCGGTTCCCTTGTGATCCCTGGTGTGGGGATTGCTCAACGTACACCCGCATGGCAGAGATTGAGAGTTCGGGGGACTGTAACTACCGAGAGGAGTGCTCATCGATAACTCCAGAGGCAGGCTATCCTTACTAGCTCAGCATAAATAATTAAAGGGACATGCGTTAAACTATTAAACTATTCTGAATTGATTTTAACAATATGCAACACATAACACTAAATCGATCGTGATTATCTTATTTAGATTGATTTAAGGTACCTAGCATGATAATTCAATTGTCCAAGGTATTATCTTATTAGGCGTGATAGATCGATCAAGTTAATAGTTCGACAATTTTATAAAAGGGTGATGAAAGCGATTAAATCATACAAGGGACACATTACAACGCACCTCAAGGGTGCGTTACGGTTCTCAGAAATCTAACCACTTGGCTTTGCTATTTCTCCTTTTATTTAACGAATCTCGGGTTTCCAAGCAATGTTCCAGTATTTAGGCATAATTCATCAGCTACAAGGGGCAGGATGCGTTCTGTTCGACTTTTGGGTCGATTGCGACAGAACGCCGGATCAATTTCGCAGTGTGAGGCTAGGATTAACGCTTGAGTCAATACTCAGGTTATGGAATTGTGTGTTCTTTTTCACGTCGGTTTTAGGCTGTATTTATAGGAAAATAGTGCATGGAAAGATAGATTTTAGGATACGAATCCAAAAAGAATCCGGGAATAAAACGGCCCTAGGCATTTTCAGCGCCCAGGGTTGGGCGCCAAAATCCCAAAGATTTTGGCGCCCAGGGCTGGGCGTTGAAAATGTGATCTGGGCCGAGTTCTTGTCAGATTTGGACTCTTAGAACACGGAGCTTTTTGGGAGATTTATCCGAGTCTTTTAGTGCGTATTAATTTTATGACGGAATGCGTCTAGGCCCGTTACGAACTCTAGGTTCGTTAGGAATTTAATTAATACGTAACTCTTATTTTTGAATTATACAAGGAATGCAAATTCTATCTCTTTTAGGATTTATGTTGGAGTGAAACACCTAATTCTGACAGGTTTCTATCTTTTATGACTTTGCCACTTTTAACAACTACCTTTTACGGCAGTTACTATCTTTAGCAAGTTTCCATAAATAGCAGTTTTGGCTGAAATGAAAAGGGTGATTGAGATTCGTTATTTTATAGGAGATGCGTTGCCAAGTGGAGATTTGTGTTCTCATCATCGAACCTTCCCTTTTGGGAATGGGGACAAAAGTAGGTGTCTACAGTTAGCCCCCACTTTGACTGAGTCTCGAGATGAGACGATGGTCAAAGTACTAGACGGAGTGCGTCATACAAGCCATGGTGTATGTGACCTGTTTTGCGAGGGTCTCACGAGCCCCCGAGTGATAACATTTGACTTAAGGGTCATCACTTGAAGTGTTAACACATTCCTCACGTGTCATTGGAATCTGTTAACCGATAGTATAGAAACTCCCTCACTTTGTCATTGGAAGTATCTAAAGATGTTTTCGAAATCAAAGCTATAAAGTGTAACCAGGCCTGGCCAAGCCCAATCACGAGGTAAAACGTTTTAAAAGATTCTCATTTTTAAGGTTAGCTAAACGAGAAAACCCCCTTGTTTTTATAGGACGTAAAACAAAGGAAAATCCAGCACATCGCTTTTTTTTGGGAAAACGGAAAATCAATCCTTTGATTTTTGGAAAAAGAAAACCAGAAAAAGTTATCGCTGCAGCGACTAAGGACCTGCGCGGTTAGTGACGCAGACCCCGCCCGCTGAAGGTGGGCGAGCCTGTCCGCTGAGGGTGGACGCCCCGTCCGATAGAAGTGGACGAATCTGTTTTGATGTTTTGAAAATAAGGACCTACGCGGTTTGTGACGTAGACCCCGCCGGCTGAAGATGGCGAGCCTGTTTTGTGTTTTTGAAGATTTCATTTTCGAACACTGAGGACCTGCGCGGTTAGTGACGCAGACCCCGCCCGCCGAAGGTGGGCGAGCCTGTCCGCTAAGGGTGGACGCCCCGTCCGATAGAAGTGGATGAATCTGTTTTGATGTTTTGAAAATAAGGACCTACGCGGTTTGTGACGTAGACCCCGCCGGCTGAAGATGGCGAGCCTATTTTTTTTTTTTTTTGAAGATTTTATTTTCATGTCATTTTCGAAAACTAAGGACTTGCGCAGTTAGTGACGCAGACCCCGCCCGCTGAAGGTGGGCGAGCCCTGTCCGCTGAGGGTGGAAGCCCCGCCCGCTGGAGGTGAGCAAACCTGAATTCGTCTTTTCGATTTGGGACTCGCGTGGTATGTGCCGTGATCTTGCCCGATTATTTCATTTGTTCTTGTGACTTTTTGAGAATTTCTTTTTACTCATTCTTGTAAGAGCGAATTCTTTCGAGGGATGCTCGGATTTAGTTGCAACCTGAATGTGGGTTGGCAACGTGCTTAGACGGACCATTGTCTTGCGGTCATCATCTTTCATGATTTTGAGCTAGTCTTTACGGTTCAATTTTGCCACTACCTGGGTCCTTGATTAGGGGACTATGTATAAGTATCAACGGCGACCTTTGTCTTGAGGTCGTTATCCGGTTTTATCTTTTGAGATTATCCAAACATGGGACTTCGTACAGCGTAGTCTGGGAATGTTGTTTTAACTTTGCATACTCTCTTTTGAAATATATATTTTCTTTCGAGCCCCCAAGCACTCGTGCTTGACGGTCTTTTCTTGTCAAAGAGGTTCCTTGGGGATATGCATTTTGTAATGTCCTTGATCATGTTTGGGATCGTGCTCGTAAGTGCGAGCGATCTTTGTAGTGGTGTGCTACTCTTAACAAAGCCGTGAGGTGCGACTTTCAGTAAGGAAATCGGCAATTTTCGAGTCGAATGGATACGGCAGGGCCCTATAGAAGTCAGGGCCTTTTTTGGGCCTGGGATCATTTTCGGCGCCCAGGCCTGGGCGTTGAAATAATTCACGCCCAGGTGGGGCGTTGAAAATGTTGTTTGGGCTGGTCTTTTGATGACACAGTTGGCCTCTTGTTCGTTCGTTTATTTCACTCGAAAATTCTACGTATTCTCTTCTCTTTTGTTTTTCTTCATTTTTTGGAACGTAGAATCAGAAATCACAATGAGTTTGAGTGATCGTGATGATTTCTCGAGAAGCCGTAGCCGATTGGTGGACTACGGTGTTTGTCGCTTTGGGGCGATTCCGCCGAAGGTGGGCGAGTCTATATGGCCCGAGGAACATACCTTGAGGCGTAAGACTTTAATCGCTCTTGTTGTTATTTTGAACGTAAATTTTTTTCTTTTGAACGCGTTCGTGAATGTTCGATACTTAGGATGATGATACGTATGTGCAAACGAGCGTTCATAGAATGGTCGTTGCGTGCGGTCCATTAATCAGTTCGCTTGAATCATTTTTTTTTTGAGCAATGACTGATGTTGAATAATCTGCTTAGAAGCTTGATAGGGTTCAGGCCCATTCATGAAGTGGGCTCAAGCATCGTGCTCTTTTGATCGTTCAAACATTTGCTTTGAGACTTTATTTTTATTTTGCTATGGTCGTTTCGTAGCTTGGAGCCCCCAAGCATGCATGTTGGGATGCTTCCTTTTGGCGTACGATTTTTGTAGGTTCTTTCGAGAAAGATGCCTTGGGGTTCCGCTCGTGTAGGTGCGAGTTATCCCTTCCGTAGTAGGTAATGTTTTGCTACCTTTAATCCTTAATGTAGAAGTCGTGTGGCTTGAATTTTGAATTTGGGCGATAAGTAGTCTTTGCCTCATACTCTTGGTCGTGCCCGCATTAGTGCAATATGCCTTACTCTTTTTTTTTTAGACTTGTACCGTGGGATGGTTGAACTTATGGTGCGACGTAGGCTTGTGTGGCCTAACAGCGTGTCTTAGAACATTCCTCCAGGTGTTGGGATATCATTATTTTTTTTTGCGTTGGAGTACTTCATCACGCCTCGTTCAGGTGCTCGAACAAGTTTAGCACTTTCTGCGTGGGTGTGCACGGCTTATTACTTCGTTTGATGCGAGGATTCATAGATGTTTCTTTTTTTTCTTTTTTTTATTTATTTTTTATCTTTGATTTATCTTTCGCTTTTGCTTTGGAACGACGTAGACTGTGTAACGGGCGCTTGTAGGGCGAGCGTTATGTGCAGTAGTTTGATCGGAGTTTTGGTGACTCGCGATTTTCAGTTACCCTTGTTAGTGGGGTGACTTTATATATTCTAAGTAGCGCTTAGAATTTGGGAGGGGTTGTAGCCATTCTAAGGTTTGTTTTACACGATCAAACCTTAGGATTGTGCCCCTATGACGTGTGTATAGCATTAGCGTCGAGAATTTGCGATAAAATCGTCATTTTGAGCACTTTTAGAGTATTTTTCTCAAGCCCCCAATTGTAGCTACGGGATTGGCTTGGTGCTATAATGCTTGGCACACGTTTTTATGCATTCATGGTGACATGGATCATGAATAGTTTGAACCAGACTCGTTTAGTGCGAGGTACGTTCGAGTGGTGATTTGCTACTTCTCTTGTAAATGTCGTATTGTGCGACATTGCCATGGTCAAGGTAGTCACATGTTGAAGTGTGCCTTGACCGAAAGCTAGGTGCCTTTCTTTACCCATAATCATATTTAGAAATATTTTTGACTCACTTGCAACATCGAGATAAACGTATACTTAGCTTAAACCAACGACACTTTATTATGTTCGAAGAAGTCTTTGAAAATTATTTGAAATTCGAGTCCTACTGTGTACAATCCGAGGTGTCCTAAGTAAGTTGACTTATAGAAGGGTTCGTACAGGATTACATGAGTGAATCAAAATACCGTTACGATTTTCGGGATGCTGTCTAAGGATTTGCTGGAAGCCAGGGTGCAGGCGTCAAGATAGTACTTGTGCCCATGCGGCACATGCTTTAGGCTTTTAGGGCCATCTTTTCCAAAATTGCGGGAGTATAAAGAATTGCGGGAATATAAACCGCTTTCAAATTGACTTAGATTTACTTGGTGTATGTCTGCACAAAAGATCAAGGTATACTTAGTTCTTTCCCTAGCTCTTTCATTTCAATTTTGATCCCCCATTTGCTATTATGTCCTCTCATTAATGATGCTTTCAGATTTCGATTTTAGATGCCCGTGTCATATGTCTGAGTAGGGTGAGCCTTGGTTGAGTGCCAAGTCCTATTGACAATGTCTGATTTTTTTCAAAGGGGATTCGCAAGCATTTGAATTACCATGAACGGGTGCCCTGAGTTCGAAGGAACGATGGGGCGATGCCGTAGAACAATCCTCTTTATTGCAAGCTTACTGCCTTTACTACTTGTCGGCGATTATGACTGTGTCTAGTGGTGAATGAAGGTCTTTAAGTGAGTTACTTTTCTTTAGGGAGGGTCAAGTCGAGTACTTTAGAGGTCATGGACGCTCGCGCTAGCCCCCATTCAATTGAGGCAAAGCGATCTTTTGAGTATTGGCTAAGAGCCTAGGAGTGTGAGTGCTCCTTCTGGCAAGGGTACGTGCCCTTATTATTTTTCGATGTGTGCTCATTTTGGCATCTTGATGACTTGGATTCTTCCTTCTTTCGATTTGGATTGCAAATAATTAAATTTCAATAAGGGACTCTATTTTTTATTCTTGTTATTCTATAGGCTTTAATATTTTTGCAAATTGGTTGGACCGAATCATGGACTGCCTACGTATCCGCCTTAAATAGATTTAATTTGGATTCAGGTCTTGCGTAGTTCTTAGCCAGAAAATGGTTTCTTAGAATGCCGATTTTAAACAAGTACTTTCGAGTGGAATCGTAATGTTTGAAATAGGGTGAAATAAGTGAAGTTTATTATTATTTTAATCTGCTGTTTTGCTGTAAGCCAAAAATTTGTTTTATTTTTTAAGTACATGTATTTGCACAAAAATCTTTTCGTATATCTGAATACGTGCTGTACCCCCCAAGTGTTCGTTATTTTTCCGTGTATGTGCGGATAAAATGACGAGCACTTCTGGACAAAATTTGGCAAGTAGAGAGATTCAACGCCCAGTCTGGGGCGTTAAAGATTCCGGCGCCCAGCTTTGGGCGTTGAAAGTGATTCCTGGGAAGATTTCTTGGCGCGTTGCTTCTTTTCGTTTTGTGCCAAATATTTGCGAATCTTTTTTATGCGCTAAATGCTCTTTTTTCTTTTTAGACGAACTTTAAAGGCGCCTTGCAAAGTTTCTTTTTTATTATTTTTTTATTTTTTTACGTTAAGCGTAGAATGTATTTTTCATTTGTCTTTTTATTTTTTATTTTTTATTCGTGACTCAAGACGGCTTGAAAGATGGGTTGAATGAGGTAGGATAATTTGTATTGGTATTAGTCAAACATGAGGATTGGAAAGGGTAGAAGATCGTAGAACTTTATGTAGTTTTTGTGGTATGATTTGGATTGGTTGACTCAATTCTTTTCCTTCGTTTTACTTGGGTAAATTTCGCACTTTTGGGAGGTACGGGTTAAGTATTTCATGGCTCGCTCTTTTCGCTCTCCCTTTTCTCTTTCTCTTTTTTCTTCTTTTTTTTGCTTGGGATTTCTCCCCTTTTTTATTTGGGCTAAAAGGTAGATGGTTGTGGTCTTTGAGTCACGAGGCAAGACTGAGTGAGCCTCGTTTGGTAGGCCTATAGTGGACCTTTAATTTTAGTAGGCCTAGGGTGGACCTTTAAATTGTCTTACTTTGCAAGCGTATTTAGTCGTTTCTTAAAATGTGCAAATAGCGTAGATTCAAAATGTTGTTTTTACTTTATTGAAATTTAACGAAAGAATTACATCGAAAATAATTTTTTGCTTCTTTTCAGATTCCAGTTTCCGGGATTTAATTGGAAGTTGTGATTTAGACTTGAACTTTCATTAATTTTTCTGATTATAACCCGTGTATGAATACAAGGAGGTGGCCTAGACTCAAAATAATGACGTGGCGTAAGCCTATAATACTTGACCAAGCGACTCTCAGATTTCGGCTAATTGGACCACAACTTTCGTTGGTTGACACTTTAGATTTTAACCCTTGGGTGTTCATTTGTCATGCGCCATTTTGCTTAATGTTGGCAAGGTAGTTAGTTGGGGAGATCGAATTTTCATTTTTGCAAGACTAGAATCATTAGTGCGTCTTCCCTCTTAGCGTGTATTGCATTACCCCAATGGTAGCCTTATGGCATGCCGATTTGGGTATTTTCATGGTTCGTCATGTTGCATTCATGGAAAATCTTTTAGTCCGTACTTAGGAGTACTTCAAGGAGACAGTGGCTCGAGAGGACTATGATAGTCGTGACCCAATGTGATCATAAGCCTTGAGGCCATTAATTTTTTTTTTGCCAATGGTATTGACACCTTAGGTTCACTTTGGAGGTTGTGCGACTATGGAGGAATGATTTTCAGAATGTGACTGTTTCCATTTTGCAAATACTTGAATTACATAATATATTCCTTTTATTGGTGAGAGAGAGTATTGAGGCCGCAGATTCTTAGTAAGGGATGACAATTACATATGGGTGCTTATTGATTTAAATGTTAGGAAGGGAGACTCAATATGGTTTAACCTTTTAACTTGCAGAACGACACCAAGCATTAGGACCGATTCTATGTATAAGACAACTAAGACTTAGGATTTAGATTGTACTTTGGCATAGCCTAGTCTAGACTCGGATTTATTTATTTTTTATTCTAACGTAATTTTTCCTTGAAAACTTTATTCGAACATCATTTTTTGAATACTTTGCCCATGTGACATTCAAGGTCATTTTAATTAGCATGCTCGGTTTTGGTGCCGAACATCGTCGTCGTAGGAGGCCTAAAGACGACACAATGAGTTGTTTATTTTATAAGTCGTTCTTAGAATCGAGTGCCTTTTTCATACGTCCTCGTAGCAAATTTGTTACGAATTTTTTTTATTGCTACGTATATTTTACGCGCGGGCACCGAGGCTGCTGTGCCTGACCAAAAGGCCAGACAGCAACTTCAGCACCCAGCTCTAGGCGTTGAAAATGATTGGCGCCCAGCCAGGGGCGCTGAAAATGCGTCCCTGACTGGTACTCGTATTCTGTTCGCGTATCCTTTTTTCGTATATACGACTTAATTTTGCGTGCTTGCCTAATAACGTCCTTTACGCGTTGTGCGGCATTGTGGGATCCGTTACAGGCCGTCCTGGGCGTCATTCATTTTTGTGGAGATCGCCCGGGGTTGCGGAACACGTATTTTGGTATAACTCTTTGGCCAATTGGTGTTTATGAATGTTTGGGCAATTTTTAGGGTCGTTGGTTTTCTAGCATTATATGTCACATACAACCTCAACACAATCACATAATTCGCTACACATAACTAGCATTACAACATGAAGCAAGAATAATATGTCACGTAGTTTATGATAGGCTTCTATGGGTAATATTTGCGCCGGCTTGGTACCGCTTCTATAGTAGATCCAACACATGCCCCGGTCGAGGTAGTGCATTCAACAGACGAATTTCGTCCCAAGAGGCCAAACACGATGTAAGCCAAGGGGGAATACACCAATGACAATGAGAAATCGCCATTCAGTTTACACCCAATCGACTAGTAATATAGGAATCGCCATTCAGTTTTTAACGACAATGAGAAAAACTGACAAAACCCGGTTATCGTGACATAAAGGGAGTGCAATTATGTTCGACCACGACGGCCATAGGTTCCCTTGTGATCCCTGGTGTGGGGATCGCTCAACGTACACCCGTATGGCAGATATTGAGAGTTCGGGGGACTGTAACTACCGAGAGGAGTGCTCATCGATAACTCCAGAGGCAGGTTATCCTTACTAGCTCAACATAAATAATTGAAGGGACATGCGTTAAACTATTAAACTATTCTGAATTGATTTTAGCAATAGGCAACACATAACACTAAATCGATCGTGATTATCTTATTTAGATTGATATAAGGTACCTAGCATGATAATTCAATTGTCCAAGGTATTATCTTATTAGGCGTGATAGATCGATCAAGTTAATAGTTCGACAATTTTATAAAAGGGTGATGAAAGCGATTATATCATACAAGGGACACATTACAACGCACCCTTGAGAGGTGCGTTACGGTTCTCAGAAAACTAACCACTTGGCTTTGCTATTTCTCCTTTTATTTAACGAATCTCGGGTTTCCAAGCAATGTTCCAGTATTTAGGCTTAATTCATCAGCTACAAGGGGCAGGATGCGTTCTGTTCGACTTTTGGGTCGATTGCGACAGAACGCCGGATCAATTTCGCAGCGTGAGGCTAGGCTTATGGCTAGAGTCAATACTCAGGTTATGGAATTGTGTGTTATTTTTCACGTTGGTTTTAGGCTGTATTTATAGGAAAAGAGTGCATGGAAAGATAGATTTTAGGATACGAATCCAAAAAGAATCCAGGAATAAAACGGCCCTAGGCATTTTCAGCGCCCAGGGCTGGGCGCCAAAGATTTCGGCGCCCAGGGCTGGGCGTTGAAACTGTGATCTGGGCCGAGTTCTTGTCAGATTTGGACTCTTAGAACACGGAGCTTTTTGGGAGATTTATCCGAGTCTTTTAGTGCGTATTAATTTTATGACGGAATGCGTCTGGGCCCGTTACGAACTCTAGGTTCGTTAGGAATTTAATTAATACGTAACTCCTTATTTTGAATTATACTAGGAATGCAAATTCTATCTCTTTTAGGATTTATGTTGGAGTGCAACACCTAATTCTGACAGGTTTCTATCTTTTGTGACTTTGCCACGTTTAACAACTACCTTTTATGGCAGTTACTATCTTTAGCAGGTTTCCATAAATAGCAGTTTTGGCTGAAATGAAAAGGGTGATTGAGATTCGTTATTTTATAGGAGATGCGTTGCCAAGTGGAGATTTGTGTTCTCATCATCGAACCTTCCCTTTCGGGAATGGGGACAAAAGTAGGTGTCTACAGGGAACACTAGATTATTATTATTATATATATATATATATATATATATATATATATATATATATATATATATATATATATATATATATATATATATATATATATATATATATATATATATATATATTGGTTTAGATCGATTGATCGTTGTTCCTTTTTAGCTTTTCACTACTTTATGAGGGCCGAGGACCTTGTTTATTAAGTTGAAACCTTATACCCATATACAGGGGTTGATCATTGTTAAAGGAAAGGTTGAATTAATTGGAATGAGTCTTGGTTGATACCTTTGTGATCACTTACTTAATTCCAAGATAAAAACAGTTGTGAATAATCGTTAATTGTATGACTTATGTGAATGTTGAGTCATAATAGAATTTTAAATCTGTAAATCATGTAAAGTGAAACTGAGTAGCAATAGCTTTAGACTGTGCACGTCTGAAGCGACGGACAAACAGGAGTTGGGGTTCATGGTGGTAGCCCATGGCCTTTTCTGGGACCGGATTGATCACCGTGTTCTATTTTCATTCAAAAGTTCCTCGATATCGCAGGTTACTGAGGTTACAGAGTCGCGCCCGTACCTCGTATTCCTTAGTGAAGCTTCTAGTTAGACAACTCGGTCTATTGACTATTTCAATTAAAATAATATTATTGTTATAAAAGTTCTAGTCCAGTCTAGCCTAGTCTAGTCAAGTGTGGTCTTCAAATAAATATGTTTTGTTTGCACTTGCTTATGTTTTACTAGTATCATGTTAGGATTGTTTGTTTAATAGAATCATGTTAGGATTATTATTGATTTAGTATGTAGTACTCAGCTTTGCTAATTACGTGCTTTGTTTGTGTGTGTTGATCATGGCTATGCCTTATTGATCCTGTGATGACCCATTTTGGTGAGCAGTCTCTAAGGATCAACAAGCGTTGCCCATCTACAAGTTTGAAGATGATGCATCATTGGGATCGGGATTAGAGAGCTTGTATTTAGTTTTGATTCGCTTAGTTGACTTGGGTTTGTTAAATTGAACTTTAAACTTGTCGTACTAGCTACATCACTTTATTTTCGTTGATTGGTTTTGGATTTTACTCTGTAATTGATTATTTATAAACATAAAGTTAGTTTTATATTTTCCGCTGCAAAATTCTGAATAAGCCGTTACGTTTTCACACGGGCGATAATGCCTTGATAATTCTCTACGTTTTATATTAAAATGTTATTTTAGAAAAGAGAGAATTGTCGGGGTGTTACACCTAATCCCCAAATAAACCCGCTAAACCCCAAAAATAACTCACACAATTATTTCTCTCTCCTCTCAAACTCACAAACTCACGGCACTCTTATTTTCTTTTCCTCCCTGCTCTTTCACGTACACAAGTGCTTCATACTCCTCTTTTCCTTCGTTCTCCACATGCATCCACCACCCAGCGCGACCACCTGCGCCACCGACCTGCGCCACCAGCTGCGTCGTTCAGCCTCCGCGGCCACCTGCTTGTTGTCGTTGTCCCTGTCCGCCGGCCAGCCCTTCCTCCCCCTCTCTTTTTGATTAATTCTTAAAACCTTAAACTAATTAATGCTTTAGTTATGTTTTAACAATTTAATACGAAGTATATGTTTTCTTGAGTTAAATTTAGGAAAATTGATATTATCGGTCCCAACTATGGCCGATTTACTTTAAAAGTTGGTCCCGACTTTTGATTATCTCAGAGCGGTCCCAACAATAACGAGTCATTTCCAAAAGTGGTCCCTTAGTTAAAATTAAGTGCTATAAAACTTAATTAAGACTCGTATATCTCATGCAATAATCATATCTATACTAATATATTAAAAGGCGTTTATAAGAACGTATATGTGCCACGTAGATCCCTCCTTATTATGCCACATCACCACTACTAAGTATAATGACATGTAGTTGACAACCAAAAAGCATGTACCAAGGATTGAACACTAGACCTCTTGAATGAAAAGTTACCATTCTTACCATCTTAGCTAGCCACAATGATGTTATATTTTTCTATTTAAATAATAAATACAACCTTTTTAAAATGAATAATAATGAATTAAAGGGAAAAAACAAAAGGGAATTAATTACTTAACTTATAAATGTACAATTCTTCTCTTCTCAACTTAAGCTTGAAAAATAAATAAAAAAACTTAGGGAAATGGAGTGTAATTATGAATGTGGAAGAGGGAAACATTGACAAGAGTATAATAATCAACTAATCATGAAGAAGAGAACTCGACTTTGTTTTGATTTTCGGATATGGGAAGGAAGTTTGTTGATCGGCCACTTGAGCTTGCATGGAAATCAGATAATAGCACCACATACGCACATATTTAAAATAAGTAAATCCCACTAAAAGTAAACCCGGAGCAACTCCTGCGCCACAAACTAGTTTTTTAACTAAATGAAGTTAATGGAATAGTATGATATGCTTAAATCAACTTAATTAATAGTTTAATTAAGCTAAAGGAACATTCTAGAAAAACACACCTTAATGTTGAGACCTCTACAGAATAATTAAAAGTTGTGACCTTTTAAAGTGAAGTCACCATAGTTGGGACTGTCAGCATCAATTTTTCCTTAAATTTATACTCCATCCGTCCCTTAACACTCGCATCGGTTTGACCGGTGCGGAGTTTAAGACACTTGAATTGACTTATTAATTTAATGGGTGGTAGTTGATAGTAGGATATGTTAATATAGTTAGTGGGAAATGTGTAAGGGTGTATTAGGGGTGCGAATTTTTAAATAATTTTTTGTAGGGAGTGGGTTATTAGGTAAGTGTGAGAAATAATATAATATTGGTAAAAAAAATCCATATATAGAAGCGGTGCAAGTATTAAGGGACGACCCGAAAAGGAAAGAGGCATGAATATTAAGGGACGGAGGGAGTAGTTTTTATGATTTAATTATGGATTTCAAATTATATATTTTGCATAATTAAGTTATTCATTTTCAGATTCTATTTTGATTGAAATAACGGTTTAAATATTAAAGCATGATTTTTTAGGGTTTTAATAGTTAGAAAATCATAGTGGGATGTTTATAAAGTTATTGTTTTCATGATTTTAAGCATGTTGAATATATTTTGAAGAGGTTTTAAATTATTTTATGTTGCTGGAAATTTTAAAAGGGGTGTTTTATTGGAGTTTATGATGATTTGTGACCATTAGTGTAGTAATCACTATGTTAGGAGGTTGAGTAATTAAGGTTTGATATTGGGGAATGTTCTAAATATGTTTAGGAAGGGTTTGAAGTACTCTAATGTTGTTGTATATTCATGGAGGTTTGATATGAATTTATATGGGTTGTTTTTAGGTGGAGAATTCTCTCTAGGCGACGTTTGAGATTGTTAAAGTGGCCTCTCAATTTCGTACGTACATACCTATGTGTTGATGGATGTGGTACTATGAATGGAAACCATGTTGAGTTTATGTATGACTTGATTATATTGGAGTCTGCATGTTTGATGTCGTTGTATAAATATGTTGAGCATAGAATTATACTATGAGATTTTATATTATGTTGGCATGATTGATTTATGCAAGCATGTTGGTTGGGAATTTATATTATTAATATATTGGCATGGATCATGATTGATCATTGTTCCCTCTTTAGTATTTCACTACTTTATGAGGACTGTGCACCTTGTTTAGTAAGTTGATATTTTACACCTATGAAAGGTAGTTGACCGTTGGTAAAGGAAGGATTGAATTAATTGGAATTAATTCTAGATTGAAATTTGTGTGACCACTTATTTAATTTCTAAGATAAAAAGAAGTTGTGATTATTTGTTGATTATATTATTTATGTTGTCGATGAGTCATAACAGTATAAATTGAAAATTCATGTAAAGTGAAACCGGATAGCAATATCTTTAGACTGTGCACGTCTGAAGTGACGGACAATTAGGAGTTGGAGTTCATGGTGGTAGCCCATGGATTTTTCTGGGACCGGATTGATCACCGTGTTCTATTTTAATTAAAATGTTCCTCGATGTCGTAGGTCATAGGAATATGGAGTCGCGTCCATATTATGTCTTCCAAAAGGAAGGTTATTTCAGTTAGACAACTCAGTCCATTGACTAATCCACTTAAATGAATTGTTATTCAAAGTTAGTCTAGTAAAAGTTATATGTGAGCTTTTATATTGTTACTTATTATTGTTTATTATTGATTAGTATTATGTTATGATTGTTCGTTTATTAGCATCATGTTAGGATTGTTATTTATTCAATGTAGTACTCAGCTTTGTTGATTACGTGCTTTTGTTTGTGTATGTTGATCATGGCTATGCCTTATTGATCATGTAATGACCCATTTTGGTGAGAAGTCTTTAGGGATCAATAAGCATTGTCCATTTATAGGTTTGAAGATGATGCATCATTGGGTTCGGGATTGAAGAGCTTGTGTAGTTATTTATAATTTCCTAAGCTAACCTTGGTTTTGATTTATTTAAGTTGACCTTGGTTTGTTCTAAGTTGACCTTGGTTTGTTAAGTGGACTTTAGATTTTATTGGTTGGTTTTGAGAGTTAAATGATGATTGACTATTTATTCTATAAAGTTATTATTATGTTTTTCGCGGAAAAATTCTGAATAAGTCGATACGTTTTCACACGGGAGATAATGCCTTGACAATTCTCTATATTTTATATTAAAATGTTACTTTAGAAAAGAGAGAATTGTCGGGGTGTTACATTTTTCTTGTAGATTTCTCATTTGGATTCATGTGTTAATATTGATACTGTTTTAATTAACTTAATTGTATTTTGTAGGCCTTAATTAACACATGGATCCGTACATTGATTTTTTGTTAATTATGCTTTCATTTCGATTATTAGCTTAAACAAATAAATTCGGAAGCAAGCGCTCGCGCAGGTGTCCAACGGTGCTCGCATGTTGCTGGCGAGCCACGCTTGCTCCGACGTGTTGCGTCTGGTACAGGCACGAGCTGCCGGCCTCTGGCACTCTATTCTGCCAACACTAAGCTTTGAAAACAACTTGTTTCGTAAAGTACAAACGCTTTCCACAATCTTACTTTCCACGAGTAGAGTTTTCTGTTCTTTTTTAAGAGCTTAACGATTTAATGGATAAACTCCTTGCAGCATCGATGCTCGAGAAAGCATGTCCCGATGTTGAACGTTCTGCATCCAATAAAAAATTATAACTGCATTATTTAATTAATTTTTGCGGGTAGAATTAGTCCCTTAATTATGTAATTAATGCGACTAATTGCATGTATAATCATGTTTTGATGCAACTAATTGCAGGGAGCAATAATCAGGAGTGAGGGTTTCCCGTCGGTTCAAGTCGCGTGCGCCTTCATACCACACTTGATCAAGCATGGCCAACTAGCTTATGGCGCGGCACGCCAGGTGTAGCGGCTTACTCTGGACCTGGTTTGCTTGGCAGACTCTGCGTGAAGCCGAAACCACGCTTCGTAGCTCAATTGTGTAGCTTAATTCAATTAAATTCGAAGCATTATTTAATATATTATCTATGCTTATATTTCATGATTATTTATAATTATGGTATTTACATTAACTTTCATTTTATGTTGTAGGATTATGGTAATTAATTTTGCATGATTTGCATAACTAATGTAAAAACTATTGCTTCTAACTTGTTCTATTTTGACAATTACTCCCTCCGTCTCTTTTTGTTTTTACGTTTTCTTTTTTTGGTATTTCAAAATGTTCTTTACATTTCCTTTTATATTATCACATAAATAACTTAGTATTCTATCAAAAAATTTGTGTCCAATTATTATTTTAACCAATTAAATTCATTGGGTCATTTAATCTCTCAGACTTTTTCATTGGGACATTAAAATTTTCTCATTTCCCAATATTAGAATTTTGATAAAAGTGAAAACATTATAAATAAAAGTAATTTATCTTGTTTAAATAAAAAAAAATGAGGAATCCTGATGCAAATTAATTATTCGTTAAAACGCGTAAAAAATACCAAACGTAAAAAACAAAAAGAGACGGAGGGAGTAGTAATTAACATCAATTATAGAAAAGTAGGATAGTAATTGAAATCTTTTAACAACCTACAATAATAATTGACAAACTCTCAAATAATATAGTGCCGAATTGTATAATGCAATAAAAAGTTGTAGCTTTTTTTAGTTAAGAATCCAATATGGTTTTCTAAGATAATAAATGTATATCCAACTATCTCAAAAAATAACAGATAAAAAAATTAATCAATAAAAAAATGCATCTCAAAGAAAGATATGGTCTCCCGTCAAAATAGGAACATTTAGAACACAAATCGCTGTAGGCATAAAATTGATACTAGTCATTGCAGATTTGCATCATACTTAGCTAGCTAGATAACTTACATCTATAGTTTGTCATCATTACTTCTCCACTCCAAGAACAGATGTTGCAAGTAATACAAACTAGGAGAGCAGCAAAATGTGATTGCCAATAAACCTTCTTAAATAATCTCACATCTCTGATGGCATTCAAGGCCGCACACTGAATCTTCCCTGGTAATTATCAAGAACCTGAATGACCTTCAGCAGCCGTGGTTCATCTTTAGGTACCTCACGCTCCTGATTGATTGAAGTACATAGGTAAGTATATGTGGAAATATAAACAGTAAGCTGCAAACGTGATTAGATAAGCATCTAACTTTCTTATTTCTCACTTCTACTTATTCATTTAGGCTCCATTCGTTTTACCAGAAACACTTTTCGAGCCGTTAAGTTGAAAATCATCACAATTTATGGAGACAAACGCTGGAGCCTTAAAGGAGAAAGACATTCAATAAATCATCACAATTTATTAACCAAATCACTAAAGTTTCTAATATATAAAAGACCCTCTAGAATTCAAGAAAATTTCCCAAGCTTCAATTGTACAACCAATAATTATTATGTTATCCCAGAGAAACTAAAATCATAGAAACAAGGAAAAATTTAATGTAATAATTCAACCTTTAAGCGGTCCGTTAAAACTGTCCAGCCTTTTGATTTACTAAGAATAATCCATCATTATAGGATACCTTCCTAAATTGGGCCATTGAAAAAATTAACCAGCTACAATAAGTGGACATGTCTACGTGCCAGTTACTCCCCCTTAATTATATTTATTCGCCGCTCTAAAACCAGCCTAGCTCCTCAATTTTCCATTTTGTTACCCTCTTCCCTCCTTGTTCCATCCTTCTCATTGTCAATTCATCATACTTGCATTCTCTCAGTCTCACTTGTAAATAACAACAGTGGCATTTTCTTCTTCTCAATCGTCATTAATTCATCACCGTGTGCATCATACTGAACATGGGTTTGTGTAACATCATCATCAAGATTATCACTAGAGATAATAAGGCTCAGCTTTTTCGAGTTTTATGGGGATCTGAACTTGGATTTAGTGTTGGTGGTTTCGTGACTGTTACTGAGCTTATTTTTTGTTTTGTACTTTAAAATGAAGAGATAGATGGGCCAATTTTATTAATTTTGAACTGGATACCATGACTTCATTGAAAATCCAGCTTATAGTTCAATTTGGGAACTTTCACTCAATCTATTTACTCCTGTCTATATATTTAAAAAAAAAAATCTGAATCCAATTAAATTGGGGTACAGCAACATCCATGGATGATTGAGGGTGAGAGATGAACTCCCCTTCCGTGTTCTCTTCATCTACATTTGTGCTGCTGGCAGGGGATGATATGCAGGCCATTGATTTGGATTTTTCTTATACGAGGCAGCCTATGGAGGGTGAGTTGGACCTGATTTCGACGTACGCTGGTGAAAGTTCAATATTGAGATTAGAGTTGTTGAGGCTAATAGATGAAGCAGCAATCGTGGTTGGGGATGACAAGGTTCTGAAGGAGATATTTGGAGAGGGAGACCAGTGAAGAGGAGAGAGCAAGGTTAAGGGGAGGAGGAAGAGATAAAGGCAAAAAGATTAAGAAATAAAACCTACGTTACTCCGACACTCCAGTGGAAGGTGGGTGTCGATGTCGACACGTCTCGACTCACAACACGACGCTCGACACGTGCCCGGGGAGGTGTTGACACAGGTGTCGGAGAAGGATCCAAAATTCAAGATGAAGAGATATATAGCATTGCAGGTAATAAATTAGTACCGTAACCAAAGGCACTGGATCTTGAAGCTAATACTAATTTGTTGCTATCGTCGTCACGAATTCCACACCCTAGCTCTAGCGATTGAAGGTTGGGGAAGGTGAAAATATTTTGGGGCTTTCATTGTAGAAAGAAAAAGGAGTTGAATGCACCCGTCAATACTTGTTTCATTAATAACTGTCTTCTTGAGAATCAGCCATGGCTTTCCGTCATTTTTCTTTTGTGTTGTTGGTTGGTGGGTCCTTGCTCCTCTTTCTTTTTTACCTTTTTTTAAATAAACTAGGGTGTGGGAACAAACCCATATGATATCTTTCCCAAAGTCTTATTACTCAACTTTTTCTATTTTTTATATAATACCTTTGTTCCTGAAAACTCTTTTCGCTTTCCGTTTTAACTTTATTTCATTTTTGGCATATAATTTTACATTTATACTCTCACTTGGCCCACCAGGCCACCACAACATACAACTTGTCATATTTTATTATGGGAGTCCACCACAACTTACCTACTCACAATACTTTAATACTCCTGCCGCCCCACATTATTCGTTACATTTACCTTTGCACGAAATTTTAGATGAAGTGGTTGTTTAAGTATTTTATTGAAAATGTAGATGTGATAGGATTAGTGGGATATTTTTTTAATTGAATGGAAGAAGGTGTGGGGTCCAAGCTTTTGTTAGTCGGATAGAGAGACAATAGAATAATTGTGGGACCATTCCTAATTAGAAAGTGTAATAAATAATGTGAGACGGATGAAAAAAGAAAGTGTAACGAGTGATGTGGGACGGAAAGAGTATTGTTTTCCACACACTTATATTGTTAAACAATTTATAACTACTCATTTTCCCACTTGATACCTCCACCATCACATATTCATCAAAATTCCTTAACTACCGTGCAAATAGTAAGCGTAAAGATCGTTTGAGAACGAAGGTAGTACTATGTTTACTTTTTCAATTCTTTTTATCATTAAACCTTTTAAAGAATCTTCATTCTTATTATTTCTTTTTGTTTTTTTGTTACTTTTTTTTTGTTAATTTCATATTTTTTGGATTTAATAACTAAATTTTTTATATAAAAAGTGTCAATTTTTTTTATCAGACACTTGGTATGGTAGGCGTGTCTTAAAAAAAAATCAAGACACTCCTTTGAGACACGCCCATGTCGTCGATCACCGATCATTTGGATTGTTTTAAAAGGATCGCTCAAAGGTGGAATTATTAGAATATTTTTCCTAGAAAAAAACAAAGAACCACACAAAAATGTACCAAGGCGATGTGCCCATATAACCAGAAGTTGTCAAATGAATTTAACTAAATTAAATCATGTGCACTTAGGCTCTATTCTATTCGACTTATTTTGACTGGACTTATATTATCTGAACTTAACTAAACTTACCTGAACTTATCTAAACTTTTCTGAACTTAACTGAACTTATTTTATCTGAAATAACTTATTTTGTCTGAAATAAACTTATTTGTGTGTAAAAATTTCTAAAAAAACTTATTTTTTCTGAACTTATATTATCTGAACTTAACTGAACTTTTATTTTGTCTCAAATAAGTCAAAATAAGTCGAACAGAACAGAGCCTTATCCTCCATTTGAATTAATATAAACTTTTTAGATTTTTTACAAACAAATAGTAAAAGGTATTTAGGGTCAAAGTTGTGTCTTGGCAAAGTGTTACAATTCTTTTGAAGTAAATGAAGTATATTTTAAGGGTCCTAAATTTACTAATAAGAGGATCTGATAACTAATCCATTTGTCAGAAATTGTAATTTCATACTCCACAACAACAGCAACACCACCATTTATCGACATCATCGTATCTGCTGCCAATGCCAATGGAGTGTAGGTTGTAGCCGATGTCAATCTACAAAGCTTTACCTCCTAGGCTCCTACCACAATATCGAAGCAGCTTTCTAATGGGCCAAGTGGTGAGAAAATGTATATTTTTAAGGAAAAATTGGCCTCAATGACACCAACTATGGTCGAGGAGCATAGAACAAAGGAAACTAACGTGAAAACATTACACAATACAAACTATCTCCCTAGGTGCATGTAGTGACATAAATGAGTCCGGAAACAGGATCCCACGAGAAAATTACAATATTCATTATTATATAATTATTATTTATTTTCTTTATTTAAAATCTTTTATTCAATTTTATCAAGTACCCCCATGCGTGAATTCTTTCCTTCATTCCTACTCCTCCCATTAATTCCCCACACTGCAACATCCATCAAAACCCCAATTCAATTTCTCTTCTCCCCAATGAAGAACCTTGAATTTGAAGTTTGAGTTAATGATCCTCCATGATATAATTTCATGCTAAATACACCTTCCCCCTCAATGTTTTTCGTTGGCTTTTGATGGATGTTGGAACTTAAAATGTCAAGAATTAATGGAAGAAATAAGAATAAAGATAAAAAGTCAGATGGCATTAGTTCGTGATGTTTTATGCACCTCGGCCATAGTTGGTGTCATTATGGCTAATTTTTCCCATTTTTAATGAAAAGAACCTCTGTTTTTTTGTTGTTCTTCTCACTTTCCGTTTATGGTTGTTTTTCTGTTCTGCTCACTTTATTTTATTCCATTTTTGGCATACCCCTTTACCATCTTACCTCACAGTATTCCACCTTTCTACCCTCTCTCTCCCCACCTGTTTCTTATACCAACCCACCTTTTTCAAAATGTTTTTGGAACAATAGAACTAGGTTTTTGATGTTGCAACAGTAGTAAAGAATGAGATCAAAGGGGTTGTGCACATAACTTTTTTGCCACCACAATATACCCAAGCATCATTGCAATCTAATGTAGACAGTGAGAACACCCCCCCCCCCCCTTCACATGCAAAAAACGAGAAAAGGATTCAGAAAAAGAGTTGAACGTAACCAAAAGGGAGTAATCCCTTTCCCTTCCTTCCATTTGAAAACACTTGAGCCAAATGCCCTTTCAGAAAAGTGTTACTACAAAAGGGATGGGGAATAACATTAAGAACATGGAGGCACAAGTGTATGTAAGGAATTCTTCTTGGGAGTTTTTCAAATTTGATCCAATCTAGTGTTCCCATAAGGTTGTGCATGTGTTTCCAGAAATAGCACAGTAACATAATTTGAAGCATGTCAAAAGAATAGAATAATAAAGGGCAATGGACTAACTTTTAAACCAGCAAAGTATGCTTCCACAACAGGCGGAGGAGGAATAAAGTTTCGAGCTTGCATCAGATCCCACAAATAGTTGGCTGTGGTATATCCGCCAATCTGCAATACTCAATAATAGATAAATAAATACAGATGCAATGACATGGAAGGAACCCTAAACCCAAGCCAAATAAGGAAGAAAAGAAAATCCCAAGTCACAAAGAATACCTTTTCACCAGCTGCAATCAGGAGAAGATCACTAGCCACTCTTGGGTTCAGGAAGATGTTTTTTGAGGTCATACTTACCTGCAGTAAACAATGAAGCAATTGAACCATGAGACTAATAAGAAAAGGAAGACGAACTTATAACAGGAGTTAAGAACTAGCAGACATACCAGTGCATCCTGAGCTATTTGCATACCCTTAGGAGTATGACCGACCATGGCTCCTTCTATTAGAGTCTGCAGTTGAAACAGAACAACCAAACGTAGCACACAATAAGAAATCAAGTTACAATCAAACAGTATTGGGCTATTTGTGAACGCAACCACATACCCACTCTCGCCTGCACACCCATCCCCCACCCCCCCCCCCCTTCTCCCACAACACCTAAACTCCAACAAAAGGCATGCACAAACACACAAGCCTGTCCTCATATTGTAAGTGATATAGTCATCATCGTTAGATTTTACTTTGCAACAATATAATAATCATACAAATGAGAACTTTCGACTACATACCCTGAGAAACTAAGATTTTAGCCTTTTAGGTACCATTTCAAGCAGCACAAACATAACCACTTATCATTGTCGATTAAAAATCTCCACATTATAAAAGACAAGATTAATATTTGTTTGCCAATTCATCCTGAACAAAGAAATAATAGAAGATACCATATGGTCATTTGTTGGAACACGTACCACAAACAATTCAACAAATGGTGGCCTCCCAGAATTCATAAACTCCTCAAATACTTGACAACCACGATCCAGGTTCCCTGAGTGCAAGTAGCACCTGCACAGATATTTCAATACAACAAAAAATAGGCATGACTATCATAAAATATTAAAATGTGTAGTCCAAGGCAGAGGATTAAGAATCAGAGGAGCAGTCCAGCACAAAGCCTAGAAAGAAGACCCTAGAAGCTGAGAAGCACACAAATACAAATGGGTAACAGAAACTAAATAAATGAGCAGATGAATGAATGAAACCTTAAATGCGCTGCAGGGAACCATCTAGCGTTACTAATCAGGATAGCAGTGTAACCCCTGCGGTTGGATAAAATCCACAAAAAGCAAGAATGAATGGAAATCTACTGCTGGGAAGCCACCTAGTAAGGTTCTGATGAAAGAATCAGGGAGCCTATATAAGCTTTTGAGAGAAGAGGGGAAGTGGAAGATGAGAGGAGGAAAATCATGGAAATACCAGGTAAATATTAAGGTAATGAAGCAAACTAGAGTGAGATTACTGGGCACAACGGAGACAGAATAAATTAGAAGCAAAAAAAATAGATATAAAAAGATCCTACATTGATAAGAAACTAAAAGCAAGTAAAATGCATCCAATAGCATAAGATTGACTTCCCTTAAGTACGTAAATAATAACCAATGAGAATCAACAAGCCACCAAAAACTAATAAAATGATTGATGGTGTCCTCTAATTTCATCAACTTGAGTGTTCCTGAACTATTTTATTAATGCTTTCTCTCTCTGTGACGACAAACTTATCTAGTATAATGAAGAAAAAGAAAAGGCAATTGTTCTCAAACAGGTGGCTCCTTGGTTATAACGAGAACATACAAATTTCTTTGAACTTTCTCTCTGTAAAGTAGTCTCAATATTCCCAGGTGCAAGGACTGCAGAAGCAAGATGCCAAGGTCACTAGGGGATATGTAGCTAATGCTTTTACACCTAAAACATCTTGAACCACAATTGGTGGAATAATAAATGTCAAGTAAACAAAGGCTCCTTGCATATTCTGCTCATTTTCAAAACAAATTATGAGTCGATTTGATATTAGTTGGCTGGAAAATTTTCATCCACAACATAACTAGCTTAATTTAGCTAATCTCAATATGCATATATTTTCAACAAAAATTTTCTCAGATGCTGAGCAATGGATGAAACTCCAGAGTTGGCAGATTTTATGCAAGGCAATGCAGCAATCAGAAATTTCAACCAGAAGCCATCACTTTCTTCTACATCCACGAGTGTCGATTATCATATGTGTAAAGACTAAAGAGCACCACAGAGGGATAGTAGTCCCTGAATGTCCAACATAGAAGAGCATGTCAGATATAACTACCAACTATCAAAATCTAGCATCACAAGGTGAGACTTAACTTTCGCCATACTCAAAGATATGAAATTCAGTTGTTAGGGCCATGAGTCCTCCTAGACAACCCAATGGAACAATAATATTCACTATGGTTTAATAATACAATAAAGTACAGAAAATTTTGTTTCATACCATCAGAAAATCAACGGTGATAGGGGGGGGGGGGGGGGGGATCAGGCACAGTAATACCAAAAATCTTGCAAAACCTAGACATGCAACTATACAAATATAAATGATGTAAGAGAAATGGGTTAAGACCAAGCTCTTCAGGGTGGGTCAACGGGCAAAGAGGTAGGGACTGGCCTTAGCAGATGTTTGACTGATTGTGTGTCCACATGGATGACATACGTTTGAATCTGATGTAGTAAAAGAACAAGGTCAGAGAAAAACCCTTTCTCCCATTATCATAAAGCTTGAAGCAATTGGCAGTACCCATAATTCCACAACTTAATTCAGAAACAAACAGGAAGCATATGGTAAGGCCCTGTTCTTTTTTGCTTAATTTCAGTTTCAGGACTTAGTTCGCAGTTCAGTTCAGTTCAGTTCAGTTCAGGAGTATTCAGTTCAGTTCAATTCAATTCAATTCAACTTAATAATAATAATAAGAATAATAAGAATAATAATAATATTTATTATTTATTATTTATTATTATATTACTTATTATTTATATTTATATTAAAATTATTATACATAACTAATTATTTATTATTAATTACTTTAATTTATTATTTATCATTTATTATTATTTTTAGTAATTAATTACGGATTATTAATTTATTAATTATTAATTATTTAATTATTTAGTTATTAATTATTTAATTATTTATCATTTCGTTATTAATTACTTCCTCCATTTTTTTAATTGCACCATCTGAGATTTCACGCTTGTCAATGCACTATTTTAACCACTAATATCTCTCATTATACATTTTAAAAAGTTATAAAAATTTGATAATTTGAAAGAGTATTTCGAGACGAATCTAACAAGATCCCACATGAATATATTTTTCTTACATATAAATCACAAAAAATAACTATATAAGAATATGGGAATAGTGCTAAAACCAAGATGGTGCAATTATTAAAAAATGGAGGAAGTATTAATTATTATTTAGTTATTAATTATTTATTATTTAGTTATTAATTAACATTTTTTATTATTATTTTGTAATTAACTAGCGATTACTAATTATTAATATTTAATTAATTATTTATTTATTTATTTATTTTTTATTATTTATTTTTATTATTTATTATTTATTATTTATTATTCTGTTAAGTTCAGTTCAGTTCAACTCAGTTCAGTTCAACTCAGTTCGGCTCTAAAGAACAGGACCTAACTAGACCGCTAATTATGAATTCATGACTCCTTTTACTCCATTGATATTGCTTTTTTTTATTCTCAAAAATCTACCAGACCACCAAGCATCAGGACTCGAATCCTCTTACTTCATAGCGTTTGAACATCAGTTGTATAGCTGTCATGATAAATTTCTGGAATCTGGGACTGATATTTTGTATAGTGATAGTCTAGCTTTAGGTTATCTTAAGGACCTCTGTTGTTGTCCATTGTTGAAACAGCCATGGTTACTAACAATATTTTATCACTAAAATCCGCCATCAAGCCATCCAATTAGCTATAAATCCAAGATCATGACTAATTTGAAATAAAGATATGAGCATCAAATGCCCATTAGAATCAAAACTCTGGCACCACTCAACCACTCAAAGTACTGTAATGATTACAAAGGAACGGATTAAACTGTGCTCCTAACAGATGATAGAAAAGCCTCTAAAGGTGAAAGACATGAAGAAGAGTGTGTGGTAAATGCTATAACTTTTCCAATAATTGTGCTACTCCCTTACATACCACTTGCTTATTCAAACATACTAAAAACATGAGTTTTGTGGGTGTACAGCTTGATCGCAGAGCTTCTTTGAAGCTTTCTTAAGAACAAAAAATTGTATGAGAGTTGAGAAAAGGCAGGATGAGAGCAAAGTTATAAAAAGCACGATTGCAACTCCCTATAGCCTAGGCGCAAGATCAAGGTGCATGACACGCATAAGACCATCTTGTACGTGAGGTGGGTCGTTACTTTTCATTTTTTTTATTTTTGGCTTTTGTGGTTCAAAAATTCAGTAGTTAATAAAAGTTCTCACCAAACGAAGGACCCAATCTCAAGGCTCGGTTCTCGAGTTGAATGTTAATTATACAACAAACTTACTCACACTAAAAAATAACGGGAGAACTTAAGTTGAGGGGTGGTAATCATGTCCCTAATTCGCTAGAGTTCCTAACTCGCACTAAAAGAGAAAGCCTAAGGAAACAAAACAAAAAACTGAAAAAGTGACCAAGTCAATATAATCCCTGTGCAAATGTACACTTTTGAATTTTACTACAAAAAATGTGAGCCACAAAATTTTATGGATATATCAGAGAAATGGAAGGACAAAAAGCTTGGATTAGTAAGACTTCATCTCAATTACTCAATAGTTTGTCAGTTCCTCTCATTCCAACTTCTACTTACACCACCAAATGGCAATTAAATTAACTACAAGAAATCAACAAGCTTTTTTCCTTCAGCCTCCTCTTAGAGCATCTCTAATGGTAAGCTAATTTGACAATTAGCTTGTTATGCCACATAAAATTTCAAGTTATTTCATTGTCTAACTAATTTATGCTCCAATGGCTAGCAAATAGCTTGTTATTTAAATTGGTCCTACTTGTTCCACTTGTCAATTATTTATTTGGCAAATTTGGGAGCTAGTTGTCAAGCGAATTAGCTTGTTTAAGCTAATTTGCTTGGCCAAGCTAATTTATTATCTTCACTCCAATGGTCTAGCTATTAGCTTGAAACTTTTATAAATTGCAAGTTAGTCCCTAGCTACTCTTACAAGCTACATAAACTTTTATAACATTATGTTTGAGTTTAAGTAAAGCTCCAGAATTTGATTCCAACATAATTCGCATCATTGGCATCTCCATGCCAAACAATAAAATCAACGCCAGCATGTTCAATATGATCTAGTGAATATGAAAACCATTCCAAGACACCACCACCTTGAGGTATTCTACCCTATTATGAGCCAGGATTTACTCTTTTACCCTAACCCAAACAGACTTCAGACGCTCCAAAATAAACAAAATAGTTATGGAAATATCAACACCAAGAAGAAGAGAGTTGGTTCTGTTCCACCTACCAAATCTCTCTATTCTACTTTCAGCAGAGTATTTCTTTTATCTGCAAATCTACACACTCATTTCGTTTTGAGTGCTTTGTTGATTAGATGAAGTGGTCTGATGCCAAAAGGTCCAAAACCTCCCACCCAATGTTAAATGGAACGCCGGTCGGAGTGGAACATGGTAAGGAAATGCTGAACGCTGCCTCTAAAGGTTTCCAGACATTGAGTTCTTTTTTTAATATAATTTTTAATTTAAATATTATATATAAGACATTTATTTACTAGTGTAATCAGTTTGAAAGAGTAGGACTGCTCCTTACCAATCTTATAAAAACGAGTAGAAGCCCAAAGTAAATAACTAATTAAAGTCAGTTGTCCAACACCAACACCGTGACCATAACTGAAGCCTCTCTCTCTCTCTCTCTCTACAGTTGGGTTCGCCGAGCCGAATCGCGAACCGGTTTACGAACCAGATGTAGAACCGCAGCGACCTGGGACGACTGAACCCGGTACACAGAACGTGAAACAGGTAATACTGCTCCCACCCCCTTGTACTATCATCCTAAGATCATGATGTTCAGTATCATCCACTATTCTGTACAAACTTCGTATGTGTGCTCATGATGTTCATTCTCATCCTAATAGCTTGATAAAGAATTAAGAAATAATTAAAAATACTTAAAGAATAGTTAGTATAAAGTATAACTACTGTCAGGAAAGGATTATAATGATAAGAAGCCAACTAGCCATCGTCATTGAGGAAAAAGGAAATCATACAACCAAAAGGTAATTGAAAAAGGTAAACAAAAAATTTATCTAAATGGGCACTTCTCTCTAGTTGAAGCTTGGACATCAAATGTACACCAATAAAAAATGAACCATACAGAAGCCATAAAACAATTCGTACTCACCTCATAACCTGCATAGTTGTAAAAGGATCAGGACGGTTGTTATCTTGCTCGAGCATCTTTAAAAGGGTTTCCATTGCCTGCCAAAACAACCCCAAAACAGAGTCATGCTATTAAACTACAAAGTAAGAAGTTCAGAAATAATCTAGCATAACAAGAAAAAATCATTTACCGAAAGAAGCTTATGGTAGCAAAACAAATATTTATGTTGGCAAGTCTTCTTACAAGTATTAAAAAGATTTGACTGTGGTCCTGCGACTCCTAGTCATTTAGGTATACTTCTCTCTAATATTTGGGGGGAGACCCTAGACGCCACACTTTTGAGGTTACTTAATGATACCAGAAAAGGGATAGAAAGGACTTCATATTCAGTTTGGATTTATAGAAAACGACGTGCTTCAATCAAAATAATTGCAAACATGGTCGAGCCACAAGTTCTTAGGATCACATGTGATAACTCTGATAAGGAGACAGATAGAGAGAGATAAAAGGAGGGACCAATGTGGTGAGGAGAGAGATAGCTAGCACTCTTTAGCCAAATAAGGTAAAGCTGCAACTAATTTGAAACTTCCTAGAAAGAGAAGTATTGCAACTCTTTTAGAATGGATGTATGATACCATATTAAGAGTTTCGTCAATATATTAATTGATTGCAAGAGTTCTACAATTTAATAGTGATAACAGAAAAGTTAATGGATATCCTACAAGGTGGTTAGAGGTTCTAGAGGATTATGATAAGAAGATCCACTGTTCTTTTTCTTTAGCTTTGGTGGTGAATGCCTAGAATCAAATTTGGTATCTGATACGCAAGGGAAGGTTTAGCGTTATGCATTTTGGTATATAATGGAGCATAATGCCAGGTATTTTTAATTTGTTCATCAATGTTTTAATGCTTTGTTAACCTATCGAGGTCAATATGGACTCTTAACTAGAGTTGTCAACGTTTGGCCCGACACGACAACACGACACAGACCGGGCACGAAATAAGTGGGTTAGTGGAGTCTTTTCGACCCGTTTACATAAGTGGGTCAAAACAAGTTTTCCGTTCCATAAATGGTTGGGTTAGTGTCGAGATTTTCTACATGAAACCGACACGGCTTTACCCGTTTAATGTAAACAAATTAAAGTTATTACATTTTAGCACAATACATATAAACAAATTAGAATAGTATGAATTGGTTCTTTAAATAAATTATATACTAGCACGTTAGGGTTTAGCCATATATAAATTGGTATAATGGGATACCAAAGGGGGCATAAGAAATTAAATTTTTGTTAAAGTTTTCTTGAAATTTTAACTTAAGCAGGTTAGACGGGTCCATACGGCTAACCGTTTAATTAAAAGGTCACGTCAATAAGGGTTCCACACGTTTAATTAATTGGGTCGGTTTAGTGTCGAGGGATTTCGACACGTTTAGACGAAGTTGACACGACACGACCTATTTGATCATAGTTCTACTATTAACATTATGGATATCTTATAATCTTTAGTGAGGGACTTAGATTCAGACGTTCTCCTTTAACTTATCTCTTGCCATCTTTAGGTAACCTCATGGTTGTGATAATTTCTAATAAATTAATCATTAGATGGAAGGAGAGTGCTTATGGTTGTGATAATTTCTAGTCACAAGTCCTTATTACTTCATTTAAGTCTTATTCATCTAATATCCCTTGTAAAACTAGGATGCTCATTGGTGTGGGTAGGAGTTGGAGAAAGTTCACAATTATTGAAAATATTCCATAAGCTTGAAGGAGTACTTAAATGTGCCTCTTGCCCTTTAAAGTGCTTTTCATCCTTAGAAGCTGGTAGCATACTTTATTAATTCATTTATTAACGGTTTAATGAATTCTCCCACGATCCCAATTATGATGGGTATAATCAACAATTCAACCAAAAGGATTCCACTTCAAAATATGCACCCTTGTAAGTAAAGTTTGGCAACCTGAATGGCTGAACCTCGAAATTAATTTTCCTCTAGCATATTAAGCTATCAAAAAGTCTTCCAGAAAAAAGAAATTTAGCGCACGGAAACATTTGTCACTGTCAAATGTCCACTAGGTATGATAATCAAATTCCATTCACATAGATGTGTGGACACTTTGTCAAGCACAATGAGGACACCAACCAATATTTTTCACAGAGCCTTGCTGCAACTTTCAATGGACAATGCATGTATGGCATGAAACAATAGTTTTTTATTATGTGAATATACATGGAATATATAAACATGGAGAAAATATACCGAAGACTCTTCAAGCAGGGAAAAAAATTAATTAGGAAACTGTAACCATGAATTACCTCTACACTGCAAAGATCCGCTAGAGCGTGAGATGCAGCATGATAAACAGTTAGCTTCTTATCCACAAACCAACCACGCCTATTAATATATTCTGCAGTTGGAATGTTGAACAACTCTTCAGGAACAACACCCATCATAACATTTTCAGCAGTAGCACCCATCTGTTCTGGTGAGGACCACCCTTTGGACTGCTCAACCAGCTCTATAATCTGTCAAATGAACACAGAATGATGATTCAATGGGACACAAGTATGAAAATAAATAAAAAATCAGTCAAAGCATATAAGCTTGCGGGTACATACTCTTGCAGCTGTATCATCAGCCAAAGGTATCTTGTTCCTATGAGCAGAAATAAGACCAGCATAACAGAATTTATTCAAGCCAAGACCAGCTGCAGTCATATCACGGACAATAGCATACCTACAGATAAGCTAGCAGGTTAAACATAGACAGTCACGACTTAGGTGTAGAAACAACACCTAGGAACAAAGTTTACAAGGCACTCAAATTATAGATTTTATTAGCAAAAAGATATAATATAGCATATGCCTTCCACATTTGTCATATAGACCAGCAGTACATAAGAAGAAGAAAAAAACCTTAGTCATAATCAATGAAAATGTATTAGGTAGTAAATATACATCTACCATCCTCTATTAAATAATCAAATTTCTAGACAATATTTGCTAAAACACACTTTCATCTACATGTTGGGGGAACTGTGCAAAAAAAAGAAAAAAAAAAGATAAGGGGTTGCCGATAAAAGAACAGAGACACATACACTCGATCTAGTTTTCCTGTGGTGGCACATGCATTAAGAAGACAGATGTAGGTCTGCCCAGTTGGTTTCACTTCATTTCTTTTCATCTCCTCCAATATCTTCAATCAGACAACAAATAAGTCACTAGACATAAGATACTGTAATGACATCCACAGATTTAATGAATCTTGTAGCAGAACCTATAGATTAGGACAACATACTTGAATTGCATGTTCGGAGCGCTTGCATTTCCCACATATGGAAATTAAGAAATTGTAGAGAGTCACCTACACAAAAGTGAACAGCAGATCAGATGGCATTAAGTGCAAAAATCCTTCACATCTAACTATGATTGCAGATTGCAGAAGGTAAAAAAAACACCTATAGAATACGAATAGATAGTTGAAAAAGAAGTCATTATTCTTCAAGCTATTAGGAGAATTCTAGACTAACCACAAAATTTCTATGATGCCATTTCATGATACAAGACTAAAGTGGCTTATCTACAGCGCATAAACACAAATCTCACTCATTCACATTGTACTTTGTAGGATATAACCATTTTTCTTCAATCCTTAGAAGTTTGAGCAAAATCAGCAATTTTTCACACGTAGAGAGATCTTTATTAATTCAAGCCCAGACACAGAGACATCTTTAGCATTTCAAGAACAGACATAAACAGGTCTTTAGAACTTCAAGCCCAGAAATAGAGCGATCTTTAGTACTTCAAGCCCAGAGTTTACAGGTGAAATAACCTAAAATGTCAACATTTAATTGTTGACACAATGAAAGACGACAGAGTTTCACCTCATATCCTCTTTTGAAGTTTGGAACAAGTCTGAGATTACAAGCTTCAATCTCTGTCATACAAAATTGTCCAGTAATAAATCTAAAATATTTCTAGATCGGAATTTGAAAATGTTCTTCCTCTGTTCTTTTTTAATCGCTGCATTTCCATTTCATGAAAGTTCACTATTAATTGCTACATACCCATATTTGGTATATTTTGGGATATGAATTGACATCATTGCCCTTACTGAATTTTCCCTTCCCATGTGACTTACTCTCTCACCTCCCTTTCTCTTACCCTTGGTTTTACTTTGGTCACCATTTTTACCTTTCTGTGCACAATGAGTATGCAGCGATTAATAAAGAACAGAGGAAGTATATGCTAGGTCCTATAAGCCTGAAGCCCCGAACAGTAGAAGAAAGCATTAGGTATTTGTGGATAATATTTTTCATAATCATTTTCTTTGCGTGATATTAAGGGAGGTAACAAGTTATGTTGTTTAATATGACACATCAGGAGTAGAACTTCCCAAAGATGCAAATTTAGCAAAAACCTCAATAAATAAATAAAAAAAGAATAGAATACTGCTTACACATGAAAGTTTCAGTACATAAATGCTGTCTCAAACCTCAGTCAGTCAAAACACCATTGTCTCCATCCCACTTCAATGGGCCAACTTCTATATCATCTTCGATATTCAAGAACTAGCCTTGACAGAAAGACGGCATGAGAAAACCAACCACATTAAGGGCATGCTTGCATTGGGGTAATGGATAGGGGTAATAAAAGTCAAACCACCTTAATAAAGGAAAATATAGGTAAATGGAGGTGGTTGCAAGGACGATGATGTGGTGGTATTATGATAGGAAGTGGTGGTGTTGTGAGGAGAAGGGGGGAAGGGGGGAGTTATTACCCCCAAATGAAGGTAATAATCAACCGAGTGGGATGGTGGGTAACAAATTAACAATTAACCCCATAATGAGGGTTATTCTCCCCTTCCTTTACTTTTCTTCTTACCAACACTAGCTTATTCCCTTTACCACTACTGCATCCGCTTTATCATCACCACCAATCACATTAATTTTTCTTACTTCGACATTTATTACCCCTTAATGCATTACCCTCAGGCCCTAAGGGAAAGAAAACTGGGAAAGCATAATCCTACATAATGCACTTAAGACCACATAGTATATTCCCTACGAACCCCTCCCCCACTCTCCAAGTAGGTCCTGGAATACCCAAAAACACCGTCAAAATTGTTGCAACTGAATTAATCATGGGGTGCCCCAAAATACAAAACACGGCTTAAAATGGGACAGGGCTTCAGTATAAACTCGAACGATCATGTTATGCACAAGAACAATTAAACAAAGAAACATAAATATCAATACAAAAGACTAAAAAATACCAAACTTTACATCAAATAGTTTAAAATTAGGATATACATACATCAGGTAGCAAACCCATTGCTTTCATTTCATCCCTAAAGAAGAAAGCATCCTGCAAACGAGCACCTTTCATCGTTCCGGCGATCAAAGAATGAAATGTATCTCTTGAAGGCTGAACTCCATCAATCATCATATCATCATAAACGTCCCTCAATAAAAAATGCCTAAAACAAAAAACACCATCATTCCAATTACTCCAAAAAAACCCAAACAAAACCTACAAATTCTGGACAAAAGGTAGACTAAAGAAAAGGGAATGCCTCAAATTCATGAATCAAGGTAAAAAGAAAAGAGTGGATTACTTGCGCTGAGCAGTAACAGAACCCACAACAGTATTGTACTCAGAAAGATTGTTTGCGTAATTTCTCCTTGTATATTCCTCCGGTTGAACTGCGTAGTGACGCCGTCCCAATGAGCGTAGAAAAACTCTGCCATGTCCTGCAAAATAAGATAAAATGGGAGTGAGATCTTATTGATTTTTAATGGGTTTTCAAAGTAATAAAAATGGAAGGGTTATACAATTACCATTGATTGATTGAAGAAGTTTCATGGTGTTTTTTCCCACAGTAATTGGACTGAAAAATGTTAGAGCGTCTTTCTTTCTCTGAATCTTAAACCCTGGTAGTGGTGGGTGCTCAGGATTTGCTACTCTTTGGAAATTTACGAGTTGGAAGGTGCAAAACCTTGTAGAGGGCTGTTGTTGACTTGTTTGCGGCTTGTGCGAAGAAGTATTATTCTGAGGGCTCGTCGGCTCACTTAGTTGGCCTTCCCTCGTTCTACAACGTTGGCCCTGTTACCTATAGAAAAAGGAGTAGGACTGTAGGGTGTGTTCCTTTACCTGAATTTCATCTTATACTTCCTCTATTTTTAAAAAAAAAACAAATTGCAACATGTGCTGCCATCATTTAAATGTTAGCTTTCGTCATATACTAGTTTGAAGCCCGTGCGATGTACGGATTTGTCAATTTCCGTACATCTTTATCTTATTATATCACCATCGATCTATATAAATGAGGTATTTTTACGATAAGTATTGTCTTTTTTTTCTATGCCTCTAATGAAAAGTTAAAACAACTTATTCAAATTGGATATAATTTCTTAACATTTAAAATTTTATGCATAAGACAATCAATAGAAAAACGGATCTTGCAGAATGGTTAATTCTATAATTGGAAAACTCACGTGAGTTATTCACGCGATCTCAACAAAAAGTAAATTATAAGGTAGTTGTTCAAAAAGTTGAATAAAGTAAAGGTAGTTGTTCGTAAATTTACATTTATAAATATGCAAGTGCAAGAACTAAATAGATGTTTTTCTTTATCTCATATTAAAAAAAAGAAAATTAACTCGTGTACATGAGTAACTCCGAATTCGAAAAAACAATGTATCTTGATGTTTTTGTTTACATATTACATATTTTGTCGTCTCCTTCGCCTTAAGCAACTTCCCTCGCAACAAAGTCTCCCTCATTAGTTCAATATCATTATCATCATAAACTCCATCCATCTTTGTTGGAGAAAAAGAGGAGGAACTTTTTATTTTTGTTGTTAAACTTTGTTACTCCCTCCGTCCCAGATTAGTTGTTACACTTTCCTTTTTTGTCCGTCCCAGATTAGTTGTTACACTTCTAAATTAGGAATGACCCCACAATTATTATATTGTCTCTCTCTTCCCACTATATTCTTTTTTGTCCTCACACCCTCTCTCATTCAATTAAAAAAATACCCCACTAACTCCTATCACATCTACTTTTTCAATAAAATAACAATTGATAACCAAACAACCACTTATCATCTAAAACTTTGTGCAAAGGTAAGTGTAACAACTAATTTGGGACGGAGGGAGTATTTGGTTCATATTTGTAGCACCGGCCTATTTGAAATTGGGATAATTTCTGAAGAAAAAAACTTAAACGTTTTGCTGGTGGGTAAAATTCACAATACACCCCGTGTGTTTATATATACTACGTGATCTAGGAACTTATTATCCCAAGAACTCTAATTATTTAAAAGATAAATTTAATTAGCTTATAATATTTGTATTTATCCTTTCTTTTACATATTTTTGATATTTATCTTATAGCTCAATATGAATATATCTTATCAAAATAGTATTATATTATGAATATAGGATAATCTTGGGTTTAATGGTGGCGAGACTATATTATATTATTGCTTTGAAGATGATTAGATAGCATATACACGAATGAATTAGAATTTGAGTGCAATTTAAAATGTGCTTGTTGGGCAATAATATATATTTGTTTATTTATAAAATCTGAATAGCTACGGTCAAAGTTGTATTTTGACAAACGTGTTAATGAAAGTGTTGCATTTTTTTCAAAACATGGAATATTATATTATATTATCTTATACAAAGATTATCATATCTTATATGGAGTATTATCTTATCTTATCTTAATGGCCTTTATTGGAAGTTGTAAAAAGTTGTCCTTTGAACTTATTGACCCTTTATCTTATGATATGGCCATATTATATAGAGTATTTTTCCCCCGTCCTGTATCATTTATTGGTCTTAAATGAGCTCTCCGGGGCTATTTTATTATTAATATGGGTTGTGTAGTGTATTCTATTTTGCATGACACTTTTGATGGAAATTGGTCCTGTAAGACTCGCTTCTTACCTTCCTTGACTAGTACATGGGTCCCGGGCATGTTCGGGAGATTTCAATCGATTTCAAGGAGTCATGGATGCTAAATTAGGCCCAAAAAAGTTAGACTCGGGCCTCATAGGGAGAAGCCCACGAATCCAAGCTGATGGAACCTGCCCCCGATGGCGTCGGGGAACATCGCCCGATCGGGTTTGGGTTCCATGTCTTCTCTGGCGTTCGGGCCCGATCGGGGAGACCTTGCTCGAGCATCACAGACAACAGTTGATCAAACCCACACCGCTATCTATTGAGTAAAGGGACGGTTTGCTACAATGATTCGGTTGATTCCATGGTTGTGGGTAGTCTTTTACTGGTTGCTCTGCCTGATGAAGGAAGATCTTGGCATCTCAAGGACAAATGCCACAAAAGTAGTTGTCTCCGCGTTTCGAGTTGTTTCCTAGGAAATTGGTCGGAAGAAAGAGGGCAAGCACTAAGCTACATTTGTGACACCCCGTATTTTCGATGCTTTTAAAAAAAATGTTAATATCTTTTAAATTTCCCTTTTTAAATAATTTCTTATTTTAATTCGTCAAAGACCATTAATTTAGCCCTTAGTTATTTTTATTTTTCTTATACGTTATTAGTTTGAACAACTACTATTTTATTAAAATGTATATACTTCCTCTAACAGTGCCATTTATATATAAATGATTGATTTAAGCTTTAAACTTCTAATTTTTCTCACTTTTTAATTTGTTTTATAATTGTTAATTAGTGAGAAATTCCAAATTCTAAGCTTTAACTTTTCATTGTCCTATTATTATTAATATTTAATAAGTAGGCGGTATACAGTGGAATTGTGGGAGTTTCATCCCCCCTCCCCTGTCATCTTGATATGCTTCTTAATATCCGGGTACTAATATCTTACTATGTATAGTACTTCGCCGTCTTTCGTTTTCCTTCGATCTCATCTTCGAGGCTAAAACTTTAGGTACTGCCTTTCATTATTTTTTTCACTTAATTTGAAACCGTTGATTGACGATGTATGTTTGCTAAGGAGACGAAGGGAAGAACAACATTGATCATTGGAACGCTTAATTGATCATACGTGCGTAATATGTGTACTCCTCTAGTTGGCCAAGTGCTAAGGGAACTTCAAGCTCACCTTCAATGGCTATGTAATAGACGAATTCTAGAGAATAAGTGAAGCTTGAAGATTGGAGACTTCAGGACCAAGTCAAGGGTGTAATCCCCCGTAATTTTATAAATCTTATTAATACATTTTAACGTATAGTTAATTATATTTAAATAGAATTTACGAATTTTAGAAATAAAAATGTAATTAACGAATATTTATTTTTATACGTTTTAAATATTTCAACGATTTATGAAATTAAAATAATTTTAGAATTTCATGTTGAAAATAAATCGAATTACAAAACCGATTGAATTTAGAGAACGTTCCTAATCGATTTTGGAATGAAATCCTAAAACTAAGTTCCTAATTCTAGCCCACTTTGGTAAAGCCCATTGTGATAAACCTAAACCCCCATAATCTCATCTCACGTGAAACCAAAGAAACAACAAAAGAAAAATCTCTCTCCTTCATCCTTCACCCTTCACGTGAACCCTCAAACCCTCAAACCTTGCAGCCGCCAGCCACCAGCCACCGCACACCGCCTGCACCACCCTCGCCGTCGGCGTCTCCTCCTTCGTCCGGTAAACCTCCCTCCTCTCTTATCTCTTTCGTTCTCCTCCGTTCTCCTTCTCCTCTCACGTTTTCCTTTTCGTGATTGGTTTTCCTTTCGTTCCTCTCCTCCTTAATGCTCGTGGTTTTGTGCAGCAACCACCACCCACCTACGAAACTGACCGCGACAGCCACCGTCCTGTGTCGTCGCCGACCAACCAGCACCAACTTCGCAATCCTTCCACACGCAAACAGTCCTCCCTTTGGCTTGCTCCTTGCTCACGGCACCACCACCAACGACCCGAGCAACCCTCGCTGCCACCATCGACAGCCGCCACCGCCGCTGCCGCGCCATCTCCGACCGCCGTCCAACCACTCTTCATTCTTTCTTTTGGTTAATTCTTAACCCTTAAATTAATTAATGTTTTAATTACGTTTTAATGATTTAATTATGTTTCTTGAATTTAAATTATAAGTTTTATGATTTGATTATGAATTTCAAGAATTATATGTTTGCATAATTAGATTATTAATTTCAGATTATATAAATGCATTGAACTATTAATTTTTAATTATTTAAAGAATGAATTTTAAGGTTTTTAATGATTTAAATCATGGTAGGATGTTTAGGAATTATTAAATTTATTGTTTTTATGATTTCAAACATGTTAATTATGTTTCGGAGTAGTTTGAAAGTAGTTATATTGCTGGAAATTTAAAGTATGATGCTTTGAAGAGTTTTCAACGAATTTCAATAATTAATATAATAATTATGATGCTAGAAATCAAATATTCAAGTTTCGATATTGGAAAATGTTCTAATTATGTTTATGAAGGGTTTGAAGCTCCCTAATGTTGCTGAAAATTCAATATGAATTGATATGAGTCTATATTGGTTGTTGTTAGGTGGAGAATTCTCCGTAGGCGACTTTTGAATTCTTAAAGTGGTCTCGCATTTTGTTTACACAAGGTACGTACATACCTGTGTGCTTGGGATGTGTGCTAATTGTTGAAACCATGTTGAACTTGTTGGTGAACTTGGTTGTGTTGAGATTGTTGTTGAACTTAGTTATGTTGATATTATTGACGAACTCGGTTAGGTTGAAATTGCATGTTTAATATTGTTGGACGGACATATTGAACTTATATTGCATTATGAGAATTGTAACATGTTAGTATGGAAGATTGATGCAAACATGTTTGATTGGGAACACTAGATTATTTAGTATATAATTCAGATCAGTTAATTGTTGTTCCCTTTTAGCTTTTCACTACTTTATGAGGGCGGAGGACCTCATTTAGTAAGTTGAAACCTTATACCCATATACAGGGGTTGATCAGTATTAGAGAAAAGATTGGAGTTAATTGGAATGAGTCTTGTTTGATGCCTCTGTGATCACTTACTCAATTCCAAGATAAAAACAGTTATAAATAAATGTGAGTTGCATGCCTTATGTGATTGTTGAGTCATAACAGGGTGTCAATTTGTAAATCATGTAAAGTGAAACTGAGTAGCAATAGCTTTAGACTGTGCACGTCTAAAGTGACGGACAAACAGGAGTTGGGGTTCATGGTGGTAGCCCATGGCCTTTCATTCGGACCGGATTGATCACCGCGTCCTATTTTCAGTCAAACGTTCCTCGATATCGCAGGTCACTGAGGTTACGGAGTCGCGCCCGTACCTCGTCTAGCTAGAAAACTCGGTCCATTGCCTATTTCAATTAAAATAATATTATTGTTATAAAAGTCTAGTCCAGTCTAGCCTAGTCTAGTTAAGTATGGTCGTCAGATTATCATGCTTTGTCTGCCCTTAATTATGTTTAATAGTATCATGTTAGGATTATTATTGCTTTAGTATGTAGTACTCAGCTTTGCTGATTACGTGCTTTGTTTGTGTGTGTTGATCATGGCTATGCCTTATTGATCCTGTGATGACCCATCTTTGGTGAGCAGTCTCTAAGGATCAATAAGCGTTGCCCATCTACAGGTTTGAAGATGATGCATCATTGGGATCGGGATTAGAGAGCTTGTAGTTCATTTGATTTTCTAAGTTGGATTTGGTTTGTTTAAGTGGACTCTAAAACTTATTGAATTAGTAACATTAACTTTGTTTTTCGTTGATTGGTTTTTGGGATTTATTCTGAAAATGATTATTTATAAACCTACAGTTAGTTTTATGTTTTCCGCTGCAAAATTCTGAATAAGCCGTTACGTTTTCACACGGGCGATAATGCCTTGATAATTCTCTACGTTTTATATTAAAATGTTCTTTTAGAAAAGAGAGAATTGTCGGGGTGTTACAAAGTGGTATCTAGAAGCTAAGGTTTTACTTAACAATTTTTTTAGGCGCCTAACTATCTAGTTATTTAAAATAAATTTCTTAAAAATCGAGCTTCTACGTATTATAGTGTTCAAAAATTGGTACTTTTTTTTTGGGGGGCCGATTTCCTTTTATCTTGTTTGAAAGTATATAATATTTCTTATTTAAGTTCGGAATTAACTTATTTATTCGAAACTTTTTGTTTATGTGAATTAAGTACGTTTTTCTTTATTTTCGAAATTAAATTAAATATATTCGAAAAAAATAAAATAAAAAAATCTTATTCCTTAAGTATATTTATTCGTTTAATATTTATTCGCTTAATAAATATGTATTCGTTTATTATTTATTCGTTTAATAAAAATTTCTTATTAATTATTCGTTTTAAAAAAAAAAAAAATATTCTTTATTTTATTTATTCGTTTATTATTAATTCGTTTAATAAACTTTTTCTTACTAATCGTTCTTGTTTTATTCTTTAAATTCTTCAATGTTTGACCTATTATGATTTATTATGAGAGATGGGTAATATAGGAAAGGGCATATAGGATAGAATTATATGTGCATTAGTAGTTAATTGCTAACATAAGAAGTTAATTGCTATGTGCATGTGTTAAATGTTTAAGTGTTGCATGTAAATGTGCATAGAAATTGTTTGATTCCACCAAACTTATTGTTTTATTGAATTCTGATTATGCTTTGGTTGGGAAATCGTTAGTAAGATCTTAAGTTGTTTGTTTCATGAATAAAACGCTTCTTTCCAAGTACACCAACATAGGATCCTTTGAGAAGATCGACGAATACTGAGGATCTAGATTTCACTTCACAAATTTCCAAGGAAAGAACAGATAGACAAGATGCCTTAAACATTTGAAGTTGTAATAGTTAGTTTGTTCTTAAATGTTTTGGAGAATAAGTAGCAAAGCTACAACAGTTTAAAGTTAAAGCAATAAGAGTTTGAGTTATTCTTTATTCTTTTCAAGGATGTATTAAACCTTTATAGAATTAGCAATAAAAGTTAAAGTATTCGTTTCCAATGTGAGAATTCCATAATTCGCCAACAATAGTTTATGTTTATATCATAGAACTTTTATTTTATTTTGAGGACAAGTGTGTTGTTAATATTTAGGGATTGTTATACTCATTCTTTTGAGGAATAAAAGTTAGATCATTGATTATCCAAAGGACCAAGAGTTTATTTTGGGCACGCAAAGGGAATGTTTTCTTCTTTTTCTACCTTATTATTTGTGATGATTGAATTTGATCCTTGTTTCTTAGTTGAATGTCCGGTATGCGAATATCATTCATAAATGATTGTTTATGTATGTGAATTCTGGATGCTGGTGTGATATTACATTGCTAGGATAATGTTAAGTGAAGTTTCGAACGTAAAATAGAATATATTACTTACAGGTCGCGCTTTAGGATGGCCAACAATAATGACCTAGCTGCTGCTATTCGCCTCTTGGCGGAAAAACTAGCCCAGGAAAGAACTGAGCGCCCCGATTCTGCAGGGGACATGTTTGAAAGGTTTGCGAAAGTTAAGCCACCATACTTCAAGGGGCAAGCAGACCCGACCTTCCTAGAACGCTGGATTAGGGAGTTTGAAAAACTATTTTGGGCGGTAAATTGTCCTGAAAATATGAAAGTAGGCCAAGCTGTCCTTTACCTAAAAGATGAGGCCGATCTATGGTGGAAAGAAAATAGAACTAAGCTAAGTGTTGTTGAAGGATTTAATTGGGACTCATTTGTTGTTGCATTGAGGGAAAAGTTTTATCCTCCTTTTATAACAAAACGAAAAGCGCAGGAATTCATAAACCTTGGGATGGGGAGTATGACCATCGCTGAATATTATAGCAAATTTATAGCGATGTCGAGGATCGCACCTGAAGTTGTAGCCACAGAAGAGATAAAGGCTCAGAGGTTTGAGCAAGGGTTGACCGATGAGTTCCAGTTGGGATTAGGTGGAGAAATCTTTACCTCTTTAGATAATGTGTATGAGAGAACCGTTCATATTTACGGTTTGCAGTCCATAAGGGACGCGAAAAATGTTGTTGGGGAGAAAAGAAAAGAGTTTAATGTCCAGGAAAACCAAGGGAATTTCAAGAGGAATATGAATGAGAATAGGAATGAAAATGGAAATGGAAATTTTCGAGGAGGAAACAGTCAGGGGCACAACAATAGGAGTAAATCCGAGAGAGTGTATCACTGCAAGAGGTGCAACAATAACCACCCTGGGAAGGACTGTAAAGGAAAATTGGTGAATTGCCACTATTGTCAGAAAAGGGGGCATAGAGAGTTTGAGTGCTTCATTAAGCACAGAAAGGAACAAAATAGTAATGGAGGTGGGAACCAAGAGAGGTTTAACCAGTCTGGAGATCAAAATTCAAAGCCTGGAGGGGCACAAAACAATCAAGAGAACTATAATAAGCCTGCAAATGATAACAACAACCAGGATAAGGCTCAGGGCAAACTATTCATGATGAGTAGAAATGAAGCTGAACGTTCTGCAGACGTAGTTCATGGTACTTTTTTTTAATTAATTTTGTGCTAGTTAAACATTATTTGATTCGGTAGCAACTTATTCTTTCATTTTGTCATTTGTTATTAAAAGTCTGAAATTAGTAGATTTTGAATGTTTCATTTACCTGTTATTATGCCCACCGGGGTAACCATAAGGTGTATAAGATTATTTAAGAACTTGCCTTTGAAGACAAAAGATTGCGTTTTCCCTTCTGATTGGACAAAAGTTTAATTTTAGGGACCTAGATGTAATTCCAGGGACGGATTGACTAAGTTTTTCCAAGGCTAAGATAGACTGTGAAATTTAGAGAGTAATTTTAAGGAACCTTGTTGGGAAATTGACCTCATGTAGATGTTTTGAGAAGTCCAAGAACCTTTAGTTATTTCTGTAATGCGAGTGAGGAAATGGACGAATAGAGAGCGTGAGCTATTTTTTCTGTAGTGTGCTAGTTGGGAGTAAATAAGTTGGAGTGAAGATCGAGGATGTTCCCAGTGTGAATGAATTCATTGATGTGTTTCCGAGTGGAATTGCGAGTATGTCACCAACTAGAGCATTTGAGTTCACTATAGAGTTAAATCCTGAAACGACACCTATATCTGAAACACCGTATAGCAAGGAATGAGAAAGAGCATGGTAATCACTTGAGAGTTATTTTGGAGACGCTTAGAAAGAATCTAGTTTTATATGGATGAAGTATACAAATCTTGAAGTCATGTGGGTATAAGTGACACTGGCGGAATAGTGAAGGACTAAATTGATTGAAAACTACGTTACTTAAGGGAATAAATTTAAGAGAAGATTCGAGTGGTCCAGGATCGTTAGAAATCATTTGGCATCTTAAAAAGATGAAAAGAAATATATGAATTGGTGAAAGAGCTAGGGGTTGTGCCCAAAAGTTATACATATCCATGAAAGGCATAATGAGGTTTGGTAAAAAGGAAAAGTTGACCAGAAGGAGTCTCTGTAGATCCTGCTAAGATTAGAGAGGTGAGTGAGTGACCTATTCCAAGAACGTGTATGTATCTAAAGTTTTCTAGGCCTAGATGACCATTATAGGATGTTGTGAAAGACTTTTCGAAGAGAGAAAAACCATTGACCAACTTGTTGAAAAAGGAATCGAAATTCAAGTGAAGTGAGAAATGTGAGGAAGCTTTTTAGATTTAGCTTTTGTCGCGTCAATTGAAACCTTATAAGGCTAATTACCAAACCCATGACCTAGAGTTAGCTGTTATGGTGTTATCTACGAATATTTGGAGACATTACCTTTATAGAGCAACATGTAAGATCCTTACCGAGAACAAAAGTCTGAAATTTTGGCAATAAGGTCCAGTTGAATCTTTGGGACAACATTGAAAATGAATATTTCTTTCCACCCTGCAACCGATAGACAGATTGAGATTACTAACGGAATTTATGTTGAAAACCGGTGTTATTGACTTTAAGGGTAATTGGGAAGGCCACCTAGGTTCGATTGAATTTTCGTGCATCAATAGTTACCATGCAAGCATTACGATGTCACATGTTGAGGCACTGTATGGAAAGAATTGTAGAAGTCTTACTTGTTGGAATGAGTTTAGTGAGAATATTGTATTGAGGACATAATTCGTTGAGGAAGAAATACCCAAAGTTATTCCCTGAGATGAGTTACGAGGGCGTAACTCGTTTTATTTAAGAGGGGTAGAATGCGATATAAATTCGCGCTTCTTACCTAATTTTATGGTGTTTTTATGCATTTTTATGCTTATTTTAGCAAATTATACATGTCGATGCAAGTAAATAGATTCTCCGCGTAAGAAAAAGGTGTTCATGAGTAATTCAAGAAACTTTAAGTTGGCAAAAGAGTGTACATAAATGCCACAAGTACTTCTACAATAAGAATAAGTTCAAAAGTTTGGAAAGATATGTGAATTTTCGTGTCAAGTTTCGGGACGAAACTTCTTTTAAGAGGGGTAGATTGTAATCCCCCGTAATTTTATAAATCTTATTAATACATTTTAACGTATAGTTAATTATATTTAAATAGAATTTACGAATTTTAGAAATAAAAATGTAATTAACGAATATTTATTTTTATACGTTTTAAATATTTCAACGATTTATGAAATTAAAATAATTTTAGAATTTCATGTTGAAAATAAATCGAATTACAAAACCGATTGAATTTAGAGAACGTTCCTAATCGATTTTGGAATGAAATCCTAAAACTAAGTTCCTAATTCTAGCCCACTTTGGTAAAGCCCATTGTGATAAACCTAAACCCCCATAATCTCATCTCACGTGAAACCAAAGAAACAACAAAAGAAAAATCTCTCTCCTTCATCCTTCACCCTTCACGTGAACCCTCAAACCCTCAAACCTTGCAGCCGCCAGCCACCAGCCACCGCACACCGCCTGCACCACCCTCGCCGTCGGCGTCTCCTCCTTCGTCCGGTAAACCTCCCTCCTCTCTTATCTCTTTCGTTCTCCTCCGTTCTCCTTCTCCTCTCACGTTTTCCTTTTCGTGATTGGTTTTCCTTTCGTTCCTCTCCTCCTTAATGCTCGTGGTTTTGTGCAGCAACCACCACCCACCTACGAAACTGACCGCGACAGCCACCGTCCTGTGTCGTCGCCGACCAACCAGCACCAACTTCGCAATCCTTCCACACGCAAACAGTCCTCCCTTTGGCTTGCTCCTTGCTCACGGCACCACCACCAACGACCCGAGCAACCCTCGCTGCCACCATCGACAGCCGCCACCGCCGCTGCCGCGCCATCTCCGACCGCCGTCCAACCACTCTTCATTCTTTCTTTTGGTTAATTCTTAACCCTTAAATTAATTAATGTTTTAATTACGTTTTAATGATTTAATTATGTTTCTTGAATTTAAATTATAAGTTTTATGATTTGATTATGAATTTCAAGAATTATATGTTTGCATAATTAGATTATTAATTTCAGATTATATAAATGCATTGAACTATTAATTTTTAATTATTTAAAGAATGAATTTTAAGGTTTTTAATGATTTAAATCATGGTAGGATGTTTAGGAATTATTAAATTTATTGTTTTTATGATTTCAAACATGTTAATTATGTTTCGGAGTAGTTTGAAAGTAGTTATATTGCTGGAAATTTAAAGTATGATGCTTTGAAGAGTTTTCAACGAATTTCAATAATTAATATAATAATTATGATGCTAGAAATCAAATATTCAAGTTTCGATATTGGAAAATGTTCTAATTATGTTTATGAAGGGTTTGAAGCTCCCTAATGTTGCTGAAAATTCAATATGAATTGATATGAGTCTATATTGGTTGTTGTTAGGTGGAGAATTCTCCGTAGGCGACTTTTGAATTCTTAAAGTGGTCTCGCATTTTGTTTACACAAGGTACGTACATACCTGTGTGCTTGGAATGTGTGCTAATTGTTGAAACCATGTTGAACTTGTTGGTGAACTTGGTTGTGTTGAGATTGTTGTTGAACTTAGTTATGTTGATATTATTGACGAACTCGGTTAGGTTGAAATTGCATGTTTAATATTGTTGGACGGACATATTGAACTTATATTGCATTATGAGAATTGTAACATGTTAGTATGGAAGATTGATGCAAACATGTTTGATTGGGAACACTAGATTATTTAGTATATAATTCAGATCAGTTAATTGTTGTTCCCTTTTAGCTTTTCACTACTTTATGAGGGCGGAGGACCTCATTTAGTAAGTTGAAACCTTATACCCATATACAGGGGTTGATCAGTATTAGAGAAAAGATTGGAGTTAATTGGAATGAGTCTTGTTTGATGCCTCTGTGATCACTTACTCAATTCCAAGATAAAAACAGTTATAAATAAATGTGAGTTGCATGCCTTATGTGATTGTTGAGTCATAACAGGGTGTCAATTTGTAAATCATGTAAAGTGAAACTGAGTAGCAATAGCTTTAGACTGTGCACGTCTAAAGTGACGGACAAACAGGAGTTGGGGTTCATGGTGGTAGCCCATGGCCTTTCATTCGGACCGGATTGATCACCGCGTCCTATTTTCAGTCAAACGTTCCTCGATATCGCAGGTCACTGAGGTTACGGAGTCGCGCCCGTACCTCGTCTAGCTAGAAAACTCGGTCCATTGCCTATTTCAATTAAAATAATATTATTGTTATAAAAGTCTAGTCCAGTCTAGCCTAGTCTAGTTAAGTATGGTCGTCAGATTATCATGCTTTGTCTGCCCTTAATTATGTTTAATAGTATCATGTTAGGATTATTATTGCTTTAGTATGTAGTACTCAGCTTTGCTGATTACGTGCTTTGTTTGTGTGTGTTGATCATGGCTATGCCTTATTGATCCTGTGATGACCCATCTTTGGTGAGCAGTCTCTAAGGATCAATAAGCGTTGCCCATCTACAGGTTTGAAGATGATGCATCATTGGGATCGGGATTAGAGAGCTTGTAGTTCATTTGATTTTCTAAGTTGGATTTGGTTTGTTTAAGTGGACTCTAAAACTTATTGAATTAGTAACATTAACTTTGTTTTTCGTTGATTGGTTTTTGGGATTTATTCTGAAAATGATTATTTATAAACCTACAGTTAGTTTTATGTTTTCCGCTGCAAAATTCTGAATAAGCCGTTACGTTTTCACACGGGCGATAATGCCTTGATAATTCTCTACGTTTTATATTAAAATGTTCTTTTAGAAAAGAGAGAATTGTCGGGGTGTTACAAAGGGGGCCATACTAGATCACATTTTCTTATGCTTTTAATATATTTATTGCTTAAATTTATTTACATTAAATTGTTGTTTTATGATTTTTATTAAGTTTTAGTTCACTTATTATCAAACCAACATAGAAACAACTAAGTCCTAAGAAATATTGAGTTTAAAATTGCCTTCCAAATCAAGCACTTACAGAAAATTTCGAACCAAAGGTAGTAGGTTTACGCCTAAGCGAGGTGTTATTTTAGTATTTCTTGATAGTAAGGCATCCAAAATGAGCATGTTGATTGTGGTTGTAACCCAAACAATATTGGTATATGTTGTGGCAACGGGAATAAGTTATGGCATTAGCTTATTGACCAAGAATAGTTTGGAACTATTAGCAAATGGTTTTTAATTACCTAAAATCTATTTTAAAGTATTAAGACAAGCCAAAGAATGCTTAAGACTTCTATATTTTGAGGGTCTTGGATTTTTTTTGTTCAAATAAGACACTCAAATTGACTCGAATAAAACGTTTAATAGCTTAGAAATTATTAGGATTGCTTGTTTTCAAAGTTATTAGTATAATACAAGTTTATTTTTTGCTATTTCATTTTGTTGAATATATATGAATTAAAGTTCATATTATTGTACATCTTCAACTTTATTGCGTTCGGATGGTAGAACTACAAAATTTTCTCCAATTGGTAACTTGTTTTGAGAGAAATTCTCAAAAAGAGAAGAATGAGAGCGTATCTCAAAAGCTACATTTCTTATAGTGACTTTCATGGTTGTTTTCAACTAAAAGTTGAATGGTAAACCAATTGGACTTCATTCAAAATACCGGGTAGTTTAGAATAATGAAGTATTGAGTTAAAAACTCATGTAATACTAATGGTTAACAACCAATTGCCTTTTGATTCAACAATGAACTAGACTCATTGGATGTTGTCATTCAAAATGAATAAAGGGAAAGGGAATTTGTATGCATAAAAAATTATGAAGATCAAGCAAAGAGTAAAATCTTTTGGACTAAAGAAAAAAATGTGCTAGAAGGATAGGGAACGAGAATAATAGAAATAAATTTCAAATTTGTTTCTGCCTAAATGTTTGTGTTAAAGAGAAACGACTTAGCAACTGATCTCCTATGGTATTGGATTACCGCTTGAAGCTCTAACTTAACACCCCGACAATTCCTTTTTTCTAAAATAACCCTTTTTATAAATATAACTATAGAGAATTATCAAAGTATTATCGCCCGTGTGAAAACGTAACGACTTATTCAGAGTTTTGCAGCGGAAAACATAAAACTAACTTTTGGGTTTATAAATAATCGATTACAGATTTAATCCAAAAACCAGTCAACGAAAATAAGGAAAGGTAAATAGTACGACAAGTTTAAAGTCCAAATTAACAAACCCAAGTTACTTAGTAAAACAAAATGAATACAAGCTCTCTAATCCCGTTCCCAAATGATGCATCATCTTCAAACCTGTAGATGGACAACGCTTATTGATCCTTATAGACTTCTCACCAAAATGGGTCATCACATGATCAATAAGGCATAGCCATGATCAACACACACAAACAAAGCACGTAATCAGCAAAGCTGAGTACTACATACTAAAACAATAATAATCCTAACATGATTCTATCAAACGAACAACCCTAACATGATACTAATAAAACATAAGTAAGGATAACCAAAACATATTGACTTGAAGACTATATTTGACTGAACTAGGCCTGTGTATCATTAACATTATTTTAATTGAAATAGTCAATGGACCGAGTTGCTACTAGAAGTCTTCACTAAGGAAGACGAGGTACGGGCGCGACTCCGTAACCCCAATGACCTGCGATATCGAGGAACGTTTGACTGAAATAGAACCGGTGATCAATCCGGCCCCGGGAAAAGCCATAGGCAACCTATGACCCCAACTCCTGATTGTCCGTCACTTCAGACGTGCACAGTCTAAAGCTATTGCTACTCAGTTTCACTTTACATGATTTACAGATTAATACTTTGTTATGACTCAACAATCACATAAGTCATACAATCAACCATTAATCACAACTGTTTTTATCTTGGAATTAAGTAAGTGATCACATATGTATCAATCAAGACTCATTCCAATTAATTCAACCTTTCCTTTAATAAAGATCAACCCCTCTATATGGGTATAAGGATCAACTTACTAAACAAGGTCCTCGGCCCTCATAAAGTAGTGAAATGCTAAAAGGGAACAACGATCAATCGATCTAAATCAATATATATCAAATAATCTAGTGTTCCCAACAAACATGTTTGCATCAATCATCCATACTAACATGTTATAATTCTCATAACGAAGTATATGTTCAACATGTCCATCCAACAATATTAAACATGTAATTTCAACATAACCAAGTTCATCAACAATTTCAACATGGTTTCAACAAATAACACATATTCCAAGCACACAGGTATGTACGTACCTTGTGTAAACAAACTGATAGGCCACTTTAACACTTTCAAAAGTCGCCTAAAGAGAATTCTTCGCCTAAAAAACCAACAAATAATCCCAATCAATTTCTAATCATTGGCAATCATAATAAAGCGTTCTAAATGCATCCTAAACATATTTAGAACCTTCCCCAATATCAAAACTTAAACATTTGATTTCCTAGCATCATATAATTATTGAATTAGTGATTGAAATTCGTTGAAAACTTTTTGCAAACATCGTACTTTAAATTTTCAGCAATATAAATTCATTTAAAACTTCACCAAGGCCAATCTACGTTCCTAGTACATTGAAACAATAAATTTAATAATCCATACTCGTCCTACCATGATTTATAATCATAAAAACCTTGAATTTCATACTTTAAATATTCAAAAATCAATATTTCGATGTAATTAGATAATCTGAAAATTAAACATATTATTTGAACATAATATAAAATTCTGAAATTCTAATTAAATTATAAAAATCATAAATTTATTAAATCAAAGCATAAATTAAATTAACAAAATATAATTAAAATAATTAGTTTACTTAGGGTTTAAGAAATCACCAAGTAAAGAGGAGGGTTTGGGCGGCCGACGGGTTAAGTCGCGGCGGCAGGTGGTCGCAAGGGTGGTTGCGAGTAAGGACGTCGGCACACGGTGGTGGTGGCTGCGCGGATGAGCAAAATCAGCCACGAAAAGGAGGAGGACAAGCAATGAATAGAAAAGAACGAAAATAAAAAGAAAAAGGAAGGAGGAAAGAGAGACTACCGGGCCGACGGTCAGGGCTGTGCTGGCGGCGGCGGAGTGTCGGCGGCAGCGAAGCTCGCGGTGGTTACTGGTTCGAACAGACACAACGAGTATGGGGTTTGAAAGAAACAAAAACCAATAAAAATATAAAGGAGGAACGAAGGAGAAGGAGGGAGAATTACCGGCGTTAGGGCTCGCCAGTGGCTGCGGCGGCGGCGGCGGCTGGGACAACGACGGGTGATGGTCCGGCGGCTGGAGCAACGGCGTGAAGGAGGAGAGAAAACGTTTGTGAGAGGGATGAGGGTTTGTTGTTGTACGTGAAGTTGAATGAGGGAGAGGAGTGTATGGCTTGCTTGGGTTTCACGTGAATTAGAGTAAGGGAAGGTAGGTTTGAGTTTTGGGTTTTAATGTTGGGCTTTCCCAAGTGGGCTAGAATTAGGATTTAGCTTTTATGATTCGAATCCAAAACTGAATAGGATCGTTTTCTAAGTTAAATCAATTTTCGTAATTCAAATTCTTTTCAACTTAAAATTCTAAAATTATTTTCGATTTCGTAAATCGTTGAAAATATTAAAAATGTAATAAATAAATATACGTTAATTATATATTTATTTCCAAAATTCATAAATTCTTATCTAAATATATTAAATATATGTTAAAATATATAAATGAAATGTATAAAATTACGGGGGATTACAATCTACCCCTCTTAAAAGAAGTTTCGTCCCGAAACTTGACACGAAAATTCAAATATCTTTCCAAACTTTTCAACTTATTCTTATTGGAGAAGTACTTTGTGCCACTCTTGTGCACTCTTTTGCCAACTAAAAGTTACTTGTAATATTCAAGAACACATTTTCTTATGCGGAGAATCTATTTACTTGCATCAACATGTATAAGTTGCTAAAAATAAGCATAAAATGCATAAAAATGCCACAAGAATAGGTAAAAAGCGCGAATTTCTATCGCATTCTACCCCCCTTAAAGAAAACGAGTTACGCCCTCGTAACTCACCTCAGAAAATAAGTCTAGATACTTGATCTTCATTTCAGCTTCGGCTTCCCACGTTGCCTCTTCGTACTCGTGGTTCGACCAAAGCACTTTCACTATGCTGACGTCCTTATTGCGTGTACTACACACCTTCCTATCAAGGATTTTCACAGGCCTTTCCTCATATGTGAGGCTACTATCAATCTGGATTCTCTCAGGCTCTAAGATATGACGCTCATCAGGGATATAGCGCTTTAGTTGGGAAATGTGAAATACGTCGTGCATCTTTTCGAACTCCATTGGCAAGGCTAACTTGTATGCTACTTTCCCTATTCGTTGCAGAATCTCATATGGGCCTACATACTTGGCACTTAGCTTGCCCTTTTTCCCAAATCTCATCACACCCTTGGTTGGTGATACTTTCAAGAACACTTTATCACCTACTGCAAACTCATCATCTCTTCTTTTCAAATCAGCATAACTCTTTTTCCTATCCTGGGCAGCCTGAATTCTAGCCTGAATCATTTTTACATTCCTGACAGTATCCTCAATGAATTCTGTTCCCAAAACTATATTTTCACTGAAATCATTCCAGCAGGTGGGACTTCTACACTTTCTCCCATATAGTGCCTCAAAAGGTGTCATCTTAATGCTTGCATGGTAACTATTGTTGTATGAACATTCGATCAAGTCTAGATGGTCTTCCCAACTACCCTTAAAGTCAATAGCACAATCCCTCAACATATCTTCCATAGTCTGGTTAGTTCTCTCAGTCTGACCATCGGTTGCAGGGTGAAAAGCAGTGCTCATTTTCAATGTTGTCCCAAGGTTCAACTGGACCTTTTGCCAAAATTTCGAGAGGAATCTTGAATCACGGTCTGAAATGATATCGGTTGGGACCCCATGCAACCTCACTACATGCTTAATGTAAGTCTTTGCATGCTATTTCTTTTTCCATGTCTCTTTAATCGGAATAACACACGGCTGATTTTGTTAGACGGTCCACAATCACCCAAATAGTATCATTTCCGTTCTTTGATCTAGGCAAGGCAGTAACAAAATCCATAGAAATGGAATCCCACTTCCATCCAGGCACTTCTAAAGGTTGAACTTTCCCTATGGGTCTTTTGTGGTCTATTTTGACTTTCTGACAGGTTAGGCATCTAGACACAAACTCAGCAACTTCCCGTTTCATATTAGGCCACCAATAGATTTGCTTCAGGTCTTTGTACAACTTGTCACCCCAGGGTGCACAGAATATGGAGTATTATGCCCCTCATCCATAAGACGTCTCTTGAGTTCTTCACACTTCTGTGGTACACACCATCTCCCTTTGAACCTCAAACTACCATCCTCATGAATCTTGAAATCTACTTCCTTCCCTTGCCCTATCTTTTCTTTGATCTTCTCTAAGTATTCATCCCCAGCTTGACTTTCTTTAATCTCCTCGAATATGGACAACCCCAATGATAATGCATTCAGTTTTGCTTTGGTTTCCCCAGGATTTACTATTTCCAGGCTAAGTCTCTGCATATCTCGACACAACTCTTCAGGAACTACCAAGACATTCATACTATGGCTCGATTTCCTACTCAATGCATCGGCAACCACATTTGCTTTCCCCTCATGGTACTGAATGTTCAAATCATAATCCTTGATCAACTCAAACCATCTTCTTTGTCTCATGTTGAGATCTTTCTGGATGAAAATGTATTTTAGGCTTTTGTGGTCTGTAAAGATCTTACATGTTGGCCCATAGAGGTAATGTCTCCAAATTTTCAAAGCGAAAACAATCGCAGCTAGCTCTAGATCGTGGGTAGGGTAATTAGCCTAATACGGTTTCAATTGACGCGACGCATATGCAATCACCTTCCCATTTTGCTGCAACACACACCCCAAGCCATTCTTCGATGCATCACTATACACCTCAAACCCTTCATTCCCATCAGGCAAGGTCAATACAGGTGCAGAGGTTAAATGCTCTTTTAGAATTTGGAAAGCTTCCTCACATTTTTCACTCCACTCAAATTTTGATTATTTCTTCATCAAATTTGCCATGGGTCTTGCTATCTTTGAGAAATCTCTCACAAATCTCCTATAATAACCAGCTAGGCCTAGGAAACTCCGAATATCAGACACATTCTTTGGAGTAGGCCACTCACTCACAGCTTGAATCTTGGAAGGATCCACAGAGACTCCTTCCTTTGACACATAATGTCCCAAAAATGCTACCTTTTCCAGATGAAACTCGCACTTAGAGAACTTTCCATACAACTGGTTCTTCCTAAGCGTCTCCAAGATAATCCTCAAATGCTCATCATGTTCCTTTTCACTCCTCGAATAGATCAGAATATCATCAATGAATACCACAACAAACTTATCTAGGAACTCGTGGAAAATCCTATTCATCAAATCAATAAATATGGCAAGTGCATTGGTTAACCCAAAAGGCATTACTGTAAACTCATAATGACCATAACGAGTCCTAAATGAAGTCTTAGGTATGTCTTTCTCAGCTACTCTCAACTGGTGATACCCCGAATGCAAATCGATCTTTGAGAACACACTCGCCCCATTCAACTGGTCAAACAGGTCATCTATCCTGGGCAAAGGGTATTTTTTTTTATTGTTACATTGTTCAACTCCCTATAATCAATACATAACCGCATACTCCCATCTTTCTTTTTGACAAACAATACTGGAGCTCCCCATGGTGATGCACTAGGCCTAATATACCCCATGTCGAACAACTCTTGCAATTGGGTCTTCAAGTCACTCATTTTTGGAGGTGCCATTCTATAAGGTGCCTTGGATATGGGTGCAGTTCCGGGATTTAACTCTATAGTAAACTCAAGGGCTCTAGCAGGTGGCATACCTGAAATCTCATCCGGAAATACATCCATGAATTCATTTACGATTGGAACATCCTCTATCTTCACCCCAACTTCTTTACTTACATCCTGGACACTACAGAAAAATAATTCACACCCCTTATTGACCAACTTCCTCACTTGCATCGCAGAGATCACCCCAAAGTTCTTAGACTTTTCAAAATGCATATATGATATCGATTTCCCAGTAGAGTTCTTTAGGCTGACTTTCTGAATCTCACAATCTATCCTGGCCTTGTATAAACTTAGCCAATCCATACCCAGAATCACATCTAGGTCCCCCAAACTAAATTCTATCAAATTAGATGGAAAAGTGCAATATTTAATCTTCAAAGGCAAGTTCTTAAATAATTTTGTACACCTTATGGTTGCACCAGTAGGCATACTAACAGGTAAATCAATTGCCTCAAAATCTACTAACTTCAAACTTTTAACAATAGAGGACGAAATAAAAGAATAAGTTGCCCCTGAATCAAACAATGTTTTAACACGTAAGGAGTTAATAGAGAAAGTACCCGAAACTACATCTGCCGAACGTTCAGCTTCACTTCTGCTCATTACGAACAGTTTTCCCGGAGCCTTGTTGTTATTGTTGTTCCCATTGGCAGGTTTATTTTGGTTTCCCTGGTTATTTGGTGCCCTAGCAGGCTTCGAACCTTGGTTCCCTAAATGGTTAAACCCTGGTTTCCCTTGGTTACTACTCCCATTACCATTCTTCTCTCTCTTCTGCTTAGTATAGCATTCATACTCCCTATGCCCCTTTTTCTAGCAGTAATTACAAGTCACCAATTCTCCCCTGCAGTTTCTACCAGGATGGTTGCTATTGCACATCTTACAGTGATGCACTCTCTCAGATTGGTTTTTGTTGTTGTAGTTATTTCCCTGGTTATTTCTTCCCTGGAAATTGCCATTCCCATTACCATTTCCATTCCCATTTCCATTTCTATTCCATTTGAAGTTCCCCTGACTTCCCCCAACATTAAACTCTTTCCTTTTATCCCGATCAACAATATTCTTCTTGTCTCTCCTGGTCTGTAGGCCATAAATATGAGCAACTCTCCCATATACAATGTCTAAGGATGTAAAGGTTTCCCCGCCTAATCCCAGTTGGATCTCATCGGTTAACCCCTGCTCAAACCTCTGAGCCTTTAGCTCCTCAGTAGCTACCACCTCAGGTGCAAACCTCGACAAAGCTATAAACTTGCTATAGTATTCAGCAATGGTCATATTCCCCATCCTAAGGTTGATGAACTCCTGCGCTTTCTGCTTTCTCATAAAAGGAGGATAAAACTTCCCTCTCAAGGCAACAATAAATGAATCCCAATTGAACCCCTCAACAGCACTTACTCTAGTCCCATTTTCCCTCCACCAAAGGTCGGCCTCATCTTTCAGGTGCATGACAGCTTGGCCCATTTTCATATGCTCAGGACAGTTTACCTCCCCAAATAGTTTCTCAAACTCCCTGATCTAGTTTTCAAGGAAGGTGGGGTCTGCTTGCCCATTAAAGTATGGTGGCTTAACTTTCGCAAGCCTTTTAAACACGTCCCCTGCAGAATCGGGGCGCTCAGTTCTTTCCTGGGTTAATCTTTCCGCCAAGAGGCGAATAGCAGCAGCTAGGTCGTTATTACTGGCCATCCTAGAGCGCGACCTGAAATTAATATACTCTAATTCAGGTTCAAAACTTTACTTATATTATCCTCTAGCAATGTAATATCACACCAACATCCAGAATTCACACAAAATGAACAATCATTTACGAATGATATTCGCATGCAGAACATTCAACTGAGAAACAAAGAATAACTTCAATCATCACGAATAATAAGGTAGAATAAAAGAAGGAAACATTCCCCTTGCGTGCCCATAATAAACTTTGATCCTTTGGATAATCAATAATCTAACCTTTATTCCTCAAAAGAATGTCAATAATAATCCTAAATATTAACACACACCTGTCCTCAAAATAAAATTAAAAGGTTCTATGATATAAACATAAACTAAGGTTGGGCGAATTGTCCAACATTATTCTTAAACACAACTAAATATGTAAACAAAGCTAGAGGGAGACATCATCAGACTTGTCCTTTGATTCGCTATAACCTTCTAGGGTGAATAAGTCGTATTTAAGTTCATCATCATCATCCATATCAAAATAATAAGCTTGTTTTCTTGGCCTTGAGGATCTTCGTGGACCTTGAAGTTGATGATTATCTTCCTCTGGCTCAGGCTCAGGCTCGGGCTCAGGTTCAGGCTCAGGTTCAGGTTCAGGCTCAACCCCAAACTCAATCTCAGGCTCATAATCAATATCAGGTCTCAAAACAGCTTGATAAATATCGACCCTGGTTTGCCCTCTAGCACGATCAAACTCACTAAGAGCTTCATCATCACTATCATGTTCTCCTGCTCTTAAAACTTGACGCAGAATAAGTTCGTAGCTAGTGTAACTATTAATGAGACTCGTAATCCATTTCACTTTCATCATCGCTTAGAACAATAGGGTTAGAGTTGCTCCCTACTCTATTTTCTTCTATGTCAGACATGATTAGTGATCTATAACAATTAAACATAGTTTCTATGTTAGTAATTAGTACTCTCACTTACCGTATGATCCCACAATACACAATAAGTAAGAATAAATAGCAATCGCAAAGCATAGGAAAGACACAACAGTTAGCAGGCAGAGAAAGTACAATCATGTTACCATAATGCAGACATAATGCTTCTATGCTATATGCCCTTTCCTATGCTACCCGTCTCTCAAAATTATCATAATAAGTCAAACATTGAAGCATTTAAAGAATAAAACAAGAATGATTTGTAAGAATTAATTTGGTTAAACGAATAATTATTAAACGTATATATATATATATATATATATATATATATATATATATATATATATATATATATATATATATATATATATATATATATATATATATATATTTTACGGTACTGTAGCAGCAGTAGTAAATTTTTTTTTTTTATAAATAATTCCGAAAATAATAATTAATTACAAAAAAAGAAACACACTTACTTCACCTAAACGAGAAAATATTTCAAACCACATAATCCAAGAATTAAACTAAAAAATTTCGAACATTTCTAAATAATAATTTCAATTTATTTACTAGTTGTAGTTTTATTCAACGAAATTCTTTTTACGTAAATAATTAGTTAGTTAGGCGCCTAAAAATTTAAAAGTAGACACGAAAAGTTCGTAAAACCTTTAGCTCTGATACCACTTTGTAACACCCCAACAATTCCCTTTTTCTAAAATAACCCTTTTTATAAATATAACTATAGAGAATTATCAAAGTATTATCGCCCGTGTGAAAACGTAATGGCTTATTCAGAGTTTTGCAGCGGAAAACATAAAACTAACTTTTGGGTTTATAAATAATCGATTACAGATTTAATCCAAAAACCAGTCAACGAAAATAAGGAAAGGTAAATAGTACGACAAGTTTAAAGTCCAAATTAACAAACCCAAGTTACTTAGTAAAACAAAATGAATACAAGCTCTCTAATCCCTTTCGCAATGATGCATCATCTTCCAACCTGTAGATGGACAACTCTTATTGATCCTTAGAGATTGCTCACCAAAATGGGCCATCACAGGATCAATAAGGCATAGCCATGATCAACACACACAAACAAAGCACGTAATCAGCAAAGCTGAGTACTACATACTAAAACAATAATAATCCTAACATGATTCTATCAAACGAACAACCCTAACATGATACTAATAAAACATAAGTAAGGATAACCAAAACATATTGACTTGAAGTCTATATTTGACTGAACTAGACCTGTGTATCATTAACATTATTTTAATTGAAATAGTCAATGGACCGAGTTGCTACTAGAAGTCTTCACTAAGGAAGACGAGGTACGGGCGCGACTCCGTAACCCCAATGACCTGCGATATCGAGGAACGTTTGACTGAAATAGAACCGGTGTTCAATCCGGCCCCGGGAAAAGCCATAGGAACCGTATGACCCCAACTCCTGATTTTCCGTCACTTCAGACGTGCACAGTCTAAAGCTATTGCTACTCAATTTCACTTTACATGATTTACAGATTAATACTTTGTTATGACTCAACAATCACATAAGTCATACAATCAACCATTAATTACAACTGTTTTTATCTTGGAATTAAGGAAGTGATCACATATGTATCAATCAAGAATCATTCCAATTAATTCAACCTTTCCTTTAATAAAGATCAACCCCTCTATATGGGTATAAGGGTCAACTTACTAAACAAGGTCCTCGGCCCTCATAAAGTAGTGAAATGCTAAAAGGGAACAACGATCAATCGATCTAAATCAATATATATAAAATAATCTAGTGTTCCCAACAAACATGTTTGCATCAATCATCCATACTAACATGTTATAATTCTCATAACGAAGTATATGTTCAACATGTCCATCCAACAATATTAAACACGTAATTTCAACATAACCAAGTTCATCAACAATTTCAACATGGTTTCAACAAATAACACACATTCCAAGCACACAGGTATGTATGTACCTTGTGTAAACAAACTGATAGGCCACTTTAACACTTTCAAAAGTCGCCTAAAGAGAATTCTCCGCCTAAAACAACCAACAAATAATCCCAATCAATTTCTAATCATTGGCAATCATAATAAAGCGTTCTAAATGCATCCTAAACATATTTAGAACCTTCCCCAATATCAAAACTTAAACATTTGATTTCCTAGCATCATAATTATTGAATTAGTGATTGAAATTCGTTGAAAACTTTTTGCAAACATCGTACTTTAAATTTTCAGCAATATAAATTCATTTAAAACTTCACCAAGGCCAATCTACGTTCCTAGTACATTGAAACAATAAATTTAATAATCCATACTCGTCCTACCATGATTTATAATCATAAAAACCTTGAATTTCATACTTTAAATATTCAAAAATCAATATTTCGATGTAATTAGATAATCTGAAAATTAAACATATTATTTGAACATAATATAAAATTCTGAAATTCTAATTAAATTATAAAAATCATAAATTTATTAAATCAAAGCATAAATTAAATTAACAAAATATTATTAAAATAATTAGTTTACTTAGGGTTTAAGAAATCACCAAGTAATGAGGAGGGTTTGGGCGGCCGGCGGGTTAAGTCGCGGCGGCAGGTGGTCGCAAGGGTGGCTGCGAGTAAGGACGGCGGCACACGGTGGTGGTGGCTGCGCGGATGAGCAAAATCAGCCACAAAAAGGAGGAGGACAAGCAATGAATAGAAAAGAACGAAAATAAAAAGAAAAAGGAAGGAGGAAAGAGTGACTACCGGGCCGACGGTCAGGGCTGTGCTGGCGGCGGCGGAGTGTCGGCGGCAGCGAAGCTCGCGGTGGTTACTGGTTCGAACAGACACAACGAGTAAGGGGTTTGAAAGAAACAAAAACCAATAAAAATATAAAGGAGGAACGAAGGAGAAGGAGGGAGAATTACCGGCGTTAGGGCTCGCCAGTGGCTGCGGCGGCGGCGGCGGCTGGGATAGCGACGGGTGATGGTCCGGCCGCTGGAGCAACGACGTGAAGGAGGAAGAAAACGTTTGTGAGAGGGATGAGGGTTTGTTGTTGTACGTGAAGTTGAAGGAGGGAGAGGAGTGTATGGCTTGCTTGGGTTTCACGTGAATTAGAGTAAGAGAAGGAAGGTTTGAGTTTTGGGTTTTAATGTTGGGCTTTCCCAAGTGGGCTAGAATTAGGATTTAACTTTTATGATTCGAATCCAAAACTGAATAGGATCGTTTTCTAAATTCAATCAATTTTCGTAATTCAAATTCTTTTCAACTTAAAATTCTAAAATTATTTTCGATTTCGTAAATCATTGAAAATATTAAAAATGTAATAAATAAATATACGTTAATTATATATTTATTTCCAAAATTCATAAGTTTTTATCTAAATATATTAAATATACGTTAAAATATATAAATCAAATGTATAAAATTACGGGGGATTACACTAACTTTAACAAACTCAAATTTTGGAAGCTAAGCCCGATTATTGGCCTACAAGTGGGAAATGCAGCAAAGTTGTGCTACATTAGATATAGGGTGATCTTGTTTGTTTTAAAGTCCTTTAAAAGGCTAGAACTTAATGTTATTTTATTCTATTAATCAAAATAAGCAACTTTCTGTTTGGAAACAAAAAAAGACTCACATTCAAAGTAAATAAAAATAATCGTTGAATATTTATTTGAATGAAATTGTCATTTTCAGGTTGAGTCATATGATTGATTACTAAACAAACAACTCTCTTAACTTTTAAAACTTCAGAAGGTTCAAACCATATATTTTGATTTGTGTTTCACTTATCTTTTGGAGTGTCATGTGACCATATCAACAAGAATACAATCTCAAATTCCATGGCATGGGTTTCTGAAAGTTGATTGATTTAAGACACATGGGCCTTGTTAGATGGTTCTAGAAAATTATGTTCATAGGCTAAAGATGGATTTTATAACTTCACTAATTTGAGAGAATATGGCTATATTTACCCAAAGTGAAATACATGAATGTTTTAATGCGATTCATAAAAGGGTATAAAATCAACGTGGTAAGATAATTGAAACATATAGACTGGGTTAAGGTGATGTTGCATGTGCCAAGAATGATTATCAAAATTATTTATATGGCATTATTACAATCAAAGCTCCACAATAATATTGTATGTCTAAATAGAAAAATCGAAATTTATTCGATTAATGATAATTACAACTATTTCCTATACAGATTATAAATGATATTCTCAAACGACTATCACACTAAACCAAATTTGTCAAAGATAAAGAAAAGATATCATAAGGATTGAACACTGTTTCAGTGTATATTTCAATATATATCTAATAAAAAACCTAGTGGGAGTTGGTGTTTATATTCAAACAAACTCAAGAAAAGATATATGTATCTTTATGAGAAACTCATAAAGACAAAATGCATTGATTCTACCATAAATCTGAAAACATATGGTTATTACTCTAGATAATGTCGTTTATGAAACCAACATATTTCAACAATGAAAAGTGGGAGAAATATGACCTCGAAGAGACCTCAAAAGAACTTCGAGTCAAGTAACAAACAAATATAGGATACTTATAAGTATTTGGAAGAGCTTTATAGTTAGAAGTATTTGGAAGAGTTGCAGGAAGACTTTGGAAATGCTTTAGGACTCGAGTAATGTCTTTATAGACCCTAACGTTTGATGTTCAATACCTAGGTAAATCGTATAAGAAACATAGTTCAACCAAGATAGTGTTAGGTTATGACAAATATCAAACATATATTTCATGCGGAAAAACCATAAAGCCAGGAATCCAAATTAATTGACACATAGTCAATTAGCATAATTTAGGATACATACATGTGATGCGTGCCTTCCCTAGATGCTCCCGAACCGAACAAGAACAAGTTTAGGACTCCAAATGTCGCCCCTCCGTAGATAGTCCACAACACGTTCGGATCCGCCTTAGATTAAACCAAGTAGGATATTCTCTAAGGTATTATGTTTATTCGAAAGCTTAGTTATATATTTAGGCAACTTTATTAAATTCGTACTTGAACTTAAACTATATGAATACTTATTGAATTGTTGTGTATAAATTGTGATTATGAACCACGTATTTATAGGGAGGAAATAACGGACTTAGATTTCTACTGGGATTCAAATAACTAAATCTATTAGAATTCTAGTTAAATTAATCCATTCGAATTTAATGTTTAATCAAACACAAAAACATTTAATTCGTGTAGAATTAGGAAAACGATTTAATCAAGCAATCCTAAACGACCAAGGAATCGGTCGTACGTAGCATTGCACACACGCAGCCCACAAAGGGCGTTGGTGCGCGGCTCGGCCCAAGGCAGGGCGCTGGCAGCACGCGGCCCATCGTGGGCGCTGCTGCTGGGCCTTGCCTTGCTTGCTTGCTGCGCGGATGGGCCTGCCTTGCTCGCTGCTCGCGCGCTGGGCCTGCCTTGCTGGTCGCTGTGCGTGCGGGCTTCGCTTGCCGCGGGCATGGCTTCGTGCTGGGCCTTGCGTCTAGAAAGCTCGTCCGACGATCGTTTCGTACATCGCGCTTCCGATTCGTTTTCCGATTCCAGAATTCATTTCCGATTCGAACAATATTTAATATTTCCGATTCCGGAATTTATTTCCGATTCGAACAAATATTTAATATTTCCGATTCCGAAATTTATTTTCGATTCCGACAATATTTCCGATTCCGGTAATATTTCCGTTTCCGGCAATATTTCCGATTCCGGCAATATTTCTATTTCCGATAATATTTTCCGATACGTACCATGTTTCCGTTTCCGGCAACATCTACGACTTGGATAATATTTATATTTCCGTTAAGATCCATATTTCCGTTTTCGGCAATATCATCATTTCCGGAGTATTCATATTTTGCCTTTTGACGATTTCAGCTCCAACTGGAACCGAGATCCGTCGATTCCGAATATTCATAAATAGAGTATTTAATTTACTTAAATACTTGATCCGTTCACGTACTATTTGTGTGACCCTACGGGTTCAGTCAAGAGTAAGCTGTGGATTAATATTATTAATTCCACTTGAACTGAAGCGGCCTCTAGCTAGGCATTCGGCTCACTTGATCTCACTGAATTATTAACTTGTTTAATTAATTAATATTGAACCGCATTTATTAGACTTAGCATTGAATGCATACTTGGACCAAGGGCATTATTTCTTTCAGATAGTACATAGATATCTTGAGGAATGAAAACTACTAAGACTTAGGAAGTGCTTCAAGAACATATGACTTACAAGTAAGCTACGACGAATTAAAGAAAAATCCTAAATATTGTAACAGCCGTTAAATCCAGCTTCTAACAACTATGAAGCGGAAGTCTAATTCTGGATTAACAGACTGTTATACGGAGAAATTGACATGTAAGATGTTACAATACTAATTATGAAAGTACTTGAAAAGCAAAAATAAAGTTAGTACAGGACTTAAGTCATATACTTTTCCAAAATACATTACTTTGATTACAAACATGAAACCAACTAATCACCAATTTTAAATACTACTTACTTACATAATTAATCACAATGTTTTCATTATTCAAAAACACCATCATCAAATGCCACAAAAGTCTACATGCACGAACCACGAGGAACTGCCCCCACCAGGACAGGTTCCAAGAACAAAACAAACAGTCAGCAGGCTCAACACAAAGCTGAGCACACAACATTGAGATGAAAAAAAATAGTATGGTGGTTGAAAATAGAAATTCAACTTGTGGGAAAACTTTTATAGATTTCATATTAAACTTAGGCCCTGTTCTTTAGAGCTGAACTGAACTGAACTAAAATTAACTAAACTAAATGCTCCTGAACTAAACTAAATTGAACTGAACTAAACTGAACTGAACTTAACTTAACTTAACTCAACTAAATATTACTGAAATAGAAAAATAACTAATAAATAATATTCCCTCCGTTCTTGAATGTTAGTCCCTTTTGGAATTTAAGACAATCCAACTTAAGTTCACTTGTCACATGAATCTCAATAGAATCTAACCCATATGGGTAAGAGAGATAAATAATTAAGGGGTATAATGGGGATAATGGTTTACATGGGAGTAAACAAGTGGGTCATTTGGATACTTCCAAGGGCATAGTAGGGATAAAGGTTGAACAAATAAGAAAAAATTTCAAAATGGACTAACAAATAAAAACAACTCAATATGGAAAGGGGACTAACATTCAAGAACAGAGGGAATAATAAATAATAAATAATAAATAATAAATAATAAATAATAAATAATAAATAATAAATAATAAATAATAAATAATAAATAATAAATAATAAATAATAAATAATAAATAATAAATAATAAATAATAAATAATAAATAATAAATAATAAATAATAAATAATAAATAATAAATAATAAATAATAAATAATAAATAATAAATAATAAAATACTCCCCCTGTTCCATAATGTTCCTCATGTTTACTATTCATATGGTCAAAGTTTAAAAACTTTGACCGTAATTAATAGTATGATTAAGAGTATAAATTTTAACTTGTGGGATATCATTGGAATCGTTTCAATATCAATTTTATAAATATCACTTTTTTTTATATAATTTTTACTAAAACGAAATTAAAATTATTAACGGTCAAATTAGTGCATTGGAGACCGCGCATAATGGAAAAGTAAGGAACATTATGGAACTGAGGGAGTAATTAATAATTAATAAATAGTAAATACAAATAATAAATAATGAATAATAAATAATAAATAATTAATAATTAATTAATTAATATTTATTAATCATTAACCCGTAATTAATTACTAAATAATAATAAAAGATGATAATTAATAACTAAATACACAGTAATAAATAATTAATAAATAAGAAATAATTAATAATTAATAATTAAAAATAATAATTAATAATATGTAAAAAATTACTAAATAATAATAATAAATGATAAATATTAATAAATAATTAATAAATAATTACTAAAAAATAATAATAAATTATAGTAAATAATAATAAATTAATAATAGATAATTAGTTATATATAATAATGACGTTACATAATATAATAATAACAATAGTAATAGTAATAATAATAATAATAATAATAATAATAATAATGATAATAATAATAATGATAATAATAATAATAATAATAACAATAATAATAATAATAATAAGTTGAATTGAATTGAATTGAACTAAACTGAACTAAAATTAACTAAAATGAATTGCGAAATAAGTCCTTAAACTGCAGTTAAGCCAAAAAGAACAAGGTCTTACTATAGTCTTTCGAAATACTTTGGTTTCATAAAGTGTTCGTAAAATAAAAACATTACTTCAAAAGATTGCCTTAAGGGGGAACTGAACACGAATAGGGAGGGGTTATCTAACCAAATGTCCCTAGAAGATTGGGGTTGTCGCCTCCTCATAAACATAAGCTTGCAAGACTTAATTATGACATGCCCCTAACTATGGGTCAAGTTTGTAAGCTTTATGCTTGGTCTGTTTTCAAGCTCTTTGGTGAAATGGTCCAACCTAGTTGGTTTGTTTCACCTCTAGTTAGCTTAGGTTGTAAATCTGTTTTGAGCTTTAATATAATATTATTCGATCTTGCTTGCTTAGAAAAAAAAAAAACTATGGGTCAAGCCCTCTTACCACGAGTAAGACTCGCTTCCAAAGATGGGTCAAGCCCATTTACCACTAGTCTTTTATTTGTAGCACTCGCTTCCAATGTTTTTCATCACTGTAACTCACGGCTACTTCCCAATGCCATATTATTATCTTATTTAATATATAATGTTGTTTAGTTCCAAAACAAATCATAACCTCAAACTTTCACAATTAAGAATCAAAACTCAAATCAAAACTTTATTTTGAAGTCACACATTGAAGATTTTATTTAGCAATTAGGGTTTTCAAAGCAATCGTAGTTGGATAATAACTCTATTACACTTATAACTCATATGAGAAAAGGTTTGCTGAAGACGGTCTTTAAGTAGATGTCATTGCCTTAATTCAGCATCGTGGTTGATTTCAGCTAGGAATGATTCTCATGTAAATCAAACCATACAACTTTCAATTAGAAAAGGATTTAGGTTTAAGTAATTAACATATTATATTTTATATAGTTAGACTTGAAATTCGGAATCCTATAGTTATTAATTCTTAGAATTTTGTCAAACTAATCGTGTTATTTGAGTAATAGGGCATGTTCGGTATTACTTATTGTTTTGTGTTTTCTGTTTTAGAAAAACTGAAAACTGATTTTAATTTTTAATTTTTTATTTTTACAAAACCGATTTAAAACAGACCTATTTTCTCTTTTGAAGGAAGTACTTCCTTTCTTTTTCGTTTGGCAATAGAAGAGCATACTTTGTCATCTCCTATTCTCCTTCATTTTTACTTGCTACCTTCATTGTTTTCTCTTGTCAAATTAACATGACTCCATATCAAATCAAATCAAATTTTAATCTAACACCTCAATTCTTAATTAATCATCCCTATATAAATAAAGCTGATAATAGGATCTTCACCATCCATATCTTCTTGTTGTTCCAAACTTCAAACCACCATTATCACTAACCTTCTACCTCCCTTTACTCCGTAATTAATATAATATGAAAAGATATAAGATGGGTGGGAAAGGGGGTGGAAGAAGAAGTGGATAGGCGGTGGGGGCGTAGGTGGAGGATGTTGCGGGCGGGGTGTAGGTGGTAGCAGGCGGCGGTGAGGTGGTGTAGAAGTCGACAGAGCCGCGCTGATATATTTGCTTTAAATGGAGGCCTGTAATCTTTTATGGAATTCATCCATTATTTGGGTTATTTTCTTTAATTTATTTTATCATATGGTTTGATAGATTTGATTGAATTTTCAGATTATCGACTTCATGAGAGATAAGAGTGACTCTACGATGAAGCTTTTGGGTCGAATTTGGACGTTATCAGTTTCAACATCAACATTCATCTTCTTCACTTCTTCCCTCCTGCTTTAACATAAATTTCAGTTTAATTATGCTCCTCACAAGCTCTATGACTGAGTTATCAATGTTATATAAATTGAATTTTGGTATCTGTGCTTTTGGAGGAGAGAGAAAGTGAGAGGCATAAAGACTAGAGATGACAGAGTAACAAAGAGTCAGAGATGCCGTGTGTTTTAAAAAACTAATTTTCTAAAACCACTTTTTGTAGTTTTTGCTTTTCCGTTTTTGTTTTGTGTAAACAACCCAGTATTTGTTTTATAAAACCATTTAGCCGAACAAGATTCATTTTTATTTTTTGGGAAAAAAAAATGGAAAATCAGGAAACTGCAATGTCGCCAAACATCACCTAATTTAATTAGGGACTTAACTAATGTTTTTAGAAACTTTATTCTTTTGGGGAAAAACAATCACTTGGAATACCTAACAATTTCATATGTCATTGCAAGAATTTACTTTCTTTGGTAAGTAAAACTTAGAAATTTAAAGATCTATTTTTTTTATGCTTTTAAACAAGGATTTCGGTTTCAATTTAATTGCCTAATCACACAAGTTAAACATATATAAAAAATAAGTTGGTAAACATCATTAAGCTACTGTAATTTCATAATTAATCAAGGGGATTTAATGATTAGAACCCTAGCTTTACTTAATTGATTTATTAAATCATATTAAGATTTTTATTAATGGAAAACTCAAATTAAGTTAAGCTTTTAAATTATATAACTTTGAAATACATAATTTCTAATTAAAATACAAGGTGCTATGTCATGTCCATATAGTCAAGAAGTTCAATCAATAACTCACAAAAACCACCACAAAAATAGTCACTAAAACCATTAGTGACCAAGGTGTTAAATTAGGCGATTTCTATTTGTAAAATTCATAATTTCACAACATGCAAACATTTTCAAACATTATAAACATGAAATACATTAAGCTAAAATAGTGTTTGTCCATCAACAAGTCTCAAAAATCCATCATTTTGTCTAAAGATCAAAATCCACCCATGAATCTAAATTTTGATGTTTAAAAAATTCTAATATATTGTGTGTACCTTGCAACATAGATTTGGTCGACCTAAGCTCCTCTTTTTTCCACGAAATTTTACACCAAGCTTTACTAGAAGTTTGCCTCTATTTCTCTAATATCCCAAGGTCTTTTCTTTGAATCTCTTGCTACCCACTCGTGGCAGCAAGCGAGCAAGGGATGGGAGGAGAAGGGGGTATGGGCAGAGGGGAGATGAATGAGGGATGGGTGGAGAACACTAGGCTACTGACTTGTATTTACGTGGGATGTGAAAAGTCAAAAATTCCCTTGTTTTGATAAGTTTAAGGGGGTTAAAAGGTCTTTTACTGTGACCTTGCTGACAAGAATTTTTCACTTGTTCCTAAGCATGATTAAGAGCTCCTAAATGAAGTTTAACTTAATATAATTCCCAAATAATACTTATCAATTACTTATACTTAGTATTTGGTCTAATTGCATAGTAAAAACTTCTTGTTACTTAATTAATACATCACCCGAAGTTGCACGAAAAAAGCTAGGCGATAAGCTTATTCTTAAAACTAAATTAAACACTTAATTAAATAAATACTTAAATAAATAAGTACATATAAAAATAAATCACACGAGTCATATACTTAAGAAATAACAACACAACATCAAGCTCATCTTAATTAATAAAGTTAAGAACTAAATTAACACAGAGGTTAAGAGCGAGCTATTACACGCTACCCTAATTAAATAAGTTTCGTCCCAAAACTTTAACTATTACCTTCAAAATTTTGCGGAGTTCGTTGACGCATATCAGCTTCTTTTTCCCATGTAACCTCCTCCGTCCCGTGATTAGACCACAAAACTTTGACCAGTGGAATGGACTTATTCCTCAGGTTCTTATCTCTCTTATCTAGTTTAGAGAGGGGTTTCTCCTCATAGTGCAGGATTTCATCTAACTTCAGCGATTCATAGGTGAGTACATGAGAAGGATTGTACACGTACTTTCATAGTTGTGAAACGTGAAAAACGTTGTGCACTCGGGATAACTCCATTGGTAGAACTATTTTATAAGCCACCTCCCCAACTCTGTTAAGGATCTCATAAGATCCAATGTATTTTGGACATAGCTTCCCTCGCATCCCGAACCTCTTCACTCCTCGAGTTGAGGAGACTTTAAGGAATACTTTGTCCCCAACTTCGAATTCTAGTTTCTTTCTTCTCACATCAGCGTGCTTCTTTTACCCGATCCCAAGCTGCCTTCATTCTTGCCGGAATGAGTTGTATTTGCTCCATGGTCCCTTGTATCAAGTCCGAGCCCACTAGAATTCCTTGATTGACATCTTCCTAACAGATCGGCATCCGACACCTCCGTCCATACAAATCTTCGTACGACGACATCCCAATAGTAGCCCGATGACTGTTGTTGTAGGAAAATTCAATCAGTGGTAGCCTTTCTTCCCATGAACCCTTGAATTCTAGTACACACGCCCTCAACATATCCTCAAGTGTCTGAATGGTCCAAGATTGATTTTCCATTTGGTGTTCATGAACACGAATTTTTCTTTGGTTTATCTCTTTATATCTTTCTCACTCATCTCTCTACCTCTTTTATTATTTTTTAATCCACTTCTCTCTCTTGAACACTAAAGCAAGGTGTTTGATAAACTTGCTCTTAATAGCTACTTAAAATGGCAGTTACTATTTTTGGCAATTACTATAATTAGAAATATCACTTCAAGGACTGTTTCAGTCAACTAAAGGATGCTCAATTCTTAGTCCAGAGAGTGTTGACAAGTGGGTTATAGTTTCATCATTGAACTTTCCGCTTTGGGTCATGGGTAAAATGTAGGTGTAATACCTCATATTTTTCTGTATTTATAAATATATTTTATTATATTTATAAAGTATTTTCTTATATTTATAAAGTATTTTTATGAATTTAATTCCATTTATTGAGAATTAAATGTATTTTATTTTTAATTAATTTAATTACGAAAACCGTATTTTTATTAAATAAATTCAACGAATTTATTTAATCGGGATTTGTTGGGTCGTGTTTTGAAAACAAATTTAATTTAATCAAAGCCCAGTTAAAATTCCATGATCAAACCCAACAAGGCTTGCAAGGATTAATTTTAGTTAAGCCCGAAAGTAAGCCCAACTCAAAACTCCTAAAACCTAGCCCATGTGGGAGAGAAAAACTATAAATACACCCCCTCATTAAACCCTCACAAATTTTCAGCAATCTCTCCTCTCTCCTCTCTCTCCTTTCGTCCGCCCTTTTCGTTCAGCCCAAGGCACAAGCATTGTGCTCATGTGCCCAGCCTCGTGCGCGCACCCGCACCCCTCGAGTGCCCAGCCGAGCGCCCCACTCCCTCGCCTCACCTCGCAGCCCGCAGCGCAGCACTCGCATGCCTGCTGCTGCTGTTGCCTTGTGCTCCGCGTGCCCTCACCCTCGCCCTCTCCCAGCGCCCTCGCCAATGCCCTCTCCCAGCGCCCTCGCTGCTGTGCCGAGCGCTGCTTGCGTGCGCTGTTGCTATGCCGCGTGTGTGTTGTTATTTTTGTTTCTTCGACGCCCCACACACACAACACATCAGTTGTTGTGTGTGTGTGTTGTTGATTGGTGATAATCAAATTGTATACTTTTAAACTTTTAATTTTTAGTTTTTAAATTGTTTTAATTATTTAATTATGATTATTTAATTGTTTTGGATTAATTAAATTGGTTGGAACGGTTATGAACACCGTATTTCAATATTTGGTATTCGAATTGATGAGATTGTTTTTGATTCAAAAGAATTACTTCCTCCATTTTTTAATAATTGCACCATCTTGGTTTTAGCATTATTCCCATATTCTTATATAGTTATTTTTTGTGATTTATATGTAAGGAAATATATATTCATGTGGGATCTTGTTAGATTCGTCTCGAAATGTACTTTCAAATTATCAATTTTTTATAATTTTTTAAAATGTATAATGAGAGATATTAGTGGTTAAAATAGTGCATTGGCAAGCGTGAAATACCAGATGGTGCAATTAAAAAAAAATGGAGGAAGTATAATTTTCACATTTCAAAGTCAATTAAAGTGTCAATTTTTAAGGCCAAAACATGGTTTTATTAATAATCTAATAGTAGGATTTTAATTCCGAGTGTTTAATAGATTGATTCACATAATTTAATGACGATTTAAATTATGGGAATCAACTTAAATTTTCAGATTGTTTATAAGCTTTAAAGAGTCGATTTTTAATGGTTTTAAAGATAAAAAGTCAATGTTTTTGTAATCCCCCGTATATTTATAAATTTTATTAATATAGTTTTACGTATAATTAATTATATTTAAATTATATTGGTGAATTTTAGTTTTGATGTATATTTATTTATTCAAATGCATTTCAAATATTTTAAGAATTTATTAATTCAAAAATAATTTTAGAATTTTACGTTGAAAAGAATTCGAATTACGAAAACACGTTCGATTGAATTTTGGAAAAACAATCCTAACTATTTTTGGATTCAAACAACCTCAATCCTAATGCTAGCCCAATTGGGTGAAGCCCAAATAATAAGACCCAAAACTCTACTCCCTTCCCTTTCAATTCACGTAAAGAGCAAAAACAAGAAAAATCAAAACCCTCATTCCCTCCTATTCTTTCACGTGAACCTACAACCTTGTCCTGCTTCTTTAGCCGCCGCACCTGCCACCGCCTGGCCGCTGGCGTTGCTATGCCACCATCCTCCTCCGCACGGTAACTTCTTCCTTCTCTTCCCCTTTGTTTCTTCTTTCTTCGTTTTCACCCCTCCTCACGTGATTATGATTGAACCTCGCACCGCTCCACCGCACCAACCACCGCGCCGCCGACCCGCACTGCTGCGCTGCCCTCCTATCCCGTCGGCCGGCCTAGAGCTTCCTCCCTCTCGTTCTTCCTTTCGTTTCTGCTCATCCTTACTCCTTGCACAAGCCAGCCGCAGGGCCACCAACACCACCGTACGACCACCTGACACCACCCGCCGTACTCCTTCGACCAGAGACGCCGCCCAGTTCTGCTGCCACGCCGCCGCCGGCCAACACACTCTCTCCCTCTCTTTTGGTTATTTCCTTAAACCCTAAACTAATTAATGAATTTAATTATGTTTTAATAATTTAATTATGTTTCTTGAATTTAAATTATAAGTTTTATGATTTGATTATGAATTTCAAGAATTATATGTTTGCATAATTAAATTACTAATTTTCAGATTATATAAATGCATTGAAATATTGATTTTTAATTATTTAAAGTATAAATTTTAAGATTTTTAATGATTTTAAATCATGGTATGATGTTTAGGAATTATTAAAGTTATTGTTTTTATGATTTCAAACATGTTAATTATGTTTTGGAGTAGTTTGAAATTAGTTTATGTTGCTGGAAATTTAAAGTATGATGCTTTGAAGAGTTTCAACGAATTTCAATAATTAATTTAATAATTATGATGCTAGGAAATCAAATATTCAAGTTTCGATATTGGGGGAAGGTTCTAAATATGTTTAGGATGTATTTAGAATGCTTTGTTATTGTTGCGAATGATTAGATATTAATTGGGAATATTTGTTGGTTGTTTTAGGCAGAGAATTCTCTTTAGGCGACTTTTGAAAGTGTTAAACTGGCCTATCAGTTTGTTTACACAAGGTACGTACATACCTGTGTGCTTGGAGATGTGTGTTATTTATTGAAACCATGTTGAAATTGTTGATGAACTTGGTTATGTTGAAAATTGCATGTTTAATGTTGTTGGATGAACATGTTGAACATAAGTTTCGTTATGAGAATTATAGCATGTTTGTATGGATGATTGATGCAAACATGTTGGTTGGGAACACTAGATTGTTTTATATATATATAAATTCAGATCGATTGATCGTTGTTCCCTTTTAGCTTTTCACTACTCTATGAGGGTCGAGGACCTTGTTTAGTAAGTTGAAACCTTATACCCATATAGAGGAGTTGATCATTGTTAAATAAAAGGTTGAATTAATTGTAATGAGTCTTGATTGATACCTTTGTGATCACTTACTTAATTCCAAGATAAAAACAGTTGTGAATAATTGTTGATTGTATGACTTATGTGATTGTTGAACATAACAGAGTTTTTAATATGTAAATCATGTAAAGTGAAACTGAGTAGCAATAGGTTTAGACTGTGCACGTCTGAAGTGACGGACAAACAGGAGTTGGGGTTCATGGTGGTATCCCATGGCCTTTTCTGGGACCGGATTGATCACCGTGTTCTATTTTTATTCAAAAGTTCCTCGATATCGCAGGTCACTGAGTTTACGGAGTCGCGCCCGTACCTCGTCTTCCTTAGTGAAGCTTCTAGCTAGACAACTCGGTCCATTGACTATTTCAATTAAAATAATATTATTGTTATAAAAGTTCTAGTCCAGTCTAGCCTAGTCTAGTTAAGTTTGATATTCAAATTAATATGTTTTGCCTGCCCTTACTTATGTTTTATTAGTATCATGTTAGGATTGATCGTTTAATAGAATCATGTTAGGATTATTATTGATTTCGTGTGTAGTACTCAGCTTTGCTGATTACGTGCTTTGTTTGTGTGTGTTGATCATGGCTATGCCTTATTGATCCTGTGATGACCCATTTTGGTGAGCAGTCTCTAAGGATCAATAAGCGTTGCCATCTACAGGTTTGAAGATGATGCATCATTGGGATCGGGATTAGAGAGCTTGTATTTATTTTGTCTTGCTATGTGATTTGGGTTTTGTTAATTTGGACTTTAAACTTGTCATACTATTTACATTTCCTTATTTTCGTTGATTGGTTTTTGGGATTAAATCTGTAATTGATTATTTATAAACCTAAAGTTAGTTTTATGTTTTCCGCTGCAAAATTCTGAGTAAGCCGTTACGTTTTCACACGGGCGATAATACTTTGATAATTCTCTATAGTTGTATTTATAAAAAGGGTTATTTTAGAAAAAGGAGAATTGTCGGGGTGTTACAAAGTGGTATCTAGAATCTTATGGTTTTACTTTAATAATTTTTAGGCGCCTAAACTAGCTAATTTTCTAAAACGAATTTCCTAGAATTGAGCTCTTACTCATTATATCATTAAAAAATGCGTACTTTTTTTTGGGGGACCAAATTCATTTTATTTTGTTTGAAAGTATATTAATATTTCTTATATAACTTCGAAATTAACTTATTTATTCGAAACTTTTTCGTTTATGTGAATTAAGTGCGTTTTCTTTTTCTTTATGAAATTAAATTAATATTTTCGGAATTATATATTTATATATAAATATATATATATATATATATATATATATATATATATATATATATATATATATATATATATATTTATTTACTTGTTAATTATTTATTTGCTTCTTAATTATTCGTTTAATAAGTATTCTTTTAATAAAAGTATTTCTTACAAATCGTTCTTGTTTATTCCTTAACTGTTTCAATGTTTTACTTATTTTGATTTAGTACGAGAGATGGGTAGTATAGGAAAGGGCATATAGGATAGAATTATATGTGCATTAGTAGTTAATTGCTAGCATAAGAAGTTAATTGCTATGTGCATGTGTTAAATGTTGAAGTGTTGCATTTAAATGTGCATAGAAATTGTTTGATTCCACCAAATTTATTGTTTTATTGAATTCTGATTATTCTTTGGTTGGGAAATCGTTAGTAAGACCTTAAGTTGTCTCTTTCAGGAATAAAATATTTCTTTCCAAGTACACCAACATAGGATTCTTTGAGAAGATCGACGAAGAAACACCTCGTCTATTTGTAAAGAAAGTCGTGTTTGGATGTGAATATTTTGCTAGGATAAAAAAAACCAACCCATCTTAATGAGGGAAGACACCATAGAATCCACTACCGTTCATTGCTTACCTAACAAAATGCCATATCTAGAGCTCAAAGATAGGTTTAAAGACATGCATTTTGAGGATGGAATACCAAATTTGGCCAAGTATGGGACTAGGAAGGGTAGGTGGAAATACGACTCAGAGATTTTTGACCACCATTATTGAAGCAGTAGAAAGTAGTTTCAAGGAGGGTAAAGACCTAGGGAGTCATGCTTGGAACGCATTTATTGAGGAGCCTATGGGAGTTGGTGTAAACAACGATCTAGAAGGAAATGATGTAGCCGTTGAGATTGAGAATGTAGGGATTGAGGTAGAAAACCCTAACCCAAAGGTCCATGAGCCTACCATTGAGATCTCTAGTGATTCAGATGTAGAGCCTAAAGCGTATGGTGAAATGTCAAGTAAGCCTCATCAAAATGAAGAATGGGAAAGACTCAGACCCGGAATAAGAGTTCGACGAATACTAAAGATCTAGATTTCACTCCACAATTTTCCAAGGAAAGAACAGATAGGCAAGATGCCTTAAACATTTGAAGTTGTAATAGTTGGTTAGTTCTTTTATGTTTTGGAGAATAAGTAGCAAAGCTACAATAGTTTAAAGTTAAAGCAATAGAAGTTTGAGTTGTTCAGTTTCAAGAGAGAACTGAGCGTCCCGATTTTTGCTGGGGACATGTTTGAGAGACTGGCCAAAGTTAAGTCACCATACTTTAAGGGGCAAGCTAATCTTACCTTTTTAGAGAACTGGGTTAGAGAGTTTTGAGAAATCGTTTGAGGCTGTGAACTGTCTTGAGAACATAAGAGTGGGTCAAGTTGTACTGTACTTGAAAGATGAAGCTGATTTATGGTTGAGAGAAAATGAAGCTAGATTTAGCGCTGTTGAGGGATTCAATTGAGATTCGTTTGTTACCGCCCTAAGGAAAAGGTTTTATCCTCCTTTTATGAGAAAAAAGCACAGGAATTTATAAACCTTAGGATGGGGAGTATGAGCATCGCTGAATATTATAGCAAATTCATAGCGCTGTCGAGGTTTGCACCTGAGGTTGTAGCCATACAGGAGATAAAGGCTCAGAGGTTGGAGCAAGGTTTGACTAATGAGATCCAATTAGGATTAGGTGGGGAAACCTTTACATTTATGGATATTGTGTATGGGAAAGCTGCCCATATTTATGGTTTGCAGTCTAGAAGGGACAAGAAAAAAAAAATTATTGTTGTTGGGGAGAAAAGAAAAGAGTTTAATGTTGGGGAAACCCAAGGGAATTTCAAGAGGAATATGAATGAAAATGGGAATGGGAATGGAAATGGAAACTTTCAAGGAAGGAACAAACAGGGGCACAACAATAGGAACCAATCTGAGAGAATGTATCACTGTAAGATGTGCAGTAACAACAATCCTGGTAGAAACTGAAGGAAATAATGCCCTTGGTCCAAGTATGCATTCAATGTTAAGTCTAATAAATGCGGTTCAGTATTAATTAACAAGTTAATAATTCAGTGAGATCAAGTGAGCTGAATGCCTGACTAGAGGCCGCTTCAGTTCAAGTGGAATTAATTATATTAATCCACAGCTTACTCTTGACTGAACCCGTAGGGTCACACAAATAGTACGTAAACGGATCAAGTATTTAATGGCATTAAATACTCCATCTATGGATATTCGGAATCGACGGATCTTGGTTTCAGTGGGAGCTGAGATCGTCACAGGCAAGAAATGAATACTCCGGAAACGATGATATTGCCGGAAACGGAAATATGGATCGTATCGGAAATATAAATATTATCCAAGTCGTAGATGTTGCCGGAAACGGAAACATGGTACGTATCGGAAAATATTATCGGAAATGGAAATGTTGCCGGAATCGGAAATATTGCCGGAAACGGAAATATTGTCAGAATCGGAAATATTATCGGAATCGGAAAATAATTCCGGAAACGGAAATATTAAATATTTGTTCGAAACGGAAATTGATTCCGGAATCGGAAATATTAAATATTGTTCGTATCGGAAATGAATTCCGGAACCGGGAATTTAATCGGAAGTGTATCGTACGAATAAACATCGGACGAGCTTGCTAGACGCAAGGCCTAGCACGAAGCTAGGCCCAACGCCTAGCAAAGCCCGCGCGCGACCAAAGCAAGCAAAGCCCAAACGCGAGAGCAAGGCCAGCAGGCGCGCGCCCCTCGTGGGCTGCGAGCACTTGCTGGGCCTGGGCTCAGCGCGCGCGCGCGCATGGCGCCCCTCGTGGGCTGCTGCGCCTGCGTGTGTGTTTGTGCTTGCGTACGAAACCTTGATCGGTTAGGATTCGTATAAGATTGATTTCCTAAGTTTACTAGATAAATTAAGTGATTGAATTTTAGATTAATTCAGATTCACTAAATCGTTTCCTAGTAGGATTCTAATATCCGATACCCATGCCCTATAAATAGGTGATCAATGCTCACAATTTATATCGAGTATTCAAAGTGATTTTTGAGAGCAAAAATTCAGTCATACAATTGCCTATATGTGCCGAAAATTCTAAGTACCTTAAGGGCGATCCTAGTTGGTCAAGCTTAAGGCGGATCCTGACGTGATGTGGACTATCTACGGAGGGACGACACTTGGAGTCCTAAAGACTTGTTCTTGTTCGGTTCGGGCGCAGCTAGGGAAGGCACGCAACAAAGTGTATGCATCTAAACTATGCTAAATGATTATGTGTAAATAATATGCTTTCCTGGCTTTATGGTTTTTCCGCATGATTTATGAATTGTCATATGAATCATAACCTAACAGTGGTATCAGACCCTCTTATTATTTTCATAATCTAAATTGCATGAACATGGTTAAATATTACAAATTTACAAGAATTAAAAGGGGTGATTAATTTTCGTAATTGTTAATTAATTGCAAATTGCGTTTATTTAATTATACGTACGCAGTTTTTCGGCAGTTTCTTCATTACTCATCCAAATCGAGTGATTTTTGTGTCAATTCCGCATGTAAAAGGCATTCTAAAATTTTGACAAAAAGAGTATTTTTCGGCCGAACCCTGAATTCTCAAATTCGAAGCCTAACTATGACTTTTCGGAGGTTTTAGTTTTTCGAATGCAAAATTTCGTAAATTTAAGATGTTAAATTAAATATTTGCGATTCTTGTTGATAAATCTTGAATTTTTGACTGACCTACTGTATATGTTTAACAAGTTTGAATGCCTAGCCTTGTTAATTATGCAATCTAATTTGTAATTATGATTAATTTGTTGAAAATTGGAATAATTTAGAATTAATTTGATTTTCATAATTAGTTATAATTTAATTAGATACCTATGATTAAAAACCACCATAAAAATTGTAAATTTATGTTAAATTTTAAATTTTTATGACCTAGACTTGAATCCATGTTAATCGGAAATCAATTAAATAATAAATTTTCGATTTTTTCGCCCTAAAATTATGAAATTAATATTATTTATTAATTTGTCATTAATTTTGAATATAAATTTTAAATTTTTATGCGATTCGCTCATATAACTTGCACGCACAAAGCAATGGACGCTACGTGTTACCCTTAAGGGGTGTTGTATAGTGCGGGCATGTGACGACGAGCAAGGGAGCTCGTCGCCCATGCGGTACGAATGCAATGAGCAAGGCCATGGTGCACGAGCACAAGGCAGCAGCCCTGCCTTGTGTCGTGGGCTGTGTGCGATGGGCGAATGGGCGAGGGCGAGAGCAAGGCACGAGCAGTCGCGTGTAGGCAGCAAGGGAGCTGCGCCACAGCGCGCACTGCCTCGCGCAAGCGTGCGGAGCCTCGCGCGTAGCGAGCGCAAGCTCGCGTGCCACGAGTGCTACGCCCCAGCATCGATCGCTCGCGCGCAGCGAGCGCTATTGTGCGTGCGACAAGCGCTGCGCCCAGCGATGGCGTGCAGCGTGCTTGTTGCGACGTGCGACGAGCGCTGCGCCCAGCGATGGGCTGCGGCAGCATGCTCGTGCGTCGAGCGCTGGCGCGCGCAGCGAGCACCAGCTCGCGTGATGCCTTGCGATGGTGAGCAGCAGCGATGCGACGCAGCGCATGGGCTGCGCGCACATGGCCAGCGATGGTTGTGTGCGTATGGCCCATGGGCGTGCGATGCGTGGGATTGTTGCGTTGCGATTAGATCGTTTTGAAATTTTTAATTTGAAATTTTCAGTTTACGTAATTTTAATTAATTTTAAAATTGATAATTTAAATTATTTTCTTGGATTTTAATTTTGAATATTGTAATTATAATAAAATTTATTTATTCTAATTATTTTACTAAAATTAAAATCATGAATTAATTTAAATACGATTGAAATTAAATTAAACTTTTGGATTCAATTATAAATTTATACGAGCTTTAAATTTTAATTAAATTTGTATGTTTCCGGTTAGACTAGAAATACATTTTTATGTTTAAAATTAGTAAAGCATATGAATTTATTGGTTTAAGTGGGAGCCCCTTTTAGTCATAAACTCTTGATTAGGTCTACAAATCCTTAAGGTTAAAACAACTTGATTAGAATTAATAAGGACTGAATAATTTGTAGATTATTGGTGCCCTTGATTAATTGCTGCAAATGTTTATGTGATGCATAATGTGTTTTACTAACCAGCTATGTGGGCCATTCATGATAATGAATGGGTGAATGGTATATATTGTATATGTACTGTTTTGCAGGTTATGAAGTGACTAGTATGGCCCAAATAGGATAGAAAATATGGTCTGCGTACCATTAATTTGAATGTAATTGGTCTAAAGTACCAAAGTTGTTTTTCAATTCAAATATGGTCTGCGTACCATCAAATAGTTGTAATTAGTTTTAATTATAGCTTATTCTATTTGAAGAAAATGGTGCCTCCCACGGAGATTTTCAAGACAGACTTTGAAGTTAAAGCTTCAAGATGAAGTCGGGCCATACTAGATCACATTTATCTTATGCATGTTTTAAGTTATTTATTGCTTTTAAATATGTCTTAAAATGCATGAGATCAAAAGCTTGATTATGTTGCATGATTAAGGATTTTAGTTCACTTAAAATCTAACCAACATAGTAAGAGCCTTAAGTTCCAAACTTAAAAAATTGAGTTAAAAGGTGCCATGCCAAAATATACACTTGCTTGGATATCCTTTACATCAATCTAGTAATAGTTTTCGCTCAGCGAGGTGTTACTTATTGGTCCTAAAGGGGCTAGGTACACAAATAATTGTGAGTACATGTTAGTTTTGGTGAAACTCAACGATATAAGTAAGGAGTCCTTTTATGTCGTGGCAAAATCGATAGGTTTACCTAATAAGTTCTTAGACGTACCTATCAACCAAGAATAGTTTCTAGACTATTAGCAAAAGGCTTTTGCTTACCTAAGATGTTTTAGGATTAAGTCGACAAACTGTGCTTATTTCTTCAATGATTTTAGGATCTTGGAATCATTTTATTCACACCTGCCGGAACACATAACTTGAATAAAATGCTTAATGAACATTGAATTATGCATGTATGCTAGAATTTAAGTTTATTAAGAGAAACCGTGAATGGTTATTTATTTGTTTATTCATTTCAATTGTAGTTTTAAACATGGCAAACAACAATTCATTTAACATTCGATCAATTCTCGAAAAGGAGAAGTTGAACGGGAAAAACTTCCTTGACTGGCAAAGGAACTTGCAAATAGTTCTTATGCAGGAAGAAAAGGAGTATGTCCTAGAAGAGGCGATGCCCGAAGCCGCAGGCGACGGGGTCACTCAGGCAGCCCTCAATCGTTGGATTGATGCCAACAAGGATGTGAAATGTCTAATGCTCGCCACCATGAGTGCAGATCTGCAGAAAACGTTCATCAACTCAGATGCTTTCACAATCATCAGTGAGTTGAAGAACATGTTCCAAGATCTGGCTCGAGTCGAAAGATTCGAGACTCATAGGCAAATTCTTGAGACCAAGCTTAAGAAAGGCGAGCCCGTAAGTCCACATGTTCTCAAAATGATTGGACTCATTGAGAATATGAGTCGGCTGGATCAGCAATTTTCTCAGGAAATGGCTATAGACACCATCCTCCATTCTCTTCATAGCGGGTATGATCAGTTCAAACTGAACTACAGTATGAATAGTCTGGACAAAACGCTCACTGAGCTTCACGGTATGCTGAAGACCGCTAAAAGACGCTCAAAAGTGATAAGCAGGATGTGCTTATGGTGCGTGGGGGAAAGTTCAAGAAATCTGGAAAGAAGAGGAATGCTAAGAAAGGTGGCAACAAGGCCAGCCCAACTAAGAAAACTGGCGCCAAATCTGTAAAGAGGAAGGTCAGTCAACCCACTTCTGAATCCGAATGCTTCTACTGCAAGAAGAAGGGGCATTGGAAGAGAGATTGCTTGAAGCTAAAGGAAGATCAGAAGAACGGAACAGTCGTTCCATCTTCAGGTATTTTCGTTATAGACTGTATACTTGCTAATTCAACTTCTTGGGTATTAGATACAGGTTGTGGCTCACACTTATGTTCCAATCCACAGGGACTAAGAAGAAGTAGAAAGTTAAGAAAGGGTGAAGTCGACCTACGAGTGGGAAATGGAGCACGGATTGCTGCATTAGCTGTAGGAACTTATTATTTGTCGTTGCCCTCCGGGCTAGTTTTGGAACTGGAAGAATGTTTCCATGTTCCAAGTCTTACTAAAAACATCATTTTAGTTTCTTGCTTAGATGCTAAGGGATTTTCCTTTTTAATAAAAGACAATAGTTGTTCGTTTTATTTTAAAGAGATGTTTTATGGATCTGCTAGACTAGTCAATGGACTTTATTTATTAGATCACGACAAACAAGTATATAACATAAATACCAAAAAGGCCAAAAAGGATGATTCAGATCTCACCTATCTGTGGCATTGTCGATTAGGCCATATAAACTTGAAACGCTTAGAAAGACTTCAAAAGGAAGGAATTCTAGAACCATTTGACATAGAGGATTATGGTAAATGCGAATCATGTTTACTTGGCAAAATGACAAAGCAACCTTTCTCTAAAGTTGGAGAAAGAGCAAATGAACTATTGGGTTTAATCCATACAGATGTATGTGGACCAATGAGTACAAATACTAGAGGTGGTTTCAGCTACTTTATCACTTTCACTGATGACTTCAGTAGATATGGTTATGTCTACCTAATGAAGCATAAGTCTGAATCCTTTGACAAATTCAAGGAATTTCAGAGTGAAGTAGAGAATCAATTAGGCAAGAAGATTAAAGCACTGCGGTCTGATAGAGGCGGTGAATATCTGAGCTATGAATTTGATGACCATCTGAAAGAATGTGGAATTCTATCAGAATTGACTCCTCCTGGAACACCACAATGGAACGGTGTGTCGAAACGGAGGAACAGAACCTTGCTAGACATGGTCAGGTCAATGATGGGTCAGGCCGAACTTCCATTAGAATTTTGGGGACATGCACTAAATACAGCTGCACTCACTATAAATAGAGCTCCGTCTAAAGCTGTTGAAAAGACTCCATATGAGTTATGGTTTGGAAAGCCTCCAAATGTGTCTTTTCTTAAGATTTGGGGATGTGAACTATACGTCAAACGATTAATTTCAGACAAACTTCATCCAAAATCTGACAAATGTATCCTTGTGGGCTATCCAAAGGAAACAAAGGGGTATTACTTCTACAATACATCTGAGAACAAGGTGTTTGTTGCTCGAGATGGTATCTTTTTGGAAAAGGATCACATTTCCAAAATGACAAGTGGGAGAAAAGTAGACCTCGAAGAAATTCGAGTCGAACAACAAACTCTAGAGAATGCTCAAGATGACATTCAGGATGAAACTCAAAGATCTTTAGAAGAATCTGGTGAGAATCATGGTCAATCTAGAAATGTTACCCCGCGTAGGTCGCAAAGATATAGATCTCAACCGGAAAGGTACTTAGGTATTTTGACGAACGAGAGCTATGACGTTCTATTACTTGAAAGTGATGAACCTGCGACTTACAAACAAGTTATGACGGGCCCTAGCTCCAAGCAATGGCAAGAAGCCATGCAATCTGAATTAGACTCCATGTCTGAAAACCAAGTATGGATTTGGTCGATTTGCCAGATGGCTACCAAGCCATTGGAAGCAAATGGGTTTTCAAACTGAAAAAAGACAAGGATGGGAAACTTGAAGTTTTCAAAGCTAGATTGGTTGCAAAAGGTTACAGGCAAGTCCACGGTGTGGATTACGATGAAACCTTTTCACCAGTTGCAATGCTAAAGTCTATTCGGATAATGTTAGCAATTGCTGCATATTACGATTACGAAATATGGCAGATGGATGTCAAAACTGCTTTCTTAAACGGCGTTTTAACAAAAACTGTGTTTATGACACAACCTGAAGGTTTTGAGGATCCAAAGAATGCTAAAAAGGTATGCAAGCTAAAGAAGTCAATCTACGGATTGAAGCAGGCATCCAGGAGCTGGAATATACATTTTGATGAAGCAGTAAGTGACTTTGGTTTCATCAAAAACGCAGACGAATCTTGTGTATACAAGAAGGTCAGTGGGAGCAAAATTGCTTTCCTAGTATTATATGTCGACGACATATTACTTATCGGAAATGATATTCCTATGTTGAACTCTGTCAAGATTTGGCTTGGGAAATGTTTTTCGATGAAAGATCTAGGAGAAGCACAGTACATATTGGGCATCAAGATTTACAGAGATAGATCTAAAAAGATGATTGGACTTAGTCAAAGCACTTATATCAATAAGGTGCTTGATAGGTTCAAGATGGCGGACTCCAAGCGAGGCTACCTACCCATGTCTCATGGAATAACTCTAAGCAAGACTCAGTGCCCAAAAACGCTTGATGAGCGTAGACGAATGAATGGGATTCCATATGCATCATTGATTGGTTCAATAATGTATGCTATGATATGTACACGCCCGGATGTTGCGTACGCACTCAGTGCTACGAGCAGATACCAGTCAGACCCAGGAGAGGCGCATTGGACTGCTGCCAAGAATATTCCGAAGTACCTGAAAAGGCACAAAGATGACTTCCTGGTCTATGGTGGAGATGATGAATTAATTGTTAAAGGCTATACGGACGCAAGTTTCCAAACCGACAAAGATGATTTCAGATCACAGTCTGGGTTTGTCTTCTGCCTCAACGGGGGTGCAGTAAGCTGGAAAAGTGCTAAGCAAAGCACCATTGCGGATTCTACAACTGAAGCGGAGTACATTGCTGCACATGAAGCAGCAAAGGAAGCTATATGGCTAAGGAAGTTCATAGGTGAACTTGGTGTAGTCCCCTCCATTAAAGGACCAATAGCCCTGTATTGTGATAATAACGGAGCTATTGCACAGGCAAAGGAGCCTAGACACCACCAGAGAGTCAAGCATGTACTTCGTAGATTTCACCTTCTACGAGAGTTCGTTGAAAGAAAAGAAGTCGAGATAAACAAGATTGGAACTGATGACAACATATCAGATCCATTGACTAAACCTCTGCCGCAGGCGAAGCACAACTCGCACACTGCAGCTATGGGAATCAAGCATATTGGAGAATGGCTTTGATATCCCTGTTTAATGTTTTAAAGTTTTAGAGTTTAAATCTTTGTAAAACATTATTGGTTAATCATTCACAATAAATGAAAAGAATTCATTTTTTCCATTTAATTTATGGTTTATTAAATGATGAGTCCCTTCAATTTGACGATGTATTCAAGATAGACTGTCAGGACCAGTCCTGTGACTAAGAAATGTCTATCAAGTGAACTTGAATGTCAAAGGTTGAAAATGGTCCCTAGTCGGAGTTTTCTATAAAGTTGGACGCATAGAAAACGTTAGACGATTAGAATGCAAGATGACTAGTAGTTTTGTTTCTTGAACTATGTGGACATGGCAATGTCATAATCATTTGCATAGATACTTACTTTGGGAAGACTAGTATCGGACAAGACCTATGAAACTTTACTGTAAGAGATGAAAATATGTCATAAGCAAATTTCATTAAAATTATTAGACACTAAATCCTCAATACCTGAGCGATTTGAGATTACTTGTTTGAGAACTGGTTGCTTTGACGTTGACCAACCGTCGCACCGTAAAAGGAGGCTATAAAGGCAACGCTCAGCTAATCACCTATCAAACGAAGTCTAATCTCAAGATCGCAAGATTGGGATTGTCCTCCCATAAATCGGGATGAGATTCTTAAAAGTTGTACAAGGCCACTCGGAGAGCTAGAAACTGTGAAATGCATGGCCGTGCTCGGATGAATCATAGGCTATGATTATCTGTTTATTTGATCAGTTGAACTCTGAAACCGAGGAACACCTCTGGACATAATAAGGATGACAACTCTTACCTTATGTTCAAGAGCAAGCATCGAGCGACAAAGGAATTAGGAAATGCACACTTGTCCCTAAGGACAAGTGGGAGACTGAAGGAAATAATGCCCTTGGTCCAAGTATGCATTCAATGTTAAGTCTAATAAATGCGGTTCAGTATTAATTAACAAGTTAATAATTCAGTGAGATCAAGTGAGCTGAATGCCTGACTAGAGGCCGCTTCAGTTCAAGTGGAATTAATTATATTAATCCACAGCTTACTCTTGACTGAACCCGTAGGGTCACACAAATAGTACGTAAACGGATCAAGTATTTAATGGCATTAAATACTCCATCTATGGATATTCGGAATCGACGGATCTTGGTTTCAGTGGGAGCTGAGATCGTCACAGGCAAGAAATGAATACTCCGGAAACGATGATATTGCCGGAAACGGAAATATGGATCGTATCGGAAATATAAATATTATCCAAGTCGTAGATGTTGCCGGAAACGGAAACATGGTACGTATCGGAAAATATTATCGGAAATGGAAATGTTGCCGGAATCGGAAATATTGCCGGAAACGGAAATATTGTCAGAATCGGAAATATTATCGGAATCGGAAAATAATTCCGGAAACGGAAATATTAAATATTTGTTCGAAACGGAAATTGATTCCGGAATCGGAAATATTAAATATTGTTCGTATCGGAAATGAATTCCGGAACCGGGAATTTAATCGGAAGTGTATCGTACGAATAAACATCGGACGAGCTTGCTAGACGCAAGGCCTAGCACGAAGCTAGGCCCAACGCCTAGCAAAGCCCGCGCGCGACCAAAGCAAGCAAAGCCCAAACGCGAGAGCAAGGCCAGCAGGCGCGCGCCCCTCGTGGGCTGCGAGCACTTGCTGGGCCTGGGCTCAGCGCGCGCGCGCGCATGGCGCCCCTTGTGGGCTGCTGCGCCTGCGTGTGTGTTTGTGCTTGCGTACGAAACCTTGATCGGTTAGGATTCGTATAAGATTGATTTCCTAAGTCTACTAGATAAATTAAGTGATTGAATTTTAGATTAATTCAGATTCACTAAATCGTTTCCTAGTAGGATTCTAATATCCGATACCCATACCCTATAAATAGGTGATCAATGCTCACAATTTATATCGAGTATTCAAGTATTCAAAGTGATTTTTGAGAGCAAAAATTCAGTCATACAATTGCCTATATGTGCCGAAAATTCTAAGTACCTTAAGGGCGATCCTAGTTGGTCAAGCTTAAGGCGGATCCGGACGTGCTGTGGACTATCTACAGAGGGACGACACTTGGAGTCCTAAAGACTTGTTCTTGTTCGGTTCGAGCGCAGCTAGGGAAGGCACGCAACAAAGTGTATGCATCTAAACTATGCTAAATGATTATGTGTAAATAATATGCTTTCCTGGCTTTATGGTTTTTCCGCATGATTTATGAATTGTCATATGAATCATAACCTAACAGAAACTGCAAGGGGGGGGGGGGGGATTAGTGACCTGCAACTAAGCAGAAAAAGGGGCAAAATGGTAATGAGAGTGGTAACCAGGGGTTGTCAGGGTATAACCAATTAGAAAACAAGGGCCCGAAGCCTATAAGGGCGTAGAACAACCAAGGAAGCCTCCATAGGTATACTGATTAGAATAACAACCATCACAAGGCCCCGGGTAAACTGTCAGTGATAAGTCGAAATGAAGCTGAACGACCTGCTGACTTAGTTTCTGTTACTTTTCTATTAACTCCGTGCTAGTTAGAAAGTTATTTGATTCGGGGAAAGCTTATTCTTTTGTTTCATCATCTCTTATTAAGAGTCTGAAGTTAGTAGATTTTGAGGTGATTGATTTACCTACTAGTGTAACCATAAGGTGTATCAAGTTGTTTAAGAACTTGTTTTGGAAGATAAAAGATTGTGTTTTCCTTCTGATTTGATAGAGTTTAATCTGCGAAACCTAGATGTAATTATGGGGACAGATTGACTAAGTTTTTACAAGGCTAAGATAGACTGTGAAATTCAGAGAGTAATTTTAAGGAACCTTGTTGGGAAGTTGACCTCATATAGAAGTTTTGAGAAGTCCAAGAACATTTAGTTATTTCTGTAATGCAAGTCAGGAAAGTGATGAATAGAGAGTGTAAACTATTTTCCGTAGTGTGTTAGAGGTGAGTAAAGAAGTTGGATTGAAAATCGAGGATGTTCCCTTTGTGAATGGATTCATTGATGTGTTTCCGAGTGAAATTGCGAGTATGTCACCTGCTAGAGCCTTTGAGTTCATTATAGAGTTAAATTCTGAAACGACACCTATATCCAAGACACCTTATAGCATGACACCTCCTGAAATGAGCGAATTAAGACATAGTTGCAAGAGTTGTTTCGTTAAGGGGTATATTAGGCCTAGTGCATCATCGTGAGGAGCTCCTGTGTTGTTTGTTAAGGAGAAAGATAAGAGTATGGAATTATTTATAAACCTAAAGTTAGTTTTATGTTTTCCGCTGCAAAATTCTGAGTAAGCCGTTACGTTTTCACACGGGCGATAATACTTTGATAATTCTCTATAGTTATATTTATAAAAAGGGTTATTTTTAAAAAAGGAGAATTGTCGGGGTGTTACAGTTTTTGTGCTAGGACTTGAGTTGACTATTTGAGACTATTAATTTAATGAATAACGATTAATTCCTAATTAAACCAAGGGTTTTAGTTTCTTAAATAGTTTCTGGAAATTTAGTAAACATGATTAATAATTAAGTTTCTCCTTTGTGTTTATAGGAGCTGATTTCTAGTGAGTCGTGATTCGCACAGTGGCCCCCGTACTTAGGTATTCCAGGTACGTACAAGACTAGGGTGACCACCCATCCCTTGAGGACTTTGTGAAGTGTATTGAATGCGAATCATGTGAACTTATATGTTAGCAATTCATGTTTGATGTGTAGACAAGCATGTGATTATTATTATGGAATCATGTTTGATGTGTGAACAAGCATGTTGGGAATTATTATTGAATCTATGTGAACGAGCATGTTATGAATTGATTTATGCTTTATAGATTCTGTTGAACTATCATGTTATGGACTTTTGTAATTGTTGAATTATGTCAAGCATGTTGTTCAAGTTGGTTTGCATGTATGAGTATTGCGCATGCAAGTTATTATGATTATGCTATAGTACGAGATGTCTAGCATATGTTGAGCCTATTGAATATTGTCGGAGTGCATTGTTTATTCTACCACAGGGGTAGAATATGCTTAGAGAGTCTATGTGAATTGAACTAAGGACAATTCGTGCTAAGGGCACACCCCGCTTGTTAATGGGAAATGTCGGGTTATCTCAAACAGTGTTTTTGAGAAGGAACAATGTAACACCCCGACAATTCTCTCTTTTCTAAAAGAACTTTTTAATATAAAACGTAGAGAATTATCAAAGTATTATCGCCCGTGTAATAACGTAACGGCTTATTCAGAATTTTGCAGCGGAAAACATAAAACTAACTCTTAGGTTCATAAATAATCGATTACATATTAAGTCCAAAACCACTTAACGGAAATAAGGAAATACGAATAGTACGACAAATTTCAAATCCAAGTTAACAAACCAAATCACTTAATAAAACAAATATAACTACAAGCTCTCTAATCCCGATCCCAATGATGCATCATCTTCAAACCTGTAGATGGGCAACGCTTATTGATCCTTAGAGACTGCTCACCAAAGATGGGTCATCACAGGATCAATAAGGCATAGCCATGATCAACACACACAAACAAAGCACGTAATCAGCAAAGCTGAGTACTACATACTAAAACAATAATAATCCTAACATGATACTATTAAACGAACAACCCTAACATGATACTAATGAACATAAACAAGGGCAGACAAAACATGATAGTTTGTCGACCATACTTGACCAGACTAGACTAGGCTCTTAGCACTAATATTATTTTAGTTGAAATAGACAATGGACCGAGTTGACCGTCCGACAATCTTCACTAAGGAAGACGAGGTACGGGCGCGACTCCGTAACCTCAGAGACCTGCGATATCGAGGAACATTTGAATAAAAATAGGACACGGTGATCAATCCGGTCCGAGATAAAGGCCATGGGCTACCACCATGAACCCCAACTCCTGTTTGTCCGTCACTTTAGACGTGCACAGTCTAAAGCTATTGCTACTCAGTTTCACTTTACATGATTTACAAATTGAAACCCTGTTATGACTCAACAGTCACATAAGGCATACAATCCACATTTATTCACAACTGTTTTTATCTTGGAATTAAGTAAGTGATCACAAAGGCATCAATCAAGACTCATTCCAATTTACCCAACCTTTCCTTTAACCATGATCAACCCTATATATGGGTATAAAGTTTCAACTTACTAAACAAGGTCCACCGCCCTCATAAAGTAGTGAAAAGCTAGTAAGGGAACAATAATCAATCGATCCAAACCAACATACAGAATAATTTAGTGTTCCCAACCAACATGTTTGTATCAATCATCCATACTAACATGTTACAATTCTCATAATGCAATATAAGTTCAATATGTCCGTCCAACAGTATTAAACATGCAATTTCAACATAACCAAGTTCAACAACAAATTCAACATGGTTTCAACAATTAGCACACATTCCAAGCACACAGGTATGTACGTACCTTGTGTAAACAAACTGCAAGACCACTTTAATAATTCAAAAGTCGCCTATAGAGAATTCTCCGCCTAAAAACAACCAACAAGGATTCCCAATCAACTTCTAATCGCTCACAGCTATAATAACACATTCTAACTACATCCTAAAAATATTTAGAACTTTTCTCCAATAACATAACTTGAATATTTGATTTCCTAGTATAACGATTATTGAATTAATTATTGAAATTCGTTGAAAACTCTTTGCAAACATCGTACTTTAAATTTTCAGCAATATAACTAATTTCAAACTACTCCCAAAACTTTGAAATCATAAAAACAATAACTTTAATAACTTATAATCATCCTACCATGATTTAAAATCATTAAAACCTTAAAATTTCATACTTTAATAATTAAAACCATTATTTCAATCAAATTGCATAATCTGAAAATTAAATTATTAATTACGCAAAACTTAAAATCTAAAATTCATCATTAATTTGTAAAAACTATAATTTAATTCAAGTAAAACATGAATTATATTAATAAAACGTAATTAAAACATTAATTAGTTTTAAGGGTTTAAGAATTAATCAAGAGAGAGAGAATGAGTTTGCCGACGGGAAAGGGGCGGCGGCAGCAGGCAGGGAGGTGCGGCAACCGGATCTGGAAGGGCCACGAAGGCTAGACACCGCAGTTGTGGGCGCCGGTGGGTGGTGGTTGTGCTGGTTGCGTGCGAAAGGAGAAAGGGGAGAGGGAGCCGATGGTCGGTGCAGCAGCGTGACAGCAGGTGTGCGACTGTTGTGAGGACGACGGCGGTAGGGGTTGCAGTGACACCGATGGAGTGGTGGAGTGGTGGCTGCGCAATAACAGAAACGTGAGTGAGGAGGAGGAAAGAGAAGTAATCATGAGAAGGAGAACGAAACAGCAAGAAAAGAACGAAATAGAAAAGAAGAGGAAGGAGAGGGGGTTACCAGCGAGGGACGATGGTGGTCGTCGGTGGCTGGTGGCGGCGTGGGCAACTACAATGGAGGCTTGAGTGTTTTTTTTTTCTTTCACGTGAAGGTTGAAGGAGAGAGAAGGGTTTTGTTTTCCTTGTTTTATTTTTCACGTGAAGTTGGAAAGTAAAGAGAATTATGGGTAATTTTGTTTGGGTTTATTTATTGGGCTTTGCAAACTTGGGTTAGGATTGGAATTGATGTTGTTTGAATCCAAAACCGGTTAAGATTGTTTTTGAAATTCAATCGCGTTTTCGCAATCCAAATTCTTTTCAACATAGAATTCTAAAATTATTTTAGATTGCATAAATCGTTAAAAATATTCAAAATGTAATAAAATAAATATACTTTAATTATATATTTATTTTTAAAATTCGTAAATTCTTATTTAAATATATTAACTATACGTTAAAATATATTAATAACATTTATAAATTTACGGGGGATTACAATCTACCCCTCTTAAAAGAAGTTTCGTCCCAAAACTTGACACTGAAATTCACACCTTTTTCAAAAGTTTTCAACTTATTCATACTAAAGAAGTACTTGTGCCACTCATGTGCACCCTTTTGCCAACTTAAAGTTGTTTGTGTTACTCATGAACACACTTTTCTTATGCAGAGAATCTAATTACTTACATCAACATGTATAAGTTGCTAAAAATAAGCATAAAATGCATAAAAATACCATAAAAATAGGTAAAAAGCGCGAATTTCTATCGCATTCTACCCCCTTAAAGAAAACGAGTTACGCCCTCGTAACTCATCTCAGGGAATAACTTTGGATATTTCCACATCAACGAATTCAGTCCCCAATACAATATTTTCACTCAAAACATTCCAGCAAATGGACTTCTACACTATTTCCACACAACGCCTCAACATGTGACATCGTAATGCTCGCATGGTATCTATTGATGCACGAAAATTCAATCAAATCTAAATGATCTCCCAACTTCTCTTTAAAGTCAATAGTACATGCTCTCAACATATCTCCCCTGGTTTGGTTAGTGCTCTTAGGCTGACCATCGGTTGCAGGGTGGAAAGCAGTATCATTTTCAATGTTGTCTCAAAGATTCAACTGGACCCTTTTGCTAAAATTTTAAACTTTTATGGTCGATAAGGATCTTACTTGTTTCCCTGAAAAGGTTATGTCTCCAAATATTCACAGATAACACAATAGCAGCTAGCTCTAGGTCATTCGTAGGGTATAAGGTTTCAATTGACACGACAACAGGTGCGGAGGTCAAACATTCCTTTGAAATCTGGAAAGCTTCTTCACATTTCTCACTCCACTTGAATTTGGTTTTCTTTTTAACAAGTTGGTTACTGGTTTTGCTTTCTTCGAAAAGTCTTTCACAACCTCCTATAATAGTCATCTAGGCTTAGAAAACTTCAAATATCGGACACGTTCTTTGGAGTAGGTCACTCACTCACAGCTTGAATCTTAGCAGGATCTACAGAAACTCCTTCTGTTCAACTTTCCTTGTTACTGAACCTCATTACGCTTTTCATGGGTGTAAAACTTGTGGGCTTAACTCTTAGCTCTTGCACCAATTCATGTATTTCTTTTCATCTTTTCCAGACAACAAATGATTTCTAACGATCCTGGACCACTCAAATCTTCTCTTAAATTTATTCCCTAACGTAACATAGTTCTCAATCAATTTAGTCCTTCACTTTTCCGTCGGTGTCACTTATACACATATGACTTCAAGATTTGTATACTTCATTTAATAAAACTAGATTCTTTCTAAGCGTCTCCAAGTAATCCTCAAGTGTTTGTCATGCTCCTTCTCATTCCTTGAATAAATCAGGATATCATCAATAACATAATAACGAACTTAATTCGGAATTCGTGTAAAATCTTATTCATCAAACCATAATTATGGCAGGTGCATTGGTTAACCCAAAAGACATTACTCTAAACCCATAATGACAATAACGAATCCTAACGAGGTCTTAAGCCCTTATCAGCTATTCTCAATTGGTGGTACTTCAAACACAAATCAGTCTTCGAGAACACACTCGCCCAATTCAATTGGTCCAATATGTCATCTATCCTAGGCAAGGGATACTTGTTCTTGGTGGTGTTTAGCTCCCTAAAATCGATGCATAATTCCATACTCTTATCTTTCTCCTTAACAAACAACACAGGAGATCCCCACGGTGATGCACTAGGCCTAATATATTCCTTGACCAAACAACTCTTGCAACTTTGTTTTAATTGGCTTATTTTAGGAGGTGTCATGCTATACGGTGTTTCAGATATAGGCGTCGTTTCAGGATTTAACTCTATAATGAACTCAAGGGCTCTAGCAGGTGACATACTTGCAATTCCACTCGTAGACACACCAATGAATCCATTCATAATGGGAACATCCTCGATTTTCACTCCAACTTCTTTACTCACCTCTAACACACTACAGAAAAATAGTTCACACTCCCTATTCATCAATTTCCTGACTTGCATTACAGAAATAACTAAAGGTTCTTGGACTCCTCAAAACGTCTATATGAGATCTACCTTCCAATAGGGTTCCTTAAAATTACTTTCTGAATTTCACAGTCTACCTCAGCCTTGTACAAACTTAGTCAATCCATCCCCGGACTTACATCTAGGTCCCTAAAATTAAACGTTTGTCAAATCAGAAGGGAGAACGCAATCTTTTGTCTTCAAAGGCAGGTACTTAAATAATCTTATACACCTTATGGTTACACTAGTAGACATAATAAAAGGTAAATCAATCATTCAAAATCTACTAACTTCAGACTCTTAGTAATAGATGACAAAACGAAAGAATAAGTTGCTCCCGAATCAAATAATGTTTTAACTAGCACGGAGTTAATAGAAAAAGTACCATGAACTACGTCTGCAGAACGTTCAGCTTCATTTCTAGTCATCAAGAACGGCTTGCCCGGAGCCTTATTCTGGTTGTTGTTATCATTTGCAGGCTTATTATAGTTCTCTTGATTGTTTTGTGCCCCTCCAGGCTTTGAATTTTGACCTCCAGACTGGTTAAACCTCACTTGGTTCCCACCTCCATTACTATTTTGTTCCTTTCTGTGCTTAGTGAAGCACTCAAAATCTCTATGCCCCCTTTTCTGACAATAGTTGCAGGTCACTAATCCCCCTTTGCAGTTTCTACCAGTATTGTTGTTACTGCACATCTTACAGTGATACACTTTCTCATATTGGTTCCTATTTTTGTGCCCCTGATTGTTCCTTCCTTGAAAATTTTCATTTCCATTCCCATTCCTATTCTCATTCATATTCTCTTGAAATTCCCTTGGTTTTCCCCAGCATTAAACTCTTTTCTTTTCTCCCCAACAACATTTTTCTTGTCCCTTTTTGGACTACATGCCATAAATATGAGCAGCTCTCCCATACACAATATCTAAAGACATAAAGGTTTCCCCACCTAATCCTAAGGTGGTCATGCTATAAGTTTGCATAGTATTCAGCAATGGTCATGCTCCCCATACTAAGGTTTATGAATTCCTAAGATTTTTGCTTTCTCATAAAAGGTAGGGTAAAACATTCCCCCTAAGGCAGTAACAATTGAATCCTAATTGAATCTCTCAGCAGCGTTAAACCTAGCTCCAATTACATGACAACTTGACCCACTCTCATGTTCTCAAGACAGTTCACAGTCCCAAATAGTTTCTCAAACTCTCTAACCCAGTTCCCTAGGAAGGTAGGGTCAGCTAGCCCCTTAAAGTATGATGGCTTAACTTTGACTAACCTTTCAAACATGTCCCTAGCAGAATCAGGATGCTCAGTTCTCTCTTGGGTCAGCTTTTCCGCCAAGAGGCGAATAGCAACTACTAAGTCATTATTGTTGGTCATTCTATAACACGACCTGAAGTTAATATACTCTATCTTAGGTTCTAAACACTACTTACACGTCATTCTATATCAAGCAATATTTGATTTGACCATAGAGATCGCCTCAATAAACAATATTCACATAAAATCATTTACGAAGGTGCAATAATCATTTACGAAGGTGCAATAATCATTGCAAAATAATCCTCCTCAATCATTCGTGAACGACATTCACATAAAGGACATCCGATCGAGGGAAAACAAATCAAATTCAATCATCACAAATAATAATAATAATAATAATAATAATAATAATAATAATAATAATAATAATAATAATAATAATAAAAGAAATTATTCCTCTTCGCGTGCCCAAACTAAATCATTGACCACTTGGATAATTAAATATTTAACTTTAATTCCTCAAAAGAAACTTGTATTCCTCAAAAGAAACTTTTATTCCTCAAAAGAAACTTTTATTCCTCAAAAGAATATTAATAACAATTCTAAACCATAATAACGTACTTGTCCCAAAATAAAATAAAAGCGCTATGCAATAAATTTAAACTACCGTTGGGGGACTTGTCCCACATTATTCCCAACATAAATAAATAATGAAACAATCTTAGAGGGAAACATTATCAATCTTGTTCTTTGATTCCTTATAGCTTTCTGGAGTAAAGGGGCTCGTATTTAAATTCATCACCATCCTCGATATTAAAATATTAGGCTAGTTTTCTCTGCCTTGTGGATCTTCGTAGTCTCTGAGTCATCCTCCGCTGGCTTAGTATCACTACATTATAAATATCATCTCTAGTATGCACTCTAGCACGGTCAAACTCACGAAGGGCTTCCTCACCCCTATCGGGGTCTCATGTTCTTAATATATGACGCATTGTGCGTTCAAAGCTGGTGTAACTATTAATGTCAGACTCATAATCCATTTCATTCTCATGATCACTTAGTACAATTGGGTTGCTCTTGAATCCTAGCAAGATATTCACATCTAAACACTACTTTCTCACAAAAATATCAGTGGTCCCTATATCGATCTTTCTCGAGAGATCCTATGTTGGTGTACTTGGAAATAAATATTTTATTCCTGAAATGAACAATTCCAGGTCTCACTAATGACTTCCCAACCAAATCATAATCAAAAATCGATAACACAATAGGTTTGGTGGAAGCAAACAATTTCTATTATGCACATATAATTGCAACATTTAAACAATAAACACATGCACGTACATAACAATTAATTTCTTATGCTAGAATTAACTAGCTACTAATGCACATGTAATTCTATCTTATATGCCCTTCTTAATTATACTACCCATCTCTCGTAAACTAAAACATTAAAGTAATCTAAATAATAAAATAAAACGAGAATAATGATAGGAAAATAAGAAAATCAAATAATAAATAAACAAAAATATAAAATTAATAAAATAAAATAAATTAAGAAAATTAGTAGCGAATAAAATCGTAAATGAAGTTATTAATTCGAAATAAAGAATTTATATTTCCTAAAACAAAGACTTATAACCTCTTAAAGCAACTAAAAATTTCGAACTTCTTTAAAAATTGTACCAATTTTTTGAATCATAAATAATAAGAAAAATAAAAATTTCGAAACTAATAAATAAGTTAATGTTATATACTTGCAAACAAGATAAAAGGAATCCGGCCCCCCAAAGAAAAGTACCAATTTTTTTAACACTATAATGCGTAGGAGCTCGATTTTAAGAAATTTATTTTAAATACTAGATAGTTAGGCGCCTAAAATTTATTAAAGTAAAACCTTAGCTTCTAGATACCACTTTGTAACACCCCGACAATTCTCTCTTTTCTAAAAGAACTTTTTAATATAAAACGTAGAGAATTATCAAAGTATTATCGCCCGTGTAATAACGTAACGGCTTATTCAGAATTTTGCAGCGGAAAACATAAAACTAACTCTTAGGTTCATAAATAATCGATTACATATTAAGTCCAAAACCACTTAACGGAAATAAGGAAATACGAATAGTACGACAAATTTCAAATCCAAGTTAACAAACCAAATCACTTAATAAAACAAATATAACTACAAGCTCTCTAATCCCGATCCCAATGATGCATCATCTTCAAACCTGTAGATGGGCAACGCTTATTGATCCTTAGAGACTGCTCACCAAAGATGGGTCATCACAGGATCAATAAGGCATAGCCATGATCAACACACACAAACAAAGCACGTAATCAGCAAAGCTGAGTACTACATACTAAAACAATAATAATCCTAACATGATACTATTAAACGAACAACCCTAACATGATACTAATGAACATAAACAAGGGCAGACAAAACATGATAGTTTGTCGACCATACTTGACCAGACTAGACTAGGCTCTTAGCACTAATATTATTTTAGTTGAAATAGACAATGGACCGAGTTGACCGTCCGACAATCTTCACTAAGGCAGACGAGGTACGGGCGCGACTCCGTAACCTCAGAGACCTGCGATATCGAGGAACATTTGAATAAAAATAGGACACGGTGATCAATCCGGTCCGAGATAAAGGCCATGGGCTACCACCATGAACCCCAACTCCTGTTTGTCCGTCACTTTAGACGTGCACAGTCTAAAGCTATTGCTACTCAGTTTCACTTTACATGATTTACAAATTGAAACCCTGTTATGACTCAACAGTCACATAAGGCATACAATCCACATTTATTCACAACTGTTTTTATCTTGGAATTAAGTAAGTGATCACAAAGGCATCAATCAAGACTCATTCCATTTTACCCAACCTTTCCTTTAACCATGATCAACCCTGTATATGGGTATAAAGTTTCAACTTACTAAACAAGGTCCACCGCCCTCATAAAGTAGTGAAAAGCTAGTAAGGGAACAATAATCAATCGATCCAAACCAACATACAGAATAATTTAGTGTTCCCAACCAACATGTTTGTATCAATCATCCATACTAACATGTTACAATTCTCATAATGCAATATAAGTTCAATATGTCCGTCCAACAGTATTAAACATGCAATTTCAACATAACCAAGTTCAACAACAAATTCAACATGGTTTCAACAATTAGCACACATTCCAAGCACACAGGTATGTACGTACCTTGTGTAAACAAACTGCAAGACCACTTTAATAATTCAAAAGTCGCCTATAGAGAATTCTCCGCCTAAAAACAACCAACAAGGATTCCCAATCAACTTCTAATCGCTCACAGCTATAATAACACATTCTAACTACATCCTAAAAATATTTAGAACTTTTCTCCAATAACAAAACTTGAATATTTGATTTCCTAGTATAACGATTATTGAATTAATTATTGAAATTCGTTGAAAACTCTTTGCAAACATCGTACTTTAAATTTTCAGCAATATAACTAATTTCAAACTACTCCCAAAACTTTGAAATCATAAAAACAATAACTTTAATAACTTATAATCATGCTACCATGATTTAAAATCATTAAAACCTTAAAATTTCATACTTTAATAATTAAAACCATTATTTCAATCAAATTGCATAATCTGAAAATTAAATTATTAATTACGCAAAACTTAAAATCTAAAATTCATCATTAATTTGTAAAAACTATAATTTAATTCAAGTAAAACATGAATTATATTAATAAAACGTAATTAAAACATTAATTAGTTTTAAGGGTTTAAGAATTAATCAAGAGAGAGAGAATGAGTTTGCCGACGGGAAAGGGGCGGCGGCAGCAGGCAGGGAGGTGCGGCAACCGGATCTGGAAGGGCCACGAAGGCTAGACACCGCAGTTGTGGCGCCGGTGGGTGGTGGTTGTGCTGGTTGCGTGCGAAAGGAGAAAGGGGAGAGGGAGCCGATGGTCGGTGCAGCAGCGTGACAACAGGTGTGCGACTGTTGTGAGGACGACGGCGGTAGGGGTTGCAGTGACACCGATGGAGTGGTGGAGTGGTGGCTGCGCAATAACAGAAACGTGAGTGAGGAGGAGGAAAGCGAAGTAATCATGAGAAGGAGAACGAAACAGCAAGAAAAGAACGAAATAGAAAAGAAGAGGAAGGAGAGGGGGTTACCAGCGAGGGACGATGGTGGTCTTCGGTGGCTGGTGGCGGCGTGGGCAACTACAATGGAGGCTTGAGTGTTTTTTTTTTCTTTCACGTGAAGGTTGAAGGAGAGAGAAGGGTTTTTTTTTCCTTGTTTTATTTTTCACGTGAAGTTGGAAAGTAAAGAGAATTATGGGTAATTTTGTTTGGGTTTATTTATTGGGCTTTGCAAACTTGGGTTAGGATTGGAATTGATGTTGTTTGAATCCAAAACCGGTTAGGATTGTTTTTGAAATTCAATCGCGTTTTCGCAATCCAAATTCTTTTCAACATAGAATTCTAAAATTATTTTAGATTGCATAAATCGTTAAAAATATTCAAAATGTAATAAAATAAATATACTTTAATTATATATTTATTTTTAAAATTCGTAAATTCTTATTTAAATATATTAACTATACGTTAAAATATATTAATAACATTTATAAATTTACGGGGGATTACAAACAATGGGAGTAATTTCACTTGAGTCTTATGTTTGATCACAAGTCCTAAAGGATTAAAACGAAGTGTCATTGTTGAGTTGTTTAATTGTTTAATTGTTTGCATGTTATGTCTTGTGTAGAGTCTTGAGTCGCCTTGATCATAACATACTAATTAACGTAAAGTGTAACCCGAATGAGCTTCCAAACTCTCGGAACGTATATACCTTGAGTATGAACAATGGGGGGAGTCTGTTCGGAGAACTTGTACTCCTTGAATGATACAAGACGTTGTTTCATTCTTTTCTTTTAGGTCGTTGTGCATTATAATTCCGTCGGTATGGTCCAACTGTCGGTAGGAGTCCAACTTGTTGTTATTTGGTGTATGGTGGGCTCCCATCACCCTTTTCTTTCCTTTTGAGGATACTTTATTTTACCCGTTCGAAGCTACTTTCTTTATTAAACTGTGAGTCAAGAGTCGTATCAAGTGTCGAGTCTTGTCTCCATGTTTACTTGTTTATTAATTGGCTTTTGCATGTGGATTATTAATTCGTTGAGTGAAGCATGTTAGGATAAAATGTTATTCTAGCTTGTTTGTACTCAGCTTTTGCTGACTTCGTGCTTCATGTCTTCTAGTCATGGCCTTTGCCTTAATGACCCTATGATGATCCATCAATTGCATTTGCGTTGTTGGGGAGTAGAATTTTAATAAAGCAGGTTTGTAGAGATAACTTGCGGGAGAAGTTATCATGGGATTCGTGTTGAGAGTTTATTTCTTCCGTATTTTATAAACTCTATTTATAGTCATGACTACTACTTATAGTTAATGGATTTTGAAATTATTACTTTGGTTTGGGACTTGATGGTTCCAGTTTGTTTTAATGACCATTAACTATTTAATATGTTTTGAAAGTTAGTTAAATTCCACTGTGTAATTCTGGTAAATAGCCTTAGCCGTTATCACGTTGGCGGTAATATCTTGGTAATTCCTTTGTTTTAAGTTGGAAAATGTTTTATAAAAAGCAAGGAATTATTAGGGTGTTACAAAGTGGTCTAGACACCTACTTTTGTCCCCATTCCCGAAAGGGAAGGTTCGATGATGAGAACATAAATCTCCACTTGGCAACGCATCTCCTATAAAATAACGAATCTCAATCACCCTTTCATTTTCAGCCAAAGCTACTATTAATTTATAGAAACCTGCTAAGAATAGTAACTGCCGTAAAAGGTAGTTGTTAAAAGTGGCAAAATCATAAAAGATAGAAACCTGTCAGAATTAGGTGTTGCACTCCAACATAAATCCTAAAAGAGATAGAATTTGCATTCTGGTATAATTCGAAAATAAGAGTTACGTATTAATTAAATTCCTAACGAACCTAGAGTTCGTAACAGGCCCAGACGCATTCCGTCATAAGTTAATACGCACTAAAAGACTCGGATAAATCTCAAAATCTCCGTATTCTAAGAGTCCAAATCTGACAAAGAACTCGGCCCAGATCCCATCTTCAACGCCTGGATCTGGGCGCCGAAATCTTCGGCGCCCAGCCCTGGGAGCTGAAAGTGCCTGGGGCCGTTTTATATTCGGATTCTTTTTGGATTCGTATCTTAAAATCTATCTTTCTACACACTCTTTTCCTATAAATACAGCCTAAAACCGACGTGAAAAGAACACACACAAATCCATAATCTGAGTATTGACTCTAGCCTTAAGCCTAAGCCTCACGCTGCGAAATTAATCCAGCGGTTGGTCGCAATCGACCCAAAAGTCGAACAGAACGCATCCTACCCCTTGTAGCTTGATGAATTAAGCCTAAATACTGGAACATTTCTTGAAAACCCGAGATTCGCTAAATAAAAGGAGAAATAACAAAGCCAAGTGGTTACTTTTCTGAGAACCACAACGCACCTCTCAAGGGTGCGTTGTAATGTGTCCCTCATATGATTTAATCTCTTTTATCACCCTTTTATAAAATTGTCAAACTATTAATTTGATTGATCTATCACGCCTAATAAGATATTACCTTGGACAATTGAATTATCATGCTAGGTACCTTAAATCAATCTAAATAAGATAATCACGATTGATTTAGTATTATGTGTTGCATATTGCTAAAATCAATTCAGAATAGTTTAATATTTTAACGCATGTCCCTTCAATTATTTATGCTGAGCTAGTAAGGATAAGCTGCCTCTGGAGTATTATCGATGAGCACTCCTCTCGGTAGTTACAGTCCCCCGAACTCTCAATCTCTGCCCTGCGGGTGTACGTTGAGCGATCCCCACACCAGGGATCACAAGGGAACCTATGGCCGTCGTGGTCGAACATAATGGCACTCCCTTTATGTCATGATAACCGGGTTTTGTCAGTTTTTCTCATTGTCGTTAAAAACTGAATGGCGACTCCTATATTACTAGTCGATTGGGTGTAAACTCACAGGAAATCCAATTACACTTGATCTGACAACGTCACGCCCACGAGGGACCAGGTCACGCATTAGCCTCGTGCTTTTTCAACCCCCTCACAGTGGCGACTCCGCTGGGGACGTTAATGAAATACTCGTGCTCGTAGGTAATCAAAATAGCCGAAGGGTGAAACGATCCTACCCCGCGTTTATTTCCCTATCAAGTTGGGACGCCCTGAAAATCAGCATATTAATGTGAACGGACAGAACCGCATAACGAATCTTGGCTCCCTTGGCATGTTTCATCTCGGGAGTTGGGAATAAGGATACCCATCGGCACCCGGGGGGTGCATACGCTTCGAATGTTTTCCACTCGGCACTTTCGCTAGTAGTACACCTATCCCCAAACCAAATCGCTCGCCCACTAGGTCCCTCTCATTGGTGCATGCCCCTTGGCTTACATCGTGATTGGCCTCTTGGGACGAAATTCGCTCGTGAATGCACTTCCCCGACCGGGGGATGTGTTGGATCGACGATAAAGGAGGTACCAAGCCGGCGCAAATATCACCCATAGAAGCCTATCATAAACTACGTGACATATTATTTTGCTTCATGTTGTAATGTTAGTTGTGTGTAGCGAATTACGTGATTGTGTGTGACAAATAATACTATAAAACCAACGACCCTAAGAATTGCCCAAACATTCATAAACACCAATTGGCCAAAGAGTTGTACCAAAATACGTGTTCCGCAGCCCCGGGCGATCGCCACAAAAAATAAGCGACGCCCAGGACAGCCTGTAACGGATCCCACAACGTCGCACAACGCGTAAAGGACGCTATTAGGAAAACACGCAAAATCAAGTCGTATATACGAAAAAAGGATACGCGAACAGAATACGAGTACCAGTCAGGGACGCATTTTCAACGCCCCTGGCTGGGCGCCAATCATTTTCCACGCCCAGCCTGGGCGCCGAAGTTGCTGCCTGGCCTACTGGTCAGGCCCAGCAGCTTTGGTGCCCGCGCATAAAAAAAAAAAAAGAATAATGAGCGACAAATCTGTTGCAAGGACGTATTGGAAAAAAGGCACTCGACTTTGAAACACGATTTATAAACTAAACAACTCATTGTGTCGTCACTAGGTCTCCTATGACGACTATGTTCGGCACTAAACCGAGCACGCTGATTAAATGACCTTGAATGTCACATGGGCAAAGTATTCAAAAAATGATGTTCGAATAAAGTTTTCAAGGAAAAATAATATTCGAATAAAAAGTAAATAAATCCGAGTCTAGACTAGGTTATGCCAAAGTACAATCTAAATCCTAAGTCTTAGTTGTCTTATACATAGAATCGGTCATAATGCTTGGTGTCGTTCTGCAAGTTAAAAGGTTAAACCATATTGAGTCTCCCTTCCTAACATTTAAAAGAAATCAATAAGCACCCATATGTAATTGTCATCCCTTGCTAAGAATCTACGTCCTCAATACTCTCTCTCACCAATAAAAAGAATATATTATGTAATTCAAGTATTTGCAAAATGGAAACAGTCACATTCTGAAAATCATTCCTCCATAGTCGCACAACCCCCAAAGTGAGCCTAAGGTGTCAATACCATTGGCAAAAAAAAAATTAATGGCCTCAAGGCTTATGATCACATTGGGTCACGACTATCATAGTCCTCTCGAGCCACTCGCTCCTTGAAGTACTCCTAAGTACGGCATGCCATAAGGCTACCATTGGGGTAAAGCAATATACACTAAGAGGGAAGCCGCACTAATGATTCTAGTCTTGCAAAAATGAAAATTCGATCTCCCCAACTAACTACCTTGCCAACATTAAGCAAAATGGCGCATGACAAATGAACACCCAAGGGTTAAAATCTAAAGTGTCAACCAACGAAAGTTATGGTCCAATTTTCCTAAGTCTGAAAGTCGATTGGTCAAGTATTATAGGCTTACGCCACGTCATTATTTTGAGTCCAGGCCACCTCCTTGTATTCATACACGGGTTATAATCAGAAAAATTAATGAAAGTTCGAGTCTAAATCACAACTTCCCATTAAATCCCGGAAACTGGAATCTGAAAAGAAGCAAAAAAATTATTTTCGATCTAATTCTTTCGTTAAATTTCAATAAAGTAAAAACATCATTTTGAATCTACGCTATTTTCACATTTTAAGAGACGACTAAATACGCTTGCAAAGTAAGACAATTTAAAGGTCCACCCTAGGCCTACTAAAATTAAAAGTCCACTATAGGCCTACCAAACGAGGCTCACTCAGTCTCGCCTCGTGACTCAAAGACCACAACCATCTACCTTTTAGCCCAAATAAAAAGGGGGAGAAATCCCAAGCAAAAAAGAAAAAAGAGAAAGAGAAAAGGGAGAGCGAAAAGAGCGAGCCATAAAATACTTAGCCCGTACCTCCCAAAGTGCGAAATTTACCCAAGTAAACGAAGGAAAAGAGTTGAGTCAACCAATCCAAATCATACCACAAAAGCTACATAAAGTTCTACGATCTTCTACCCTTTCCAATCCTCATGCTTGACTAATACCTATACAAGTTATCCTATCTCATTCAACCTATCTTTCAAGCCGTCTTGAGTCACGAATAAAAAAAAGACAAATGAAAAGTACATTCTACGCTTAACGTTAAAAAAAAAATAAAAAAATAATAATAATAATAAAAAAGAAACTTTGCAAAGCGCCTTAAAGTTCGTCTAAAATAAATAAATAAATAAAAAAGCATTTAGCGCACAAAAAAGATTCGCAAATATTTGGCACAAATCGAAAAGGAGCAGCACAAAAAGGCAGCCCAGAACACGTTTTCAACGACCAGACCTGGGCGCCAAAAATAATAACGCCCAGCCCTGGGCGCCGTTCTTGCTTATCACTTTTCAACTCCCAATTCCTAAAAGTGTTAGTATATTTTCCTATATACATGCGGAAGAATAACGAACACTTGGGGGTAGAAGATCATATAAAATACGCAAAATACGCACGCTCCAAAATTTTCGTACACTTATTTCACCCTATTTCAAACATTACGATTCCACTCGAATGTACTTGTTTAAAATCAGCATTCTAAGAAACCATTTTCTGGCTAAGAACTACGCAAAACCTGATTCCAAATTAAATCTATTTAAGGCGGATACGTAGGCAATCCATGATTCGGTCCAACCAATTTGCAAAAATGTTAAAGTCTATAGAATAACAAGAGAGTCCCTTAATGAAATCCAAGTCGAAAGACAAATTTAAGGTAAAGGAAGAATCCGAGTCATCAAGATGCCAAAATGAGCACACATCAAAAAATAATAAGGGCACGTACCCTTGCCAGAAAGAGCACTCACACTCCTAGGCACTTAGCCAATACTCAAAAGATCGCTTTGCCTCAATTGAATGGGGGCTAGCACGAGCGTCCATGACCTCTAAAGTACTCGACTTGACCCTCCCTAAAGAAAAGTAACTCACTTAAGACCTCCTTTCACCACTAGACACAGTCATAATCGCCAACAAGTAGCAAAGGCAGTAAGCTTGCAATAAAGAGGATTGTTCTACGGCATCGCCCCATCGTTCCTTCGAACTCAGGGCGCCCGTTCATGGTAATTCAAATGCTTGCGAATCCCCTTTGAAAAAATCAGACATTGTCAATAGGACTTGGAACTTAACCAAGGCTCACCCTACTCAGACATATGACACGGGCATCTAAAATCGAAATCTGAAAGCATCATTAATGAGAAGACATAATAGCAACCGGGGGCTAAAAATTGAAATGAAAGAACTAGGGAAAGAACTAAGTATACCTTGACCTTTTGTGCAGACATACACCAAGTAAATCTAAGTCAATTTGAAAGCGGTTTATATTCCCGCAATTCTAGAAATGATGGCCCTAAAAGCCTAAAGCATGTGCCACACGGGCACAAGTAATATCTTGGCGCCTGCACCCTGGCTTCCAGCAAATCCTTAGACAGCATTCCGAAAATCGTAACAGTATTTTGATTCACTCATGTAATCCTGTACGAACCCTTCTATAAGTCAACTTACTTAGGACACCTCGGATTGTACACAGTAGGACTCGGATTTCAAATAATTTTCAAAGACTTCTTCGAACATAATAAAGTGTTGTTGGTTTAAGCTAAGGATGCGTTTATCTCGATGTTGCAAGTGAGTCAAAAAGATTTCTAAATATGATTATGGGTAAAGAAAGGCACCTAGCTTTTGGTCAAGGTACACTTCAACATGTGACTACCTTGATCATGGCAATGTCTCACAATATGACATTTACAAGAGAAGTAGCAAATCACTACTCGAACGTACCTCGCACTAAACGAGTCTGGTTCAAACTATTCATGATCCATGTCACCATGAATGCATAAAAACGTATGCCAAGCATTATAGCACCAAGCCAATCCCGTAGCTACAATTGGGGGCTTGAGAAAAACACTCTAAAAATGCTCGAAATGACGATTTTATCGCAAATTCTCGACGCTAATGCTATACACACGTCATAGGGGCACAATCCTAAGGTTTGATCGTGTAAAACGAACCTTAGAATGGCTACAACCCCTCCCAAATTCTAAGCGCTACTTAGAATATATAAAGTCACCCCACTAACAAGGGTAACTGAAAATCGCGAGTCACCAAAACTCCGATCAAACTACTGCACATAACGCTCGCCCTACAAGCGCCCGTTACACAGTCTACGTCGTTCCAAAGCAAAAGCGAAAGAAAAATCAAGGATAAAAAAAGAAAGAAACATCTATGAATCCTCGCATCGAACGAAGTACTAAGCCGTGCACACCCATGCAGAAGGTGCTACACTTGTTCAAGTACCTGAACGAGGCGTGATGAAGTACTCCAATGCAAAATATAATAATGATATCCCAACACCTGGAGGAATGTTCTAAGACACGCTGTTAGGCCACACAAGCCTACGTCGCACCATGAGTTCAACCATCCCACGGTACAAGTCTAAAAAAAAAAGAGTAAGGCATATTGCACTAATGCGGGCACGACCAAGAGTATGAGGCAAAGACTACTTATCGCCCAAATTCAAAATGCAAGCCACACGACTTCTACATTAAGGATTAAAGGTAGCAAAATATTACCTACCACGGAAGGGATAGCTCGCACCTACACGAGCGGGACCCCAAGGCATCTTTCTCGAAAGAACCTACAAAAATCGTACGCCAAAAGGAAGCATCCCAACATTCATACTTGGGGGCTCCAAGCTACGAAACGACCGTAGCAAAATAAAAAATATATACACGATCAAAGTCTTACGCCTCAAGGTATGTTCCTCGGGCCATATAGACTCGCCCAACTATTGCAATAACTGTACGCCTTAAGAGCGACAGTTCCTTTAAATAATCGCCCCAAAGCGACAAACACGGTAGTCCACCAAGAGGCTACGGCTTCTCGAGAAATCATCACAATCACTCAACTCATTGTGATCTCTAATATAATTCTACGTTCCAAAAATAAAGAAAAACAAAAGAGAAGAGAATACGTAGAATTTCCAAGTGAAATAAACGAACGAACAAGAGGCCAACTGTGTCATCAAAAGACCAGCCCAAACAATATTTTCAACGCCCCACTTGGGCGTGAATTATTTCTAACGCCCAGGCCTGGGCGCCGAAAATGAGCCCAGGCCCAAAAGAAGCCCTGATTTCTATAGGGTCCTACTGTATCCATTCGACTCGAAAATTGCCGATTTCTTTACTGAAAGTCGCACCTCATGGCTTTGTTAAGAGTAGCACACCACTACAAAGATCGCTCGCACTTACGAGCACGATCCCAAACACGATCAAGGACATTACAAAATGCGTATCCCCAAGGAACCTCTTTGACAAGAAATGACCGTCAAGCACGAGCGCCTGGGGGCTCGAAAAAAACATATATATTTCAAAAGAGAGTATGCAAAGTTAAAACAATATTCCCAGACTACGCTGTACGAAGTCCCGTGTTTGGATAAGCTCAAAAGATAAAACCGGATTACGACCTCGAGACAAAGGTCGCCGTTGATACTTATACATAGTCCCCTAATCAAGGACCCAGGTAGTGGCAAAATTGAGCCGTAAAGACTAGCTCAAAACCATGAAAGATGATGACCACGAGACAATGGTCCGTCTAAGCACGTTGTCAACCCACATTCAGGTTGCAACTAAATCCGAGCATCCCTCGAAAGAATTCGCTCTTACAAGAATGAATAAAAAGAAATTCTCAAAAGAAATCACAAGAACAAATGAAATAGGGACTTGCCCACCTCAATCGGGCAAGATCGCGGCACGTACCACGCGAGTCCCAAATCGAAAAGACGAATTCAGGTTCGCTCACCTCCAGCGGGTGGGGCGTCCCCCCTTAGCGGGCAGGGCTCGCCCACCTCAGCGGGCGGGGTCTGCGTCACTAAACCGCGCAGGTCCTCAGTTTTTGAAAATGAAAAGAAAAAAAAATCTTCAAAACAAAAACAGGCTCGCCCACCTTTAGCGGGCGGGGTCTACGTCACAAACCACAAACCACGTAGGTATTTATTTTCAAAACATCAAAACAGATTCGTCCACTTCTATCGGACGGGGTGTCCACCCTCAGCAGACAGGCTTGCCCACCTTCAGCGGGCGGGGTCTGCGTCACTAACCACGCAGGTCCTTAGTCGCTACAGCGATAACTTTTCCCGGTTTATCCTTTTCCAAAAATCAAAGGATGGTTTCCCTTTTCCAAAAATCAAAGGATGGTTTCCCTTTTCCAAAAATCAAAGGATGGTTTCCCTTTTCCAAAAATCAAAGGATTGGTTTTCCGCTTTTCCAAAAAAGAGCGATGTGCTAGATTTTCCTTCGTTTTACGTCCTATAAAAACAAGGGGGTTTTCTCGTTTAGCTAACCCTGAAAATGAGAATCTTTAAAAAAAATTTACCTCGTGATTAGGCTTGGCCAGGCCTAGTTACACTTTATAGCTTTGATTTCAAAAACATCTTTAGATACTTCCAATGACAAAGTGAGGGAGTTTCTATACTATCAGTTAACAAATTCCAATGACGCGTGAGGAATGTGTTAACACTTCAAGTGATGACCCTTAAGTCAAATGTTATCCCTCGGGGGCTCGTGAGACCCTCGCAAAACAGGTCACATACGCCATGGCTTGTATGACGCACTCCGTCTAGTACTTTGACCATCGTCTCATCTCGAGACTCAGTCAAAGTGGGGGCTAACTGTAGACACCTACTTTTGTCCCCATTCCCGAAAGGGAAGGTTCGATGATGAGAACATAAATCTCCACTTGGCAACGCATCTCCTATAAAATAACGAATCTCAATCACCCTTTCATTTTCAGCCAAAGCTACTATTTATAGAAACCTGCTAGGAAGAGTAACTGCCATAAAAGGTAGTTGTTAAAAGTGGCAAAATAATAAAAGATAGAGACCTGTCAGAATTAGGTGTTGCACTCCAACATAAATCCTAAAAGAGATAGAATTTGCATTCCTGGTATAATTCGAAAATAAGAGTTACGTATTAATTAAATTCCTAACGAACCTAGAGTTCGTAACGGGTCCAGACGCATTTCATCATAAGTTAATACGCACTAAAAGACTCGGATGAATCTCAAAAGCTCCGCATTCTAAGAGTCCAAATCTGACAAAGAACTCGGCCCAGATCCCATCTTCAACGCCTGGATCTGGGCGCCGAAATCTTCGCCGCCCAGCCCTGGGCGCTGAAAGTGCCTGGGGCCGTTTTATCTCCGGATTCTTTTTGGATTCGTATCTTAAAATCTATCTTTCCACACACTCTTTTCCGACGTGAAAAGAACACACACAAATCCATAATCTGGGTATTGACTCTAGCCTTAAGCCTAAGCCTCACGCTGCGAAATTGATCCAGCGTTCTGTCGCAATCGACCCAAAAGTCGAACAGAACGCATCCTACCCCTTGTAGCTTGATGAATTAAGCCTAAATACTGGAACATTGCTTGGAAACTCGAGATTCGCTAAATAAAAGGAGAAATAACAAAGCCAAGTGGTTAGTTTTCTGAGAACCACAACGCACCTCTCAAGGGTGCGTTGTAATGTGTCCCTCATATGATTTAATCGCTTTTATCACCCTTTTATAAATTGTCAAACTATTAATTTGATTGATCTATCACGCCTAATAAGATAATACCTTGGACAATTGAATTATCATGCTAGGTACCTTAAATCAATCTAAATAAGATAATCACGATCGATTTAGTATTATGTGTTGCATATTGCTAAAATCAATTCAGAATAGTTTAATAGTTTAACGCATGTCCCTTCAATTATTTATGCTGAGCTAGTAAGGATAAGCTGCCTCTGGAGTATTATCGATGAGCACTCCTCTCGGTAGTTATAGTCCCATGAACTCTCAATCTCTGCCCTGCGGGTGTACGTTGAGCGATCACCACACCTGGGATCACAAGGGAACCTATGGCCGTCGTGGTCGAACATAATGGCACTCCCTTTATGTCACGATAACCGGGTTTTGTCAGTTTTTCTCATTGTCGTTAAAAACTGAATGGCGATTCCTATATTACTAGTTGATTGGGTGTAAACTCACAGGAAATCCAATTACACTTGATCTGACAACGTCACGCCCACGAGGGACGAGGTCACACATTAGCCTCGTGCTTTTTCGACCCCCTCACAAGTGGTATACTAGAGCTTAGTTTCATTCCTTCTTTGTAGTAAGTAATACTACAAAGTGGTAATCGGAGACTAAGGCTGCTTTGTATTAATCTATACTACAAAGTGGTAATTGCAGAACTTTAGGACTTTTTTGAAAATTGTTTTCCTAAAGTCAAAATGCTAGTTTGAGTACTCAATATTTTAAAAGGTCAAATACTAATTATTTTAAGTTATTTGAAAACTTATCGATTTTATTTTAATAATTTTCGGATTTATTAAATTCGAATAAAGTCGAATTAGATTTTTGAAAGTCCGAATTTTTTGTTCCTTTTCGAATTATTTATTTTTCGGGTTTTTTCGGAAATTTGCAAAAAAAAATAAAATTTTTTATTATTTATTATTCCGAATTATTTATTTAATTTATTGATTTATTTATTTACTTTCGGAAATTAATCGAATTAATTAATTAAATTATTCGATTAATTATTTTAATTTTCGATTTTAATTTTAATAATTGGAAAAAATTACTTTTAATAATCCAACCTTTCGACGATTTTCCGCTAATAATCCAACCTATCCATTATTATTTAATAATCCAACCTTTATACCCTGTCAACTTTTATTGCACCCAAATGACCGCTTACCTGCTAACAAGGTCACCCTCCCACTTTCAGAAAAACAAAAAAATAATAATTAAACAATAATATTTTTATTTAATTACTTTTAAAAGAAAATCATCCTCTTTCCCCCATATGATCAATTTCACCACATCCATCACTCGTCAACAACCACCGCCATCGCCCGCGTCTACAATCACCAACACCTGGGTTCTTCGAATTGTTGCCGTCCACGCCTGCAACTTATTCCTCTCCTCGTTGTTGCTTCACCTGGGTCACAGACACTCCATCCACAACCACTGCCAACCTCCAACACCAGCTGTTAAAGCCCACATTCTCACAAGCCTAACAAAAATCAAATTGGGGAAATATTTAGGGTCCATGTTTAAACAATGTGAGTCAAATTTTGAACAATTCTTATACGCATTTAGGCACGAATTCAAGTATTTGGTGTTTAATTTCAATCAATTTAATCTTTTTTTACTGTATAAGAAATTGAAATTAAGAAAATAAAATTGAGGGGAAAAGTCATGGTTTATGTTTTGGGTGGATTGGAGGAAGAGTTTGGCAGCGACAGTGGGTTAGGAAGTTAGGTGGCTTAAATGGGTTATGTCATGTGTTTAAGAGTGGAGGTTTTGAGTTTGTGGCTGACTATTTTCATGGTGGCTGACTATTTTTATGGTGTTGTGGAAAAGAGAGAGAAACAGAAGAAAAAGAGTAAAGAAAAGAGAAAAGAAAGGGAAAGACAAAAATATTATAATGGACTAATGGCAGCATGGCACGTGGGCAGATGACCTGTTGCACCGATTTTTTACCTGATGGATGCATTAAAAGTAGATGGGGTATAAAGGTTAGTTTATTAAATAATAATCGATAGGTTGGATTATTAACGGAAAATCGTTGAAAGGTTGGATTATTTAAAGTAAATTTTCCTTAATAATTTCGTGTATATTTGAGGTTATTTATTTAAATTAATTTCGAAATTTTTTATTTACTCTAAGTGAGGAAAGGGTAGATTAAGAAGGGCATATTTAGACTAAGTATGCATTTAATCTAAGTATGCATTTTAATCAAGTGTTTATGTGATTATGTCATGATTATGTGATCTTTTATTTAAAGTTGATCATGTTATATTTTGCTTTATGTGATTAATTGCATCACGATTCATGATTAAGCATGTACTTGTGCATTGAGATTGTATGGCTCCACGAACTTAATTTGTTTTTGGAACACCTTAGTAAGACTTTGTAGTTGCTAATTTTCAGGATTTAAGATGTTTCTTTCAAAGTACGCAAACCTAGGACACCTAGAGAAGCTAGAGTGTGAAACCCCGCATATCTATGTGAAGAAGATCAAGTTTGCTTGCAACTATTTTGCTACAATGCATAATCTGCCAGAACTAAGGGAAAAGGATGTTATGGCAGAGATGGTTATTCATTGCTTGCCCTATAGGAACCCATACATAGAGCTTAAGAATCGGTTTCGTGATATGCATTTTGACAGTGGTATTCCTAACTATTACAAGTATGATACTCCAGATGGTAGATGGAGATATGACTTGGAGATTATGACCACTATTATAGAGCTTGCGGAGGAATGTTTTGAGGATGGTAAAACGTTGGAAAACATCAATCTTACAGGATTAGACAATGAGAAGGAAACCCAAATGGATGAGGATAGTGATGATGATGTTGTTGAGATTGAGAACCCTAATCCTATCATTCCTGAACCTACTATTGAGATCTCTAGTGACACAGAAATTGAGCCTGAGACTAATGATGAGGTGAACAGTGAGCTACAACAGAATAATGAGGATATGGAATATGAATCTAATCCAGAGGAAGACTTGGATGACTTTGAAGACCATGAGCACTCTCCACCAGTCTGTAAAGGATGATGGATAATTGTAATACCTCGTATTTTTATAATAATTATAAATATATTTTATTATATTTATAAAGCATTTTATGATTTTTGGAATTTATGTCGCATTTGAATATTTTTTAAATGTATTTTAATTAATTAGAATATTTAATATTTTAATTAATTATGAAACGAATTTAATTTTCGAGTCGGGAAATTTAATGGAGTCGCAAGTAATTTTAAAGGTTTGGGTTTTTAAATAAAAGTCCAACTCGTTTTATTAAACGAGCCCAACCAAAAGAATTTAATTCTAAACTCTAAAGCTAGCCCAATCATTTAATTGCTAAGACCAATATCAAATTCCTAAGCCTAGCCCACTAGGGATTTGGGAGCCTATAAATAGGACTCTCCTCATTAAATGACCGCCTTATTTTTCATTAAACCCTTCCTCCCTTTCTTGCCCAACACTCCTCTCTCTTTTCTCTCTGCTTGTGCCCGGCTCCCTTCACCCGCACACGACCGAGCAGCATGCTCGTCGTGCCTTGCCCATCGCTGCCCACACCTCGTCGCCCTCTCGCCCTCGCGCACCGCTGCACGCAAGTGCTGTTGCGCGCTGTTGTTGTTGATCTGGTGCGCTGCTGCTGCCCAACTCGCCCAGCCACGCTCACACCCCTCTCTCCCTCTTGCTCGACAAGCCCGCGCACTCGGCCCTCGTGTTGCGCTGCTGTTGCGTGCTCTGCTGCTGCCCTTGCTCTTCGTCCGCACTCACACACACATCGTGTTTGTGTGTGTTGTTCTTGTTCGTTCGTTCAATTTTTTGCCCAATCACATTCAATTCGTGGTTGTTCCGTGCTATAGGCCGGATTGGTATAATTCTATTTTCCCTTACCTATTTTATTTCAATTCCGTATTTCAAACTATATTTTTTTTTGAATAATTAAAATGTTGGGAATCGGTTGTGAACACCGTATTGTGATGATTTACATGTTTTGATTCTTGAGGCGTATTTTAATTATTAAAGTATCAATTTTCAGATTCGTTTATTTAATAAAGACTTGATTTTTATGGTGTTAAATTGATTTTATTGGAGAATTAAAGTTAGGGTTTTAACCTAGACCTAAAGGGTCAATTGATTAGCATAATTAGGTGATTGACTTAATTATGATAATCAATTATATTTTCAGATTTATAAAAAGGTTTAAAGTGTCAATTTTTTTGATTTTAAGGGTGGAAAAAGTATGTTTTCATACTAGGGAGTAGTTTTAATTGAGACGATTAATTTATTATAGAACGATTAAATTCTAATTATTGTCAAGGTTTTATATTTCATAAAAGCTGCTGGAAATTTAATGAACATGGAAATAATTAAGGTTTCATTATTTTGATGATAGGAGGTGATTTATAAGTGAGTGATCGTGTTTGCAAAGTGGCCCCTACGCTTAGATATTCAAGGTACGTACAAGTCTAGGGCGACCACATTATTTGTCAAGGGACATTACGTGATTGTTTATTGATGTGAATTATATTACGTGAACTTGGTGGATTCATATTTGATTGGTGAATGATCATGTGAATATTATTATTGGAGTTATTGATTTGTTGATTGAACAAGCATGTTGGGACTATTGTGAGTATGGATTTCATTGTCAATCATGTTTTTCAATATTTATGCATGTATGGTTTGTCTCACATGCAAGGTATGGATTAATTATTGTTATGCTATTGTACGGGATGTCTAACATACTTTTGAGCCAATTATTCGTACCTCGTTGTACTATTTATTTTACCACATGTGAAGGGTTCGCTCACGTAAGCCACCGCACATGTAGGGTTCAGTTGCGAATATTTTATATGAAATGAATTAGGATTTGTTGTGCTAGGGCACAACCCTCATGTTAACAGGCATGATGTGGAATCTCATCTTTTGTGAGAAGGAATTTGGTAGTAATTTCACTACGTCTTGATTTATTGATCACAAGTCCTAAAGGATTAAAATGAGATTGTTTGGTTGTCGTTTATTAAATGTATGTTTGTTTGAGTCTCGAGTTCGCTATTAATAAAATATTAATAAACGTAAAGTGCAACCAGAACAAGCTTCAAAACTCTTGAAACGTATATACCTCGAGTATGAACAATGGGGGGAGACTTGCCGGAAAACTCGATCTCCTACTAATGATACAAGACGTTGTTTCATTTAATTTATGCGCTGGAATTCCGTCGGTATGGCCCGACACTCGGTATGGTCCGATATTCATTAAATTATTTATTATGGTGTTTGGTGGGCTCCCAATACCCTTCCTTTTATGGGAACTTCTTTTGGCCCATTCGAAGCTTATTCTAATTAAATTGTGAGTCAAGAATCGAGTCAAGAGTCGAGTCTTGTATTCATGATTTGTTGTTGTTTACTAAATGGCTTTTCCATGTGGATTAGTATTTTAGCGAGTGATACATGTGGATTAGTATTTTAGCGATTGATGCATGTTTATAGTTTTATTTCACTCTAACCTAGTAAGTACTCAGCTTTTGCTGACTACGTGCTTTATGTTTTTTGGTCATGGCCTTCGCCTTAATGACCCTATGACGATGTTAGGTTATGACAAATATAAAACATATATTTCATGCGGAAAAACCATAAAGCCAGGAATCCAAATTAATTGCCACATAGTCAATTAGCATAATCTAGGATACATACATGTGACGCGTGCCTTCCCTAGCTGCTCCCGAACTGAACAAGAACAAGTTTAGGACTCCAAGTGTCGTCCCTCCGTAGATAGTCCACAGCACGTTCGGATCCGCCTTAGATTCAATTAACTAGAATTTAGCCTATGGTTTTATGTTATTCGTACTTAATTATTTGGCATACTATTAAGCTTAGTTTAATCTTAAAACTATATGAATACTTTAGATTGATGTATATAAATTGTGATTTCCATCACCTATTTATAGGGTAGGATTATCGGAACTAGAAACCTACTAGGATGTTTATTTCGTACGTCGCGCTTCCGATTTATTTTCCGATTCCAGAATTCATTTCCGATTCGAACAATATTTAATATTTCCGATTCCGGAATTAATTTCCGTTTCGAACAAATATCTAATATTTCTGATTCCGATAATATTTTCGATTCCGGCAATATTTCCGTTTCCGGCAATATTTCCGATTCCGGCAATATTTCCATTTCCATAATATTTTTCGATACGTACCATGTTTCCGTTTCCGGAAACATCTACGACTTGGATAATATTTATATTTCCGATACGATCCATATTTCCGTTTCCGGCAATATCATCCTTTCCGGAGTATTCATAATTTGCCTTTTGATGAATTCAGCTCCCACTGGAGCTGAGATCCGTCGATTCCGAACATCAATAAATAGAGTATTTAATTCACTTAAATACTTGATCCGTTCACGTACTATTTGTGTGACCCTACGGGTTCAGTCAAGAGTAAGATGTGGATTTATATTATTAATTCCACTTGAACTGAAGAGGCCTCTACCTAGGCATACAGTTCACTTGATCTCACTGAATTATTAACTTGCATAATTAATTAATACTGAACCGCATTTATTAGACTTAGCATTGAATGCATACTTGGACCAAGGGCATTATTTCCTTCAGTCTCCCACTTGTCCTTTGGGACAAGTGTGCATTGCCTAATTCCTTTGTCGCTTGATGCTTGCTCATGAACATAAGGTAAGAGTTGTCATCCTTATTATGTCCAGAGATATTTCTCGGTTTCAGAGTTCAACTGATCAAATAGACAGATAATCTAAGCACGACCATGCATTTTACAGTTTCTAGCTCTCCGAGTGGCCTTGTACAACTTTCAGCATCTCATCCCGATTTATGGGAGGACAATCCCAATCTTGCAATCTTGAGGTTAGACTTCGTTTGATAGGTGATTACCCGAGCGTTGCCGTTATAGCCTCCTTTTACGGTGCGACGGTTGACAACGTCAAAGTAACCAGTTCTCAAACAAGTAATCTCAAATCACTCAGGTATTGAGGATTAGTGTCTAATAATTTTAATGAAATTTACTTATGACAGATTTTCATCTCTTACAGTAAAGTTTCATAGGTCTGTCCGATACTAGTCTTCTCAAAGTAAGTATCTATGCAAATGATTGCAACATTGCCATGTCCACATAGTTCAAGAAACAGAACTACTAGTCATCTTGCATTCTAGTCGTCTAGTGTTTTCTATGCGTCCACCTGTATAGAAAACTCCGAACAGAGACCTTTTTCAACTTTTGACATTCAAGTTCACTTGATAGACATTTCTTAGTCACAGGACTGGTCCTGACAGTCTATCTTGAATATATCGTCAAATTGAAGGGACTCATCATTTAATACTAAACCAAGATTAAATGGAATATGAAAATACATTTCATATATGATAAATGTTCAACCCCAATGTTTTACAACCTGTAGACACCTACTTTTGTCCCCATTCCCGCAAGGGAAAGGTTCGATGATGAAAGCATAAAAGCTCCACTTGACAACGCATCTCCTATAAAATAAACGAATCTCGATTCCCCATTTCATTTCACCCGAAACAAGCTATTTATGGAAACCTGCTAAAAATAGTAACTGCCGTAAAAAAGTAGCGTCTAAAAGTGGAAAAATCATAAAAGATAGAAACCGGTCAGAATTAGGTGTTGCATTCCAACATAAATCCTAAATGAGATAGAAAACTGCGAGAATCCTATTCCTAAAAGGATTCGGAAATAAGAGTTACGTATTAATTAAAATCCTAACGAGCCTAGAGTTCGTAACGGGCCCAGACACATTCCGTCACAAATTGATACGCAATAAAAGACTCAAATTAATCTCAAACTCTACGGATTTTAGAATCCGAATCTGACTAAACAAAAACTGCCCAGACCCTATTTACAACGCCTGGCTCTGGGCGCTGAAAATACCTGGGTACGTTTCTTTTCCTAATTCTTTGTGGATTAGAACTCTGCAATTCTATCTTTCCACGAACTCTTCCCTATAAATAGACCCCTAGTTTCGACGTGAAACAACACACAACAACACATAATATATTCTGAGTATTGACTCTAAACCCCTTAGCCTAAGCCTCTCGCTGCGAAACTGTTCACGCGTTATGTCGCAATCGATCCATAAATCGAACAGAACGTATCCTGTTCATAATCGAGATTCGTTAAATAAAAAGGAGAAATAGCAAAGTCAAAGTGGTTAGTTTTATGAGAACCTTGACGCGCCTCTCAAGGGTGCGTCGTAATGTGTCCCTTTTCGATGATTTAACCGCTTTCCTCGCCCTTTTTATGAACTGTTAAACTAACCTAATATGATTGTTCTATCACGCCTAATAAATATAATATTTTTGGGAAATCGGATTATCATGCTAGGTCCCTTAATGATATTTAAATCAGATAATCACGATCGAATTAGTATTATATGCTGCATACTGCTAAAATCAATTCAGATTAGTTTAATAGTTAACGCATGTCCCTTCAATTATTTATGCTGAGCTAGTAAGGATATCCTGCCTCTGGAGTTATCGACGAGCGAATTACTCCTCTCGGTAGTTACAGTCCCCCGAACCCTCAATCTCTACCTTGCGGGTGTATATTGAGATATCCCCACACCAGGGATCACAAGGGAACCTACGGCCGTTGTGGTCAAACATAATTGCACTCCCTTTATGTCACGATAACCGGGTTTTGTCAGTTTTTCTCATTGTCGTTAAAAACTGAATGGCGACTCCTATATTACTAGTCAATTGGGTGTATACTCACAGGAAATCCAATTACACTTGATTGAATAAAAAGAATCGTCACACCCACGAGGGACAGGTCACGCATTAGCCTCGCGCTTTTTCGACCCCCTCACAGTGGCGACTCCACTGGGGATAGTGAAGGAAATACTCGTGCTTGTAGGTAATCAAAATAGCCGAAGGGTGAAACGATTTTGCCCCGCGTTTATTTCCCCATCAAGTTGGGACGACCTGAAAATCAGCATATTAATGTGAACGGGCAGAACATCATAACGAATCTCGGCTCCCTCGGAAGTTGGGACTAAGGATACCTTTTTCGCCAATAGGGGGGTGCATACGCCGCGCATGTTTCCCACTCGGTACTTGTGCAGGTAGTACACCTATCCCGAACCCAATCGCTCGCCCATTAGGTCCCTCTCGCCTGCATGCCCCCTTGGCTTGCACTTGCGGGTTGGCCTCTTGAGCGAAATTCGTCTGTTGAAGACACTACCTCGACCGGGGCATGTGTTGGATCTACGATAGAAGCGGTACCAAGCCAGGCGCAAATAAACTACCCATAGAAGCCTATCATAAACTACGTGGCATATTTAATTTTCAAATCCATGTTTGTAATGTAGTTATGTGTAGTGAAATATGTGATTGTGTGACAAACTATCCTAGAAAACCAATGACCTTAAAAATTGCCCAAACATTCATAGACTAATTTGCCAAAGAGTTATACCGAAGCACGTGTTCCGCAAACCTGAATGATCGCCACAAAACAAGCAACGCTCGGGATGGCCTGTAACGAATCCCACAAACGCTGTCACGCGTAAAGGACGTTCTTAGGCAAGCACGCAAATCGAAGTCTCATAAACAGAAAACAGAAAACGAGAACCAGCCAGGGACGCATTTTCAACGCCCCTGGCTGGGCGCCAATATTTCACACGCCCACTGCTGGGCGCTGAAGTTGCTGCTTGGCTTTCTGGTCAGGCGCAGCAGCCTCAGTGCCCAAGCAAAAAAAGAAAATACGTAGCAAAAAATATCCATAAAAAAGGAATTGCTACGAGGGCGTAAGAAAAGCACTCGATTTCAAAAGCGACTCGCGAAAAATTAATAACTCCTTGCGTCGTTGATAGGCCTCCTACGACGGCAATGCTCGATACTAAAAGTCGACCATGCAAATAATCACGAATGTCACACGGGCAGAGATTTTCAAAAACATAAAGAGTTCAAAGTGCACACATAACAGTCCAAATATGCTAGTCCGACTTAAAAGTGCACACATAACAGTCCAAATATGCTAGTCCGACTTAAGGGTAGTCATAGAATGCCTAAAAAACCGACTTACAAAAACAAACTAATGTGTCTCCTACTCCACAACAATAATGCAGGGCCCCTGAGTACTTGCCCGTGATAGCCATCAAGAAACACGATGGGCGACCACATTATTTGTCAAGGGACATTACGTGATTGTTTATTGATGTGAATTATATTACGTGAACTTGGTGGATTCATATTTGATTGGTCAACGATCATGTGAATATTATTATTGGAGTTATTGATTTGTTGATTGAACAAGCATGTTGGGACTATTGTGAGTATGGATTTCATTGTCAATCATGTTTTTCAATATTTATGCATGTATGGTTTGTCTCACATGCAAGGTATGGATTAATTATTGTTATGCTATTGTACGGGATGTCTAGCATACTTTTGAGCCAATTATTCGTACCTCGTTGTACTATTTATTTTACCACATGTGAAGGGTTCGCTCACGTAAGCCACCGCACATGTAGGGTTCAGTTGCGAATATTTTATATGAAATGAATTAGGATTTGTCGTGCTAGGGCACAACCCTCATGTTAACAGGCATGATGTGGAATCTCATCTTTTGTGAGAAGGAACTTGGTAGTAATTTCACTACGTCTTGATTTATTGATCACAAGTCCTAAAGGATTAAAATGAGATTGTTTGGTTGTCGTTTATTAAATGTATGTTTGTTTGAGTCTCGAGTTCGCTATTAATAAAATATTAATAAACGTAAAGTGCAACCAGAACAAGCTTCAAAACTCTTGAAACGTATATACCTCGAGTATGAACAATGGGGGGAGACTTGCCAGAAAACTCGATCTCTTACTAATGATACAAGACGTTGTTTCATTTAATTTATGCGCTGGAATTCCGTCGGTATGGCCCGACACTCGGTATGGTCCGATATTCATTAAATTATTTATTATGGTGTTTGGTGGGCTCCCAATACCCTTCCTTTTATGGGAACTTCTTTTGGCCCATTCGAAGCTTATTCTAATTAAATTGTGAGTCAAGAATCGAGTCAAGAGTCGAGTCTTGTATTCATGATTTGTTGTTGTTTACTAAATGGCTTTTGCATGTGGATTAGTATTTTAGCGAGTGATACATGTGGATTAGTATTTTAGCGATTGATGCATGTTTATAGTTTTATTTCACTCTAACCTTGTAAGTACTCAGCTTTTGCTGACTACGTGCTTTATGTTTTTTGGTCATGGCCTTCGCCTTAATGACCCTATGACGATGTTAGGTTTTGACAAATATAAAACATATATTTCATGCGGAAAAACCATAAAGCCAGGAATCCAAATTAATTGCCACATAGTCAATTAGCATAATCTAGGATACATACATGTGACGCGTGCCTTCCCTAGCTGCTCCCGAACTGAACAAGAACAAGTTTAGGACTCCAAGTGTCGTCCCTCCGTAGATAGTCCACAGCACGTTCGGATCCGCCTTAGATTCAATTAACTAGAATTTAGCCTAAGGTTTTATGTTATTCGTACTTAATTATTTGGCATACTATTAAGCTTAGTTTAATCTTAAAACTATATGAATACTTTAGATTGATGTATATAAATTGTGATTTCCATCACCTATTTATAGGGTAGGATTATCGGAACTAGAAACCTACTAGGATGTTTATTTCGTACGTCGCGCTTCCGATTTATTTTCCGATTCCAGAATTCATTTCCGATTCGAACAATATTTAATATTTCCGATTCCGGAATTAATTTCCGTTTCGAACAAATATCTAATATTTCTGATTCCGATAATATTTTCGATTCCGGCAATATTTCCGTTTCCGGCAATATTTCCGATTCCGGCAATATTTCCATTTCCATAATATTTTTCGATACGTACCATGTTTCCGTTTCCGGAAACATCTACGACTTGGATAATATTTATATTTCCGATACGATCCATATTTCCGTTTCCGGCAATATCATCCTTTCCGGAGTATTCATAATTTGCCTTTTGATGAATTCAGCTCCCACTGGAGCTGAGATCCGTCGATTCCGAACATCAATAAATAGAGTATTTAATTCACTTAAATACTTGATCCGTTCACGTACTATTTGTGTGACCCTACGGGTTCAGTCAAGAGTAAGATGTGGATTTATATTATTAATTCCACTTGAACTGAAGATGCCTCTACCTAGGCATACAGTTCACTTGATCTCACTGAATTATTAACTTGCATAATTAATTAATACTGAACCGCATTTATTAGACTTAGCATTGAATGCATACTTGGACCAAGGGCATTATTTCCTTCAGTCTCCCACTTGTCCTTAGGGACAAGTGTGCATTGCCTAATTCCTTTGTCGCTTGATGCTTGCTCATGAACATAAGGTAAGAGTTGTCATCCTTATTATGTCCAGAGATATTTCTCGGTTTCAGAGTTCAACTGATCAAATAGACAGATAATCTAAGCACGACCATGCATTTTACAGTTTCTAGCTCTCCGAGTGGCCTTGTACAACTTTCAGCATCTCATCCCGATTTATGGGAGGACAATCCCAATCTTGCAATCTTGAGGTTAGACTTCGTTTGATAGGTGATTACCCGAGCGTTGCCGTTATAGCCTCCTTTTACGGTGCGACGGTTGACAACGTCAAAGTAACCAGTTCTCAAACAAGTAATCTCAAATCACTCAGGTATTGAGGATTAGTGTCTAATAATTTTAATGAAATTTACTTATGACAGATTTTCATCTCTTACAGTAAAGTTTCATAGGTCTGTCCGATACTAGTCTTCTCAAAGTAAGTATCTATAAAAATGATTGCGACATTGCCATGTCCACATAGTTCAAGAAACAGAACTACTAGTCATCTTGCATTCTAGTCGTCTAGTGTTTTCTATGCGTCCACCTTTATAGAAAACTCCGAACAGAGACCTTTTTCAACTTTTGACATTCAAGTTCACTTGATAGACATTTCTTAGTCACAGGACTGGTCCTGACAGTCTATCTTGAATATATCGTCAAATTGAAGGGACTCATCATTTAATACTAAACCAAGATTAAATGGAATATGAAAATACATTTCATATATGATAAATGTTCAACCCCAATGTTTTACAACCTGTAGACACCTACTTTGGTCCCCATTCCCGCAAAGGAAAGGTTCGATGATGAAAGCATAAAAGCTCCACTTGACAACGCATCTCCTATAAAATAAAAGAATCTCGATTCCCCATTTCATTTCACCCGAAACAAGCTATTTATGGAAACCTGCTAAAAATAGTAACTGCCGTAAAAAAGTAGCGTCTAAAAGTGGAAAAATCATAAAAGATAGAAACCGGTCAGAATTAGGTGTTGCATTCCAACATAAATCCTAAATGAGATAGAAAACTGCGAGAATCCTATTCCTAAAAGGATTCGGAAATAAGAGTTACGTATTAATTAAAATCCTAACGAGCCTAGAGTTCGTAACGGGCCCAGACGCATTCCGTCACAAATTGATACGCAATAAAAGACTCAAATTAATCTCAAACTCTACGGATTTTAGAATCCGAATCTGACTAAACAAAAACTGCCCAGACCCTATTTACAACGCCTGGCTCTGGGCGCCGAAATCTTCGGCGCCCAGGCCTGGGCGCTGAAAATACCTGGGTACGTTTCTTTTCCTAATTCTTTGTGGATTAGAACTCTGCAATTCTATCTTTCCACGAACTCTTCCCTATAAATAGACCCCTAGTTTCGACGTGAAACAACACACAACAACACATAATATATTCTGAGTATTGACTCTAAACCCCTTAGCCTAAGCCTCTCGCTGCGAAACTGTTCACGCGTTATGTCGCAATCGATCCATAAATCGAACAGAACGTATCCTGTTCATAATCGAGATTCGTTAAATAAAAAGGAGAAATAGAAAAGTCAAAGTGGTTAGTTTTATGAGAACCCTGACGCGCCTCTCAAGGGTGCGTCGTAATGTGTCCCTTTTCGATGATTTAACCGCTTTCCTCGCCCTTTTTATGAACTGTTAAACTAACCTAATATGATTGTTCTATCACGCCTAATAAATATAATATTTTTGGGAAATCGGATTATCATGCTAGGTCCCTTAATGATATTTAAATCAGATAATCACGATCGAATTAGTATTATATGCTGCATACTGCTAAAATCAATTCAGATTAGTTTAATAGTTAACGCATGTCCCTTCAATTATTTATGCTGAGCTAGTAAGGATATCCTGCCTCTGGAGTTATCGACGAGCGAATTACTCCTCTCGGTAGTTACAGTCCCCCGAACCCTCAATCTCTACCTTGCGGGTGTATATTGAGATATCCCCACACCAGGGATCACAAGGGAACCTACGGCCGTCGTGGTCAAACATAATTGCACTCCCTTTATGTCACGATAACCGGGTTTTGTCAGTTTTTCTCATTGTCGTTAAAAACTGAATGGCGACTCCTATATTACTAGTCAATTGGGTGTATACTCACAGGAAATCCAATTACACTTGATTGAATAAAAAGAATCGTCACACCCACGAGGGACAGGTCACGCATTAGCCTCGCGCTTTTTCGACCCCCTCACAGTGGCGACTCCACTGGGGATAGTGAAGGAAATACTCGTGCTTGTAGGTAATCAAAATAGCCGAAGGGTGAAACGATTTTGCCCCGCGTTTATTTCCCCATCAAGTCGGGACGACCTGAAAATCAGCATATTAATGTGAACGGGCAGAACATCATAACGAATCTCGGCTCCCTCGGGAGTTGGGACTAAGGATACCTTTTTCGCCAATAGGGGGGTGCATACGCCGCGCATGTTTCCCACTCGGTACTTGTGCAGGTAGTACACCTATCCCGAACCCAATCGCTCGCCCATTAGGTCCCTCTCGCCTGCATGCCCCCTTGGCTTGCACTTGCGGGTTGGCCTCTTGAGCGAAATTCATCTGTTGAAGACACTACCTCGACCGGGGCATGTGTTGGATCTACGATAGAAGCGGTACCAAGCCAGGCGCAAATAAACTACCCATAGAAGCCTATCATAAACTACGTGGCATATTTAATTTTCAAATCCATGTTTGTAATGTAGTTATGTGTAGTGAAATATGTGATTGTGTGACAAACTATCCTAGAAAACCAATGACCTTAAAAATTGCCCAAACATTCATAGACTAATTTGCCAAAGAGTTATACCGAAGCACGTGTTCCGCAAACCTGAATGATCGCCACAAAACAAGCGACGCTCGGGATGGCCTGTAACGAATCCCACAAACGCTGTCACGCGTAAAGGATGTTATTAGGCAAGCACGCAAATCGAAGTCGCATAAACAGAAAACAGAAAACGAGAACCAGCCAGGGACGCATTTTCAACGCCCCTGGCTGGGCGCCAATATTTCACACGCCCACTGCTGGGCGCTGAAGTTGCTGCTTGGCTTTCTGGTCAGGCGCAGCAGCCTCAGTGCCCAAGCAAAAAAAGAAAATACGTAGAAAAAAATATCCATAAAAAAGGAATTGCTACGAGGGCGTAAGAAAAGCACTCGATTTCAAAAGCGACTCGCGAAAAATTAATAACTCCTTGCGTCGTTGATAGGCCTCCTACGACGGCAATGCTCGATACTAAAAATCGACCATGCAAATAATCACGAATGTCACACGGGCAGATATTTTCAAAAACATAAAGAGTTCAAAGTGCACACATAACAGTCCAAATATGCTAGTCCGACTTAAAAGTGCACACATAACAGTCCAAATATGCTAGTCCGACTTAAGGGTAGTCATAGAATGCCTAAAAAACCGACTCACAAAAACAAACTAATGTGTCTCCTACTCCACAACAATAATGCAGGGCCCCTGAGTACTTGCCCGTGATAGCCATCAAGAAACACGATGGAAGAAGCATATCCCGAACATCTGTACCTAGAGGTCGCACAAACCCAAGAGATGCATGCTCTGGGACACGACCCTTTACGTTCTCAAAGGCCACTCGCCTCAAAGAACCATGCTATGACAAAAAGGCTCCCCAATTCACATGCTTTCGGGCTATTGTTTGGGTTAGAAAAGAAAAGAGCGAAGAAAGAAACAGAAATTATGGCACTAGCTCTCCAAGATGAAGTGTTTGATCCTACTAAGTTGATCGCTCCATCACCCTCAAAAGATGACCAAATCCAACGAGGGTGGCGCAAGACTTTCAAATGGACTAATGCTCGTGGGATAAAGTTCAAGATATCTGCGGGAGAGGGTCCGATGTACGAAGAATTAGAGTCTGAATCCGAGTCTGACTCTGAGGCCGAACCTAGCAAAATTGTAACCCCTCCCAAAAATAGTTTAGACCCGGAAATCTCTACTCCGGGAGATCTTTTTGATGTAATGCTTCATGACTTTAATAAGATAAACAAAACTCTTGAGTATATGCCGCTTAAAAATCAGAGTAATAATGCAGAATGTCTCGCCACTAATGAGCACGAAAAAGAGCCGGAAGAAGAATATACCGAACTAATAAAAGTTGTAAATGAACAAGAACTCAAAACTCCTATAATTGAGGACACAGAATCGGTAAATATTGGAACAGAAGAAAATCCTTAAATTATTAATATTGGCCTCACCTTAACTCCCACTGAAAAGGCCGATCTAATCTCCACTTTGCGGGAATTCGAGGGTGTCTTTGCTTGGTCCTACAAAGACATGCCGGGAATAGATCGAGAAATCGCTGAGCATAAAATTCCGCTGGATCCCAAAATGACGCCAGTAAAACAAAAGCTACGGCGGCTCAAACCAGAGATAGCCTTGAAAATAAAAGAAGAAGTCACTAAACAATTAGACCGCGGCTTTATAAAAGTCTCCAACTACCCAGAATGGATGGCCAATATTGTCCCTGTAGCTAAAAAAGATGGACGAGTGCGAATGTGCGTAGACTTTCGAGACCTCAATAAATCCAGTCCTGAAGACGACTTCCCTCTACCTCACATTGACATACTAGCAGACAACACCGCAGAACACGCGCTCCTCTCCTTTATGGACGGGTACGCCGGATATAACCAAATACTAATGGCAGAAGAAGACATGGAAAAAACAACTTTCATTACCCCTTGGGGAACATATTGTTACACTGTAATGCCTTTTGGTTTGAAAAACGCGGGGGCCACCTATCAAAGAACAGCCACCACGTTACTCCATGACATGATACATAAAGAAATCGAGGTCTACGTGGACGACATGATCGTCAAATCTAAAGACCGGCGCGGTCACCTCCCGGCACTTAAAAAATTCTTCACTCGAATCTTGAAATATAACATGAGACTAAATCCACAAAAATGTGTGTTCGGGGTAACCTTGGGAAAATTGCTAGGATATGTTGTTAGTACGCGAGGAATCGAGATTGACCTATCTAAGATCAAAGCCATTACCGAAATGCCCCCACCAAAAACTGAAAAACATATAAGGGGCTTCCTAGGAAAGCTGCAATACATTAATTAGTAGGTTCATTTCCAAGCTTACTATGACTTGTGAGCCAATATTCAAAAAATTAAGAAAAGAGGAAAAGGCCGAATGGGATGAACAATGCCAAACTGCCTTCGATAAAATCAAAGAATACCTAAGCAAGCCACCCGTCCTCTCCCCACCTTTGCCTGGAATCCCTTTGCGCCTATATCGAACCGTCACGGATACTGCAGCAGGAGCTATGCTCTCACAATGTGTACATGGATCCGAGCGAGCCATTTACTACTTGAGCAAGAAGTTCATACAGTACGAGACGAGATACACAGAACTTGAGAAAACCTGTCTCGCCCTCGTTTGGGCATCCAAAAAACTCAGGCATTACCTATTGGCCCACACTGTTCATATAGTGTCACAACTAGATCCCTTAAAATACGTGTTCGAAAAACCCGCCCTGAGTGGTCGCCTGTCCAGGTGGCTAGTCATGCTCTCAGAATTCGACCTAAAATTCATGCCCGAAAAAACAATCAAAGGAAGAGCGGTAGCCGAATTCCTGGCCGAACATGCCACGAATGAGGAAACCCCGGAAGCTTACCTCCTCCCCGACGAGGAACTTCTGATGATACAAGACGACTGTTGGACACTATACTTCGATGGCGCGTCCAACCAAAAAGGATGCTGCGTCGGAGTTCTCCTAGTCAGTCCCGAAGGAGCCCATATACCAATTTCCGTCAAACTTGACTTCGAGGCCACAAACAATGTCGCCGAATACGAGGCCTGCATAGTTGGGCTAGAGGCCGCAGTTAGCCTCAGAGTCAAATACCTACAAGTCTTCGGGGATTCTTCCCTAATAATCAACCATATATCCAAAAGATGGAAGGTCCGAAGCACTAGTCTCTCAAAATATCAAGCTCACTTGGACCAAATAGTCGAGCAATTTGAAAAAATTGAGTATACGTACTTGCCAAGAGACGACAACCAATTCGCGGATGCACTAGCGAAGCTAGCTTCAATGCTCAACATCTCGAATGAATGGGGCGGAATGACCCTTCGGGTGGAGCGAAGGAAAGAGCCGGCTTATTGTTGTGCCATAGACCCCGAACCTGAAAACATCGAGGAAGAACCATGGTACACGGACATCCTTCGTTACAAAACAAGTGGGGAATTCCCCCCAAACACTTCCCCGCGAGCACAAAAGGCCCTGCGCCTCCTCGCTTCACAATATAGCATAATTCTGGGAGAACTGTACAAATACACGCCGAATAAAATCAAGTTACTTTGTGTCCATCAAAACCAAGCCCAAAGACTAATGGAAGAATACCATAACGGCGTGTGCGGACCCCATATGAACGGAAAAATGCTATCCCGAAAAATATCCCGCTCAGGGTACTATTGGACCACTATGGAAACCGATTGCCATCACTTTGTAAAAACTTGCCCAAAATGCCAAATCTTCAGTAACCTTAACCATTTACCTCCCTCAGAACTATACACCTTCACTTCTCCATGGCCCTTTTCCACCTGGGGTATAGATATAATCGGCAAGGTAACACCAACAGGCGTAGGGGGACACGAGTACGTTTTAGTTGCAATTAATTACTTCACTAAATGGGTAGAGGCAGTCTCCTATGCAAAGTTAACAACCAAACATGTCGCCCGATTCCTAGAAAAGAACATATTCTGTCGATACGGGGTTCCACATGAAATCATAAGTGACCAAGGTTCCCACTTCAGGGCCGAAGTCCAAGACCTGCTCAAAAAATATCACGTCAAACACCATAAATCCTCTCCCTACAGGCCGCAAATGAACGGCGCGGTAGAGGCTGCCAACAAAAATATTAAAGTCATAATCGAAAAAATGGCCGAAAATTATAAGGATTGGCCCAACAAATTACACTTCGCATTATGGGGCTATCGAACCTCAATCCGCACCTCCATTGGAGTAACACCCTACTCCTTGGTATACGGAATGGAAGCAGTCCAACCGGTCGAGTTGGAGATTCCCTCCCTCAGGATCATCCTAGAAAGCAAGCTCCCCGAAGCCGATTGGGTTCAAGCTAGGTACGACGAACTCGTCCTTTTAGACGAACGGAGGTTGAGAGCTCTACATCACGTGCAAGTGTATCAAAAGCGCATCGCAAGGCAATTCAACAAAAGAGTCAAACCTCGAAACATCAAAGAAGGCGATTTTGTATTAAAAGAAGTCCGCGCACCTACTACGGACCCTCGAGGAAAGTTCCGGCCTAACTGGACAGGACCATATTTTGTAAAGACCATCCTACCGGGCGGAGCAGTCCAACTAGCCGACATAGATGGAGCGGAATTCGCTAACCTCACGAACTTAGACCAATTGAAAAAGTACTATATTTAATAAAATTCAGTCCGGAGTTAAGGCATATAATAAAACACATTAAAACTCATAAGCAAACATTCTGCGCATTACTCTAAACAAATGGCATAAAACTCGATAAAGTAGAAAAAGCGAAGGACAAAACTTCAACGCCCAGGACTGGGCGCTGTTATTTCTAACGCCCAGGCCTGGGCGCCGATATTTCCTTCGCCCTAAATCGGGCGTTGTTCTCTCTTGCCACCTACCCTCCCGCTTCTACAAAGTGTTCGTACTCCTTTTTCTAACCCTCAAAAGAACCACGAACACTTGGGGGGGGGAAGCAGACGAGTAATGAACACCCTTTCAACCCTTTCAAAAAAGTTTTTTCAAAAAGCTAGAACTACGCGCGACCTGATTCTGACAAGATACGTAGGCAATCCTTCTCAAGGATTCGGTCCAATAAAAAATTATAAAATAATAAAATCATGCAACGCATCAAGAAGAAAAGATATCGCAAAGGGCACTCTACCCTAACCCATGCACGGGCAAGACCAAATAAAATGAAAAAGCCACAAGAGTTTCCAGGAACAAGCCCAACAAAAGAGTATGACACGAGTCGGCAAAAAAACAAAAATAGTAAACATGCATATGTAATACCCCAAGTAGTCGGTTAGTCTAAAAATATATGTGCACTCTTATATGAACTCATTGTTTTTACGAAAGTCTTTTCCTTTTAAAAATTCGTCGTTGGTTTAGGAAGCTAATATTGCTATAATATGTTAAAACAAAGCCCACGGAAGGCTCAAAACATTCTTGCACCAAAAATCGCAAAAAATATATATATACATGCAGAACACAAGAATGAATATGCATAAAACAGGAGGTAAGCCTAAGACTCGTCATCGGCTCCATGTCTCCAAGCCTCGCCGGTCCATCCACTCCACTCCCCGTGGTATGAGGGACCCCAGACAGAGTCACCCCAAAAATGAGGTTGCGACTGCAACTCGGGGCTAGGCTCCCGGGCCACCGACACGGAACGCCGCCTACGCTCCGGCTCGGACCTCTCCCCGGAAGAACTCGCCCCCGCGTCAGAACGACGATGCCGTAGGGGCGAGTGTTGTGCTCTCTCTCTCTCTCGCGACGACCATGTCCCCCGCCCGAGGGACCCGCGTCGTCGGCCCCAGCACGCCCAGTAGCCGTCTGCAAAAAAGGACAAAAAAGAGAGTGAATAACCGAAAGCCAAACCAAAGGTACAGATCAAAAGAAAAAAAGAGAGGGCACATTACCCGAGTAGAGTGGGGGCTCCTGCAAGAAAGTGCAGACCGAGCTCGAACCAACGCGGACTTCAACCGGTTGATCACCCCCACCATCGCATTGGCCGTACGGGCCGGAACCTAAAACAAGACTGTCAGTAAAAAAACAAAGAAAAAATATAAAGAAGAGTACACAAATGAAAGGTGCATACCGCCTCTACTCCCTCAGGGAGCGGAGCATGGAAAACCCGGTCTTCCGGGAAAGTCTCCACAATCTCGGATCCACTCTCTCCGGTATACGAGATCCGAGCATCGGGAAGCACCCATCCCCCCAACAAAGGGTCAGGACCCTCCTGCACAAAACACAGTAGGCATAAGCACATGGGCACGAACATGAAAACACTAAAATCAATACAAAAAAAGGAGGCAACTTACAGCGCCAGGCTCCGGGAGACGAAGAGAATCCTGAATAAACTGGTAATAGCTAGCTCCCTCTATCACCAACTCTGTCGCCGGCACACCAGTCCTCTAGTGGACCCTCCACAACTCGCCTATCGAGCGAGTAGACAGCATGGTCGCAGGCGGAAACCTGGGCACCGAAAAAACCCCGACCGTCTGCATACGTACCCGCTCTCTCAGGTACCAGACAGGGTCCCGGCGGCCAACGAACAAGACCCGCATCTGGCTCAGGGCATAACTCTCCCTGACCGAAGCATGGGAACCCCTAAAAGAGAGCCATGGGGTCCAAACCACCTGTTTTCGTACAAAACACAGTCAGATCTCGCACATGAAAAGAATGACGAAATACGAGATAGAGGATAAGATTCTGTACATGATCAGGGTTCCCGTTCCGGATAAGATCCCACACGGTATCGGGCGGCGGACGCACTGTCAGCTTCTTCTTCCAACCCCAGCGGCGATCGGCAGGGAACTCCAAAGGCCTCTGCCCCTTTCGGGGAGCCAGCCAGGGTAAGTGCTCAAAGGCCCACAGCTGCAAAAGAAAAGGATAATAAAGCGTTAAAAAAAAGAGGCCGGATAAAAGGAAGAAAAACAAAAGAAAGTCTAGGAACATACCTCGATCAAACGCGGCACTCCCGCTAATGTAATCACAAAGTGACGTATGCTCGGGTCCGAGACGCGCACCGACAAACTCATCTGGCCGACAAGCGTCGCATAGCCCAAATCGCCCCAGCGATAGTCACCCAGTGTAGACACGTCCTCCACCATGCCTATCCACCTCGGGTCAAAGGTGTCAGTCGGACCCGGTAGAAAAGTGGAAGTGATAAAATGGAGGTAGAACAGCCGAGCCTGTCTCGAAGGCGACTCCTCTACCCCGTGCTCCAAAGCCCACATCAGGTCAGCGAAAGGTATCCCACGGGGCTGGTACGAAGGTAACCTACTACCCATCCACGAGCCCAGGAGCCTGGTACCCTCAGCAACAGTCGGCGATGGGCCGTCCGACCTCAGACGAACGGGGTTCCCTGTAAAGGTCAAACCCGTCAAAGATGTGTAGTCCTCAGGAGTGATCGTCATCTCGCCCCAAGGAAAATGGAAGGTGTTGGTGGTATCCCACCACCACCTCATGAACGACCGCAGAAAGGACAGGGAGATGTTGAGCCGCAGTATCTCCCAGAAGTTCTCAACCACCGGAAACAGTGAGCTCGCCCTCACCAAGGCCTGGGCGTCCAAGCTCAGATAGCTGAAAATGGTCTCACTCGTCGCGGCGCCATAGCCGCGAACCGTAGTCTGTCTCCTCGCGTGAAGGCGGGAAGTCACATGGTGCTCTAGGTCGTAGTGTAGATCACGACCATCGTAAAGCTCAGGGCCCACCCATAGGGGACCCGGGCCAGTCGACTGACGCGTCATGCCACGCACCTCGTGGCCGCCAGGAGGGGGTAACGACTCGTCAGACATGCTGATCAACAATACAACAAGGCATTATACCTTTGACAAAATCGGCACTCATATCGATCCCTAAAAAAGAGTGCATTTCACTCATGAAATGGAGTCATACAATTTTTTTTGTTCCCTAAAAAAACATGATACTAAGTTCATACTTAGCAAAATTCCCTAAGTAAAAAATTAACTCCAGAAAAATCAAAATTCTCCCATAATTTGTCATTCATGAATTATGAGGAATGCAAGCAATATACCAAGAACACCTACATTATAAGAAAATACTAGATTCGTAGGTATACTTGGGGGCTAGCACGAAAATGCCCAAATTCAACAAAACTTAACATACTTGCAAAAATTAACATGCACAAACTAATTAACATGTTATGTGGAACATTTCCAACTATCTAATTGAAGAAAAGGGGCACAAAATCAAAAACCCCCAAATCAATTTCATGCACAAAAATACTTGACAAAATACTGAAATTGACAAAAAAGCTCGAAATTATTGAAAATCACGTACATTGGGAAGGTTAGGAAGTGATTTGGAGTAGAACTCGTGAAGAAAAGTGAAAGAAACGAGCAAAGATCAGTAGAGAGAAGTGGAGAGCTTGAGCAAAAATGGCGGAAATGGGAAAGGAAAGAGACGGTCCGCGAATTTAAAGACAAGTCCCCCTTTCGCATTTTCAACGCCCAGCTCTGGGCGTTAGAAATTCTGGCGCCCAGGCCTGGGCGCTGAAAATGCTTCCCAGACAGCGAATATTTGCTGTCGGGCACGCGTGCTCCCCTACTTTGTGTAAAGATATCCGTTATCTTATTTCTATCCCAAAAAAGAAAAAATGGTATTTTTAAAAAATAATAAATAAATAAAAGTAATAAAATAAAATATCGTTAAACAAAAATATACACAATGTGGACCCACTTATAGGACACATCTAATCAGGAAAAATTACGACCCACCAACAGGTTGTAATCACAAAAGCCCTTCTACATAGGCAAAATAAGAAAATCAAAATGGGCTCGCCCACCCTCAGCGGGCGGGGTCTGCGTCACTAGCCGCGCAGGTCCTCAGTTTTCGAAAGAAATAAAAACTTCAACATTAAAATAGGCTCGCCACCTTCAGTGGGCGGGGTCTACGGCGCAAACCACGTAGGTCCTTATTTTCAAAAAAAAAAACAAAACAAAATAAAATTTTAAAACAGATTCGTCCACTTCAGCGGACGGGGTGTCCACCCTCAGCGGACAAGGTTCGCCACCTTCAGTGGGCGGGGTCTACGTCACAAACCGCGTAGGTCCTTATTTTCAAAAATTTCAAATAGATTCGCCCACTTCAGCGGACGGGGTGTCCACCCTCAGCGGACAAGGTTCGCCACCTTCAGTGGGCGGGGTCTACGTCACAAACCGCGTAGGTCCTTATTTTCAAAAATTTCAAACAGATTCGTCCACTTCAGCGGATGGGGTGTCCACCCTCAGCGGACAAGGTTCGCCACCTTCAGTGGGCGGGGTCTACGTCACAAACCGCATAGGTCCTTATTTTCAAAAACATCAAACAGATTCGTCCACTTCTATCGGACGGGGGGTCCCCCTCAGAGGACAGGCTCGCCCACCTTCAGCGGGCGGGGTCTGCGTCACTAACAGCGCAGGTCCTTAGTCGCTGCAGCGATAACTTTTACTGGATTTTCCTTCGTTTTACTTCCTATAAAAACAAGGGTACTGGATTTTCCTTCGTTTTACTTCCTATAAAAACAAGGGGGTTTTCTCGTTTAGCCAGCCCTGAAAATGAGAATCTTTAAAAACGTTTTACCTCGTGATTGGGCTTGTCCAGGCCCAATTACATTTTACAGCTTTAATTTCGAAAACATCTGTAGTTACTCCCAATGACAAAGTGAGGGGGTTTCTACGCACCTTTAGATCCTTCCAATGACAAAGTGAGGAAGTTTCTATACTATCAGTTGACAAATCCCAATGACACGTGAGGGATATGTCGACACTTCAAGTGATGACCCTTAAGTCAAATGTTATCACTCGGGGGCTCGTAAGACCCTCGCAAAATAGGTCACATACACCATGACTTGTGTGACGCACTCCGTCTAATACTTTGACCATCGTCTTACTCCAAGACTCAGTCAAAGTGAGGGCTAACTGTAAACACCTACTTTTGTCCCCATTCCCGCAAGGGAAAGGTTCGATATATGATGAAAGCATAAAAGCTCCACTTGACAACGCATCTCCTATAAAATAAACGAATCTCGATTCCCCATTTCATTTCACCCGAAACCAGCTATTTATGGAAACCTGCTAAAAATAGTAACTGCCGTAAAAAAGTAGCTTCTAAAAGTGGCAAAATCATAAAAGATAGAAACCTGTCAGAATTAGGTGTTGCATTCCAACATAAATCCTAAATGAGATAGAAAACTGCGAGAATCCTATTCCTAAAAGGATTCGGAAATAAGAGTTACGTATTAATTAAAATCCTAACGAGCCTAGAGTTCGTAACGGGCCCAGACGCATTCCGTCACAAATTGATACGCGATAAAAGACTCAAATTAATCTCAAACTCTACGGATTTTAGAATCCGAATCTGACTAAACAAAAACTGCCCAGACCCTATTTTCAACGCCTGGCTCTGGGCGCCGAAATCTTCGGCGCCCAGGCCTGGGCGCTGAAAATACCTGGGTACGTTTCTTTTCCCAATTCTTTGTGGATTAGAACTCTGCAATTCTATCTTTCCACGAACTCTTCCCTATAAATAGACCCCTAGTTTCGACGTGAAACAACACAAAACAACACATAATATATTCTGAGTATTGACTCTAAACCCCTTAGCCTAAGCCTCTCGCTGCGAAACTGTTCACGCGTTATGTCGCAATCGATCCATAAATCGAACAGAACGTATCCTGTCCCATAATCGAGATTTGTTAAATAAAAAGGAGAAATAGCAAAGTCAAAGTGGTTAGTTTTCTGAGAACCCTGACGCGCCTCTCAAGGGTGCGTCGTAATGTGTCCCTTTTCGATGATTTAACCGCTTTCCTCGCCCTTTTTATGAACTGTTAAACTAACCTAATATGATTGTTTTATCACGCCTAATAAATATAATATTTTTCGGAAATCGGATTATCATGCTAGGTCCCTTAATGATATTTAAATCAGATAATCACGATCGAATTAGTATTATATGCTGCATACTGCTAAAATCAATTCAGATTAGTTTAATAGTTAACGCATGTCCCTTCAATTATTTATGCTGAGCTAGTAAGGATATCCTGCCTCTGGAGTTATCGACGAGCGAATTACTCCTCTCGGTAGTTACAGTCCCCCGAACCCTCAATCTTTACCTTGCGGGTGTATATTGAGAGATCCCCACACCAGGGATCACAAGGGAACCTACGGCCGTCGTGGTCAAACATAATTGCACTCCCTTTATGTCACGATAACCGGGTTTTGTCAATTTTTCTCATTGTCGTTAAAAACTGAATGGCGACTCCTATATTACTAGTCAATTGGGTGTATACTCACAGGAAATCCAATTACACTTGATTGAATAAAAAGAATCGTCACACCGACGAGGGACAGGTCACGCATTAGCCTCGCGCTTTTTCGACCCCCTCACACAACCATGGGCCTTTAACCCATCTTTAAAACAGCTCATGGATTTCAAAGCTATGCTTGATTTCCAGTGCTACAATGTGAGTGTTGCTTCTCACTTGTTGCATAGGTTTAGTTATCATGCTTTGCCAATCTTAATATCCCTTTCATCGAATGTCTTTCTAGATAGGATGATAAGATCTTTTGAGTTTGTTTATTATGTGATCTAGTCTTTCTTACTTAAATAGTGGTTCTACGCATTTTGCAATGAAGAACCATTAAGTCAACAGACATGTGATCTACCTAAGTTCAGTGAAGAACTCTTTACGTAAACAACTCTGTTTCATTGCTTCTTAGGCAATAAGTATTTTTACTTCAACTGTATAGGTTGCTAGTGATGCTTTTGTTTGGATTTGCTTATCCAAGCAGTTCATGGATATGTGGAAGACTTTCCAGCTGTATCTTAGAACATAGAAATTAATATTTAATTTCCCACGCAACAACTCGTGGTGTTCAATCCATGTTGCCATTTTAAAACACGATGCTCTTTAGCTCGTCTTTGCCAATGGTTAACTCCAAAGGGATCTTGTTTGATCCTTTGCCAGTATTCATGCGTGTATCATCAATATTTAGCATATCGTTATTTCCTTGAATCAAGAACTATTCCTATGTACCTTTTCAAGTACCATAAGTTTTTCTTGATCTCAATCTAGTTGATCTTCACTTAGATCAATTAGATATTGGTATATGTTCGTCATGCCTAAAGTTATACGATACGTTTTTGGCGATCCTTATATTATATCATACATGATAAATTCTTTTGCAGAATAATTCCCAATTGAATTCTATTCATGTAACTTTAGCTCATCTAGTTTCAGTAGATACTAAATCCAGCTAAATTCTTTGACATATAATATAGGTTAAGAACTTCATTTAGACTCTTTGATGTTTAACTTAGTAAATGCTTATACATAGTTCAAACATCTATTACTTAGATTTATTCATATGGGTCGAATATCTCCAATAAAGTCTTTCGTGTTTGATTTAGTAAATGCCATTACTTAATCTAAAACAATATTATAAGATCTTTGTAAATAGATCTTAATACCCAGTATGTACTAAGTTTCGCCTTGGTCCATCATTGAATGATTTCAAATCTAAGTCATTAGCATTTGAATGTTATTTCACAACAGAGAGATATGTGTATACACATAGGATCAAATTAAGTTTTACGTACTCCCACTAAAATTCTTAAGCATCTATAAGAATCATGTACATTTTATGAAACTAAAATACTTATTAGTTTCACTAAAATACATTTCCAATTCCTAATTGCTTGCTTAAATATGTACTTAGATTTCATAAGCTAGCTTTCCTTTTCAAGTTTTTATTTGGATCCACAAATCCTATGACATACCATGTACATAGTTTCTTCCAACATTTGATTGAGGAAGATGTTTTGTCATCCAATTGCCATTTGTACCAAAATGCAATCATTGCTTGAATTATAGGCTTGAGCATTAAGATTATGCATGAGGCTTCAACACAATCCACGCCATGAATTTGCTTGTAACCTTTAGCAACTAATCTAGCTTTGTAATACCCCACGTTTTTTTATATATGAAGCTAAATCAGGAGTATTGAATTGTCTAGTTTGTTGAAACCCTAATATGGACCTAAAGTATAAATAACCTATTAAACCCAAATTCATGGCCTATTCTAATTAGAGTTCTCAAAATTAATCCCTCGTTATCTCCCTTGCCGTCATCATCACCAACTCGTAATCACCATATTCAACCTCCCTCATTATGGACCGCTTCTGTTTCAGACTCCGTAGCAAGCACCACCGCAGCAACCACCGCCACTATTATCTTTGTCTAAACCGAACCACCAGTTTATTAGTGAGCCTCCTTTGTTCCTTTCTTTGTTTTTCTTTTACTCTACATTCTTTTCCTTTTATCGTCTTCCGTATGTAATGGGAATGTGGTTTTGTATGTTGCTTTTACGAAACAAAGAAAACAATTTTGATGGCTCGCTTGTTGTCTTCTGATCCATTTCACTTACTCTTGGTATTACTGTAGCATTAATAGAAGCTACTTAGTTTATTTTTGGTTTGTTTTATCAAATGATGACACTAATATTTTTACTTCTCTAATAGATTAACTTTTTCAACTTCTTTGATTTTGAAGTCCGTATGTTTGTTTTAGTCTTTTAACAGTAACATGTTTTGAGAAAGTTATGTCATTAATTTGATGGAGATTCATCAGTCACAGCCTCATCTATGCTTGGTAGAATGATGCAGTACTTTTTCTTTTATTTGTTCGTAGATGGACGCTATATAGGAATCCACAAGGATACTGCTAGTTTTGGGATTTTAAGCGTTCAAGGTAATTTTCAATGTCCATCATCTTTAAATCCCGTTAGGAAAAATATTTTGGACATGTTTATATGTTGTTATGTGTTAAGGAGACTAAGTATGATGTAGGTAGACTATATGAGTTGTGTTTATGAGTGTTTTTAATAATAGTAGTATTGTGAAAAGGCTATTTAAACTACGTATGGTACTTGTTTGATGAAATGAATTATTAACGGAGCCTTAATGCGTTACGTACTAAAGTGCTGATATTATGTAACTTGGGTGTAAGCAGTTTGCACGTTGACATTAGTTGCTAATATATAATTGGAGTATGATAATCTCTTCTATGAGTTGCACCGGCCGACTACTGTGAGGGGGTTGAAAAAGCACGAGGCTAATGCATGACCTCATCCCTCGTGGGCGTAACGTTGTCAGATCAAGTGTATTTGGATTTCCTGTGAGTTTACACCCAATCGACTAGTAATATAGGAGTCGCCATTCAGTTTTTAACGACAATGAGAAAAACTGACAAAACCCGGTTATCGTGACATAAAGGGAGTGCAATTATGTTCGACCACAACGACCATAGGTTCCCTTGTGATCCCTGGTGTGGGGATCGCTCAACGTACACCCGCAGGGCAGAGATTGAGAGTTCGGGGGACCGTAGCTACCGAGAGGAGTGCTCATCGATAATACTCCAGAGGCAGGTTATCCTTACTAGGTCAGCATAAATAATTGAAGGGACATACGTTAAACTATTAAACTATTATGAATTGATTTTAGCAATATGCAACACATAACACTAAATCGATCGTGATTCTCTTATTTAGATTGATTTAAGGTACCTAGCATGATAATTCAACTGTCCAAGGTATTATCTTATTAGGTGTGATAGATCAATCAAGTTAATAGTTTGACAATTTTATAAAAGGGTGATGAAAGCGATTAAATCATATGAGGGACACATTACAACGCACCCTTGAGAGGTGCATTGTGGTTCTCAGAAAACTAACCACTTGGCTTTGCTATTTCTCCTTTTATTTATCGAATCTCGGGTTTCTAAGAAATGTTCCAATATTTAGGCTTAATTCATCAAGCTACAAGGGGCAGGATGCGTTCTGTTCGACTTTTGGGTCGATTGCGACAGAACGCTGGATCAATTTCGCAGCGTGAGGCTTAGGCTTAAGGCTAGAGTCAATACTCAGGTTTTTGGAATTGTGTGTTCTTTTTCACGTCAATTTCAGGCTGTATTTATAGGAAAAGTTGTGTGGAAAGATAGATTGTAAGATACGAATCCAAAAACAATCCGGAGATAAAACGGCCCCAGGCATTTTCAGCGCCCAGGGCTGGGCGCCGAAGATTTCGGCACCCAGATCTAGGCGTTGAAAATGGGATCTGGGCCGAGTTCTTTGTCAGATTTGGACTCTTAAAACACGGAGCTTTGAGATTTATCCGAGTCTTTTAGTGCGTATTAACTTTATGACGGAATGCGTCTGGGCCCGTTACGAACTCTAGGTTCGTTAGGAATTTAATTAATACGTAACTCTTATTATCGAATTATAGCAGGAATACAAATTCTATCTCTTTTAGGATTTATGTTGGAGTGCAACACCTAATTCTGACAGGTTTCTATCTTTTATGACTTTGCCACTTTTAACAACTACCTTTTATGGCGGTTATTATTCTTAGCAGGTTTCTATAAATAGCAGTTTTGACTGAAATGAAAGGGTAATCGAGATTCGTTATTTTATAGGAGATGCGTTGCCAAGTGGAGATTTATGTTCTCATCATCGAACCTTCCCTTTCGTAAATGGGGACAAAAGTAGGTGTCTACAGTTAGCCCCCAGTTTGACTGAGTCTCGAGATGAGACGATGGTCAAAGTACTAGACGGAGTGCGTCATACAAGCCATGGTGTATGTGACCTGTTTTGCGAGGATCTCACGAGCCCTCGAGTGATAACATTTGACGGTCATCACTTGAAGTGTTAACACATTCCTCACGCGTCATTGGAATTTGTTAACTGATAGTATAGAAACTCCCTCACTTTGTCATTGGAAGTGTCTAAAGATGTTTTCGAAATCAAAGCTATAAAGTGTAACTAGGCCTGGCCAAGCCCAATTACGAGGTAAAATGCTTTTAAAGACTCTCATTTTTAGGGTTATCTAAACGAAAAAACCCCCTAGTTTTTATAGGACGTAAAACGAAGGAAAATCCAGCACATCGCTCTTTTTTGGAAAAACGGAAAACCAATCCTTTGATTTTTGGAAAAGGGAAACCATCCTTTGATTTTTGGAAAAGGGAAACCATCCTTTGATTTTTGGAAAAGGATAAACCGGGAAAAGTTATCGCTGCAGCGACTAAGGACCTGCGTGGTTAGTGACGCAGACCCCGCCCGTTGAGGGAGGGCGAGCCTGTCCGCTGAGGGTGGACGCCCCGTCCGACAGAAGTGGATGAATCTGTTTTGATGTTTTTGAAAATAAGGACCTACGTGGTTTGTGACGTAGACCTCGCCGGCTGAAGATGGCGAGCCTATTTTTGTTTTTGAAGAATTTATTTTCTTTTCATTTTCGAAAACTGAGGACCTGTGCGGTTAGTGACGCAGACCCCGCCCGCTGAAGGTGGGCGAGCCCTGCCCGCTAAGGGGGGACGCTCCGCCCGCTGGAGGTGAGCGAACTTGAATTCGTCTTTTCGATTTGGGACTCGCGTGGTACGTGCCGCGATCTTGCCCGATTGAGGTGGGCAAGTCCCTATTTCATTTGTTCTTGTGATTTTTTTGAGAATTTCTTTTTATTCATTCTTGTAAGAGCAAATTCTTTCGAGGGATGCTCGGATTTAGTTGCAACCTGAATGTGGGTTGACAACGTGCTTAGACGGACCATTGTCTTGTGGTCATCATCTTTCATGGTTTTGAGCTAGTCTTTACGGCTCAATTTTGCCACCACCTGGGTCCTTGATTAGGGGACTATGTATAAGTATCAACGACGACCTTTGTGTTGAGGTCGTAATCCGGTTTTATCTTTTGAGATTATCCAAACACGGGACTTCGTACAGCGTAGTCTGGGAATATTGTTTTAACTTTGCATACTCTCTTACATATTTTCTTTCGAGCCCCCAAGCATTTGTGCTTGGTGGTCGTTCTTTTTCAAGAGAAGTGCGTATTTTATACCGTCCTTAATCGTGTTTGGGACCGTGCTCGTATGTGCGAGCGATCTTTGTAGTGGTATGCTACTTTGATGAAGTCGTGGAGTGCGACTTCATTCTTCGGGCGATAAAGTTTGCTTCATTTTTTTTAATAATTAATACATCGAGCTTACTTTGGCCCGGATTGATCTTTTGACAAATAAACGCTTTTTAATTTGAGAAACCAACGACTTGATTTTTGTTTTTGCGTTTCGAAGAATGACCTTGATTTTTATTTTTTTCTATATTGCCTTAAAAGATGTACACATATTTTTTCCTTGAGATGAGTCTAAGTTTCGACAAGTTTTAACATTTGTTTTCACTGTTCGGGCTCTAAAGGTGCTTTGGGCTTGATCTTGATTACAGCAGGGCCTCGTGTCTATTAACACGGTTTTAAGTCCTTTCCCGCTTCGCGTTTTGAAGGATCCGGGCCTTGGGCTATATTTCCGGCGCCCCAGGCCAGGCGTTAAAGATCTCGGCGCCCGGCCTTGGGCGCTGGAAGTTCTATTTTGGCAGTTCCCGGATTTTTTAGTGCGTTTCCGAATGGGATTGAGATGTCACTCGATGCTTTCTTGTACATATAGGGGTTAAGTACGTCTTTCTTTTTCACCACTCTCAATCTTCCTCTTTTTTGCGATTGCTTAGCTTTTATTTTTCCCTGCTCTTGCCATGTCGATTCCTCCCTTCTCCCTCCAACGAGTTGTTAGGCGCTAGTTAAGAGCCCTTAATCCCACAGAAAAGGCTTTGTTGAAAGGATACCACTTAGAGGCATTCTTAGGCTTACAACAAATTAATATTGATTATAATTTTCTGTATGCGGCCCTGGACTTTTGGGATTCTGATCATCATGTTTTTGTCTTTCGGGGCAATGAAGTATGCCCTTTGCCCGATGAATTTGCCGCGATCCTTGGTTATCCTACCAATGCTACTCCGGCTACCCCTGGCACTGTTGAAGAGGGTAAAACAACTATAGGGGCTTTCCTAGGACTAGATGCTAACATGCTCGCTGGGATCGTTGTGGGTGATAAGGTTAATTTGGCCAAGCTTGTAAAACATCACTTTAGACCTAGTAAAAATATGACCGAACAGAAACTGAATATTCGAGCACTTGTATTCTGCCTGTTGAACCACTATTTACTGTCGAATAACAATGGCGAGTTCGGTGACATAAGGTTGATCCCCTTGATCAGCCAGATGGAGAGTTGCTATTCCATTATGCCGTTGGTTGTTGTCGAGACCTTACTGAATGTGGATGAGTTGAAAAAGGATGCCAAGTCTGAAATTTTTAAGGGGAGCCCCCTATTGCTGCAGGTAATCGATCGTTTATTCGCGCAAAGTAATACGCCTATTTTTTCTTTTTCTTTTCTTTTTTTCGTTTGCCTCGACAACCCCCTGCCTGGAGCTGATTTTCAGCGCCCAGTGCTGGGCGTCGGAATTTCTGGCGCCTGGTCCTGGGCGTTGAAAGTGCACCCCAGGCAGGACTTTCATTTTTTATTATTTTTCTGATCGTACCGTTTTTTGCAGATTTGGCTCATGGAACGACTTAGGCATTTAGAAGCTCCTGCGGATCCTAAACGTTATTGCCCTATAGCTTTGGGTAACCGAAAGTATTTTCACCAAGGCCAGGACGAGGCCGAGTGGGCCTCCTATTTTACTCATGGCATATGCTCTATTAAGTGGGTGGTACCGTGGTGGGGTTTGACTAATATGACGGGGGGTTCCGAGGCACTGGTTTATGTTTCTTTGTTGGGGCTATCTCGGCCCGTTTACATCTTTCCTTACCGAGTCATGCGGCAGTACGGCTTAAGGCAGACTATCCCGTTTTCCAATACGGTACCACCTAAAGTAGCGGTTTTTTCCGAAGCGCGGGTTCAAGCGTGGGCTAAGTATTATGGTGGCCTCCTGCGTTGGACCGTGGCTAGAGATGGTTTTGTGGGTCTTTCCAAAAACTACAAGTTGTGGATGAGTTCCGATGATAAGGCTGTGAGAACTAAGGCTCGAAATGAAGAGTCGGCTGAGCTTTTGATACCTCGAGGTAGGGCTAAGTATGAGAGCCGTGATACTGCTAATCCTCGCGACCATGGTATTAAGACTGTAAAAGCTCGTCCTGATCGAAAGCCAAAGGAAGTTCCTCCCCGTTCCAGTTCTAGGCCTAAAAAGGTGCCTAACACGAAGGGGCCTGCCGTTCACAAAAGAAATGCAAGCTCTCGCGGAGATCGTCGTCGGAATAATGTATGGGTTAGGAAAGTTCAGCCCCTAGTAGAACTAGTGGCTAATCCAATTGATGTTGATAATCCTTCCCCTCCCATTGTTTGTGCCCTTGAGGCTGAGCGGGCTATAGCTGTTCAAACTGAAAATGTTTCTGAGGCCTTAGCAACTTTGGAAGTTAGTGTCAAGGAGCTTGTTCTTATGGAGATTGATATAGGGGCAACACAGAAGCCTGTGGAGGTGGACCCTGCGAACATTGCCCTCTACAAAACTTTGTTTGATGATCCGGAAGAACTCGAGTAGTGTAGTTCTTGTTAGGGTGTAGGTGCCCTTTATTTCAGTTGTGTTTGTTTTTCATTCCTTAGCACCTTTTGTTTTCCTTCTTATTTATTTTTAAACATTAATAAAGGCGTGATTTTTTCTTTCTTTTTTTTTTCTTTTGCTTCTCCCCTTTTTTTTATTTACTCATTTCCAGCACTTATGCACATTATATTATTATTTGATTGGACCGAATCCATAAACAGGATTACCTACGTATCCTTGTTAAATAACTTTAACTTAGAATCAGGTCGCGCGTAGTTCTAGCTAGAATGAATTCTAGGATGCCGAATTTGATAAGTACGTTATGAGATGGAAACATATTATTCGAAACGGTAGAATAAGTGAAGTTTATTATTATTTTTAATCTGCTGCTTTGCCGTAAGCCAAAAGTTTGTTTTATTTTTTGAGTACCTGTATTTGCACATTGTTTTTTTTTTTAGTACATGTATTTGCACAAAAATCTTTTCATGTGTTTTTTGGTACGTATATCTGAATACGTGCTGTACCCCCCAAGTGTTCGTTATTTTTCCGTGTATGTGCGGATAAAATGACGAGCACTTATGGGAAAAATTTGGCAAGCAGAGAGATTCAGCGCCCAGGCTGGGGCGTGAAAGATTTCGGCGCCCAGCTCTGGGCGCTGAAAATGATTTCTAGGCAGGTTTCTCGGCGCATTGCTTCACATGTTCTTGCATTTTTTTCTTTTTCTTTATTTCTTTTTACTTTTTATTCGTCATAAATCAGTTTTTGACGCAATTTCGGAAGCCTTTTGGACTGTTAGCGTTAGACGCATTTTCGTTCGGATTAATTTTTTCTATTCGTGACTCGAAACGGCTTTGAAAATGGAGTTAGGGTGCGGAAGATATGAAGATCTTTGCGTAGGCTTTTTTGGGTGGGTTGAGGTGCGTGTTGCTAATGATGTGGATAATGGGGTTGTGTTTTTTTTTTTTTTTGAGCAACATTCGCATTGTTTGGATTTGATTTCTTTTTTGGTTTCTTTGGGTCGCACGGGCTTGACCCTTATGTCTTGGAAATATGGAGGGGGTGGTATGGTTTATTTTGTGGATTTTGGGAATTGGTTTCGATGTCACGATTCAAGACCGAGTGGGCCTTGCCATTGGGCCTAAAGTGGGCCGCTTTATTTTTTATATTTGCAAGTATGATTAGCGCTTATTTAGTGTTAGAATAATATTTTAGGAGAAATTTTACGCCTTTATTAATTTTGAAAGTAAGGAAAACACACTGAAATAAATTAACCAACATTCTAAGGGGTTTTAGGACCATATCTAGGGCTTTATTCTTTCTATCATCTAAAAAACTACTAGGCGTTTTGCTAAAGTGCTCTCTACGGCTCAAGCCTTGGGTTTAGTCTTGTAGAACCTTGGTCCTTCGCCTGTACTCATCTTGAACTCTATTCCCTTTGCGTTGACCCACTGACATGTCTTCACCCATCCGTTCTCGGCCTCTTCTAGTGTTGATGTAGGAGCGATTAATCGAGTTGGATCGAAACTTTCATCTTGTAGGGCTAGGGTAGTCATCACAGTCTCGTCCTCCACATGCCTCGATTAGTTAAACAATGTCCATAGAGCTTGGTTGTCCAATATTTCAGCTGTTTCAGTCTTGGTGAGGTGGGGTGCCTCATCCAAAGTATGACAATCATGGAAAATTTCAAATCCGGGTTTTAGCAGGCCATCCTAAACGAAGGGTTCAGGGAAGTCACAGAATGGGTGTTTTTCTCCTTCCCGGACAAACATACCATTAAGGGTTCTTTGATATGGGGGAAGAAGGGTGGTTTGTTTTTTCTTGGCTGGCTTAAGGCGTAGCCTAGACAAGCGGTCAGCAATATCTTCCTCCGTCGGCTCGTAGCCTAGGCCAAAGGGAGTACATTTGTTGGGTAGGGGATGGAACATGTAGTTCTTCTTCCTTATGCCCAATGGAGTTCCCGGGAAATAGCCTTGAGCTAGCAGTATTTTAGGGATGACCCAGGATACACGCGGATCTAGAAATGCTAAATTATAGTCCTCAATGACGTGGATGGCTTCATCCACTTGAAAACCGTAAAGGTCTTCTACAGTTTCGGCCGTTCCAACCATTGTACAACTGACGTCGAGAGGAGGGGCGCGTATTTCTAGAATTACCCCGTTATGGTTAAGTTTAACCATTTGGTGCAAGGTAGAAGCCACACCTCCTAAGTCGTGGAGCCAAGGGTGTCCTAAGAGGAGGTTGAAAGTGGGTTTGATGTCGATTATTTGAAACTCCGTGGTACGTGCCACGGGCCCGGTTTGTATTGTGAGGTTGATTTTTCCCAACACAGGCCTTCGAGAGTTATCATAAGCTCGTACCCCTTTTGTGGAGGTTTGGAAGTCATCGCTTCCTAGCCCCAAGCAATGGGCGGTTCGCAATGGGAAAACATTTACCGCTGAACCATTATCTACGAGTGCTAGGGGGATGTTTTGTCCTTTGCATCCGACCACTAGATGGAGGGCCTTGTTGTGGGCGCCTCCTTCTTTAGGTAAGTCTTTGTCAGTAAAAACTATTGTTTTTCCCACAACATCTCTTGTGACGTGGTTAACCAACGAGTCAGGTGTGATATCCGTAGGGACTGAGATGAGGTCAAGTGAGGGAATAAGTTTTTCACGATGTTCCTTTGAAGTGCACATGAGATCCCAGATGGTAATCTCGGCTTTAGTTCTTTTTAGTTGCTTCAAGAGAGGATTTTCGATGACTTATGCGACGGTGGTGTGCCGTACGTTTTCAGGAGTCTGTCTGACTGGGATGTCGTCCCCGGGAGGTGGGCGAATATCCTGTTGGTATACCCTTCCGGACCGAGTGAGATTGTCAACTTCGGGCTCTTGAGGGGTGGTGTCAATGGGAGCATGCCCGGGCCAAGTTTCAGTAAAGAGGTCCTGGCCCGATACTTGAGACAGGTAGACATCTTCCGCATCATCATCCCACACACCGCACACTTCTCTCTCGATTTGATCCATAGGGACCATGGCGAGTGGTGCACCTTGAGGCGTAATATACACCGTAGGGTCAAAGTTTTTATTTTCTGGTTGATCGAGAGAGATGTGACAAGAACCGAGTGGGCTCTTGTTGTTGTTGGGTTTGCCAACGTTAGGGAGAGGTATTACTTCGTCCTCTATCATATCCTGGATCGTGTTTTTTAGATTCCATCAGTTTTCAGTATCGTGCCCATTTCCCTGATGGAATTTGCAATAGGTGCCCTCGACCCAATATTTATTTTTGAATGAAGGGTTGGTTGTGGGGCCTATGGGTCTTAGCTTTCCTTGATTGGTTAGTCTTTGGAAGGCTTGTACCAGAGTCGGCCCGAGTGGGGCAAACTTTCGATCTCGAGTCCACCTTCCAGGGCTCCTTCGGGTTGGGGTTTCTTCTAGGGCATGGACCTCTTGGGCTTGAGGCGTGTGGCCCCTGTTGTAGGTGTTACTTTTGTTTGCAGGCTTGCTTTGTACTATTTTTGCGAGGTCATCCTCGATCTTTATTCCTACATCATAAACCCTTTTGAAGGTATCAAGGCCCAGGTATCTAAGGTGTTGTTTATAAGCTGGGTCTAGGTTGTCAATGAATTTTTGGACCAATTCCGTTTCAGGAGGCCTATTGATTAGTTGGGCCGCTTGGGCTCTCCATCTAGCAAAATAGGTCGTGAAACCTTCATTTTTCTTTTGGAAGAGGACTTCCAACTCGCGCATGGTGACTTGAAAATCCATGTTTGACGAGTATTGCTTGACGAAGACATTGACAAAGTCCTCCCAAGTGGGGAAGAGCTTAGGGTCCTTGTGGTAGTACCATTTGAGTGGCACAGGTTCCAAGGACAAAGGAAAGGCGGGCAAATAAATGGACTTGTCCACACCTTTCAAGTTCATGGCATTCACGAAGCTCAAGAGATGATCACGGGGATTGTCCGTGGCTTTGAACTTTGGTAATTTAGATGAATTGAACTTTTCCGGTAGTTTACCGGGAAAAGGTTTAGGATCGAGGGAGAAATACTTGCTCCCCATGGTTTGCTGCAGAACCATTTTTTCGATCTTCTTCTCGTTATCGAGGTCATGTTTGGCTTGCGCAGCTGCTAAGGATTCGTTTTCTATTTTCAATTGGTTCATATGTTGGGTCATTTCGACCATTTGGTCTCGTAATTCTTCCATGGACGTGTTTGAGGGTGCGAATCGAGGTTGGAGAAGCGGAGATCCTTGAAATGGGGAATGACGGATGGAGCTTGGAGTTACTAAACCTTTGTGTTGGTGATGTATCTTCGAGACGCACTAACCTTTGATTTTCAGATCGACGCCAAGTGGCAGAACCAGCCCTATGCATAAGACAAGCTAAAGTTTAGGCCCAAAGTTAAGCATTACTTAGTCTAGACTTCTGACTCTTTCTATTGGTTTACTATTCTCGCTTTTGTTGGTACACTTTTGGCTCTTCTATTGGTCATTCTTTGGATTTTCGATACATTTGCCCGTGTGACATTCAAGGTTATTTTAATTAGCATGCTCGGTTTTGGTGCCGAACATCGTCGTTATAGGAAGCCTAACAACGACACAAGGAGTTATTTATTTTATAAGTCGTTCTTAGAATCGAGTGCCTTTTTTCATACGTCCTCGTAGCAAATTTGTTGTGAATTTTTTTTATTGCTATGTATATTTTATGCGCGGGCACCGAGGCTGCTGTGCCTGACCAAAAGGCCAGGCAGCAACTTTAGCGCCCAGCTCTGGGCGTTGAAAATGATTGGCGCCCAGCCAGGGGCGCTAAAAATGCGTCCCTGACTGGTACTCGTATTCTGTTCGCGTATCCTTTTTTCGTATATACGACTTAATTTTGCGTGCTCGCCTAATAACGCTCTTTACGCGTTGTGCAGCGTTGTGGGATCCGTTACGGGCTGTCTTGGGCGTCGCTTATTTTTGTGGCGATCGCCCGGGGCTACGGAACACGTATTCTGGTATAACTCTTTTGCCAATTGGTGTTTATGAATGTTTGGGCAATTTTTAGGGTCGTTGGTTTTCTAGTATTATTTGTCACACACACAATCACATAATTCGCTACACATAACTAACATTACAACATGAAGCAAAATAATATGTCACGTAGTTTATGATAGGCTTCTATGGGTAATATTTGCGCCGACTTGGTACCGCTTCTATCGTCGATCCAACACATGCCCCGGTCGAGGTAGTGCATTCACGAGCGAAATTCGTCCCAAGAGGCCAATCACGATGTAAGCCAAGGGGGCATGCACCAATGAGAGGGACCTAGTGGGCGAGCGATTGGGTTTGGGACAGGTGTACTACTAGCGAAAGTGCTGAGTGGACAACATTCGAAGCGTTTGCACCCCCCGGGTGGCGCTAGGTATCCTTATTCCCAACTCCTGAGATGAAACATGCCAAGGGAGCCAAGATTCGTTATGCGGTTCTATCCGTTCACATTAATATGCTGATTTTCAGGTCGTCCCAACTTGATAAGGAAATAAACGCGGGGTAGGATCGTTTCACCCTTCGGCTACTTTGATTACCTACGAGAACGAGTATTTCATTAACGTTCCCCAGCGGAGTCGCCACTGTTAGGGGGTCGAAAAAGCACGAGGCCAATACATGACGTCGTCCCTCGTGGGCGTGACGTTGTCAGATCAAGCGTATTTGGATTTCCTGTGAGTTTACACCCAATCGACTAGTAATATAGGATTCGCCATTCAGTTTTTAACGACAATGAGAAAAACTGACAAAACACGGTTATCGTGACATAAAGGGAGTGCAATTATGTTCGACAACGACGGCCATAGGTTCCCTTGTGATCCCTGGTGTGGGGATCGCTCAACGTACACCTGTAGGGCATAGATTGAGAGTTCGGGGGACTATAGCTACCGAGAGGAGTGCTCATCGATAATACTCCAAAGGCAGGTTATCCTTACTAGCTCAGCATAAATAATTGAAGGGACATGCGTTAAACTATTAAACTATTCTGAATTGATTTTAGCAATATGCAACACATAACACTAAATCGATCGTGATTATCTTATTTAGATTGATTTAAGGTACCTAGCATGATAATTCAATTGTCCAAGGTATTATCTTATTAGGCGTGATAGATCAATCAAGTTAATAGTTTGACAATTTTATAAAAGGGTGATGAAAGCGATTAAATCATATGAGGGACACATTACAACGCACCCTTGAGAGGTGCGTTGTGGTTCTCAGAAAACTAACCACTTGGCTTTGGTATTTCTGCTTTTATTTATCGAATCTCGGGTTTCTAAGCAATGTTTCAGTATTTAGGCTTAATTCATCAAGCTACAAGGGGCAGGATGCGTTCTTTTTGGGTCGATTGCGACAGAACGCTGGATCAATTTCGCAGCGTGAGGCTTAGGCTTAAGGCTAGAGTCAATACTCAGGTTTTTGGAATTGTGTGTTATTTTTCACGTCGGTTTTAGGCTGTATTTATAGGAAAAGAGTGTGTGGAAAGATAGATTTTAAGATACGAATCCAAAAAGAATCCGGAGATAAAACGGCCACAGGCATTTTCAGCGCTCAGGGCTGGGCGCCGAAGATTTCGTCGCCCAGATCTAGGCGTTGAAAATGGGATCTGGGCCGAGTTCTTTGTCAGATTTGGACTCTTAAAACACGGAGCTTTGAGATATATCCGAGTCTTTTAGTGCGTATTAACTTTATGACGGAATGCGTCTGGGCCCGTTACGAACTCTAGGTTCGTTAGGAATTTAATTAATACGTAACTCTTATTATCGAATTATAGCAGGAATGCAAATTCTATCTCTTTTAGGATTTATGTTGGAGTGCAACACCTAATTCTGACAGGTTTCTATCTTTTATGACTTTGCCACTTTTAACAACTACCTTTTATGGCGGTTACTATTCTTAGCAGGTTTCTATAAATAGCAGTTTTGACTGAAATGAAAGGGTGATCGAGATTCGGTATTTTATAGGAGATGCGTTGCCAAGTGGAGATTTATGTTCTCATCATCGAACCTTCCCTTTCGGGAATGGGGACAAAAGTAGGTGTCTACAACTACGCATTGATATAAGTGATAAAGTAGTGTTGTAATTGGTATTGCTCTGTTGTGGCTACTTGTATTAGTTATGTGCTTAAGCCTTATTAAAATATTAATTATGAAAAGTGTAATCTCTAAAGGAAAAGCCCGTAAGGGTTAGGAACAGGTTGCCCTTCTAGATGTTGTTCTATCGGTGCACTTTAGTGGAGACCCGGTAGGCTTTTAGTAGGTTTGTATTATTCTGTCAAACTTTCTGTTTAGTCTTCCTCCTAATTCTATTGGTGCGCGGTCGCGGAGACCCGTAGTTAATTAGTGAGGGGTGTGCACACTAGGGACATTTTGTACTCATCTTGCTTTGGCCATTCTCAAGGGTTACACGCGACCCTTAGCGTTCTCTTTCCCTCACTTAATTAATATTGATCTTTTGTGATAATTTTTTTAATAATGGAGTTATTAAATTGATACTTGTTGTTTAAATTACTTATTTTATATACTCAAAACGGTTTCAAAACCAAAAATTATTTATTTTACGGGATGGAGTTGGAATTACTCAGTTTATCTGATTTTTGGGAGTTCGTCTCTCTTGTCTCTTTTCTATTTATTTTTGCAGGTTGGTAAAGGTACTTGGCTACGAGTGAGGAGACGCTTAGAATAATCACCTAGTCAAGGGACAATTTCTATTCCAGTTTAAGTTGAACTTTTTTATTTATTTTATGGGGATTAATTGGTTGTAAATTTTTTATGGGCCACCTTTTAGACCACTTAGTTAATTTTGACTTTAATGGTTTTAAGTTGTTTTGTTGCTTTGCATTTATTTTCTAAGGAGAATAAATGTAGCAGTGACACTCTCAAGGTTTGGACGATGAATTTATTAAATAAAAACACGGTTTTTTATTATATAAAAGGTCCAAATTCTGGGGTGTTACAAGCTTTTTGTGTGAACACAATTCCATGTTTGATGGTTTTTATCCTTAAAATCAATTTGCAACCAATAGATGTAAATCATTCTTGCAAATCAACAAAATTTCAATTTTGTCATCAAAACATTGAGTATGTTTTTATGGCCTTTAACCAATTAAACATTAAGTCTATATATGGCCTCTAACCATTTCAGGGAATCTATATTTCGTCATAGCTTTCTTACAAGTCACATACTCATTATTATCTTGATAATAGTTTGACTGCAAGTTGTAGGTTTCTTCACTATCTAATAAAAGAATCTTATAGTTTTAGTGACCTGAACTCTATGTTTCTTCACTATCTAATAGAAGAATCTCATAATTTCATTGACTTGAACTCTATGTCTACTTGGGTATAGAACATCAAACAATAGAATATCAACAGGCACTTTGAGAGTCCTTTGAATATTCTGTTCTCCTTGAAGCACTTGTAAAGTCTTCTAAGAGATGTCTATTCTTTAAAGCCACTTCTAAAGTCCTTAAAAAATACGTGTTCGGATTTTCTAAAGAACTTCGAAAAGCCTCCGGAATGTTCGTTTATGTTTGTTGTTCGCCTCGAATACTTTTGAGGTCTATTTTCCCCCACTTGGCATTTTGAAAACGAATCTCCAAAATGACAGTATTTCGAGCAAACAAACATTATGTTCTCAAAAATTCGTGGTAGAAACAATACCCTTGTGTCTCATTTGAATAAATCACAATGAAACATATATCTATACTTGGGCCTTAGTTTGTTGAATAACAAACACTAAGCTCCCACAGAGTTTAGCAACTCTTTATATATATATATATATATATATATATATATATATATATATATATTATTGAAAAGATATTCTGAAATTACTTTTCAATAGCTTTGACGAAATTGGTTTAGTTTGGTGGTAGTTGAGCATTTTGTTTTAGAAATTATAGGAAAAGTCTTTATGATTCATCATTGATCGAATCAAGTACTAATTGACTCGATCATTCCAACTTAGATATGCCATATCTTATGGAGCTAGATCGTGAACACACAATCATTGATGATCATTTTTGGTCTTAAAGTAATCATCGTCATGATCTAACCTAGATCTTTATGATTTCTTGCCATGGGGATTTTTTATACTTCTGAATCTTTGAACTAGCCAAACAGATTCAAACTTATATCACTTTGAGTAAATAAACTAATATTTACTCAAATCCTAGGTGAAATAATAAAGTCATAAAATCTTTCTTTAGCTTTGAACTCTATTGTCTAGGGGTTCTAACAATAGTTCATCTTTTGTTACTTTCAACAAGTAAGACTAACTTGTCTTGAATGATCTAGAAATCAATCAACTTTCAAAAGTCCATCAAAATAGAGCTTTAGAATGTTAACTTGTTGATATGGTCTAAGCAACAGTGCCAAAGATTATTGGAACTCAAATCAAGGGATTGATTTGAACCTAGTAAAGTTCTTCTTGTTAAAGAGTTGTTTGTTTTAATCAAGCATACATGACTCAACCCGTAAATTACCATTTCATCCAAATAAACAAACAAACATTGTTTTTGTTTTTCTTAAATGTGAGTCTTTCTGTGTTTGAAGCAGAAATTTAGGTATGCTGATTATAGCCATTAAGTTCCAGCCTTGAAAGGACTTAAAACAAACTAGATGACCCTACAACTAATGTAGCATTTCCATGCTTCATTTCTCACTTGTAGGCCATTTGTGTAGCCTATCTTCCATTGTTTGAGTTATTACCGAAGTAAGAACCTCAAGCGGTATATGATACCAAAGAAGTTTGATTGCTAGGTCACTTCTCTTTAAACATAAACTTTTAGGTAGAAACGGAATCGTAAATTCCTTTCATTTGTTCCTTGTTTTCCTATTTCTTGTACCCTTTCTTATAGTCTTAAAAATTGACTTCTCTAGTGTTGACTTTTATATTTTGTTAGACAAGTCCAATGTCACTCCAACAAAGTTCTTACCATTTTATTTATGTTGAATATTCTTTTTCAACTAGATGATCTTACCAGAAGCTTCTAAAGTTCTCTAAGCATCGATCTATTCGAATGTCTAGGGACTAGACTCATTCGAGAATTAAATGGACAAAGATATTAGGTTGTTAACCATTGATAAAGCTGAGCGTTTAAACTCAATGCTTTATGATCTCAAAACTACATTGTATTTTGAATTCACAAGCACCAATCGGTTTGCCATTCGACTTTGATACTCGAAAACAACCATAAAAGTCGATATAAGAAACGTACATTTAAATTGCTCATTTTCTCTCATTTCCGTGAATCGTTCTTGGATTCACTACCAATCGAGGAAATTTACTGTTACCCTTCCAAAAGGATTTACTGCAGCGCAAGACATTTAATTATAAACAATAATTAAAACATACATTGAAGCATGCAAAGTCTAATCATTTATCATGAGTAATAACTTGAGAATTAAAGCAATCATACAATTTAAATAAGTCATTGGCATTTTATTCAAATTTATTGTTCCGGCAGGTGTGAATAAAATGATTCCAAGACCCTTAAATCATTGAAGAATTAAGCACATTATGTATTTAGACTCAATTCTAAAATACTTTAGGTAAGCAAATCTTTTGCTAATAGTCTAGAAACTACTCTTGGTTGATAGGTACGTCTAAGAACTTATTAGGTAAACCTATCCCGTTTTCCACGACATAAAAGGACTCCTTACTTATATCGTTGAGTTTCACCAAAACTAACATGTACTCACAATTATTTGTGTACCTTACCCCTTTAGGATCAATAAGTAACACCTCGCTATGGCGGAAAACTATTACTAAGATTGATGTAAAAGTAAGAGTTATTTTGGCATGGCACCTTTTAACTCAATTTTTAAAGTTTGGAACTTAAGGCTCTTACTATGTTGGTTAGATTTTAAGTGAACTAAAATCCTTAATCATGCAACATAATCAAGCCATAATCTCATGTATGATTAAGACATATTTAAAGAAATAAATAACTTAAAGCATGCATAAGATATAAATGTGATCTAGTATGGCCCGACTTCATCTTGAAGCTTCAACTTCAAATTCCGTCTTGAAAATGGATTGGAAACTCTGTCTTGAATTTCACCATGGGAGGCGCCATTTTCTTCAAATAGGATATGCTATGATTGAAACTAATTACAACTATTTGATGGTACGCAGACCATATTTAAATTAAAAACTTTGGTGCATTAGACCAATTTTACATTCAAATTAATGGTACGCAGACCATATTTTCTATCCTATTTGGGCCATACTAGTCACTTTCCATAACCTGCAAAACAGTACATATACAATATACCATTCACCTATTCATTTATCAATGAATGGCCCACGTAGCTGGTTAGTAGAACATATTATGCATCACATAAATATTTGCATCAATTAATCAAGGCTTCCAATAATCTACAAATTATTCAATCCTTATTAATTCTAATCGAGTTGTTTTAACCTTAAATGAATGTAGACCTAATCAAGAGTTTATGACTAAAACTCTACCACTAAAACCAAGAATTTTACATGATTTACGAATTTTAAACATAAAATTGTATTTCCTAGTCCAAACGGAAACTTACAAATTTAATTAAAATTTAAAGCTCATATAAATTATTATTTAAATCCTTTAATTTATTTTCAGTTGATTAAATTAATTAATTTAAATTCCATCAAGGTTTTAATTTTAGTAAAATAATTAGTATAAATAAATTTATAACAATTAAATTATTCAGAATTAAATTCCGAGAAAAAACTAAATTACGAATTTAAATTTAATCAACCGAAAAATCAAAATTATAACGTACCAATCGGGCCAAGACAAGGCCATGGGCTCGCACCCATGCCTCATTGAGGCCTCGTAGCATGCCTTGCTACTCGCATTGATCGTACCGCAAGCCACGAGCAGCCACGCTCAAACGCAGCAAGCCGAGCAAGCCACGCTTGCGCGCAGCAGCTCGCTCGCTGTGGCAGGGGCACCCTTGGTGGGCGCGGCTGTGGGGCAATGCTCGGTGTGCGAGCCAGCGCCCACTGCCCATGCACGACCACGCTTGCTGTTGCTGCCTTGCTTCTTGCCCTTCCGCCCACGTGCTCGTAGCACACAGCGCATAGCAGGGCTGCTCGTTGCACCGTACCGCATGGGCGACAGCTCCCTTGCTCGTCGACGCATGCCCGCACTATACAACACCCCTTAAGGGTAACACTTAGCGTCCATTGCTTCGTGCGTGCAAAATTCGTGAACGGATTTTATAAAAATCAAAACTTTTATTATTTAAATTTATTGACGAATTAATAAATCATATTAATTTCATAAATTTAGGGCGAAAAATCGAAAATTTATTATTCAAATTAATTTTCGATTATATTTATTTTCATGGATTCAAATCTAGGTCATAAAATTTTAAAACTTTTCAATTTTAATCAATTTTACGGTGGTTTTTAATCATAGGTTTCTAATTAAATTGCTAATTAATTATGAAAATCAAATCAAATTCTAAATTATTCGAATTTCAACAAATTAATTACAATTACAAATTAGGTTACGTTGTATAGTTAACAAGGTTAGGCTTTAAAATTGTTAAACATATACAATAGGTCAATCATAGATTCAAGATTTACATAAAAGATTCGCAAATATTTAATTTAACATCGTAAAAATTATAAATTTTGCGTTCGAAAAACTAAAACCTCCGAAAAGTCATAGTTAGGCTTCGAATTTGGGAATTCTGGGTTCGGCATCAAATATTTGATTTTAGTCAAAATTTTAAAACGTCGTTTACATGCGAAATTCACTATAAAATTATACGATTTCGACCATTATTGACTAAACTGCCGAAAATCCTGCGAACATATAATTAAATAATCGCACGAATTTGCAATAAATTACATAAATCGAAATTAATCACCCCTTTAATTCATTGCAAATTTATAAAATTTAACCATGTTAACTATAATTGATTATGGAATTAATTAGAGGCTCGTGTGTAGACACCTACTTTTGTCCCCATTCCCGAAAGGGAAGGTTCGATAATGAAAACATAAATCTCCACTTGACAACGCATCTCCTATAAAATAACGAATCTCAATTCCCCTTTTCATTTCACCCGAAACCTGCTATTTATAGAAACCTGCTATTTATGGAAACCTGCTAAAAATAGTAACTGCCGTAATGGGCAGCTGTTAAAAGTGGCAAGTCATAAAAGATAGAAACCTGTCAGAATTAGGTGTTGCACTCCAACATAAATCCTAAATGAGATAGAAACTGCGAGAGAATCCTATTCCTAATACGATTCGAAAATAAGAGTTACGTATTGATCAAAATCCTAACGAGCCTAGAGTTCGTAACGGGCCCAGACGCATTCCGTCATGAAATTGATACGCACTAAAAAGACTCGATTAAGTCTCAAACACTACGGATTTCAGGAATCCGAATCTGACTAAGAAAACAGCCCAGACCCTATTTTCAACGCCTGGCTCTGGGCGCTGAAAATACCTGGGTACGTGTTTTTTTCCTAATTCTTTGTGGATTAGAACTCTGCAATTCTATCTTTCCACAAACTCTTTTCTATAAATATAGCCCAAGTTCGACGTGAAATAAACAACACACAATTCATATTCTGAGTATTGACTCCAACCCTTAGCCTAAGCCTCACGCTGCGCAATTGTTCACGCGTTCTGTCGCAATCGATCCATAAATCGAACAGAACGTATCCCGTCCCATAATTTGAGATTCGTTAAATAAAAAGGAGAAATAGCAAAGTCAAAGTGGTTAGTTTTCTGAGAACCGTGACGCACCTCTCAAGGGTGCGTCGTAATGTGTCCCTTTTCTATGATTTAATTGCTTTCCTCGCCCTTTTTATGAACTGTTAAACTAACTAAATCTGATTGTTCTACCACGCCTAACAAATATAATATTTTTGGGAGATGGGATTATCATGCTAGGTCCCTTAATGCAATCTAAATCAGATAATCGCGATCGATCTAGTATTATATGTTGCATATTGCTAAAATCAACTCAGATTAGTTTAATAGTTAACGCATGTCCCTTCAATTATTTATGCTGAGCTAGTAAGGATATCCTGCCTCTGGAGTTATCGACGAGCGAATTACTCCTCTCGGTAGTTACAGTCCCATCCCAAACCCAATCACTCGCCCACTAGGTCCCTCTCGCCTGCATGCCCCCTTGGCTTGCACTTGCGGGTTGGCCTCTTGGGCGAAATTCGTCTGTTGAAGACACTACCTCGACCGGGGCATGTGTTGGATCTTCGATAGAAGCGGTACCAAGCCAGGCGCAAATAATTACCCATAGAAGCCTATCATAAACTACATGACATGTTATTATCGCCTCATGATGAATGTTAGTTATGTGTAGCGAAATATGTGATTGTGTGTGACAAACTATCCTAGAAAACCAACGACCTTAAAAATTGCCCAAACATTCATAGACTAATTTGCCAAAGAGTTATACCGAAATACGTGTTCCGCAAACTCGAATGATCGCCACAAAAATAAGCGACGCTCGGGATGGCCTGTAACGAATCCCACAAACGCTGCACGACGCGTAAAGGACGTTATTAGGCAAGCACGCAAAATCGAAGTCGCATAAAAGTAGACGCAAACAAAAAATGAAAACCAGCCAGGGACGCATTTTCAACGCCCCTGGCTGGGCGCCAGAATTTCTCACGCCCTACGCTGGGCGCTGAAGTTGTTGCATGGCCTTTTGGTCAGGCGCAGCAGCCTCGGTGTCCGCACATAAAAAAAATGTACGTAGCAAAAAAAAAAAAATTCGAAAAAAATTGCTGCGAGGGCGTATGAAAAGGCACTCGATTCTAAAAGCGACTTGTAAAAAATAAAATAACTCTTTGTGTCGTCGTCAGGCCTCCTATGGCGACAATGTTCGGCTCCGAAACCAAACACGCTAATCGAAATAAACTTGAATGTCACATGGGCAAAGTATTCAAAAAAAATAATGTTCAAATGAAGTTTTCAAGGAAAAATAATGTTCAAAATAAATCCGAGTCTAGACTAGGCTATGCCAAAGTACAATCTAAATCCTAAGTCTTAATTGTCTTATCCATAGAATCGGTCCTAATGCTTGGTGTCGTTCTGCAAGTTAAAAGGTTAAACCATATTGAGTCTCCCTTCCTAACATTTAAATCAATAAGCACCCATATGTAGTTGTCATCCCTTGCTAATAATCCACGGCCTCAATACTCTCTCTCACCAATAAAAATAATATATTATAGTATTTGCAAAATGGAAGCAGTCACATTCTGAAAATCATTCCCCCATGGTCGCACAACCCCCAAAGTGAACCTAAGGTGTCAATACCATTAGCAAAAATTAATGGCCTCAAGGCTTATGATCACATGGGGTCACGACTATCATAGTCCTCTTGAGCCACTCGCTCCTTGAAGTACCCCTAAGTACGGACTAAAAAGATTTTCCATGAATACAACATGACCAACCATGAAAATACCCAAATCGGTATGACATAATGATTCTAGTCTTGAAAAAATAAAAATTCGATCTCCCCAATTAACTACCTTGCCAACATTAAGCAAAATGGCGCATGACAAATGAACACCCAAGGGTTAAAATCTAAAGTGTCAACCAACGAAAGTTATGGTCCAATTAGCCTAAAGTCTGAGAGTCGTTTGGTCAAGTATTATAGGCTTACGCCATGTCATTATTTTGAGTCTAGGCCACCTCCTTGTATTCTTACACGGGTTATAATCAGAAAGATTAATGAAAGTTTGAGTCTAAATCACAACTTCCAATTAAATCCCAGAAACTGGAATCTGAAAAGAAGCAAAAAATTATTTTCGATGTAATTCTTTCGTTAAAATTCAATAAGGTAAAAACAACATTTTGAATCTACGCTATTTGAACATTTTAAGAAACGACTATATACGCTTGCAAAGTAAGACAATTTAAAGGTCCACCCTAGGCCTACTAAAATTAAAAGGTCCACTATAGGCCTACCAAACGAGGCTCACTCAGTCTCGCCTCGTGACTCAAAGACCACAACCATCTACCTTTTAGCCCAAATTGATTGAAGGATTTATGTTGGGGAGAAATTCCGAGCAAAAAGAAAAAATAGAAAGAGAAAAGGGAGAGCGAAAAGAGCAAGCCATGAAATACTTAGCCCGTACCTCCCAAAGTGCGAAATTTACCCAAGTGAACGAAGAATTGAGTCAACCAGTCCAAATCATAAGATTCTACGATCTCTACCCTTTCCAATCCTTATGCCCTTGGACGCCTTCGCTCTGGGGTCCCTGTTCATCTCATTTAACCCATCCATGTTCTCATTGCCATAACCCAAGAAACCATTACCTCGACCCTTGTTCTTGAACTTATTATCAACTGCAAACCACGTAAGGTCATTGACACGTGCGTCATACCCATTATTTCAAAACCTGCTCTTACATCACCATTAGCATAATGACCATATAACTTGTTTGGATACATCCTGTAGAGATACCCTTGCGCCGTCCCCATGCTACTCATTGGCCTTGGTTGATGTAAACTCATGACCCTAGCTTGAGGCTGCAAATTGTGAGTCCTAGCAGATATAATCCTCATGCTTGACCAATACCTATACAAATTATCCTATCTCATTCAACCCATCTTTCAAACCGTCTTGAGTCACGAATATAAAAAAAAAGGAAAACAAATGAAAAGTACAAAAAAGTAATAAATAATAAAAAAGGAACTTTGCAAAGCGCCTCTAAAGTTAGTCTAAAAAGAAAAAGGAGCATTTAGCGCACCAAAAAAGATCCGCCCAGAAATAATTTTCAGCGCCCACAGCTGGGCGCCGAAATCTTTAGCGCCCCAGCCTGGGCGCTGAATCTCTCTGCTTGCCAAATTTTTTCCAGAAGTGCTCGTCATTTCATCCGCACATGCACGGAAAAATAACGAACACTTGGAGGGGTACAACACGTATTCAGGTATACGTACCAAAAAAACACATGAAAAGAAAATACATGTACTTAAAAAATAAAACAAAATTTTGGCTTACGGCAAAGCAGCAGATTAAAATAATAATGAACTTCACTTATCTCATCCTATTTCAAACATTACGGTTCCACCTCAGAACGTACTTGTTTAAAATCAGCATTCTAAGAAACCATTTTCTAGGCTAAGAACTACGCAAGACCTGATTCCAAATTAAATCTATTTAAGGCGGATACGTAGGCAATCCATGATTCGGTCCAACCAATATTAAAGCCTATAGAAAAACAAGAATAAAAATAGAAGTCCCTTATTGAAATTTAATTACTTGCAATCCAAGTCGAAAGAAAAATTGAAAGCACGAAGAAGAATCCAAGTCATCAAGATGCCAAAATGAGAACACATCGAAAAATAATAAGGGCACGTACCCTTGCCAGAAGGAGCACTCACACTCCTAGGAACTTAGCCAAGACTCAGAAGATCGCTTTGCCTCAATGGGGGCTAGCGCAAGCGTCCATGACCTCTAAAGTACTCAACTTGACCCTCCCTAAAGCGAACTAACTCACTTAAAGACTTTCTTTCACCACTAGACATAGTCGCTCACTTAAAGACCTTCTTTCACCACTAGACACAGTCATTATCGCCAATAAATAGTAAAGGCAGTAAACTTGCAATAAAGAAGATTGTTCTACGGCATTGCCTCATCGTTCCTTCGAACTCAGGGCACCCGTTCATGGTAATTCAAATGCTTGCGAATCTCCTTCGAAAAAAAATATTCTATTGTCAATAGGACTTGGCACTTAACCAAGGCTCACCCTACTCAGGCATATGACACGGGCATCTAAAAATCGAAATCTGAAAGCATCATTAATGGGAAGACATAACAGCAACTGGGGACTAAAAAATTGAAATGAAAAGAGCTAGGGAAAGAACTAAGTATACCTTGACCTTTTGTACAGACATACACCAAGTAAATCTAAGTCAATTTGAAAACGGTTTATATTCCCGCAATTCTGGAAAAGATGGCCCTAAAAGCCTAAAGCATATGCCAAACAGGCACAAGTATATCTTAAAGCCTGCACCCTGGCTTCCAGCAAATCCTTAGACAGCATTTCAAAAATCGTAACAGTATTTTGATTCACTCATGTAATCCTGTACGAACCCTTCTATAAGTCAACCTACTTAGGACACCTCGGATTGTACACAGTAGGACTCGGATTTCAAATAATTTTCAAAAGACTTCTTCAAACATAATAAAGTGTCGTTGGTTTAAGCTAAGTATGCGTTTTGCAAGTGAGTCAAAGATATTTCTAAATATGATTATGGGTAAAGAAAGGCACCTAGATTTTGGTCAAGGCACACTTCAACATGTGATTACCTTGACCATGGAAATATCGCACAATACGACATTTACAAGAGAAATAGCAGATCACTACTCGAACGTACCTCGCACTAAACGAGTCTTGTTCAAACTATTCATGATCCATGTCACCATGAATGCACAAAAACGTATTCAAGGCATTATAGCACCAAGCCAATCCCGTAGCTACAGTTGGAGGCTTGAGAAAAACACTCTAAAAATGCTCGAAATGACGATTTCATCGCAAATTCTCGACGCTAATGCTATACATATATCATAGGGGCACAATCCTAAGCTTTAATCATGTAAAAAGAACCTTAGAATGGCTACAACCCCTCCCAAATTCTAAGCACCACTTAGAAGATATAAAGTCACCCCACTAACAAGGGTAACTGAAAATCGCGAGTCACCAAAACTCCGATCAAACTACTGCACATAACGCTCGCCCTACAAGCGCCCGTTACACAGTCTACCTCATTCCAAAGCAAAAGCGAAAGAAAAAAATTAAGGATAAGAACTGTCAAAATATACTCAGAAATCATTTTCAACGCCCAGAGCTGGGCGCCGATATCTTTAACGCCCCAGCCTGGGCGCTGAATCTTTCTGCTAGCCAAGTTTTGCCCAGATAAAAAAAAAGGGGAAGAAACACCTATGAATCCTCGCATCGAACGAAGTAATAAGCCGTGCAAACCCACGCAGAAGATGCTACACTTGTTCGAACACCTGAACGAGGCATGATGAAGTACTCCAATACAAAAAATAATAATATCCCAACACCTAGAGGAATGTTCTAAGACACGCCGTTAGGCCACACAAGCCTACGTCGCACCATAAGTTCAACCGTTCCACGGTACAAGTCTAAAAGAAGAGTAACGCATATTGCACTAATGTAGGCACGACCAAAGAGCATGTGTAAAAGAGGCAAAGACTACTTATCGCCCAAATTCAAAATGCAAGCCACACGACTTCTACATTAAGGATTAAAGGTAGCAAAATATTACCTACCACGAAAGGGATGGCTCGCACCTACACGAGCGGAACCCCAAGGCATCTTTCTCGAAAGAACCTACAAAAATCGTACGCCAAAAGGAAGCATCCCAACATGCATACTTGGGGGCTCCAAGCTACGAAACAACCATAGCAAAATAAAAATCTCGAAGCAAATGTTTGAACAATCAAAAGGGCACGATGTTTGAGCCCACCTCGTAAATGGGCCTGAACCCTATCAAGCTCCTAAGCACACTATTCAAAATCAGTCATTGCTCAAAAAAAAAATGATTCAAGCAAACTGATTAATGGACCGCACACAACGGTCATTCTATGAACGCTCATTCGCACATTCATATCATCATTCTAAGTATCGAACATTTACGAACGCGTTCAAAAGAAGAAAAAAAAGAGAAAGAAAAACGAACGAACAAGAGGCCAACTGTGTCATCAAGAAACCTCGCCAGAATTCATTTTCAGCGCCCAGTGCCGGGCGCCGAAATCTTTAACGCCCAGGAACGGGCGCCGAAAATGAACCTAGGCTCAAAAAAGGGCCCTAACTTCTAATGGGCCCTGCCGCATCCATTCGACTCGAATATTGCCGATTTCCTTACTGAAAGTAGCACCTCACGACCTTGTCAAAAGTAGCACACCACTAAGAAGATCGCTCGCACTTACGAGCACGATCCCAAACACAATCAAGGACATTACAAAATGCGTATCCCCAAAGAACCTCTTTGACAAAAACTGACCGCCAAGCACGAATGCTTGGGGGCTCGAAAGAAAATATATATTATGAAAAGTTAAAACAATATTCCCATACTACGTTGTACGAAGTCCCGTGTTTGGATGTCTCCAAAGATAAAACCGGTTTACGACCTCAAGACAAAGGTCGCCGTTGATACTTATACCTAGTCCCCTAATCAAGGACCCCAGTAGTGGCAAAATTGAGCCGAAAAGACTAGCTCAAAACCATGAAAGATGATGACCACAAGACAATGGTCCGTCTAAGCACGTTGTCAACCCACATTCAGGTTGCAACTAAATCCGAGCATCCCTCGAAAGAATTCGCTCTTACAAGAATGAATAAAAAGAAATTCTCAAAAGAAATCACGATGAACAAAAGAAATAGGGACTTGCCCACCTCAATCGGGAAAGATCGCGCCACGAACCACGCGAGTTCCAAATCGAAAAAACGAATTCAGGGATGTCCACCCTCAGCGGACAGGGCTCGCCCCCCTCCAGCGGGCGGGGTTTGCGTCACTAGCCGCTCAGGTCCTCAGTTTTCGAAAAATAGAATCTTCAAAAAACAAAAATGAAACAGGCTCGCCATCTTTAGCCGGCGGGGTCTACGTCACAAACCACGTAGGTCCTTATTTTCAAAAAGCACAAACAAATTTCAAAATAGATTCGTCCACTTCTATCGGACGGGGTGTCCACCCTTAGCGGACAGGCTCGCCATCTTTAGCCGGCGGGGTCTGCGTCACTAACCGCGCAGGTCCTTAGTTGTTGCAGCAATAACTTTTTCTGGTTTTCCGTTTTTTCCAAAAAAAAGCGATGTGAGTAGCTTTCCCTTTTTCAAAAATTAAAGGATTGGTTTTCCATTTTTCCCAAAAACGATGTGAGTAGCTTTTGGTTTTCCGTTTTTCCAAAAAAAGAACGATGTGAGTAGCTTTTGGTTTTCCGTTTTTCCAAAAAAGAACGATGTGAGTAGCTTTTGGTTTTCCGTTTTTCCAAAAAAGAACGATGTGAGTAGCTTTTGGTTTTCCGTTTTTTCCAAAAAAGCGATGTGAGTAGTTTCCCTTTTTCCAAAGATTGGTTTTCCGTTTTTTCCAAAAAAGAACGATGTGCTGGATTTTCCTTCGTTTTACGTCCCATAAAAACAAGGGGGTTTTCTCGTTTAGCTAACCCTGAAAATGAGAATCTTTAAAAACATTTTTTACCTCGTGATTGGGCTTGGCCAGGCCCAATTACACTTTATAGCTTTGATTTCGAAAACATCTGTAGCTACTCCCAATGACAAAGTGAGGGAGTTTCTACGCACCTTTAGATCCTTCCAATGACAAAGTGAGGAAGTTTCTATACTATCCGTTGACAAATCCCAATGACACGTGAGGGATATGTCGACACTTCAAGTGATGACCCTTAAGTCAAATGTTATCACTCGGGGGCTCGTGAGACCCTCGCCAAAACAGGTCACCATGGCTTGTGCGAGGCACTCCGTCTAATACTTTGACCATCGTCTTACTCCAAGACTCAGTCAAAGTGGGGGCTAACTGTAGACACCTACTTTTGTCCCCATTCCCGAAAGGGAAGGTTCGATGATGAAAACATAAATCTCCACTTGACAACGCATCTCCTATAAAATAACGAATCTCAATTCCCCTTTTCATTTCACCCGAAACCTGCTATTTACAGAAACCTGCTATTTATGGAAACCTGCTAAAAATAGTAACTGCCGTAATGGGCAGCTGTTAAAAGTGGCAAGCCATAAAAGATAGAAACCTGTCAGAATTAGGTGTTGCACTCCAACATAAATCCTAAATGAGATAGAAACTGCGAGAGAATCCTATTCCTAATACGATTCGAAAATAAGAGTTACGTATTGATCAAAATCCTAACGAGCCTAGAGTTCGTAACGGGCCCAGACGCATTCCGTCATGAAATTGATACGCACTAAAAAGACTCGATTAAGTCTCAAACACTACGGATTTCAGGAATCCGAATCTGACTAAGAAAACAGCCCAGACCCTATTTTCAACGCCTGGCTCTGGGCGCCGAAATCTTCGGCGCCCAGGCCTGGGCGCTGAAAATACCTGGGTACGTGTTTTTTCCTTATTCTTTGTGGATTAGAACTCTGCAATTCTATCTTTCCACAAACTCTTTTCTATAAATATAGCCCAAGTTCGACGTGAAATAAACAACACACAATTCATATTCTGAGTATTGACTCCAACCCTTAGCCTAAGCCTCACGCTGCGAAATTGTTCACGCGTTCTGTCGCAATCGATCCATAAATCGAACAGAACGTATCCCGTCCCATAATTTGAGATTCGTTAAATAAAAAGGAGAAATAGCAAAGTCAAAGTGGTTAGTTTTCTGAGAATCGTGACGCACCTCTCAAGGGTGCGTCGTAATGTGTCCCTTTTCTATGATTTAATTGCTTTCCTCGCCCTTTTTATGAACTGTTAAACTAACTAAATCTGATTGTTCTACCACGCCTAACAAATATAATATTTTTGGGAAATGGGATTATCATGCTAGGTCCCTTAATGCAATCTAAATCAGATAATCGCGATCGATCTAGTATTATATGTTGCATATTGCTAAAATCAACTCAGATTAGTTTAATAGTTAACGCATGTCCCTTCAATTATTTATGCTGAGCTAGTAAGGATATCCTGCCTCTGGAGTTATCGACGAGCGAGTACTCCTCTCGGTAGTTACAGTCCCCCGAACCCTCAATCTCTACCCTGCGGGTGTACGTTGAGCGATCCCAACCACCAGGGATCACAAGGGAACCTACGGCCGTCGTGGTCAAACATAATTGCACTCCCTTTATGTCACGATAACCCGGTTTTGTCAGTTTTTCTCATTGTCGTTAAAAACTGAATGGCGACTCCTATATTACTAGTCAATTGGGTGTAAACTCACAGGAAATCCAATTACACTTGATTGAATAAAAAGAATCGTCACACCCACGAGGGACGAGGTCACGCATTAGCCTCGTGCTTTTTCGACCCCCTCACATCGTGATACCACTGTTAGGTTATGACAAATATAAAACATATATTTCATGCGGAAAAACCATAGAGCCAGGAATCCAAATTAATTGCCACATAGTCAATTAGCATAATCTAGGATACATACATGTGACGCCTGCCTTCCCTAGCTGCTCCCGAACCGAACAAGAACAAGTTTAGGACTCCAAGTGTCATCCCTCCGTAGATAGTCCACAGCACGTTCAGATCCGCCTTAGATTCAATTAACTAGAATTTAGCCTAAGGTTTTATGTTATTCGTACTTAATTATTTGGCATATTATTAAGCTTAGTTTAATCTTAAAACTATATGAATACTTTAGATTGATGTATATAAATTGTGATTCCCATCACCTATTTATAGGGTAGGATTATCGGAACTAGGAACCTACTAGGATTCAATTTATCTAATTCAATTAGAATTAGACATAAATTAAACATTTGTTTTTAGTGTTTAGTTGAACGACTAACTCTAGTAGATTTAGGAAAATAATCTAATCGGACAAATCCTAAGCAACTAAGGATTCAAAGCTTTGCACGAACATCGACCACACACACGAACAGCCCACAAGGGCCCTGTCCGCGCGCGCGGCCCAACAGCGCTGGCGCGGCCCATGCGTGGGCGCAGCCAGCCTGCTGCCTCGCCAGTGGCTGGGCCTGGCCTCGCCTTGCGCTTGGCTGGGCCTGCCTTGGTGGGGGGAGTTGCTGCTCACTTGCTTGCCTTTGCGCGGGCTTCGCTAGGCGCGGGCCTAGCTTCGTGCTGGGCCTTGCGCCTAGCAAGCTCGTCCGATGTTTATTTCGTACGTCGCGCTTCCGATTTATTTTCCGATTCCAGAATTCATTTCCGATTCGAACAATATTTAATATTTCCGATTCCGAAATTAATTTCTGTTTCAAACAAATATCTAATATTTCTGATTCCGATAATATTTTCGATTCCGGCAATATTTCCGTTTCCGACAATATTTCCGATTCCGGCAATATTCCCATTTCCCATAATATTTTCCGATACGTACCATGTTTCAGTTTCCGGCAACATCTACGACTTGGATAATATTTATATTTCCGAAACGATCCATATTTCCGTTTCCGGCAATATCATCGTTTCCGGAGTATTCATAATTTGCCTTTTGACGATTTCAGCTCCCACTGGAACCGAGATCCGTCGATTCTGAATATCAATAAATAGAGTATTTAATTCACTTAAATACTTGATTCGTTCACGTACTATTTGTGTGACCCTACGGGTTCAGTCAAGAGTAAGCTGTGGATTAATATTATTAATTCTACTTGACCTGAAGTGGCCTCTAGCTAGGCATACAGTTCACTTGATCTCACTGAATTATTAACTTGCATAATTAATTAATACTGAACTGCATTTATTAGACTTAGCATTGAATGCATACTTGGACCAAGGGCATTATTTTCTTTAGATGATCCATCATTGCACTTGCATTGTTGGGGAGTAGATTTAATTTAGCAGGTTGGTAGAACAAAGTACGATCGAAATCATGTAGCTTGGGATGGTTGGGAGTTGCATTCTTTTGTGCTTTGGAAACTATTTAATATTTTAATCTCGTATTACCTTCGTGATTTAAATTATACTTTAATCATGTTTTGAGTTTGTTGGATTTTTAATACTTTGGTTTTGGGCAACATGGTTCCAATTTGTAGGAGGCCTCAATTATTATTTATGTTGGTTTGAAAGTTAGTTAACATTAAATTCCGCTGCGTAATTATGGTACTAGCCTTAACCGTTATCACGGTGGCGGTAATACTTTAGTAATGTTAGGTTATGATACATATGACATTACATAGATCATGCGGAAACAACCATTAACCCAGGACAACATATTATTTACACATAATCATATAGCATAATTTAGATGCATACTCTTTGTTGCGTGCCCTCCCTAGCTGCGCCCGAACCGAACAAGAACAAGTCTTTAGGACTCCAAGTGTCGTCCCTCCGTAGATAGTCCACAGCACGTCCGGATCCGCCTTAAGATTGACCAACTAGAATCGCCCTTAAGGTACTAGAAAATTTCGGCACTTTTATGAGCAAGATGTGTGTTTTAATTTTCTCTCAAAAAACTCACTTTTGAATACTTTGAAACTTCTTATAAATTGTGAGCCCTAGCCTCATATTTATAGGGGTATGGAAAGGGAATCGAAATCCTATTCAGATACAAATTAATTAAACCTAGAATCCTACAAGAACTCTAATTTAATTAATTTATCAAATAGAATTAGGAATTTAATCATTAACCGAACTCTGCATGTTTTAGGAAACGTGCACGAACACAAACACTTGCACACACACGCACGGCTGCCACGATGGGCCCCATGCGTGCGCGCGAGCAGCAGCCCACGCAGCGCCCGCGCGCGCTGCGCGCTGCGCGTGCTGTGCGCGCTGTGCGCGCTGCGCAGCCTGCTGGGCCTGGCCTTGCGCTGGGCCTGGCGTGGCTGTTTGTGCGGCGCGCTTGGCTTGCTGGGTGATGGCCTGGCTTCGTGCTGGGCCTCGTCCGGCAGGCCTCGTCCGATGCTTATTCGTACGATGCGCTTCCGATTAAATTTTCCGATTCCGGAATTCATTTCCGATACGAACAATATTTAATATTTCCGATTCCGGAATTAATTTCCGTTTCGAACAAATATTTAATATTTCCGTTTCCGGAATTATTTTCCGATTCCGGTAATATTTCCTGATTCTGACAATATTTCCGTTTCCGGCAATATTTCCGATTCTGGCAATATTTCCATTTCCGATAATATTTTCCGATACGTACCATGTTTCCGTTTCCGGCAACATCTACGACTTGGATAATATTTATATTTCCGATACGATCCATATTTCCGTTTCCGGCAATATCATCGTTTCCGGAGTATTCATTTCTTGCCTGTGACGATCTTAGCTCCCACTGAAACCAAGATCCGTCGGTTCCGAATATTCATAGATGGAGTATTTAATGCCATTAAATACTTGATCCGTTTACGTACTATTTGTGTGACCCTACGGGTTCAGTCAAGAGTAAGCTGTGGATTAATATCATTAATTCCACTTGAACTGAAGCGGCCTCTAGCTAGGCATTCAGCTCACTTGATCTCACTGAATTATTAACTTGTTAATTAATACTGAACCGCATTTATTAGACTTAACATAGAATGCATACTTGGACCAAGGGAATTATTTCCTTCAGTCTCCCACTTGTCCTTAGGGACAAGTGTGCATTTCCTAATTCCTTTGTCGCTCGATGCTTTGCTCTTGAACATAAGGTAAGAGTTGTCATCCTTATTACGTCCAGAGGTGTTCCTCGGTTTCAGAGTTCAACTGATCAAATAAACAGATAATCATAGCCTATGATTCATCCGAGCACGGCCATGCATTTCACAGTTTCTAGCTCTCCGAGTGGCCTTGTACAACTTTTAAGCATCTCATCCCGATTTATGGGAGGACAATCCCAATCTTGCGATCTTGAGATTAGACTTCGTTTGATAGGTGATTACCTGAGCGTTGCCTTTATAGCCTCCTTTTACGGTGCGACGGTTGGTCAACGTCAAAGCAACCAGCTCTCAAACAAGTAATCTCAAATCACTCAGGTATTGAGGATTTAGTGTCTAATAATTTAATGAAATTTACTCATGACAGATTTTCATCTTTTACAGTAAATTTTCATAGGTCTTGCCCGATACTAGTCTTCCCAAAGTAAGTATCTATGCAAATGATTATGACATTGCCATGTCCACATAGTTCAAGAAACAGAACTACTAGTGATCTTGCATTCTAATCGTCTAACGTTTTCTATGCGTCCAATTTTATAGAAAACTCCGATTAGGGACCATTTTCAACCTTTGACATTCAAGTTCACTTGATAGACATTTCTTAGTCACAGGACTGGTCCTGACAGTCTATCTTGAATATATCGTCAAATTGAAGGGACTCATCATTTAATAAACCATAAATTAAATGGAAAAATGAATTCATTTCATTTATTGTGAATGATTAACCAATAATGTTTTACAAAGATTTAAAATCTAAAACTTTAAAACATTAAACAGAGACATCAAAGCCATTCTCCAATATGCTTGATTCCCATAGCTGCAGTGTGCGAGTTGTGCTTCGCCTGCGGTAGAGGTTTAGTTAATGGATCTGATATGTTGTCATCAGTTCCAATTTTGCTTATCTCGACTTCTTTTCTTTCAACGAACTCTCGTAGAAGGTGAAATCTACGAAGTACATGCTTGACTCTCTGGTGGTGTCTAGGCTCTTTTGCCTGTGCAATAGCTCCGTTATTATCACAATACAGGGCTATTGGTCCTTTAATGGAGGGGACTACACCAAGTTCTCCTATGAACTTCCTTAGCCATATAGCTTCCTTTGCTGCTTCATGTGCAGCAATGTACTCCGCTTCAGTTGTAGAATCCGCAATGGTGCTTTGCTTAGCACTTTTCCAGCTTACTGCTCCTCCGTTGAGGCAGAAGACAAACCCAGACTGTGATCTAAAATCATCTTTGTCGGTTTGGAAACTTGCGTCCGTATAGCCTTTAACAATTAATTCATCATCTCCACCATACACCAGGAAGTCATCTTTGTGCCTTTTCAGGTACTTCAGAATATTCTTGGCAGCAGTCCAATGCGCCTCTCCTGGGTCTGACTGGTATCTGCTCGTAGCACTGAGTGCGTACGCAACATCCGGGCGTGTACATATCATAGCATACATTATTGAACCAATCAATGATGCATATGGAATCCCATTCATTCGTCTACGCTCATCAGGTGTTTTTGGGCACTGAGTCTTGCTTAGAGTCATTCCATGAGACATGGGTAGGTAGCCTCGCTTGGAGTCCGCCATCTTGAACCTATCAAGCACCTTATTGATATAAGTGCTTTGACTAAGTCCAATCATCTTTTTAGATCTATCTCTGTAAATCTTGATGCCCAATATGTATTGTGCTTCTCCTAGATCCTTCATCGAAAAACATTTCCCAAGCCAAATCTTGACAGAGTTCAACATAGGAATGTCATTTCCGATAAGCAATATGTCGTCGACATATAATACTAGGAAAGCAATTTTGCTCCCACTGACCTTCTTGTATACACAAGATTCGTCCGCGTTCTTGATGAAACCAAAGTCACTGACTGCTTCATCAAAACGTATATTCCAGCTCCTGGATGCCTGCTTCAATCCGTAGATTGACTTCTTTAGCTTGCATACCTTTTTAGCATTCTTTGGATCCTCAAAACCTTCAGGCTGTGTCATAAACACAGTTTCTGTTAAAACGCCGTTTAAGAAAGCAGTTTTGACATCCATCTGCCATATTTCGTAATCGTAATATGCAGCGATTGCTAACATTATTCGAATAGACTTTAGCATTGCAACTGGTGAAAAGGTTTCATCGTAATCCACACCGTGGACTTGCCTGTAACCTTTTGCGACCAATCTAGCTTTGAAAACTTCAAGTTTCCCATCCTTGTCCTTTTTCAGTTTGAAAACCCATTTGCTTCCAATGGCTTGGTAGCCATCTGGCAAATCGACCAAATCCCATACTTGGTTTTCAGACATGGAGTCTAATTCAGATTGCATGGCTTCTTGCCATTGCTTGGAGCTAGGGCTCGTCATAGCTTGTTTGTAAGTCGCAGGTTCATCACTTTCAAGTAATAGAACGTCATAGCTCTCGTTCGTCAAAATACCTAAGTACCTTTCCGGTTGAGATCTATATCTTTGCGATCTACGCGGGGTAACATTTCTAGATTGACCATGATTCTCACCAGATTCTTCTAAAGATCTCTGAGTTTCATCCTGAATGTCATCTTGAGCATTCTCTAGAGTTTGTTGTTCGACTCGAATTTCTTCGAGATCTACTTTTCTCCCACTTGTCATTTTGGAAATGTGATCCTTCTCCAAAAAGACACCATCTCGAGCAACAAACACTTTGTTCTCAGATGTATTGTAGAAGTAATACCCCTTTGTTTCCTTTGGATAGCCCACAAGGATACATTTGTCAGATTTTGGATGAAGTTTGTCTGAAATTAATCGTTTGACGTATACTTCACATCCCCAAATCTTAAGAAAAGACACATTTGGAGGCTTTCCAAACCATAATTCGTATGGAGTCTTTTCGACAGCTTTAGACGGAGCTCTATTTATAGTGAGTGCAGCTGTATTTAGTGCATGTCCCCAAAATTCTAATGGAAGTTCGGCCTGACCCATCATTGACCTGACCATGTCTAGCAAGGTTCTGTTCTTCCGTTCTGACACACCGTTCCATTGTGGTGTTCCAGGAGGAGTTAATTCTGATAGAATTCCACATTCTTTCAGATGGTCATCAAATTCATAGCTCAGATATTCACCGCCTCTATCAGACCGCAGTGCCTTAATCTTCTTGCCTAATTGATTCTCTACTTCACTTTGAAATTCCTTGAATTTGTCAAAGGATTCAGACTTATGCTTCATTAGGTAGACATAACCATACCTACTGAAGTCATCAGTGAAAGTGATAAAGTAGCTGAAACCACCTCTAGCATTTGTACTCATTGGTCCACATACATCTGTATGGATTAAACCCAATAGTTCATTTGCTCTTTCTCCAACTTTAGAGAAAGGTTGCTTTGTCATTTTGCCAAGTAAACATGATTCGCATTTACCATAATCCTCTAAGTCAAATGGCTCTAGAATTCCTTCCTTTTGAAGTCTTTCTAAGCGTTTCAAGTTTATATGGCCTAATCGACAATTCCACATATAGGTGAGATCTGAATCATCCTTTTTGGCCTTTTTGGTATTTATGTTATATACTTGTTTGTCGTGATCTAATAAATAAAGTCCATTGACTAATCTAGCAGATCCATAAAACATCTCTTTAAAATAAAACGAACAACTATTGCCTTTTATTAAAAAGGAAAATCCCTTAGCATCTAAGCAAGAAACTGAAATGATGTTTTTGTAAGACTTGGAACATGGAAACATTCTTCCAGTTCCAAAACTAGCCCGGAGGGCAACGACAAATAGTAAGTTCCTACGGCTAATGCAGCAATTCGTGCTCCATTTCCCACTCGTAGGTCGACTTCACCCTTGCTTAACTTTCTACTTCTTCTTAGTCCCTGTGGATTGGAACATAAGTGTGAGCCACAAACTGTATCTAATACCCAAGAAGTTGAATTAGCAAGTATACAGTCTATAACGAAAATACCTGAAGATGGAACGACTGTTCCGTTCTTCTGATCTTCCTTTAGCTTCAAGCAATCTCTCTTCCAATGCCCTTTCTTCTTGCAGTAGAAGCATTCGGATTCAGAAGTGGGTTGACTGACCTTCCTCTTTGCAGATTTGGCGCCAGTTTGCTTAGTTGGGCTGGCCTTGTTGCCACCTTTCTTAGCATTCCTCTTCTTTCCAGATTTCTTGAACTTGCCCCCACGCACCATAAGCACATCCTGCTTATCACTTTTGAGCGTCTTTTCAGCGGTCTTCAGCATACCGTGAAGCTCAGTGAGCGTTTTGTCCAGACTATTCATACTGTAGTTCAGTTTGAACTGATCATACCCGCTATGAAGAGAATGGAGGATGGTGTCTATAGCCATTTCCTGAGAAAATTGCTGATCCAGCCGACTCATATTGTCAATGAGTCCAATCATTTTGAGAACATGTGGACTTACGGGCTCGCCTTTCTTAAGCTTGGTCTCAAGAATTTGCCTATGAGTCTCGAATCTTTCGACTCGAGCCAGATCTTGGAACATGTTCTTCAACTCACTGATGATTGTGAAAGCATCTGAGTTGATGAACGTTTTCTGCAGATTCGCACTCATGGTGGCGAGCATTAGACATTTCACATCCTTGTTGGCATCAATCCAACGATTGAGGGCTGCCTGAGTGACCCCGTCGCCTGCAGCTTCGGGCATCGCCTCATCTAGGACATACTCCTTTTCTTCCTGCATAAGAACTATTTGCAAGTTCCTTTGCCAGTCAAGGAAGTTTTTCCCGTTCAACTTCTCCTTTTCGAGAATTGATCGAATGTTGAATGAATTGTTGTTTGCCATATTAAAAACTACAATTGAAAAGAATAAACAAATAAATAACCATTCACAGTTTCTCTTAATAAACTTAAATTCTAGCATACATGCATAATTCAATGTTTATTAAGCATTTTATTCAAATTATGTGTTCCGGCAGGTGTGAATAAAATGATTCCAAGATCCTAAAATCATTGAAGAACTAAGCACAGTTTGTCGACTTAATCCTAGAACATCTTAGGTAAGCAAAAGCCTTTTGCTAATAGTCTAGAAACTATTCTTGGTTGATAGGTACGTCTAAGAACTTATTAGGTAAACCTATCGAATTTGCCACGACATAAAAGGACTCCTTACTTATATCGTTGAGTTTCACCAAAACTAACATGTACTCACAATTATTTGTGTACCTTGCCCCTTTAGGACCAATAAGTAACACCTCGCTGAGCGAAAACTATTACTAGATTGATGTAAAGGATATCCAAGCAAGTGTATATTTTGGCATGGCACCTTTTAACTCAATTTTTAAGTTTGGAACTTAAGGCTCTTACTATGTTGGTTAGATTTTAAGTGAACTAAAATCCTTAATCATGCAACATAATCAAGCTTTTGATCTCATGCATTTTAAGACATATTTAAAACAATAAATAACTTAAAACATGCATAAGATAAATGTGATCTAGTATGGCCCGACTTCATCTTGAAGCTTTGACTTCAAAGTCCGTCTTGAAAATCTCCGTGGGAGGCACCATTTTCTTCAAATAGGATAAGCTATAACTAATTACAACTATTTGATGGTTCGCAGACCATATTTGAATTGAAAAACAACTTTGGTACTTTAGACCAATTACATTCAAATTAATGGTACGCAGACCATATTTTCTATCCTATTTGGGCCATACTAGTCACTTCATAACCTGCAAAACAGTACATATACAATATATATATATACCATTCACCCATTCATTATCATGAATGGCCCACATAGCTGGTTAGTAAAACACATTATGCATCATGTAAACATTTGCAGCAATTAATCAAGGGCACCAATAATCTACCAATTATTCAGTCCTTATTAATTCTAATCAAGTTGTTTTAACCTTAAGGATTTGTAGACCTAATCAAGAGTTTACGACTAAAAAGCGCTCCCACTTAAACCAATAAATTTATATGCTTTACTAATTTTAAACATAAAAATGTATTTCTAGTCTAACCGGAAACATACAAATTTAATTAAAATTTAAAGCTCATATAAATTTATAATTGAATCCAAAAATTTAATTTAATTTCAGTCGTATTTAAATTAATTCATGATTTTAATTTTAGTAAAATAATTAGAATAAATAAAATTTATTATAATTACAATATTCAAAATTAAAATCCAAGAAAATAATTTAAATTATTAATTTTAAAATTAATTAAAATTACGTGAACTGGAATTTTCAAATTAAACATTCAAAACGATCTTTAATCGTAACGCAAACACCCTACGCGTTGCACGCCCATGGGCCGCACGCACACAGCCATTGCTGGCCATGTGTGCGCAGCCCATGCGCTCGTCGCATAGCTGCTGCATCCCCATCGCAAGCCTCCGCACGCATTGGTGCTCGCTGCGCGCGCCAGCGCTCATCGCACGCGAGCTATCGCTCGCAGTGCGGGCGCGACATCGCTCGCTGGGCGCGCGACATCGCTCGCTGGGCGCGCGAGCCATCGCTCGTTGGGCGCGCGACATCGCTCGCTGGGCGGGCGACATCGCTCGCTGTGCGCGCGAGCAATGCTGGCTGTGCGCGCGAGTCCTCGCTCGTTGTGCGCGCGAGCAATGCTGGGCGCAGCGCTCGTGGCACGCGAGCTTGCGCTCGCTGCGCGCGAGGCTGCGCGCTCTTGTGCGAGGCAGCGCGCGTTGTGGCGCAGCTCGCTTGCTGCCCACACGCGACTGCCTTGGCTCGCCCTTTGCCCATGCCCATTCGTCCATTGCTCGTGGCACACGACACAAGGAAGGGCTGCTGCCTTGTGCTCGTGCACTACGCCCTTGCTCATTGCATTCGTGCCGCACGGGCGACGAGCTCCCTTGCTCGTCGTCGCATGCCCGCATTATACAACACCCCTTAAGGGTAACACGAAGCGTCCACTGCTTCGTGCGTGCAATTTTTATGAACGAATCGCATAAAAATTTAAAATTTATATTTAAAATTAATGACAAATTAATAAATAATATTAATTTCATAATTTTAGGGCGAAAAAATCGAAAATTTATTATCCAATTGATTTCCGATTGTTATGGATTCAAGTCTAGGTCATAAAAATTTAAAATTTATCATAAATTTACAATTTTTATGGTGGTTTTTAATCATAGGTTTCTAATTAAATTACAATTAATTATGAAAATCAAATTAATTCTAAATTATTCTAATTTTCAACAAATTAATCATAATTACAAATTAGATTGCATAATTAACAAGACTAGGCATTCAAACTTGTTAAACATATGCAGTAGGTCAATCAAAAATTCAAGATTTATCAACAAGAATCGCAAATATTTAATTTAACATCTTAAATTTACGAAATTTTGCATTCGAAAAACTAAAACCTTCGAAAAGTCATAGTTAGGCTTCGAATTTGAGAATTCTGGGTTCGGCAGAAAATTATTATTTTTTTCAAAATTTTAGAATGCCTTTTACATGCGGAATTGACACAAAAATCACTCAATTCGGATGAGTAACGAAGAAACTGCCGAAAAACTGCGTACGTATAATTAAATAAACGCAATTTGCAATTAATTAACAATTACGAAAATTAATCACCCCTTTTAATTCTTGCAAATTTGTAATATTTAACCATGTTCAAGCAATTTAGATTATGAAAATAATAAGGGGCTCGTGATACCACTGTTAGGTTATGATACATATGACATTACATAGATCATGCGGAAACAACCATTAACCCAGGACAACATATTATTTACACATAATCATATAGCATAATTTAGATGCATACTCTTTGTTGCGTGCCCTCCCTAGCTGCGCCCGAACCGAACAAGAACAAGTCTTTAGGACTCCAAGTGTCGTCCCTCCGTAGATAGTCCACAGCACGTCCGGATCCGCCTTAAGATTGACCAACTAGAATCGCCCTTAAGGTACTAGAAAATTTCGGCACTTTTATGAGCAAGATGTGTGTTTTAATTTTCTCTCAAAAAACTCACTTTTGAATACTTTGAAACTTCTTATAAATTGTGAGCCCTAGCCTCATATTTATAGGGGTATGGAAAGGGAATCGAAATCCTATTCAGATACAAATTAATTAAACCTAGAATCCTACAAGAACTCTAATTTAATTAATTTATCAAATAGAATTAGGAATTTAATCATTAACCGAACTCTGCATGTTTTAGGAAACGTGCACGAACACAAACACTTGCACACACACGCACGGCTGCCACGATGGGCCCCATGCGTGCGCGCGAGCAGCAGCCCACGCAGCGCCCGCGCGCGCTGCGCGCTGCGCGTGCTGTGCGCGCTGTGCGCGCTGCGCAGCCTGCTGGGCCTGGCGTGGCTGTTTGTGCGGCGCGCTTGGCTTGCTGGGTGATGGCCTGGCTTCGTGCTGGGCCTCGTCCGGCAGGCCTCGTCCGATGCTTATTCGTACGATGCGCTTCCGATTAAATTTTCCGATTCCGGAATTCATTTCCGATACGAACAATATTTAATATTTCCGATTCCGGAATTAATTTCCGTTTCGAACAAATATTTAATATTTCCGTTTCCGGAATTATTTTCCGATTCCGGTAATATTTCCTGATTCTGACAATATTTCCGTTTCCGGCAATATTTCCGATTCTGGCAATATTTCCATTTCCGATAATATTTTCCGATACGTACCATGTTTCCGTTTCCGGCAACATCTACGACTTGGATAATATTTATATTTCCGATACGATCCATATTTCCGTTTCCGGCAATATCATCGTTTCCGGAGTATTCATTTCTTGCCTGTGACGATCTTAGCTCCCACTGAAACCAAGATCCGTCGGTTCCGAATATTCATAGATGGAGTATTTAATGCCATTAAATACTTGATCCGTTTACGTACTATTTGTGTGACCCTACGGGTTCAGTCAAGAGTAAGCTGTGGATTAATATCATTAATTCCACTTGAACTGAAGCGGCCTCTAGCTAGGCATTCAGCTCACTTGATCTCACTGAATTATTAACTTGTTAATTAATACTGAACCGCATTTATTAGACTTAACATAGAATGCATACTTGGACCAAGGGCATTATTTCCTTCAAGTAATACCTTTATTTTAAGTTGGAAAATAGTTTTATAAAAGCAAGGAATTATTAGGGTGTTACAATAGTAGAGTAGCATTTTAAAGACTTTTCTAATGTAATAGCTAGTGCTTAAATTTTAATGAAGTAATAAAGTAGCAAGCTACTATTTATGGTTTTAGTAGTTAATTTTGTGGTTTCTCGAATAAAGTACGATCCAAAGAATGTATTATTTTCTCATTGAAGTAATAAAAGTTTAGAGCTCTTCCTTTTACCTCTAATTCTAAGTTTACGTTCTCTTTGAGCGATTATCGCAAAAGAGTTTCATGTATTTCTTCAATGAAATTGTACTTGCAAGGTGGTTCAATTTTCACCACTTAAACGTTGTGATGCGGATTAAAGAGAGAAAGTGGCCCAATAATAGGCGCCTATCTTGCTCTAAGGGTCCGAAATTTTCATGCAACTTGTGCTAATTTTGTGACTTGTTAGTACAATGCTTTAGCAAGGAAGTGTCCAAACCCAGTTGTTAAAGTTAGTCTTTTGTTATATTCAGCAGAAGAGAAATGACTACCCAAGGGATTGCCGATGTGGTTAGGCAACTAGCTGAAGTAGTGCAGAACTTAGCACGAAATAGGAATAACTAGGGACTTGATCCAGCTGGTGAGATGTTTAAGAAGGTGGCCCAGAGTAAGCCTCCTTTGAATCAAGGGGAAGTAGATCCAACTGTACTTGAGAACTGGCTAAGGGAGTTCGATAAGCTTATCCTAGCTGTGAATTGCCTAGAAAATCTTAGGGTTAATAGTGTTGTGTATTACCTTAGGGGAGAAGCTGATTTGTGGTGGCAAAGGTGCCAGAATACTTTAAGAGCTACACCTGGATTTGGATGGGAATTATTCAAAGTAGCCTTGAGAAACAAGTTTTATCCACCATCAGATACCGGTTTTTTTTTCTTTTATAAATAATGATGTTGTATATTCGTATATCTCTTGTGGGGATATGTAAAACTATAGTTTTCTCTTTTAGTTGGAATAAATAGGGTTATCATAAAGGGTAATGAAATTCTAGGGCATATTACAAATATAGCGGTGGATGCATCTTGGCACAAGGAGACTAGGAATGCTGGTATGTGCTAGTATTCAGATGGAAAACCAGCGGGAACAACGACAATATCGGGGGCGCACAAGATGGTATGGATGCTTCTTCTTAACAAACGGAAGCCAATGCTTGTCTACTAGGTCTTCAATGGGCTTCGCAAGGTGAGTACCAAAGAGTTACGATCCTTACAGATTCGAAGAAGCTTATTGATTTGTTCCAAGAAGAGGAATTCTTAGACATGCAATTAAAATGGACACTTTGGAACATCAAAACGATTGGCATGACCATTGACTGGTGCTGCATCAACAACGTTGTACACGAGAAAGTTCATCAAACACATCTCCTTGCAAGAGCAGCTTCAACTTTACTATTTCTTACAAAAAAAAATTCTTAGTTTCTATAAGCTTTCCAAAAAAATAAATAAATAAATAGTACTTCGTACTATATTAGGTATGTGTTTTAGTTGCTCCGTATTTTCTTTTAAAAACGTTAAAAAATCATAAAGTAATAAATATTACAGAGTATGTTTTTTTTTTTTTTGAGGGGAATATTACAGAGTATGTAATAGATATACTTTAGAGTTTGTTTAATACTTACTCCGTATGTTGTTTTAATGACATATTTTTTTAAGTACACTTTCATGTGTTGTATTTTTTTTGAGTAACCCATCAAAGGGAGTTTCATGTATTGTATTTAAGTTTGTAGTGAAAAAACTGAAAGTGGTTCTCAGATAACAATTAATTTTCTTATGTTCCTTTATGTAAGGTGTATGTTCTTTCAAAGGGGCTAAAAACCAATTAAAATAATAATAACTATTTTCCATTGAGTTGTTTAATATTGTCTTTCAGTAATATTTTTTCTAAGTTATAATCAACTCCGTCAAAAGAAAAAGTATTTTGACGTAAAAGTCATTATGTTATTTTGTTTAATGTGTATTTTATTTTAAAAGGACAAAAAAACCCCGTAAAAATAGGCAATAATAATTTTATGCTCTTCAAAATTTCTTAATATGCTTTCTTAAAAACGTGTTCTTTTGTCGTAGGCTTATATTATTTTAATCAAAACTTAAATATTTAATATCGGACGCGTATTTTAGGTTTTTTTTAGCATTATACACACGGCGGTAGGAACTAGGGGTGTCAAATCGGATCACCGGATGGATTGTGGGTTGACCCATGACAGTTCGGGTTTGTTCGGTTCGGGTCAAGTTCGGGTCAAAAGTTTTCGGGATCAGATCGGGTTTGGGTCGGGTCTATTCAGTTCGGGTCAATTTTGGGTCATTTGTTGTCGGATCAGGGTAAATTTCGGGTCGGGTTAGTTCGGTTCGTGTAAAAAACGGACCAGGTGATCCCGTGTCGGATTCTAAACGGGTTTGGTCTGTTCAAATTCGGGTCGGATAACTCTGGGTCGGGTAGAATTTGACTCGGGTCATTTCAGTTCGGGTCAATTCAGTACCAGTTCGATTTTAGTTAGGTCTCGGGTTGGTTCGATTTCAGTCTGGATTTTTTCAAGCCATTATTAGTTAATGTTTTCATTCTATTTTTAATTAACAAGTTATTAATCTACGTCTTTACGAGTATTTTTAATTTACTGAATTACAACATCGTAAAGATGATTAATAATTATATAACGAGAACCATATATAGACACTAGACTACACAATATATATAAATCAATAATATATAAGTCTTTAAGTTGAGACGAAATCCAACTTACAAAATAATTAACGATTATAGTGTATAAGAACATACATCACAAATATACTCCAAATACAGCTAAACAACTTCTTAATATAACATATCACAACAATTCTTAAATTTACTAGTAGTCCTAACAAGTTTAAAGAACATAATATTCATTTGTATATCATGAATTGGATCATATCATTAGACATTTAATGATTATTACACGTTTACTAATACTTAGTTAACAGGAAATAGCTAATTGAAACCGATAACGTTATATCAAGATAACATAGACATTAAAGTATGAAACAATAAATCCATGAGATTGTATCTCTGTCAGTCGACAGAAAACCAAACACGACCAATATGTCAAGTATTTAAAGTGGTAAAACACATGAATTTGAGTGATTAAAAATTTGAAGGTAAATTAAGTGGGATCAGATATAGTCTAAAATCAGGTTGGTTCAATACAAAAGGGCCGGTTAGACTATTTGTTTGAGTCAAATCGGGTGAAATCGGATATTGGCCGGATGAAATCGGTGTCGGGTGGAGTTTAGGTCGGGTCAAACCAAATCGGGTCAAATCAGATATTTACCGGGTCAAATCGATTCCGGTAAAGTTCAGGTCGGGTCAAACAGGTGTCGGGTGGAGTTTGGGTGAAATCCAACCGATGGCAGGTGAAGTTTAGGTTGGATCAAACTTGTTACGGGTAGAGTTCAGATCGGGTGAAACGGGTAACGAGTAGAGTCAAGTCGGTCACAGATCGGGTTTGGGTCCTGAATTTTCCGGGTCAAACCAGCTCGGTTCGAGTTTGAAACAGATGATTTTTCGGGCCAGATCAGCTTCCGAGAGGACGGAGAGGCCAATATCTGATATGTATTTCAAGATACATATCACCCCACTAAACGACAAAATAGAGATAAGACAAAAATTAAAGCAGGTGCCACTTTTCAAAGAACAGATGCCATTTTGGAAAAATGGATGCCATTTTTAAAAAACCGATGCCATTTTTCATAAACGGATGTCATTTTCAAAAAAAATTGATTTTGTCCTTTAGTATTTGTCTAATCCCTATTTTATCGTTTAGTGGGTGATATGTATTTGTGAAATACATATGAGATATTGATTTATACTTCTTCGGACACCTTTAGTAGCCTAGTAGGAACCAATTTGCGAAACTCAACGGAACTGACATATTTTGCACCTCGTCGCGGACAAGTTGTCGACCATTCTACTTTGTCATCAGAAGAATGACACACTTTACATGTGATAAGTTGCCAACTACACCAAAACCCTCGGGTTTCTTTTTTTTCTATTTTTTCTTTTTCTGAGTCACGATAACTCTATTCACTACTGTGTAACAATTGTTACTCCGTATTTGCAAATAATGTCACAAAGAAAAGCATCGCACAACTACGTCCCCGATAACACCATCAAGATTATACATCTCCATCTCCCACGCCAAGTTCATCGAAAAAGTTACTCCACCATACTAGATCACCATAAACTTGAATTTGAGTTCAAAAAATGAATTAAAGAATTTCAGCTAATGACAGTGACAGCCACAATATTCACAAAAACAAAAAGAATTTCAACCATGTTCCTGTTAGTAGAGTTTGATCCTCGTTTGTATAGTGCTGCGACAAATTGGACAATTCAAGAGGTCTTGCCCACATTCAGCGCATGTCTGCCAAGAAGATGCGTAAATTAATCACATTCACAGCAATAGGACAAAAGTTGGAAACCAAATAAGCTGGGAAGGAAAGGGTCCTAAAAACAAGTTCATTTTTAGGATCTACCTGATGTCCGCAGCCAAAAGCCATGTCCTTGTTATTAGTCAAGCAAATAGGGCACAACTGGTCAAGAGCGTGAAAATAAACCATGGTTAGCTTATATTTAATGATCAAACATCAAAATAAAAATAAATTAGTGAGAGTCATAGCACCAATTTTTAAAACAGAAGAGCTGAAGGCTAAGTAGAACAAAATCAACTAGCCAATTCACAAACCTCAAATTAGTTGACAAACAACATTCACAAAAAAAGAAAAAGGAGAGGGCACTTTCGACCCAAGCAAAATTTGCCATTATTGCCAACAATGAATATACCTGTGCAATTGAACAGAAAAAGGGAAGAAAGCAAGTTCGACAAGAAGGGAGATAACAACCAACTTGTAGAAATAAAGAAAAAGATGCAAACAACTCATACTTGACAAGTTGACATCACCTTGGACAGGACGTAAAACCACTATGAAACAAGGGCACGGAGGTAGGTAATCAAGAGCTAGAATAACGCAACGAAACATGGCGTGCCAAATGGGAAAAAATGCCATAAACCACACAAAGAAAGAAGGTCATGCACTCATGCATATCTGTTAACGAATAATGAAAAAACAAGCAAAGTAACAAACGGCAAATACCAGATTATCAAATTCAGAGCTTGTAGCAGGTGGGCCTGCATCAGGGGTAGAACTAGGAGCAGATGGAGCTGTACCAACATGGCTAGGGTTTCCATAATACGCAGGTGCACTTGACTGAAAGCTTGTTGATTGAGAAAACTTTGGATAGTTAAAAGACGATGCACTGCTTAATGACTGTGCATTATGCGAAGGTGGAGGAAGAGGGATTCTCCCTGGAGAAGCTCCCCTACGCCTACTGCATTAATATTAAAAACAAATCAATTAATCACAATTTCATCATTTCCCATGAAGAGAGATCAGGGAGAGTAGTTACCCTAATAGATTAAGCTCTATTGTTGCCTTATACTGAGAAGGAATCTCCATCAATGCTGAAAGAGCAAACTCTGTTTCCTTCCGAGTTTGATGATTATTCTTTGCCATAATTTCAGTGAAATTCACAAACTGACAGGTTACAGAACATAATCAAACAATGGTATCAAGAAGTTCACAAAAACCCCCAAAAGCTTCATGAATAGGAAAAACATCCAAGATAGGTAGGGAATTCACCTGAAAGTTATCAAAATCCCTTGCAGGTATGTTATCATCAAATTCTTTCATCATGTCCCATGGTCCATCCCCAACCCCAACAACAACAATTGAAAGAGGATATTTGCTGTCATAAATCACCATAACAAACATTAGAAACACAACTACAAAATTTGACAAAAATACAGGAGAAGAAAAATAAACTAGAGAGAGTTCCAAAATAAACCTCGCTTCCACTATCGCATCAACTGTCTTCTGCTCCTGCGGACTTAGTCTACCCCGCTCTGTATCAATACTCCTGGTAACCTACAGAAACAAACCTCAAGGTAAAGTTTCAATTTAGAAAATCATATTGGCAATCATCCAGTTGTATACTAGATTAGATCCCATGCACGCACGGATAGTCAAAATTCATTATTTATCAATTTTTTGTACAAAATATTTAATTGAAACATTCCTCCTCCTAAATTTAATGCATTCATCGTTAATTCGTTATCATTACCCCATTGCCTCAAAGAGGCTCCCGTAAGAAGCGGGGTAAGGGAGGTCGGGTGTACACAACCTTACCCCTACAATTGCAGAGAGGTTGTTTCCAATTGATCCAAAAGCGATAACTGGACGACAATGAGACTACCATCTTCTACTTCATGAAAAGGAAGCGAAGAGGTTTTAAGAGCCATTTCGATTTAGCCCATTACATCCCACAGAAAAAAGAACAAATGAATCTTTAGCTCCACCGAAAATAGAACATCTCGTAAATCTAATGCATAATTAATAAATCTTAAACATACTCATTTAATTATCAAATATGCAATTTTCGTTCTACTACGTATTACATGCGTATATTATATGCTTAACATGTTAATTTGACCAAAATATTTAATAGCTTAATACTTGTATATTAATTGGACTAAAATATTAAGTAAATGTATTATCCATTATTGATATACCGATTTGACTAAATTGTTACCAAAAACATTTTTTAGCAACTTATTGTTAAGTGGTATCTATTAGTTATATTCTATAATCCAATATTTTTTCCGTATATAACAGTTTATAAAAAAAAGGTAAAAAATAAATAAAGTGGATTTGTTTTTTTGGAAAATGTTCAGGAAGTAACATCTGTCATTCCTGGTGTTTGTTTTAGTATATAGTCATAATTATCAATTATCATTATTTTATAGTTTGATTCACAAAAACACAACAATATTTCTATAGGCAAACAATATATAATATGTCCTTCAAAAGGTTTCTGGTTATTGATCGAAATAACTAGGCTATAAATTCATCAACATATTTCTTTCATGAAGCACTGTAAACAAATTGAAAAGATACAAATGGTGACGTTTGAAACTTTTTTATGCTAGCAGTGCTTCCTAGTAGTATAAGTTTGGGATAAAAAAGGTTGTAGTAAAAAAATCATTAGCACTTAATTTATAAAAAAGGCAATTAAGTGTAGCCACAATGACATAAAGAATATATAACTCTCCAGTTAATTAATTTCACTTTATACGTACTTGTATGCCATATCTGATTCAACAGCTTAGTTCTCGCTACAAATTATAGATGGTCTACCTATTGCAAGAAGTATGTTCCTTCAGGTTTCGGAATGAATATAAAACCCATTAGGGGCCGTTTGGTTGGGGGTATTCAGGAAAGGGAATGGGAATCAGAAGGATTAATTCCCTTTGTTGTTGTTTGTAATGCTATTTTAATCATTCCCTTTACCCCCTTCATTCCCTCAAATCCCTCTATATTGATTCCCCACCCCCCCCTAGGTATTGGCATTCCCTTTCCTGAGCTATCAACACACCACCACATCCACCATGACCAACCCATAACTAACCCTTCCCACGAAGACGGTGGACGGTTGTCGGTTGCTCGCCGGTTGCTCGTCGGTGTCTCGCCGGCTGCTCGTCGGTTGCTCGACGATTTCCGTTTCAGATCTGGTCGACGGTTGCCGATGACTCAGCGGTTTCTCGAGTCTGACGTTTGCTGGAGGTCGGCGATTCGAAGTTTGACAACCCTCAACTCCGTTTGAGATACTTCCGGAGGTCCACGACCCGACAGTTGCTGTAGGTCGACGGTTCAGAGATTGACAATTTCCCGGCGAGAGGGAGTCGCGGGTTGGGGGAGAGTGAGGGTGTCGCGGGTTGGGGGAGAGAGAGGGTGTCGTGGGTAGGGGGAGAGAGAGGGTGTCGGGGGTTGGGGAGAGATAGGGAGCCCGGAGATCGTCCGATCGAGTAGCGGGGGTGGTGGAGAGGTGGTGAAGCGGTGGTGGAGAGGTGGTGGAATTGTTAGGGTTTCCCTGGGATATGTTCAAACAAACAACTCTTAAAATCTAAGGGATTTGCTTTCCATTCCTTACCTTACCCTTTGTTGATTCCATTCCCTTTACCCTCGGTGAACCAAACGGCCCCTTAATCTCCAGATCAATTGTTAATTTAAGTTGGTTGGGTGATTGAGAATATAGATGGTTTAAGAAAATGAGAAAGGGGGTTAACAAATGAGAAAAATGCGAAAGGGATAACAAGTAACATGGGACATTACCACCCTGAGTCCCTCTAGAGCCTAACATGTGGGGGGTTCAAGGCCGAGTCTAGATATGCCCTATATCAAGAAAATTTGCATGGTCCTGCGAGTATTGGAAAGCATACAGAAGCAGAAGGAGTCAGACCAATACTCTGAAGCATATCTTGGTCTATTTAGGTCATATTGGAATACAGCCTAGAGAGAGATGAACCGTGGAATAATATTTCAGCCTGTTATTAAAAAAAAAGGCTACTTCATATCTTATAGTGCAAAAAATAAAAGCACAAAAGAATTTATCAACCCACTTTTAAAATAAAAAAAGGGCCCAATACCTGCCCATCTGCAATAATTAGTAAAACATGGTATTGCCCTCCACTCTGCTCAACAATTGTTATGGCCATCTCAATTACAGGGGCAAATGATGTAGGTCCTGCCACATCAAGAGATAATGAACCATTATTTAACTTAAAAATCTAAATCAAAGAAAGGACAAGCAGCCAATATAACATCAATACTCATTGCAAGGACCTGACAAGAAGGAACAACATCAGTAAAATAACAAACCTGCAAGTCGTAAATGGGGAACAATTTCCCTATACCGGGACAAAACTTCCTCAAATCCGTTACAAACTCTTCCATCTGGATAGAAACTAAAGACATCTTGATCATGTGTTGATGCTGTTAAAATACAATATACTTAGTTGATTAAAAAAACACGAAACTCAAGAAGACACAAGAAACATGAGAACAAAATTAAATAAAGCGCAATGCACACATACCATCTCCAAATCCGTAACATGGAATTAAATTATCATCATCAAAAGCAGCAAGTGTCTTTCCAATTATAGATATTGCTTGTTCATAAGGATTTTGTCCATGGCCAGTATGATGCAAACTTCTATTGTTGAATGACATTTTACCTGTTGTGGGTCACAGTTCAAATTTTAATTTTAAGAATAAGAGAAAAGCACCCTAAGATGATTTTCCAGGAAGCCATAAACACGGTTGAATCAAAATACCTGTCCACTCATTGCTTTTTGTAAAATCAATACCCACAATGAGGTTAGAGGATTCCAGGCCAGCACGGGCCAGAGCTTGAGTCACCTGCAAGATTACGTAAAAGAACAGTAACTTCTGTATTATGAATTCATTTTCATTTAACACCCGGAAAAAAAATACAAATTAACATTTGCACCCCTTATCAGCCCTTTTTGAGAATACGTCTACATCATCAACCTACATATACTCTGCTCTCTTTCTATGACAGTGAAATAGCAGAAAGAAAAAAAAATATGTAGGTGGGTGTGGGGCTGGAGTAAAGAAAAACTTATGAATGACAATGCACAGTTCTTAAGGGACACATCCAATTAAGAATAAGAATAATTTTGCAAGGGATGGAAGGAGTAGTTTTTGGCTTCAACACAAGCACTAGTTCACCGTGAACAAACATCAATTCAACATCAAACGATAACAGCATATACAAATGGGGAAAAGTGGCAAATTAGCCCCTCCACTTTTAGTTGGATGTGCAAATTAGCCCCGTACCTTTTGACCGTAACAAATTAACCCTATATCTTTCACAGAACGTGCAATTAACACCTAATTAATGTTTTCCGGCATAATCTCAACAAGAAAGAGTAAAAATCACCGGAAAACTACTAAAATCAATAAAGTAACGCTCAAATACCATTGATCCCATGTGTGGTGCTTATGCCTCAAATGTTTTTCTCTCTTTCCTGACTTCTAAGGCTTTAATTATAGCCGGTGTTTGTCAATCTACTCGTATTCTCGTTGGGAAAAAGAGGGATCAAAACTACAGACGTTGCTTTTCATATTCATCATATCAAACCATTATTTTTCTCATATCCCCATGAAAGGAATTAACATTTGCAGACCCACCCATATAAACATTTGTTCACATTATAGAGATAAAATTTGGGCATCTTGAATTTGTATATTGAACCAGCGGAACAAAATCCTACATATAGCAATGTAAAATGGGTCCTTGATGGAGCCGAAGAAGGTTTGTCTACATAGTGAGGCATAGATTGGAGATTTGGAGGGTAGAGGGGGTAGGCAGAAGGTAACAAGGATATGGCTGAAGTTAATTTAGAAAACAATAGTGTCTTTTCATTTCACATTGTTATTTTTCGGTGAAATTGTGCCAATAATTGTTGATTAGATGTGGGTTTCACGTTGAAGAAAAGTTAAGGGGCTGATTTGCTTTAATTAAAAGATATGGGGTTTATTTGCACATTATACCAAAGTCTTGGGGCTAATTTGCTACTTGTCCCTATACAAATGCAACAAAATAAAAAAAGACTTCTCACACCCAAAATAAACGATCACAAAGACATTAACATCTCTATTCTAAAAGGGAACTCCTGAGGTTTATTTGCTACTTGTCTCTATTCTAAAAGGGAACTCCTGAGGGTTTATTTGCTACTTGTCTCTATTCTAAAAGGGAACTCCTGAGGTCATTTTAGTAATTGGTCTTTTGGTGTCCCCTTATGGAATAAACTAAAAACCCTCAATGACAATTAAATAAATCAAAATTATAGTTAATAAATAATAACAGAAAACTTATTTAGGATGATTAGTCAAATAACACAAAAGGATTAGAGTAATAACAAGAAAATAATAAAATAGGAAAAAATTCAAACAATTACTCCTTAATTCTCCCCTCCTTATGTTTTTAAGGGCAATCCATAACGTATGTTTGCTAATGTTAATAATTTGGGAAAAGAGAACGACACATAAACAATTGTTAATCAAATTTATTGAGGAAAATAAAACAGGTTAGACAACCGTGATTTAAATTCAAAGTTCCTTACGTTAGCACACACTGCATACATATGAGAAAATATTGTGCTTTACTTCGTTATTACATTGTAGTATTGGTTCGATGGTTGCTAACTATAGATACGTCAATTTTTCTTTAGAGAACATTTTGAATAATTATTTTACATATTATTTCAGGTTAAATTGTGATTATTCAAATTTGTATCTTATATTCGCACGCATCGCGTGCATATGAGACTAGTATTACATATGTGAACTACTGGAGCCACATCCAACCATTTTAATGCAAGTGTACAGATTTACACTCAAAACTTTTTCACTCACATACTGGCCATATAACCATATAACAACTGATGCAATTATGATTCCAACAATTTGTTCGTGGGATTGTTTACAGCATTGTGGACTGGAGGACCTTAAAAATTCTGGCTGTGTCTACTCTTGGAGCAACAAACAAGAGGGGATAAATAGAGTAAATAGAATCTTAGTCAATAATGACAGGGAGCTCTTTTTCCTCATTCTGACGCTATTTTTCTTCCTGACGGCTTAGTTTTAAAAAGCGCGAAGCGCACTGAAGCGCAAAAGGGCCGTGGAGCTTAAGCGCAAAGCGAAAGCGCACGCTTTTCGTAGGCGAAGCGCACCCGGAAAGAAATAATAAATTTTCAAAAGTTCAGAAAAATATGGAGAAAATATGGAAAAAAAAGATGGAAAAAAAAAAGAGAAATCAAAACGATGAAAGAAAAATTCAGAATCCGATGGGAGAAATCCGGCGAGAAGGCTAGAGAAATCCGGCTACGGGAGAAAATTGCACTAGGGTTTTCAAAAACTTCTCAAATATTCGATTTTTAAAAAAAAAGAAATCACGTGATACTTTAAAATAGAAAATTAGAGTCACGTGGCTTTATTTTTTTATATAAAAAAGGGCCTGATGTGCCCAGACTACAAGAAGCGCAAAAGCGCTAGGAAGCACAGAAGCACCGAAGCGCTAGGAAGCGCGCGCTTCTTGTATGTCGCTAGGCTTCGGTTGACAGAAGTGTTTTGTTGTGAGCTTCTGAGCTTCCGAGCTTTAAGCGCAAAAAAGCGCTCTTTTTAAAACTAAGCCTGACGGATGGTGTAAGTGTGTAACCATTCTCCTGCTTTGCTGATTTCTCACGGAGTTGCTGTTGGGGGGTAAGAAGTCATTCAGTATTTCAACTTTTTGAGTCAGGCTGATTGCTTTCTGTTTTCTGTCCAGATAAAAGTTGAGGTGAACCTATAAATGGGATTCCTACGTTTAGATTTGTGTCTAAGTTGAAGCGTTTTTTAATAAGTCCTAAGCAAGATGGATAGAGATAATTTTCCTTTTATTCAAAGTACTGACTCAAAAGCTTTTCAACACCTAGACTCCTAGAGGATTGCAGAAGACACCTCTTGCAAGTCTTAGTTACTCTGAGCTAGCTGATAAGGAGAAAGTGGCATATAGAGCCTATTTGCTTGGTCAAAAAGCTTATATCTCTTTCCTACGACAGAAGAGTTTGGCTCATTGGCTCAAGGATGGAGGTGATAATACCTCTAGCTTCCATAAGTGCTTTAGAAAGAGAACTTGCTTTCTGAATAAACATCGCTCCAAATGTAAATGAGAGTACGGGAGGACAAAGGTACCATAAAAGAGAAACCATAGTGGTTGCTGAGCTGAAATATGAAGGGGATGAAGAAATACTAAGCAGTGGTAACGGACTAATGGTGGTGATGGTGATGGTAAGGGATTCTTCAATTATTGGTTGCTAAATAAGTTATCCCTCACTTGGGTAGTCGCATAACTGCACCAAATCAATGACCAGTGGATTGATGGTAGAACGAGAACGAGAACGGGAACGGGAAGGAGAACTTATCATGGCTAGTGTTATGCATACAGCATCTTAAATAGCCAATAGAAGTAAGGTTCCAAGAGAAAACAAAATGCAACATTTGACAACAGAAGAACATATTAAAAAGCCCCAGCTAGTTAACTACCCAAATTGAAATACTTGTAAATAGACTCATAAGATAACCCAGATATTTGACCCTATTACGGTTTGAAAACTGATCAAATGAATAATAGATGATCAAATCAAATACAAGTAATATATTTTATCTTAGTTATCAACTGCGAACACATACACTCATATTGTTAATTACCCTCAAGAGTCCAAACCATTTCACACTAGTCTACAACACTCTTTCAAGAGTTGTCACCTTCATGCTCCTAATAATCCGTAAACCCAGCACTAACTTATACTTTCTCAGTTTCTTTACAGTTGACACATTTTAACGTATACGTTCTCTGTTTCTTTATAGTTGACTTCCTTTTGTCATTTATACTTTAAAAAAAAACATATCACGTGGGGACTTGTTAAATTCGAGGCAATGTATATTTTCTAAATATCAACTTTTTATAATCTCTGTTTATTGATAATCGAAGATATTAATGTTTAAATCATACATTGGCTAACGTGCCTAAACAAATGTGTCAACTAAAATGAAATGGATGAGGTATGACACATCTTATCTCCAAGAACACATTACCGCAGTGAAGCCGTCAAGGAGAGAGGAATATTACAAGAATAAACAAAAGACGGAGAGGTAAGCTCCACGAGAAGAGTCATCATAGAAAACTCAAGGTTAAGAAATTATTCGACTATACTAATTTCAATGCAGCATGTGTGCTCAGATCATAGATAAAAAATGCGGTATCGGTCACGGTCGCGGGATCGGTCGCGGAGTCTCGGTAACGGAAATGATGCGTTAGTCGCGGACCATGTCGCGGTTGTCGTGTAGGAATTTGAAATTTAAAAAGAAGCCCCACGTCAGCCCCATTCACTACCTACCCTAGTCCCCCTCCCCTAAACCGTACACGTGACATAATTAAAATGAATTCATTTGTCTACCTTCTCTCTCCTCTCTTGTTTTAGATTTGAAAATGGAGTTCTCTACTCTATTTTAATGGAGTTTCTCCATTTCTTTCCTTTTTCCCTTTCTTTTTGTCGAAAACATGGGGAATTCGGCTGAAAACCGAGTAGATGTGAGGTTTATAACGTTTAATGCGGACAAAATTCGTTCGGATCGGTTGAACCGGCCGAGATCTCGCCGTTTTTAAAAACACCTTTACAACTCGGGATATCTCGTATCGCCAGCCTCCAAAACCTTGTTAACTCGGGCGATACGAGTTAACTCGGGCTAGTTTTTACACCATAGCACAAGGTGCAGTATATGGCGACTTCTAAGTGTCGTTTAACTCTCTTAGCACAACCTTGGACCACAAGCAAATGAAAAAAGAATAAAAAGATCAATACTAAGGAATAATAAGCTAATAAAAATCCCGCGTAACCTCTCAAGATCCTCAAAATGCATATACTCTATAACAAGACTTGGTAATTGAACAGGGTAACCCAATGGGTATAGATAGGGTTAGGTTCAGGCTTTTATTGGACACGACCTTTGTTGGATAGGGTCACTTTGGAAATTAAAATAATTATGATATAAAAAGTTATATTATACATCTATACCTTCATATTCGCTTAAACTCGCCTTTGTCTCCCTCATTTGTCGTTTTTCCTTGCTCATTTATTGGTCCAACCACTTTTCGACCTGTTGTTGACCCGTTTAAAGTATGACCAGACCCGCCAATAAAGGTCTATATATAATGCAATAAGGATTCTAGTACGCACCCCCAACAACCAGAAAATGGGAGACCAATATAGCACAAATAGAGTTCTGAAAATTGATTGTAGAACTCAGAAGTTCTACAGGCTGTACAATTCAGAAGTTTTACAGAGCTGTGAGGCTGTACAATTGCAGGGATAACAAGAATTTGAAATAAAATGCATAAAGATCTTACTTCAAAAATAATTCAAATAAAATGCATTTTAATTATCAAAGGAAGTGAAACTCTTGAGAAAAAAACAGAAATACCTCATCTAAAGATTTGTACTCATCAGCTATCCTAGAGTACATCTTCTCAAACCTCTTCTTATGTTCATGAGTCTGACCAGTTCCACCGTAACTCGACGATGACGTTGGTGCCGGCGTCTGTGGGTAAGGCTGTTGATGATGAAATTGATCCTCAGGAGGTGCATAATACGGTTGGCTATATCCTGCTTGCTGATTCTCATACTGATTCCATTGGTTTGATGAAGTTGACCTCCTAAATTCATCCTTTGAACTATTTCCTCCCATTTTTTACTCAATTAATACAAACTGATAAATGCCACAACACTTTGATTAGCACTTTGATTTGAGAGGGTAATTCTTAAGTTCTATATTTTTCACATAAATCTTGATGAATATTCAAGATATTAATACCCAAAAATTACTTAATAATCAAGATATTCTGGTGTTTATCTAATTCAGCAAGAATATCCAACGCCTACTAGAATTACTAAATATGATAAGAATGCAAATTCTAAGAAATTTCCCAAAGAGAAAACTAAAATAAAGGCGGCTACATTAACAGACTCCTACAAGCAAAAGAAGTCTTCTCATTTACGCCCCCTTAATAAATAAATAAATAAATGAATAAATAAATAAGTCTTCTGGTTTATGCTTGAAGTTTCACGATCTTATCCATTTTTAAATCTTTAAATTTTAAATCTAGAAAAAATACGCGTCAAGAAGAACTGACCTAGATTGTGATTGCAACATTTTAAAGATCTGGGCATATTAATAATGAGAAATTGTGCTCAAATTTGACGGTTAATCAAAATAATTGATTAAAATTCAGGAAAAAAATAGGAAATTTTAATGTAAAATTGAAAAGTCGGCAGTGTTCAAAATGGTGAAGGAAAACCTCGGGAAGTATATGCAGTGTTGTACAGTAGCGGTAGCGGTGGCGGTAGCAGCCGACTGGCCGAGGAGGCGGAGAAGCAGCTCTGAATCAGCAAAAGGAAAAGGTTGGAGACCCAAAAAAGAGGAATAATTAAAAAGATGACGAAAAATGAAGAAAAGTATTAAAAAAAAAGTTGCGGGAAAGTTTCTTCGCTTTTTCTGTTAACTAGTATCATGTACGTTGCACGTGGCTGTTTTTGTTCTTTTGTTTTTTTAATGCATGATCATATGTCTGCATTCTACAATAATGAAACATCTATTTTTTTCTTTTTGGGTAAACAATGGAAAATAACATTACTTAAGTAGTGTTCGTGGCATAAAGCTATTACACTCTGATATGACATTGTTCAAAAAATAACTTGGGATGGGTAAATTTCCTAGTTGCGTACATTCATTTTAAAGTTGCTCCTTCTTGTTTTCTTTGCTAGTCCATCTGCTAATTGATTTTTCTTCCTTGATACAAAGCCAAAATCAAGGTTGGTAAATACCTTCTACAACTCCAAGCGAGTGTTGAGAATTGTGAGGACACGTTCAATTACCAACTGGTCCTGTTTGAGCACATTATATAATCTCCCTAAGAACATTGTTAATGGTGAGGTTTTTTTTTGCACTTGGGTTAATGGTGGGGAAAATTTTGCTCTTGGAGTGGGGAAAAATGAAAATCCCCATGGCATGGGGATTTTTAGCTTTTGGATGGGGAATTTTCAGCCAATCATGACGTGCCATGTGGCATGCCATGAAAGTCTTTGTAACAATTGTTTTATAAATGCCATTTTTTTTATATTTCTGATTCATAAAAAAATAAAATAAAATTACTATCGGTCATAAAATTTTAAGATCCATATTGATATAATTTAACCAAAAAAAATTCTCCCTCTAATTTGATTATTTACAACTATAATTACCAAAAACTTAATTACTCATCTTCTAATTTTCTGTTTTTTTATTTTTTATTTTTATTATTATTGTTGTTGTTGTTAGAGAAAGCAGTAGTGTGTAAAGGGAGAGGGGTGAGGTGATTTTATTTTGCTCATGGATAAGGGGGGTGGGGAAAAATAAAATCCCAGTGGAAAAAAAAAGAAAATGATGAGCGAGAAAGTGGGTAGAGAGAGAGGGATGGAGATTTTTTTTGCACATGGTTAACAATGGTCTAAGGCAGTCGGACAAAACCATCAGTTGCTCCCAATTTTCTAATTTTGCAATCACCATAACCTCTTTAATACTGAGCAGCTCCACGTGGAGTGGGGAAACAACATATATCAATTTGGAAACCCCATTAACCATGCTCAATTACTATCGCGAAATACTCCTGCAATGCCTGTTGGGGGTTTCGTGGCTCACAAACGAAGCCTCGACATTCACATGTACCCAGGGTTACAAGAAATCTGAATTTTCTAGGCATTGGGGCAGCAACTGTTTGAGGGCTAACACTCAAGAATTCCCTAGCCAGTTCACAGATGGGTAGCTCTAGACATAGTTAATTAGACTCGGTGTATCATGGGTTTTCTATCAAAGACGAACTATTTCGTTCTTTTCAAATTTCAAAACACGCAAAAGGGAACAAAAGAATCCAGTTCATTGCATCGTAGGTCCCCTTACGTAGTAGGTTGGCCTCTACCCACTTCTTGTTATTTCCCACCCAAAAATATAGTTGATGGACAAGGATGTCCCACACTACCCGAGGTATGTAACAGTCTCTTAGTACACAGAGGGAGTTCTCAACATCAAGACGACAAAGGGAGCATGAGGAGTTGGGGATAATGTGTCTTTGAGCAAGTAACTTACTATGAGGGACACGACCCCACCAAACAAATCACATGAATAAGGAGTACTCTGGGGTATTTCTGTTTTCCATAACCATTGGTGTTTGCTTGAATTGGGTCTGAGATCACTCCTTTGTATGCTTGTGCAAGCGAGAACTTGTTAGAATTTACAAAGGGAGAAGATGGTTGATTTGTGTAGACGCCTACTGTAACACCCTAATAATTCCTTGCTTGTTATAAAAAATTTTCCAACTTAAAATAAAGGAATTACCAAGATATTACCGCCACCGTGATAACGGCTAAGGCTATTTACCAGAATTACGCAGCGGAATTTAACTAACTTTCAAAATATATTAAATAGTTAATGGTTATTAAAACAAAGTGGAACCATCAAGGCCCAAACCAAAGTAATAAATATTTCAAAATCCATTAACTATAAGTAGTAGTCATGACTATAAATAGAGATTATAAAATACGGAAGAAATAAACTCTCAACACGAATCCCATGATAACTTCTCCCGCAAGTTATCTCTACAAACCTGCTTTATTAAAATTCTACTCCCCAACAACGCAAATGCAATTGATGGATCATCATAGGGTCATTAAGGCAAAGGCCATGACCAGAAGACATGAAGCACGAAGTCAGCAAAAGCTGAGTACAAACAAGCTAGAATAACATTCTATCCTAACATGCTTCACTCAACGAATTAATAATCCACATGCAAAAGCCAATTAATAAACAGGTAAACATGGAGACAAGACTCTACACTTGACACGACTCTTGACTCACAGTTTAATAAAGAAAGTAGCTTCAAACGGGTAAAATAAAGTATCCTCAAAAGGAAAGAAAAGGGTGATGGGAGCCCACCATACACCAAATAACAACAAGTTGGACTCCTACCGACAGTCGAACCATACTGACGGAATTCCAATGCACAACGGCCTAAAAGAAAAGAATGAAACAACGTCTTGTATCATTCAAGGAGTACAAGTTCTCCGACCAGACTCCCCCCATTGTTCATACTCAAGGTATATACGTTCCGAGAGTTTTGAAGCTCATTCGGGTTACACTTTACGTTAATTAGTATGTTATGATCAAGGCGACTCAAGACTCTACACAAGACATAACATGCAAACAATTAAACAATTAAACAACTCAACAATGACACTTTGTTTTAATCCTTTAGGACTTGTGATCAAACATAAGACTCAAGTGAAATTACTCCCATTGTTCCTTCTCAAAAACACTGTTTGAGATAACCCAACATTTCCCATTAACAAGCGGGGTGTCCCCTTAGCACGAATTGTCCTTAGTTCAATTCACATAGACTCTCTAAACATATTCTACCCCTGTGGTAGAATAAACAATGCACTCCGGCAATATTCAATAGGCTCAACATATGCTAGACATCTCGTACTATAGCATAATCATAATAACTTGCATGCGCAATACTCATACATGCAAACCAATTTGAACAACATGCTTGACATAATTCAACGATTATAAAAGTCCATAACATGATAGTTCAACAGAATCTATAAAGCATAAATCAATTCATAACATGCTCGTTCACATAGATTCAAGAATAATTCCCAACATGCTTGTTCACACATCAAACATGATTCCATAATAATAATCACATGCTTGTCTACACATCAAACATGAATTCCTAACATATAAGTTCACATGATTCGCATTCAATACACTTCACAAAGTCTTCAATGCCTTCCTGCATTTGGTCTCCATCTCCCGCTCTCCCAAGGCCGCCGAGGGGTGGTTTAACCTCAGCAGCCGAGGCACTTACCAAACTGTGGTGGGTAAGCTCAATAAGTGGCATAAATGGAGGAAGAGGTGGGTCGTGTTTCACACTGACGACGAAGAGATGTATGATAGGATGAGTCGTTGGAGCCGCACGGCCAATTACATGGAGCACGACGAGGCTCTCCCGCCTCTTACCTCGGATGAGTGGGATCACATAATGGTGTTGTTCAAGGCCAACGCTTACCATCTGACTGCTGACAAAACATTCCATGTGCCGGCCGAGTGGTTGCCGCACATAAGCCAATTACAGGACGAGGCGTTTTTTGCTGCTGTGGGTTTAGGGTATTCTATGACCCAAGGTAGAATGTTAGGTTGTATGCCGTCTGACTTTGTTCCATTCTTCCTCTAACCATTTCTCTATTTGTGTGCAGAAGAAGGAATGAGCAAGTTATCTGAAGCAGATAAAGGCAAGGGAGATACGACTGACTGGTTGGCTGACATCTATGAGGCCAAGATGAAGAAGGCTAAGGCTGAGTTGGAAGAGAAAGTGAGTACCAAACCTGTTTGATTTAATCTCTTTGTTTTGAGTACACCCTAAATGTGCGGGCGTCTCTTTTGCTGACGAGCCAGTTCCTTGAAAGTGTCTTGTGATTGCTAAGGTACGCCTCGTCACATTGTTTTTGGACGAGCGTCCTTATTGATGACGAGCCACTATCTTGTAGATGGCTTGTGATTGCTAAGGTACGCCTCGTCACACTGTTTTTGGACGAGCGTTCTTATGGATGACGAGCCACTATCTTGTAGATGGCTTGTGATTGCTAAGGTATTGTGAGGGGGTCGAAAAAGCACGAGGCTAATGCGTGACCTCGTCCCTCGTGGGTGTGACGCTTCTTTTTGTCAAATCAAGTGTAATTGGATTTCCTGTGAGTTTACACCCAATTGACTAGTAATATAGGAGTCGCCATTCAGTTTTTAACGACAATGAGAAAAACTGACAAAACCCGGTTATCGTGACATAAAGGGAGTGCAATTATGTTTGACCACGACGGCCGTAGGTTCCATTATGATCCCTGGTGGTGGGGATCGCTCAACGTACACCCGCAGGGTAGAGATTGAGGGTTCGGGGGACTGTAACTACCGAGAGGAGTACTCGCTCTTCGATAACTCCAGAGGCAGGATATGCTTACTAGCTCAGCATAAATAATTGAAGGGACATTCGTTAACTATTAAACTAATCTGAGTTGATTTTAACAATATGCAACATATAGTACTAGATCGAGCGCGATTAACTGATTTAGATTGTTTTAAGGGACCTAGCATGATGATCCAATTTCCCAAAAATATCATATTTATTAAGCATGATCGAACAATCAGATTTAGTTAGTTTAACAGTTCATAAAAGGGCGAGGAAATCAATTAAACCATAGAAAAGGGACACATTACGACGCACCCTTGAGAGGTGCGTCACGGTTCTCAGAAAACTAACCACTTTGACTTTGCTATTTCTCCTTTTATTTAACGAATCTCAAATTATGGGACGGGATACGTTCTGTTCGATTTATGGATCGATTGCGACAGAACGCGTGATCAGTTTTGCAGCGTGAGGCTTAGGCTTAGGGGTTTAGAGTCAATACTCAGAAATATAATTGTGTGTTGTGTTCTCTTCACGTCGGCTTTAGGGGTCTATTTATAGGAAAGAGTGGCGTAGAAAGATATATTTTCAGGAATTTGAATACGAAACGGATTAGGAAAAGAATCTGTCCCAAGTATTTTCGGCGCCCAGCTCTGGGCGTCAAAGATTTCGGCGCCCAGGGCTGGGCCTTGAAAATAGGGTCTGGCAGAATTCTTTGTCAGATTGGACTCTAGAGTACGGAGTTCATTAAGAGACTTAATCCGAGTTATTTGGTGCGTATCAATTTACGACGGAATGCGTCTGGGCCCTTTACGAACTCTAGGTTCGTTATGAGTTTAATTAATACGTTAACTCTTTTATCGAGCTGTGATAGGAACATAATTCCTTTTACAATTTCTATCTCTTTTAGGATTTATGTTGGAGTGCAACACCTAATTCTGACAGGTTTCTATCTTTTTATTCTTACTACTTTTAGCAACTACCCTTTACGGCAGTTACTATTTTTAGCAGGTTTCCATAAATAGCAGGTTTTTATAAATAGCAGGCTTCGGGTGAAATGAAAAGGGTGATTGAGATTCGTTATTTTATAGGAGATGCGTTGCCAAGTGGAGATTTTATGTTCTCATCATCGAACCTTCCCTTTCGGGAATGGGGACAAAAGTAGGTGTCTACAGTTAGCCCCCACTTTGACTGAGTCTTGGAGTAAGACGATGGTCAAAGTATTAGACGGAGTGCGTCACACAAGCCATGGTGACCTGTTTTTTGCGAGGGTCTCACGAGCCCCCGAGTGATAACATTTTACTTAAGGGTCATCACTTGGAGTGTTGACATATCCCTCACGTGTCATTGGGATTTGTCAACGGATAGTATAGAATACTCCCTCACTTTGTCATTGGAAGTATCTAAAGAGGCGTAGGAACTCCCTCACTTTGTCATTGGGAGTAGCTACAGATGTTTTCGAAATCAATGCTATAAAGTGTAATTGGGCCTGGCCAAGCCCAATCACGAGGTAAAAGTGTTTTTAAAGATTCTCATTTTCAGGGTTAGCTAAACGAGAAAACCCTCTTGTTTTTATGGGACGTAAAACGAAGGAAAATCCAGCACATCGTTCTTTTTCCTTGGAAAAACGGAAAACCAATCTTTTAAATTTTGGAAAAAAGGGAAACTACTCACATCGCTTTTTTGGAAAAAACGGAAAACCAAAAGCTACTCACATCGTTCTTTTTTTGGAAAAACGGAAAACCAAAAGCTACTCACATCGTTCTTTTTTTTTTGGAAAAACGGAAAAACCAAAAGCTACTCACATCGTTCTTTTTTGGAAAAACGGAAAACCAAAAGCTACTCACATCGTTCTTTTTTTTGGAAAAACGGAAAACCAAAAAAAGTTATCGCTGCAGCGACTAAGGACCTGCGCGGTTAGTGGCGCAGACCCCGCCGGCTAAAGATGGCGAGCCTGTCCGCTAAGGGTGGACACCCCGTCCGATAGAAGTGGACGAATATGTTTTGAAGTTTGTTTGTTTTTTTTGAAAATAAGAACCTACGTGGTTTGTGACGTAGACCCCGCCGGTTGAAGATGGCGAGCCTGTTTTTGTTTTGAAGATTTTATTTTCTTTTCATTTTCGAAAACTGAGGACCTGCGCGGCTAGTGACGCAGACCCCGCCCGCTGAAGGTGGGCGAGCCCTGTCCGCTGAGGGTGGACGTCCCTGAATTCGTTTTTTCTTGATTTGGAACTCGCGTGGTTCGTGGTGCGATCTTGCCCGATTAAGGTGGGCAAGTCCCTATCGTGATTTCTTTTGAGAATTTCTTTTATTCATTCTTGTAAGAGCGAATTCTTTCGAGGGATGCTCGGATTTAGTTATAACCTGAATGTGGGTTGACAACGCGCTTAGACGGACCATTGTCTTGTGGTCATCATCTTTCATGGTTTTGAGCTAGTCTTTATGGCTCAATCTTGCCACTAACTGGGTCCTTGATTAGGGGACTATGTATATAAGTGTCAATGGCGACCTTTGTCTTGAGGTCGTAAACCGGTTTTATCTTTTGAGACATCCAGACACGGGACTTCGTGCAGCGTAGTCTGGCAATATTGTTTTACCTTTGCATAATATATATTTTCTTTCGAGCCCCCAAGCACTCGTGCTTGACGGTCATTTTTTGTCAAAGAGGTTCCTTGGGAGTGCGCAATTTGTGATGTCCTTGATCATGTTTGGGATTGTACTCGTAAGTGCGAGCGATCTTTGTAGTGGTGTGCTACTCTTGACAAAGTCGTGAGGTGCGACTTTCAGTAAGGAAATCGGCAATTTTCGAGTCGAATGGATGCGGCAGGGCCCAATAGAAGTTAGGGCCTTTTTGAGCCTGGGTTCATTTTTGGCGCCCATGCCTGGGCGTTGAAATAATTCACGCCCAGGTGGGGCGTTAAAAGTATTGTTTGGGCTGGTCTTTTGATGACACAGTTGGCCGCTTGTTCATTCGTTTATTTTACTTGGAAATTCTACGTATTTGTTTTTTGTCTTTCTTTATTTTTAGAACGTGATGATTTTCTCGAGAAGCCGTAGCCGATTGGTGGACTACGGTGCCTGTCGCTTTGGGGCGATTATTTTAAGGAACTGTTGCTCTTATGGCGTACAGTTATTGCGATAGTTGGGCGAGTCTATATGGCCCGAGGAACATACCTTGAGGCGTAAGATTTTGACCGCTCCTGTTGTTGTATATTTTTCTTTTGGAACGCGTTCGTGAATGTTCGACACTTAGAATGATGATATGTATGTGCAGACGAGCGTTCATAGAATGGCCGTTGTGTGCGGTCCATTAATCAGTTTGCTTGAATCATTTTTTTTGAGCAATGACTGATTTTGAATAGTTTGCTTAGAAGCTTGATAGGGTTCAGGCCCATTCAAGAAGTGGGCTCAAACATCGTACCCTTTCGATTGTTCAAACATTTGCTTCGAGATTTTTTATTTTTCTATGGTTGTTTCGTAGCTCGGAGCCCCCAAGTATGCATGTTGGGATGCTTCCTTTTGGCGTACGATTTTTGTAGGTTCTTTCGAGACAGATGCCCTGGGGTTCCGCTCGTGTAGGTGCGAGCTATCCCTTTCGTGGTAGGTAATATTTTGCTACTTTCAATCCTTAATGTAGAAGTCGTGTAGCTTGCATTTTGAATTTGGGCGATAAGTAGTCTTTGCCTCTTTTACACATGCTCTTTGGTCGTGCCCGCATTAGTGCAATATGCCTTACTCTCTTTTTTAGACTTGTACCGTGGGATAGTTAAACTTATGGTGCGACGTAGGCTTGTGTGGCCTAACAACATGTATTAGAACATTCCTCCAGGCGTTGGGATATCATTATTACTTTTGCATTGGAGTACTTCATCATGCCTCGTTCAGGTGTTCGAACAAGTGTAGCACCTTCTGCGTGGGTTTGCACGGCTTATTACTTCGTTCGATGCGAGGATTCATAGGTGTTTCTTTCTCTTTTTTTTTAGCTGGGCAAAACTTGGCTAGCAGAAAGATTCAGCGCCCAGGCTGGGGCGTTAAAGATATCGGCGCCCAGCTCTGGGCGTTGAAAATGATTTTTGGGCAGAATTTTGACAGTTTTTTTTTGATTTTTTTTTCTTTCGCTTTTGCTTTGGAACGATGTAGACTGTGTAACGGGCGCTTTATAGGGTGAGCGTTATGTGCAGTGGTTTGATCGGAGTTTTGGTGACTCGCGATTTTCAGTTACCCTTGTTAGTGGGGCGACTTTATATACTCTAAGTAGTGCTTAGAATTTGGGAGGGGTTGTAGCCATTCTAAGGTTCGTTTTACACGATTAAAGCTTATGATTGAGCCCCTATGACATAGGCATAGCATTAGCGTCGAGAATTTGCGATGAAATCGTCATTTCGAGCATTTTTATAGTGTTTTTCTCAAGCCTCCAACTGTAGCTACGGGATTGGCTTGGTGCTATAATGCCTTGCATACGTTTTTGTGCATTCATGGCGACGTGAATCATGAATAGTTTGAACCAGACTCGTTTAGTGCGAGGTACGTTCGAGTAGTGATCTGCTACTTCTCTTGTAAATGTCGTATTGTGCGACATTGCCATGGTCAAGGTAATCACATGTTGAAGTGTGCCTTGACCAAACGCTAGGTGCCTTTCTTTACCCATAATCATATTTAGAAATATCTTTGACTCACTTGCAAAACGCATACTTAGATTAAACCAATGACACTTTATTATGTTCGAAGAAGCCTTTGAAAATTATTTGAAATCCGAGTCCTACTGTGTACAATCCGAGGTGTCCTAAGTAGGTTGGCTTATAGAAGGATTCGTACAGGATTACATGAGTGAATCAAAATACTGTTACGATTTTGGAATGCTGTCTAAGGATTTGCTGGAAGCCAGGGTGCAGGCGTCAAGATATTACTTGTGCCCGTTTGGCATATGCTTTTAGGCTTTTAGGGCCATCTTTTCCAGAATTGCGGGAATATAAACCGTTTTTAAATTGACTTAAATTTACTTGGTGTATGTCTGCACAAAAGGTCAAGGTATACTTAGTTCTTTCCCTAGCTCTTTCATTTCAATTTTTAGCCCCCAGTTGCTGTTATGTCTTCCCATTAATGATGCTTTCAGATTTCGATTTTAGATGCCCGTGTCACATGTGTGAGTAGGGTGAGCCTCGGTTAAGTGCCAAGTCCTATTGACAATGTCTTATTTTTTCCAAAGGGGATTAGCAAGCATTTGAATTACCATGAACGGGTGCCATGAGTTCGAAGGAACGATGAGGTGATGCCGTAGAACAATCCTCTTTATTGCAAGCTTACTGCCTTTACTACTTGTCGGCGACTATGACTGTGTCTAGGGGTGAAAGAAGGTCTTTAAGCGAACGACTATGTCTAGTGGTGAAAGAAGGTCTTTAAGTGAGTTAGTTCGCTTTAGGGAGGGTCAAGTCGAGTATTTTAGAGGTCATGGACGCTTGCGCTAGCCCCCATTCGATTGAGGCAAAGCGGTCTTTTGAGTCTTGGCTAAGTGCCTAGGAGTGTGAGTGCTCCTTCTGGCAAGGGTACGTGCCCTTTATTATTTTTCGATGTGTGCTCATTTTGGCATCTTGACGACTTGGATTCTTTCTTTGACTTAAATTTTTCTTTCGACTTGGATTGCAAGTAATTAAATTTCAATAAGGGACTTCTATTTTTTATTCTTGTTTTTCTATAGGCTCTAACAGTTTTGCAAATTGGTTGGACCGAATGATAGATTGCATACGTATCCGCTTTAAATAGATTTAATTTGGAATCAGGTCTTGCGTAGTTCTTAGCCTAGAAAATGGTTTCTTAGAATGCCGAATTCGATAAGTATGTTCTGAGGTGGAAACATATTATTTGAAACGGTAGAATAAGTGAAGTCTATTATTTTTTTAATCTGCTGCCTTGCGTAAGCCAAAAATTTATTTTATTTTTTTGATTTGAGTACATGTATCTCTTTGGTGGTACGTATATCTGAATACGTGTTGTACCCCTCCAAGTGTTCGTTATTTTTCCGTGCATGTGCGGATAAAATGACGAGCACTTCAGGACAAAATTTGGCAAGCAGAGAGATTCAGCGCCCAGGCTGGGGCGTTAAAGATTTCGGCGCCCAGCTGTAGGCGCTGAAAATGATTTCTGGGCGGATCTCTTTTTTTTTTGTGCGCTAAATGCTTCTTTTTCTTTTTTGACTAACTTTAGAGGCGCTTTGCAAAGTTTCTTTTTATTATTCACATTTTTTTTTTTTTTTTTATTTTTACGTTGAGCGTAGAATGTACTTTTCATTTGTCTCTTTTTTATTTGTGACTCAAGACGGCTTGAAAGATGGGTTGAATGAGATAGGATAATTTGTATAGGTATTTAGTCAAGCATGAGGATACCATCTGCTAGGACTCACAATTTGCAGTCTCAAACTAGTGTCATGAGTTTACATCAACCAAGGCCAATGAGTAGCATGGGGATGGCTCAAGGGTATATCAACAGGATGTATCCAAACAAGTTATATGGTCATTATGCTAATGGTGGTGTAAGAGCAGGTTTGGGCTTTGGAAATAATGGGTATGACGCACGTATCAATGGCCGTGCGTGGTTTGCGGTTGACAACAAGTTCAAGAACAAGAGTCGAGGTAATGGTTTCTTGGGTTATGGCAATGAGAACATGGATGGGTTAAATGAGCTGAACAGGGGCCCCAGAGCGAAGGCGTCTAAGAACATAAGGATCGGAAAGGGTAGACATCGTAGAATTTTATGATTTGGATTGGTTGACTCAATTCTTTTCCTTCGTTTACTTGGGTAAATCTCGCACTTTGGGAGGTACGGGCGAAGTATTTCATGGCTCGTTCTTTTCGCTCTCCCTTTTTCTCTTTCTTTTTAAGTATTTCATGGCTCGTTCTTTTCGCTCTCCCTTTTTCTCTTTCTTTTTAAGTATTTCATGGCTCGCTCTTTTCGCTCTCCTTTTTTCTTTCTATTTTTCTTTTTGCTTGGGATTTCTCCCCAACATAAATCCTTCAATTTTTTTTTATTTGGGCTAAAAGGTAGATGGTTGTGGTCTTTGAGTCACGAGGCGAGACTGAGTGAGCCTCGTTTGGTGGGCCTATAGTGGACCTTTAACTTTAGTAGGCCTAGGGTGGACCTTTAGCTTTAGTAGGCCTAGGGTGGACCTTTAAATTGTCTTACTTTGCAAGCGTATTTAGTCGTTTCTTAAAATGTGCAAATAGCATTGATTCAAAATGTTGTTTTTGCCTTATTGAAATTTAACGAAAGAATTACATCGAAAATAATTTTTTGCTTCTTTTTCAGATTCCAGTTTCTCGGATTTAACTGGAAGTTGTGATTTAGACTCGAACTTTCATTAATTTTTCTGATTATAACCTGTGTATGAATACAAGGAGGTGGCCTAAACTCAAAATAATGACGTGGCGTGAGCCTATAATACTTGACCAAGCGACTCTCAGACTTAGGCTAATTGGACCATAACTTTCGTTGGTTGACACTTTAGATTTTAACCCTTGGGTGTTCATTTGTCATGCGCCATTTTGCTTAATGTTGGCAAGGTAGTTAATTGGGGAGATCGAATTTTTATTTTTTCAAGACTAGAATCATTAGTGCGGCTTCTCTCTTAGTGTGTATTGCTTTACTCCAATGGTAGCTTTATGGTATGCCGATTTGGGTATTTTCATGGTTCGTCATGTTGCATTCATGGAAAATCTTTTAGTCCGTACTTAGGGGTACTTCAAGGAGCGAGTGGCTCGAGAGGACTATGATAGTCGTGACCCAATGTGATCATAAGCCTTGAGGCCACTAATTTTTGCTAATGGTATTGATACCTTAGGTTCACTTTGGGGGTTGTGCGACTATGGGGGAATGATTTCCAGAATGTGACTGTTTCCATTTTGCAAATACATAACATATTCTTTTTATTGGTGAGAGAGAGTATTGAGGCTGTGGATTCTTAGCAAGGGATGACAATTACATATGGGTGCTTATTGATTTAAATGTTAGAAAGGGAGACTCAATATGGTTTAACCTTTTAACTTGCAGAACGACACCAAGCATTAGGACCGATTCTATGGATAAGACACCTAAGACTTAGGATTTAGATTGTACTTTGGCATAACCTAGTCTAGACTCGGATTTTTTTTATTTGAACATTATTTTTACTTTGAAAACTTTATTCGAACATCATTTTTTTGAATACTTTTCCCATGTGACATTTATTTTAATTAGCATGCTCGGTTTTGGTGCCGAACATCGTCGTCGTAGGAGGCCTAACAACGAAACAAAGAGTTATTTATTTTTATGAGTCGCTTTTAGAATCGAGTGCTTTTCTTACGCCCTCGCAGCAATTTTTTTTTTACGAACGGTTTTTTTGCTACGTGTTTTCTTTTTTTTTCGCGGGCACTGAGGCTGCTGCGCCTGACCAGAAGGCCAAGCAGCAACTTCAGCGCCCAACGTCGGGCGTGAGAAATTCTGGCGCCCAGCCAGGGGCGTTGAAAATGTGTCCCTGGCTGGTTCTCGTTTTTTGTTTGCTTCTACTTTTGTTTATGCGACTTCGATTTTGCGTGCTTGCCTAATAACGTCCTCTACGCGTTGTGCAGCGTTTGTGGGATTCGTTACAGGCCATCCCGAGCGTCGTTTATTTTTGTGGCGATCGTTCGGGTTTGCGGAACACGTATTTTGGTATAACTCTTTGGCCAATTGGTTTATGAATGTTTGGGCAATTTTTATGGTCGTTGGTTTTCTAGCATTATTTGTCACACACAATCATATATTTCGTTACACATAACTAACATTCCATCATGAGGCAATAATAATATGTCATGTAGTTTATGATAGGCTTCTATGGGTAGTTATTTGCGCCTGGCTTGGTACCGCTTCTATCGCAGATCCACCACATGCCCCGGTCGGGGTAGTGCTTTCAATAGAAGAATTTCGTCACAGAAGGCCAACCCGCAAGTGCAAGCCAAGGGGGCATGCAGGCGAGAGGACCTAGTGGGCGAGCGATTGGGTTTGGGACGGGTGTACTACTAGCGAAAGTGCCGAGTGGACAACATTCGAAGCGTATGCACCCCCCGGTTGGAGATGGGTATCCTTAGTCCCAACTCCCGAGATGAAACACCAAGGGAGCCAAGATTCGTTATGCGGTTCTGTCCGTTCACATTAATATGCTGATTTTCAGGTCGTCCCAACTTGATGGGGAAATAAACGCGGGGTAGGATCGTTTCACCCTTCGGCTATTTTGATTACCTACAAGCACGAGTATTTCCTTCACTATCCCTAGTGGAGTCACCACTGTGAGGGGGTCGAAAAAGCACGAGGCTAATGGGTGACCTCGTCCCTCGTGGGTGTGACGCTTCTTTTTGTCAAATCAAGTGTAATTGGATTTCCTGTGAGTTTACACCCAATTGACTAGTAATATAGGTGTTATTCCAGTAGGAACACGCACAAGAGGGGGGGGTGAATTGTAATTAGAACTTTGATAAAGTTTCTTGCGGAACTTAAGAAACAATCAAGAAACTGAGAATAGAGAAGACAATAACAACAATTGTGAAAACTTCTTGATACTAATCAAGAAGAGAATTCTTTTATTATGGTAATGCCTCGATTACAATAATCTCTCCAACACAAGTTCCTCTCAAACTCGTGTTCCTCACAGTAATCTACTTCGATTACAACTCCTTAACTTCTCTCTCTCAGACTTAAACTCTAAGTCTAAACAGGATAACTCTATCCTTACTAATACAAAATATAATTTGTGTTTGGATAACTCTAGATATTAATAATGCTTTTGTGAGGATATAAGAAACTTAGGAACTTTGAATTAACTAGGACACAAACTGTTTTAGAAAATCTTAGACAAAACGTTTTTAGGAAAGCAAAAACTCTCAGAATGTTTGTGTACTTTAAACCAAAAACGATTTCCCTTTTATAGTGTTTATCCTTAGGGTTAGTTCCCTTCAAAACCTCAACTGCTAACTGCCAGCACTTTGGTCTCCACGTCCCTTGACTTGAGGAACAAGGGGAAGACCACTTCCCACGATCAGCCATGAAGCAGTTGGAGATTTGACTCAATCAAACCCTAAAACATTTCTTTAAAACAGATTTTATTTATCTACAAAAACTTAGGAGTATTTTTAGGAAAATAAGTTTTGTTTAAATAAAATAAAACGTAAATCTATTTTATATTAAATATGCAAAACTTGTTTTTATTTATGAAATGTTTTCCATAAAAATCGCTTCCAATAAAATAAATGGCCTAATTAAATCATAAGTTCCTTGAGTACTCTATATACCATTAGCATAATTAATATTTACATAAAATTCTAAGTACAGTGGACTACCTAGACTTCATGTCTTCCCTTTGTCTGGAACTTGCAACTCAGAAGCTTCAGACGTTCCAGCCAAGGAACATTGATGAGTTCCTCTCTAGCTAACACAGGAACTCTTGGCTATGAGTCTGTAATAGTTCTTGTGGATATTCGGAACTCTTGATATGTAACTGTGTTGCTCCTCTTGTGACTTCAAACTGGAACAGATACAACTTCCAGCTCTGGAACTCCATTGACTGTTCCAAGTGTACCTCAGGAACTTCACCAGTTTATTCAAGTTCCTATCCTAATAGAAACTTGGGCATATGCCTGTTCAAAGTCATTTAGCAACCATAATCAGGAAGTTTGCAATATGTGTGTGTCATCAACCAAAACTTAGGAACAACAATATTCCCCCTTTTTGGTGATGACAACACTTGCAAACTTTTTACAAAGAGAGTAAGTACGAACAAACAAGAACTTATACAGACTATTGTGAAACAGAACATAAAAATTGAAAAACAAAAGAGAAAGATTAGAGAGAAGAAAGAGGTGCACCCTGGGCTTACAGAGAGATTCAGAGAAACAGATTCAGGAACTGGATTGAGTGTGCCTTGGAAGTTTGCACCCATGACTTCCCCCTGTTGACATCAACAAAAAGCATAGCACGAAATATAGCCATTCCAAACACAGTGCCCCACGATCAACGTTTGGCAAGTTAAGCTAGCCTCAAAGTATTAAACTAACTCATACAATAAATTGAAAGCAAGCAGTAATGATCAAGACTAGAAAGCATAGATATGTGTAACCAAGCAAGTCAAAATAAGATGGAACAAATACCCAAGTTTAAAAATTATACAAACCAAAAGCAAATTAAAAAGATTGTTCCATGGCAAAAGATAAAAGAAACATGGGATAGGGTGATTTAGGCTTGGGATGGGGAACCAGAACCAGCAGTTTCTTCTATCACAGTCTCCTCAAAAGATTCCAGATTGTTGATCTTTGTGAGGATTGTGGCACGAGTTGCATTGGCTTGTTCTGAGTAGTGGTGAAGATCGTTTTGGAGAGTCTTGACACTTGTAACCAATGCACCTATGTGGGCCTGCATTGAGCTAATCCTGTGATCTGTTCCCTCCTGTAGTTCCACCAGACGAGCAACTGTTGCCTTTAGCTCCAATATCTGATCATCCTTTGTGTTCCAGGCACCCCCATGATCTTGAACATGTTCCTGTTCAGATGGAACACGACTAGCTTTGGACTTTTTGGAGGATCTGGGTGTCCTTTTTCTTGGCCTAACAGTTTCAGGCAGTTCCTCTTGATTCAGTGGAACAGCATCCTCCTCTATGGGCATCTCCTTGACATCCCCTTCCTCATTTATTTCCATGAAGACAGGCCCTCTTTTCTTGTTCTCCTTCATTGCTACCCTCATGCTCTTTCTTTTTCCTACACTCTTCCTGTTCCCTCGAGGTAAAGGGACCTTTATTTGTTCGAGTTCCTCCTCCTCCTCCACTTCTTCTTTAACTGCAATTTCTTCCTGATCTTCCTCATCTTGTTTCTCTTCCTTTCCAGCCCTAATGACTTTACCCTGAACCACTTTAAGATTTAACAGATGGAGCATTTCAAGTTGAAGGATTTGGGTGGATTTTAAGGGAATCACAAAGTATGGGCTAAGGTCAACTGAGAAGCTTTTGAAGATTTCTGTGAGAAGGGAGGAGTATGGAATTTTGAATTTGGGGATACAGGTGGATAAGTGTTTGATCATGATTGCAGGAAAGTTTATGGGAATTTTCCTTTCAAGACAATACATGAGACATGCATCAAACAGACTTGCTATGTTCCTTTTCTGAGTTCGAGGAACTACACCTCTCCATACAATATTAAACAGCAATTTTTGAAGAGGTGAAAAGCAGTTGTGTGAGGTGGAGGTGGATACTTTAGAATCTCCTCCAATGGAACCAACTATATCTTTCTCATCTACATTATCTATGGTCACTGTGATTTGACCTTTGAGCCACATATCAAAACCCCTATTGGGTGTACCAAACAGCTGTTCCAGATAAGAGGCATCAAATTCGATGCGAGTTCCATTCACTTTACTTGAGCATACATTATCAACACATGCAAAGTTCTTGCAAAATTCTTTCATAGCTTCAGGAATTAAGGGGGATTTGGCATAGGTACTCAACAGACTTACCCACTTTTGTTGTTCAAGGATTTCCATCAACTCCTTAAATTTCGTGGCTTCACACCATGTTGAGTTGATTGCGAACCCCTCGACCAGATTGTTTTCCTTTGCAGTGAGTTTCTTGGACCCTTTTAATTCCCCCTGAGTTTGAGCAATCTCCTCTGTTTCCTCGATGTCTTCACCAGAAGCTTCCACTCGTCGTTTTTTGGATTTTCTTGTGGAGGATCTAGGGTTTGAGATTGGGGATTTCATTTCGATGTCAGTGTTGGTTTGTTCCCCCTGAGTGATTGCGAGCATTGGATTGTGGGATCGAAGAGGAATTGGCGATTGAATGGGTGAGGTATCCATGGGAACAGGAGATGAAGGGTTTCTCTTTCGTTTGAGGGATATGAGATCAGTGTTGTTGCTTGTGAGAACCATGGTTGAGGTTTTTTATTTTATAGGTGGAAGGAGAGGTGATGTCAGTGGAGAAGGCGTGTGAGAGAGAGAAAGGGGGTTGCATGGATTGATTGTGGAAAGTGAAGAGTTTCTCTTATTTATTGCCAATGGAACCGTTCCAAACATTCTTTGAATATGGGTATTCGGTTTTTAATTAAAAAAAATTGATAAAAATAAAAGGAAAAGAAAAAAATTGTGTTTGACTTTGACTTGCTTAATTTCATATTTCTGACTTAACTAGTTTGAAAGGAACTGCTTACCTTGCTTATTTGAAGTGTGAGTGAATTTGCCACGATGGTAAGCTTCAACTATGTTTGCACACAAGATTTTGTGTTTGTAATAGTCTATATGTACCATGATTTTTGCTTTTGCCTTAGAGGAACTCCAATTTGGCAATTACCTTAGCTTGATCATTCCGAGTTCCATTCTCATTTTCTCATGTTTCTCTCTGTTCAAAGGCTTAGTTAGAATATCAGCAATTTGGTGATCAGTTTGGCAAAAGTCTAATTTGATCAAACCTTTCTCAACATTATCTTTAAGGAAATGGTGTCTGATGTGGATGTGTTTGACTCGGGAATGATGAACCGGATCTTTTGAAATACAAATAGCACTAGTGTTATCACAATAGATAGGAACACAATCATAGATAATACCAAAATCTCTTAACTGTTGTTTTATCCATAGAATTTGTGAGCAACAAGCTGCAGCAGCTACATACTCAGCTTCAGCTGTGGATAGAGCAACAGTATTCTGTTTCTTGGAACCCCAAGAAACCATGCATGGACCTAGGAACTGTACCATACCTGATGTGCCTTTTCTATTCACTAAGTCACCTGCATAATCAGCATCTGCATATCCTCTTAGCTCGAAGGATCCACTTCTTGGATAGTAAAGGCATAGGTCATCAGTTCCTTTGAGATATCTTAGTATTCTTTTCACTGCAGTTAGATGGGACTCCTTTGGATTTGATTGAAATCTTGCACATAGTCCTACACTAAAAGAAATGTCAGGTCTACTGGCTGTTAAATATAATAGAGATCCAATCATACCTCTGTATTTTGTTTGATTCACACTTTTCCCATTTGGATCAGTGTCTAATCTGGTAGCAGTTCCCATGGGAGTGTGATTTACTTTGGCTGACTCTAGCTCATATTTCTTTAGGAGTTCCTTCACATACTTTTGTTGGTGTATCATGATTCCCTCCTCGGTTTGCTTGATTTGTAAACCAAGGAAGAAGTTGAGTTCCCCCATCATACTCATTTCAAATTCACTGCTCATCAAGCTTGCAAAATCCTTGCACAAATTTTCATTAGTTGCTCCAAATAATATATCATCAACATAAATTTGAACTACTAACAAGTCAGTTCCTCTAGATTTTAAGAATAAGGTTTTGTCTATTCTACCTCTTTTAAAATCATTTTGAAGGAGGAACTTTGATAATCTCTCGTACCAAGATCTAGGGGCTTGTTTTAGTCCATAGAGAGCCTTATCTAATTTGTAAATGTGATTTGGAAATTCGGGATTTTCAAATCCAGGGGGCTGTTCCACATAAACATCTTCCTCTAAGAAACCGTTTAAGAAAGCACATTTAACATCCATTTGATAAAGTTTAAAACCCATGAAAGCAGCAAAAGCAATTAAGATTCTAATGGCTTCTAATCTAGCAACAGGTGCAAATGTTTCTTCAAAGTCAATGCCTTCCTGTTGATTATAACCTTTGACCACTAACCTTGCTTTGTTCCTTATGATTGTTGCATGTTCATCTTTCTTGTTCCGGAACACCCATTTTAGCCCTATCACCTTCTGGTGCTTTGGTTTGGGTTCCAAGTGCCATACCTTGTTTCTTTTGAATTCATTTAATTCTTCTTGCATGGCAATGATCCAGTCAGCATCTTCCAGAGCCTCAGTGTGATTTCTTGGCTCAAATATGGAGAGGAACGCGTGGAATGCGCAAAAGTTCCTTAGTTGTGACCTTGTCTGAGTTCCTTTTCTGATGTCACTCACAATGAGTTCCATTGGGTGGGACTTTAGATGCTTCCAAGGTTTAGGTTGAAATTGAGCTACTGGTGTTGTGGCATTTTCGTCAGTTCCTTCTATGACCTGAGTTCCCTGTTGGGGTTCCTCTGGTGTTGTTTCTGGATCTTCTTGGTTTTCTGCTTGTTCCTCTAGTACGGGAACTTCTTGATTTTGTTGAGCAGTTCCTCTTGCTGTGTGTTTGCTTATTTGGAACTCCTCATCATTTTCTGCAGCACGAGATAAACCAATCTCGAAAAATTCTTGTTCAGAGTTTCCTTTGTCACAGAATTGAGAGATGCTTAGTAGACTGTGCATCAAACCCTCGACTAAAAATACATTTTCAATGGCGTAGGAACTTGACCTTCCAACTTTTCCAATTCCAATAATTTCTCCTTTCATGTTGTCTCCAAAGGTCACAGTTCCTCCATTGTAGGCTTCTAGTGAGAGGAATTTAGATTTGTCTCCTGTCATGTGTTTGGAACACCCGCTGTCGAGATACCACGAGCTGTTCCCCTTCACTAGAATCTGTAAAGAGATCAAAGGTTAGTTACAGGAACTCGGGTTTCCTCGAGTTCCTTTTCAACTATAACTTCAGACTTCTTAACCCATTTTTGTTTTACATAATTTATGTTTCTTTGATCCTGTTCCTTCATCTTGGAACACTCAGTACTTATGTGACTTCCACTTCCACATGAGAAGCATACTTTTACACTAGGAAGATCCACATACTTCTTCTTATGACTATTTTTATGGTTAAAGCCCAATCCTTCTGTTCTCTTAGATTGAGCATTCTCAATCCATTTGGGAGGAACTTTAGGTGGTTGTCTCTGTGCCCTGGCCATGGATAGTTCCCTTTCCAGTTTCTCTTTTTGTTCCTTGGTGGTGATCAGATCTTTGTTTAAATTTTCTAAGTCGATGTTAAAAATTCCCATGTTGATTTCCAAGGATTTTGTAGGATCTAAACTTAAATTAAACATCTTATATTGACTGAGTTGAACTTGTAGAAGGATGTTTTCATTTCTAATTTTTTCGAATGACTCATTAATAGAGGTATTTCTATCTAGTAATTCAAAGAACCTGCCTTGGACATCAGATCTAATATTGTTCAGATAATTTATGTGGTCTTTACTGAGTTCCAAGGCTCTATCACTTTGTGCTTTTAATATACTTAGCTTTTTGTAATCATCTAGAGTTTCTAGCAACAGTTCAATTAGTTTTGACTTTGAGAGACACTGAAGAGTGGAGGAACTTACTTCTTCTGATGGAACTTGATCAGTTCCTTCTGTTCTAGCCATAAGGCAGAGATTTGCAGTTTCTTCATTTGGTTGTTCCTCATCGTCTTCTGAGTCTGTTGCTTCGCCCCATGCAGCTATCATGGCCTTCTTGAAGTTTGGTCTGTTGAAGGTAGACTTGTTAAAGCGATCTTTGACCTGTTCCTTCCCTTTTCCTCTGGTCTTGTCGTTCTCCCACAGAGGGCATTCACGAATTTGGTGATCAGTTTCTCCACATTTGAAGCATCCTTGCTCAGTTTTGGAACTAGTGATTTTCTTGGCAAAGTTCCTTCCTTTCTGGTTTCCTGGTTTGAAGTTCCTATAGAGCTTTCTCATTCTTCTGACCAGCATGGCAGCCTCTTCTTCATCTGGTTCAGATTCATCGAGTTCCTCAGCCTTTAGAGCAAGTCCTCGATTTCTTGAGCTCTCGGGAACAGCAGCTCCAAGATGCAGTTCGTGTGTCATCAAGGAACCAGCAAGTTGTTCAATGTTGAACTTGGTGAAGTCCTTGGTCTCAAACAGTGCAGTGACCTTTGTTCTCCAGCGATCATCTTGTGGCATGCTTCTTAGTATTTTTCTTACCTGTTCATCTGTGGGAATGATTCTACCAAGAGAAACTAATTCATTGGTTATGTTAGTAAATCTAGTGAACATTTCTTGAATAGTTTCTTTTGGAAGCATCTCAAATCTTTCATATTTAGACATCAAAAGGTCAATTTTGGAACGCTTAACTTCATTAGTTCCTTCGTGGGTTACTTGAAGTAGTTCCCAAATCTGTTTTGCGTTCTTGCACCCCATGACTCTGTTGTGTTCATGAGGTCCAAGCCCGCAATGCAAGATTTTGACAGCCATGGCATTCATCTCATATTTATCAAAATCTTCTTTAGAAAATTCAGACATTGGTTTAGGAACTACCTCGTTTTCAGCATTGGTCTTTGTTACCTCGAAGTCTCCAACTTCAATTACACGCCAAACTTGGTAATTTTCAGCTTTGATGAATATCTCCATTCTATTCTTCCAGTATGAGTAGAACTTGCCATTGAACATAGGTGGCCTTTGTGTCGAGTAACCTTCTTCCAGCTTCTCTTGTGAGTTCATACTTTCAGGAACTTGACTCAAACAGGGTTTCCTGTGTTTTGGTGAGTACTGGCTCTGATACCAACTGTTATTCCAGTAGGAACACGCACAAGAGGGGGGGGTGAATTGTAATTAGAACTTTGATAAAGTTTCTTGCGGAACTTAAGAAACAATCAAGAAACTGAGAATAGAGAAGACAATAACAACAATTGTGAAAACTTCTTGATACTAATCAAGAAGAGAATTCTTTTATTATGGTAATGCCTCGATTACAATAATCTCTCCAACACAAGTTCCTCTCAAACTCGTGTTCCTCACAGTAATCTACTTCGATTACAACTCCTTAACTTCTCTCTCTCAGACTTAAACTCTAAGTCTAAACAGGATAACTCTATCCTTACTAATACAAAATATAATTTGTGTTTGGATAACTCTAGATATTAATAATGCTTTTGTGAGGATATAAGAAACTTAGGAACTTTGAATTAACTAGGACACAAACTGTTTTAGAAAATCTTAGACAAAACGTTTTTAGGAAAGCAAAAACTCTCAGAATGTTTGTGTACTTTAAACCAAAAACGATTTCCCTTTTATAGTGTTTATCCTTAGGGTTAGTTCCCTTCAAAACCTCAACTGCTAACTGCCAGCACTTTGGTCTCCACGTCCCTTGACTTGAGGAACAAGGGGAAGACCACTTCCCACGATCAGCCATGAAGCAGTTGGAGATTTGACTCAATCAAACCCTAAAACATTTCTTTAAAACAGATTTTATTTATCTACAAAAACTTAGGAGTATTTTTAGGAAAATAAGTTTTGTTTAAATAAAATAAAACGTAAATCTATTTTATATTAAATATGCAAAACTTGTTTTTATTTATGAAATGTTTTCCATAAAAATCGCTTCCAATAAAATAAATGGCCTAATTAAATCATAAGTTCCTTGAGTACTCTATATACCATTAGCATAATTAATATTTACATAAAATTCTAAGTACAGTGGACTACCTAGACTTCATGTCTTCCCTTTGTCTGGAACTTGCAACTCAGAAGCTTCAGACGTTCCAGCCAAGGAACATTGATGAGTTCCTCTCTAGCTAACACAGGAACTCTTGGCTATGAGTCTGTAATAGTTCTTGTGGATATTCGGAACTCTTGATATGTAACTGTGTTGCTCCTCTTGTGACTTCAAACTGGAACAGATACAACTTCCAGCTCTGGAACTCCATTGACTGTTCCAAGTGTACCTCAGGAACTTCACCAGTTTATTCAAGTTCCTATCCTAATAGAAACTTGGGCATATGCCTGTTCAAAGTCATTTAGCAACCATAATCAGGAAGTTTGCAATATGTGTGTGTCATCAACCAAAACTTAGGAACAACAATAGGAGTCGCCATTCAGTTTTTAACGACAATGAGAAAAACTGACAAAACCCGGTTATCGTGACATAAAGGGAGTGCAATTATGTTTGACCACGACGACCGTAGGTTCCCTTGTGATCCCTGGTGGTGGGGATCGCTCAACGTACACCCGCAGGGTAGATATTGAGGGTTCGGGGGACTGTAACTACCGAGAGGAGTACTCGCTCTTCTATAACTCTAGAGGCAGGATATCCTTACTAGCTCAGCATAAATAATTGAAGGGACATGCGTTAACTATTAAACTAATCTGAGTTGATTTTAACAATATGCAACATATAGTACTAGATCGAGCGCGATTATCTGATTTAGATTGTTTTAAGGGACCTAGCATGATAATCCAATTTCCCAAAAATATCATATTTATTAAGCGTGATCGAACAATCAGATTTAGTTAGTTTAACAGTTCATAAAAGGGCGAGGAAAGCAATTAAACCATGGAAAAGGGACACATTACGACGCACCCTTGAGAGGTGCGTCACGGTTCTCAGAAAACTAACCACTTTGACTTTGCTATTTCTCCTTTTATTTAACGAATCTCAAATTATGGGACGGGATACGTTCTGTTCGATTTATGGATCAATTGCGACAGAACGCGTGATCAGTTTTGCAGCGTGAGGCTTAGGCTTAGGGGTTTAGAGTCAATACTCAGAAATATAATTGTGTGTTGTGTTCTCTTCACGTCGGCTTTAGGGGTCTATTTATAGGAAAGAGTGGCGTAGAAAGATAGATTTTCAGGAATTAGAATACGAAACGGATTAGGAAAAGAATCCGTCCCAAGTATTTTCGGCGCCCAGCTCTGGGCGTCAAAGATTTCGGCGCCCAGGGCTGGGCGTTGAAAATAGGGTCTGGCAGAATTCTTTGTCAGATTGGAATCTAGAGTACGGAGTTCATTAAGAGACTTAATCCGAGTTATTTGGTGCGTATCAATTTACGACGGAATGCGTCTGGGCCCTTTACGAACTCTAGGTTCGTTATGAGTTTAATTAATACGTTAACTCTTTTATCGAACTGTGATAGGAACATAATTCCTTTTACAATTTCTATCTCTTTTAGGATTTATGTTGGAGTGCAACACCTAATTCTTACAGGTTTCTATCTTTTTATTCTTACTACTTTTAGCAACTACCCTTTACGGCAGTTACTATTTTAGCAGGTTTCCATAAATAGCAGGTTTCTATAAATAGCAGGCTTCGGGTGAAATGAAAAGGGTGATTGAGATTCGTTATTTTATAGGAGATGCGTTGCCAAGTGGATATTTTATGTTCTCATCATCGAACCTTCCCTTTCGGGAATGGGGACAAAAGTAGGTGTCTACAGTTACGCCTCGTCACATTGTTTTTGGACGAGCGTCCTTATTGATGACGAGCCACTATCTTGTAGATGGCTTGGGATTGCTAAGGTACGCCTCGTCACATTGTTTTTGGACGAGCGTCCTTATTGATGACGAGCCACTATCTTGTAGATGGCTTGTGATTTCTAAGGTACGCCTCGTCACATTGTTTTTGGACGAGCGTCCTTATTGATGACGAGCCACTATCTTGTAGATGGCTTGTGATTGCTAAGGTACGCCTCGTCACATTGTTTTTGGATGAGCGTCCTTATTGATGACGAGCCACTATCTTGTAGATGGCTTGTGATTGTTAAGGTACGCCTCGTCACATTGTTTTTGGACGAGCGTCGTTATTGATGACGAGCCACTATCTTGTAGATGGCTTGTGATTGCTAAGGTACGCCTCGTCACATTATTTTTGGGCGAGCGTCCTTATTGATGACGAGCCAATTTTCTGACCTTGTCTTTTGTTCAGCAAGCGAAGGATGCGGCCAAGGCGGCGGCGAGGGCGAAAGGGACGACTCTGTCCTAGTTGAAAAAGAGGTCTGCGCCGGCCAACTCGGAGACCCCGAGTACTTTCAAGAAGCCTAAGCCCAAACCCCGACGCCTGGTGAAGAAGGACGAGTAACAGGCCGCCGAGGGGCATCATCCTGCTGATGATGAGCAGGTCGTGGATAAGCCCTCGATTGTGGACTTGGTGTCCAAATCGAAGTCTGGTGGGCACCACGCCGAGCCGGAGGACCCTCTTGCTGGAATTCCGGCCAATGTCCGCTCTCAAATCCCTGCGGAGGTGGCCCGCCGAGCTAGGTCATCGGGTGGTAAGTTTTATTCGAACGTCGTACAGACGTGCCGAGTCTCTTCTGGCAGTTCTTCTTACTCTCCGCGTCATCCTAAGGCCGTTGTTTTTCCTATAGCTAAAGGCAAAGGAAAAGAAGCAGCTGTGGCGGTGGACGAGGATATTCCTGCTACTCCTCATTACTCGGCAAGAGATAGGGCGGCAATATGTCGCAAGGTTTTTAAGGCCGTCCCTTCGGAGTACGTTGCCTCTCTTCCTGGCCGTAAGACAGACGCCCAATTTAGTGCCATTCAAGCTACTCAACTCGATGTGAGTCTGTCTTCGACTTTTATATGTGTTTGTTTTTTTCTTTTCCTTTTAGAGATTTCACTAACATGTAGCTCCCTTTGTAGTTGTTCTGCCGCATGAAATTCTACAAGAGTTGGAAGACTCACACTGCTAAGGAGCTCAAAGCTCAAGTGGCCGAGTCCACCCACCATGGTGATTATGCGTTCAAGTCGATTGAAAAGGTCCGCTTGCAGATGCAGACGACCATAGACCTTCAGGCAAAGGAGGTGGCTTCGTTAAGGTCTGATAAGGCCGAGCTGCTAAAGAAGGTCTTGGCGCAGGACAAAGACATGGTGGCGATAGTCGAGGAGGCCAAGAAGGCAGCGGGGAAATACGCACACTTCAGGACCAGCTGCAGGAGTACCCCCAAATCAGAGAGGCGGCTGAGGATGCCGAGCAACTTCGGGGGGATCTGGAGACTGCCAGGTCGCAGGTTCGCACCCTGCGCGAACGTCTTCTCGAGTCCTACAATCAGGGGGAGCAGGCGGCGAAGGACGCTGTTAAGCATGCCTGGGAGAACCACATGGAGGAGTATGACCTCGCGTGGTTCCAGCGGCGCTTAGAACACAGTGCTGCTGTGTTGGCCGTTGAGCGTCTCGGCCAGCCGCCCCCTGAGTTTGTACCCTCCGATGACGAGGACGATGCTGCTGCTCCCTGATTTGCCTCCTTCTGCTTTATCAAAATTTTATTCAAGTGTTCTCATGCCTAAGGGCAAAAACAATTACTTATGTTTTGGCGCCGCTGGCGTCTGTACTATTGTGCCTGCTGTGCACACAACAATTTTATTTTGCATTTTTGGCCACTTTTGCACGCCTTCTTATGGGCGTTGTTCTATAAATAGGCTATTTCTATTCTTTTATCTTGTGTTTACTTGTCTTTCGTACTTTGATTGATTTTCTGCAGTGCTACCAATCAACAGGTATGGTCGTCATTTTATCTGGCACCTATCAAAGGTATAGCCTGCCCATCAGATAAAGATGTCGGCCCAAATGCCGCCGGTCTTTAAGCATACACTAAGCAGTTATGTAGTAGTCGTAATTATTAACGAGCGTGTCCGCCACCATATAGGTTACAATTGGGCAACAACTTATTGCCCCATGGTTATTCATGCAGCGGGCGCCTGAGTGTGTTCTCGGCACTAATGTGGTCGTCACAATCTTTGACGAGCGTGTCTACTACGATATTGATTGACGCAAGTCAATCAATAAGTATGATTGCCGCTAGACAGGCTCGTCAAATGGAGTGGATGACCAAAGAGCTTTTACGAACAGCCTTTTGTTCTGCGGGTGTTCATGCCGCCGCACATTTGAGCAAACAACTTTTGCCTCCTGGTTGTTTCGGCCGTGGGCACCTGAGTATGTGCTCGGCACCTATGTGGTTGTCACAGTCTTTGACGAGCGTGTCTACTATGATGTTGATTGACGCAAGTCAATCAACAGGTATGATTGCCGCTAGACATGCTCGTCAAATGGAGTGGATGACCACGGAATTGTACGAACAACCCTTTGTTCCACGGATGTTCGTGCCGCCGCACATTTGGGCAAACAACTTTTTCCTCCTGGTTGTTTTGGCCGTAGGCACCTGAGTATGTGCTCGGCACCTATGTGGTCGTCACAGTCTTTGACGAGCGTGTCTACTACGATGTTGATTGACGCAAGTCAATCAACGGGTATGATTTCCGCTAGACATGCTCGTCAAATGGAGTGGACGACCCAATTAAGGGCATATGGCGACCTTTCCAAAAGGTCGTTTTTGCCGAAGAGCTTTTGGGCAAACCACCTTTGTTTCAAGGTGACTTCTGCCGCAGGGCTTTTGAGTAAGCCACCTTTGTTACAAGGTTAATTTTGCCGCAGGGCTTCTTAGCATACCACCTTTGTTTTAAGGTTAGCCTTGCCGCAGGGCTTCTTAGCAGACCACCTTTGTTTTAAGGTTAGCCTTGCCGCAGGGCTTCTTAGCAGACCACCTTTGTTACAAGGTTAATTTTGCCGCAGGGCTTCTTAGCAGACCACCTTTGTTTTAAGGTTAGCCTTGCCGCAGGGCTTCATACGTGAGCTGATGTGCCGTTGGGCGGTTTAATTGCGGCATGTTATGCCGCTGATGTGAGAGTTGAATAGGTGACCAGCCTATAACTTATTGCTAATCTAGGCCACTTCTTAGGCTTCAAACAATTAGGCTTGTTATGCGTGGGTGCTAATCTAGGCCACTTCTCAGGCCGTCATTCAATTAGGCTTGGATGTTCGACTTGCGAGTAATAAATGATATGAAAAGAATAAAGTAGTATTATTTATAACTTTGCATGGCGAATTTAGCCGGTTAAAAAAGTGGTTACTACCCTATTAGGAACATTAGAGACCGCCCCATAGGCAACGAATAGTTCTATGTGAGACAAAGCTAATCATACGCCTAGAAGAAGTATTTCTTAAGATTGTCAGCATTCCAGGTGCGCAAAATAGGTCGGCCTTGCATGTCTTGTATGCGGTAAGTTCCATCCCTGACTTCATCATAGATCTCATAAGGTCCTTCCCAGGTGGGCGTCAGCTTACCCTGTTCATTTGCTCGGCCTGTGGATTCCATTTTTCGGAGGACAAAATCCCCCACTTTGAGCACTCTATTAGAAACTTTCTTGTTGTATTCTCTTGCCATTCTTATCTTGTACAACTGCTGTCTTAGGGCCGCATTTCCTCTAACCTCGGGCAGGAAGTCTAGGGCTGCTTTCATCATCTCCCAGTTAGCATTTTCGTCATACAGCATGACTCTCAATGTTGGTTCGCACATTTCTATGGGTAAAACGGCCTCGGCACCATAAGTTAGCAAGAAGGGTATTTCACCGGTTGAATTCTTACCTGTGGTGCGGATGGACCATAAGACATTTGGCAGCTCATCAGCCCATAGACCCTTGGCTTCGTCAAGCTTCTTTTTCATCCCTTCAGAGATAATTTTGTTAAATGCCTCGACCTGACCATTGGCTTGGGGTCGCCCAACCGACGCGAAACAAGTATGTATGCCGTGGTTGGCCAGCCACTCTTTCAGCTTAGGCGTTTCAAACTGAGGCCCATTATCAAAGACGATAGCCTGCGGGATCCCAAAACGGATCATGATATTTTTCCAAATGAATGCTCTTAAATCACTGGTTTTTATGTTTTTGAGTGCTTCTGCCTCCACCCATTTGGTGAAGTAATCTACAGCAACAATGACATAGCGCCTCCCTCCGGGAGCGGCAGTAAATGGGCCTAGGAGATTCATTCCCCATTTTGCAAACGGGATTGGGCTCGTGATGGGCGTCAGAACTCGTGCCGGTCGGTGTATTAAATGAGAAAAGCGTTGACATTTGTCACACTTCTTGACCAATGAGACTGCATCCTCTTTAAGAGTCGGCCAGTAATAGCCAGTTCGAAGTGCCTTTTCAGCCAAAGCCCTTCCACCAATATGCGAGCTACACATCCCCTGGTGAAGGTCCTCTAGAATTTCCTGCCCCTTTTCAGGCGTCACACATTTTAACAAAGGACGAGAGTAGGCCTTTTTGTAGAGGGTGTCATTCCACATTTCAAACCAAGAGCATTTCTTCTGAAGTCTTGCCGCTTGCCTTGAGTCTTCTGGCAATACTCCATTCATTTTGAAGTTAACTATGTCATCCATCCATGTGGAGGTCCTGTCAAGGGTTTCCACCTCCATCCGCTCAATACTTTTGTGCTCCTTCACCTCCCAGAATATGTGCCGAGGAGTATCACAAGACGCAGAACTGGCCAATTTTGACAAGGCATCAGCTTGGTTATTTTCCGAGCGAGGGACTTGTCTTACCTCAAAGCTTTTCAGTGGTTCTACTTCCTGGTGGACGGCCTGCATGTATTTGACCATCGTCGGGTCCCTAGCCTCGTAGGTTCCATTGACTTGGCTCACAATCAATTGAGAGTCAGATAGAGCTACAATCTCCTCGGCGCCTGCCGCCTTACACATTTTAATGCCACAAAGCAGGGCTTCATATTCGGCTTCATTATTTGACGCCTGAAAGTTAAATCGCATAGCATACTCAAAAGTATCCCCCTCGGGGGAGTGACAGATTATCCCAGCTCCACGCCCATTCTGTGTGGACGAGCCATCTACATACAGTGTCCACACAATCTTTGTATTCTTGGCAAAGTCAGGCCTCGTCATTTCAACAATAAAGTCGGCACAAGTTTGCCCCTTGACAGCCTTCCTCGGCTCATAAGTGATATCAAAGGCATTCAGTTCTATTGCCCAATTCAGCATTCGTCCTGACGCCTCCAGCTTCGTGAAGGGCAGTTTAAGCGGTTGATCTGTATAGACCACTATTCTGTGGGCTAAGAAATAAGGACGAAGTTTTTTGCCGGCCATGAACAGGGCTAAGCCAAACTTCTCAACCGTAGGGTATCTAATTTCAGCATTTTGAAGAACATGACTAACAAAGTATACTGGCATCTGTATTCCCTCCCTCTCTGTCAGTAGAACGACGCTCAGCCAGTGTTCAGACACGTCCAGATACATGTATAAAGTCTCTCCCTGCAAGGGGCTAACCAGACGAGGTAGGGTGTGCAAGTGTTCCTTTAGTCTGACCAGCGCCGCCTCCGCTTCGTCCGACCATTCAAACTTAGCCTTCTTTCTGATTTCCCTAAAAAAGTAGTGACACCTGTCTCCGGCCCTGGAAAGGAATCTTCCCAGGGCGGCTAGGCAACCTGTGAGCCGCTGGACCTCTTTTACTGTCTTTGGTGAGCTCATATCAATTACTGCCTGGATCTTGTCTGGATTGGCTTCGATTCCTCTCTCATCAATCAGGAAACCTAAGAATTTGCCCGACGTCACCCCAAACACACACTTCTTAGGATTCAATCTCATGTTGTAGGCTTGAATAGTCTCAAATGTCTCTCTCAGATCAGCTATGTGTGCCGCCCGCAACTTACTTTTCACAATCATATCATCAACGTAAGCTTCAATATTTCTGCCGAGCTGTTTGGCGAACACAGTGTTAATAAGACGCTGAAAGGTGGCCGGTGCATTCTTTAATCCAAATGGCATTACTTTGTAGCAGTAAAGGCCTTGTTCTGTAACAAATGACGTTTTCTCCTGGTCGTCAGGCCACAAGGGGATCTGATGAAACCCCGAGTATGCGTCTATGAAGCTCATCATGGCATGCCCTGCCGTGGAGTCGACAAGCCGGTCAATCTTTGGCAATGGGAAACTGTCTTTGGGACATGCCTTATTGAGGTTGGTGTAATCAACGCACATCCTCCAGGTGCCGTTTGGTTTTTTGACAAGGACCACATTAGCAACCCAGTCGGGATACTGACTCGGTCGAACAAACCCTGCATCCATCAACTTCTGTATTTCCGCCGCTGCTGCCTGGTTTCTATCTTCCCCATGGTTCCTTTTCTTCTGACGAACTGGTTTAAAATTTGGGTCCACATTCAGCTTATGGACGGCCACAACAGGGTCAATACCCGGCATTTCCTCCACTGTGAAGGCAAAAATATCTTCAAATTCTCTCAGTAAGTGGACCAACTCTGCCGCCAGCGGGTCGTCAGGAGGAATTCCGATGGGCACTACTCTGTCCGACTTGTCTGTATTTAATACCACATTGAAATGAGCCCCAACAGGCTCTGGTCGTCTATCTTCCATGTGCCCTGCTGAGATGGTCAATGTTTCTTTGACGACTTTGGGTTGTGTGTCACCACATTTTCGTTTGTTTCCCACCGTGTCTTTCTCTTCACCTGACCCCCATGCTTCCGGACTCAAGGTGGTTAAATAGCAATCTCTAGCTTGTTGCTGATCACCATGTATAGTGCTGACGCTCCCATCATCACAGACAAACTTAAGAAGCATCAAGTGAGTCACAATAACAGCCTTTGCCCTATTCAAGGTAGGACGCCCCAGGATGATATTATATGCCGTCAGATCTTTCACTATGAGGAAACGGACGTTCATTTGACGAGATTCTTTCTTATTTCCCATTCGCAAAGGAAGAGAAATGATGCCGACTGGATGGATGATACTACCTCCGAAGCCTATAATGGGATAGTGGATTTTCTCAATCTTCGAGGAATCATGTTGCAGCCGATTCAAGCACTCAAGACTAATTATGTCTGACGAACTTCCTGTATCAACCAAGATACGCCTTACCCTCAGATTAGCAACCTTTAACTCAATCACCAACGGATCGTCGTGCGGGGTGGCTATTTTCCCACGGTCGGCGTCGCCGATTTCCACTTTTGGAAACGGGTCGGCTGTGGTTTTCCCGGACAGCATCACTTGTCCGAGTCGCTTGGCATAATCTTTCTGACCCCTCATGGTCGGACCACCGGCGGCCAATCCTCCTGAGATGACTGCCACACACTCTGGGTCAGTACGGTTCCCATCTTCTTCCGAGGGAGGTGATTTGTTCTTTTTGTAGAAGGGTTTGCCAGAACCTCCCGTGTTTCTGCTGATATAACTCTTTAGGAATCCCTTAGCAGCTAGGTCGTCCAGTTCCCTTTTTAGGCTCTTACATTCTTTGGTGTCATGTCCAATGTCGCTATGAAAGTGACAGTACAGCTTGGGATCTCTGCTTTCTGGTGGCGATTTTACAGGAAATGGACGATCAATCTCATACTTGGACCCAACGTCCATCAAAATTGTGTACATGTCTGTGTTATACTCAAATCGCTCCCGGTCATAAGTTTTGGATCTCTTCTGGCCTGCCGCTCCGGGGGCCCTGTCTGATTCCTTTGCAATAGCCCACGTCCCATTGGGCCGGCTCTTCTTTTCAAATTTTTCTTTTTTTGCGCCGGCTAAACGGTATCACTTCCCCTTGGGTCTTTCGGGACACTGCAAATTTTTGTTGCGTGGATGAAGGCCTCGGCCTCATCTAGCACTTCTGCCTGTAGGGGAATACAGTTAAACATAATAACATGTGCGGAACAATCCCCAAAGCCAGGAAACATGTATAAAGCACAGATTAAGCAAACTTACATTCGAAGCGTGTTTTCCACAATAATCCGTCAACGAACACGAACAAAGAACTCCACTTGTCGTTCCTCTACTTGGTTCACCGACACGATCAGATCCGTCTTGATTATCGTAGCTAAGACAATCGATCAAGAGATTTGCTTTTTGGGATGAACACACTATGGAGGCACAAAGAGAATTAGGGTTCTCTGTTTTCTCCTAGGGTTGTGTGTAATCTGAATTGTGATTGCAGTAAGTTGGAAAATAGGTCATAAGGTTATTTACATAACCTTACAAACCGACCAAGCCATAAGGCAAGGCCGGCTAGCAAGCCCGCGCAGCATCACACGGACACGCACATCGAGCTGGGCCGTGGGCCGCGCTGCTGCTGCTGTGTCGTGGTCTTGGCCCGCGCGCGCCTATAGCTGCTCGGCCATGGGCCATCGCTGTTGTGTCGCCTTGCTTTCTTGCCTAGCGCGCGCGCCCATGGGCCTTGAGTGCTTCGTGCACTCGGCTCGTGGGCCGCTCCTCGTATCCGCGTTTAATATATTTCCGATATATTATTTATCGTTTCGTATACGACGAATCACCGTCGTACGATACGATTTATTCATTTCGCCTAGCTTACGAATATTCGCGATACGATATACGATTCCGATGCAAGGTCGTATCGTATAATACGTTTCCAACTTAAATCCCGAAAAGCTATTAAATGAATTTCCGATTCATTTAATCCGGTGATCTATTACGTGTCATTGGTGTGACCTTGTAGGTTCAGTAAAGAGTAAGTTGTGAGTTCAATATCCATTAGAACTCACTGATCGGAAGCATTGCTCCAGCTAGCTGTTCCGATCACTTGATCTCACTGAATTAATTGTTCGCAATTAATCTGAACCTTGGTATTAGACTTAATGCAACTTGGGTGAAGGACATATTTCCTTCAATCTCCCACTTGTCATTCAGACAAGTGTGCATCCACATTCCTTTGTCGCTTAGTGTTACTTACTGAACATAAGGTAAGATCCAAGCCATCCTTATTAGGTCCAGAAGTGTTTCTCGGATTACAGAGTTCAACTGTCAAACTTTTGCAGAAGGTTAAGCCTAACCATTTTGAGCACGGCCATGCATTTTACAGTATCTAACTCTCCGAGAGGCCTTGTTACACAACAACACCATATCCTATCAAAGATAGGAGGACAATCCATTCTTGCAATCTATGAACACTCACTTTGATTCATAGTACGCCCAATAACTGCTTTTATAGCCTCCTTTTACGGTGCGACGTTTAGCTAGTATCAAAGCGAACTAATTCTCAAACGAGCAGACATAATCACTCATGTTCTGAGGAACAGTTTCTAATCACCATTAATGAGAACTATCTATGACATGACTTTAATCTCTTAAAGCGTTCTCATGGTCAATCCGATACAAAGATCCAATAAGTATCTATGCAAAAGATTCTGACATCCAGTCACTCTAGTTCAAGAAACAGAACTAAGTAATCTACTTGTAATCTAATCTTCATTAGTCATTGGTCGTCCACCTTTCAATGACCTGGATTAGGGATCCTTTGTGACTTCAATATTCAAGTTCACTTATGGGTGTTTCTTTGCCAAAGAATCCATCTTGACATCCCATTTGAATGATTTGAATCACATGGACTTATCATTTAATTCTAAACCACAATTAAATGAATATGAAATAATAAATTTCATAAATATGAAATGGTTAAACCAATTGTTTTAAACATAGATCTAACAGATGTTCTAAAACAATACTTAGAAAATCAAAGTCATTCTCCAACATGCTTGATTCCCATGGTTGCTACATGTGCGTTGTGTTTCACTTGTGGCAACGGTTTAGTCAATGGATCCGCGACGTTGTCTTCAGTTCCAACCTTGCAAATCTCGATTTCCTTTCTTTCAACGATCTCTCGAAGTATATGAAATCGCCGCAGTACGTGCTTGGACTTCTGGTGGCTCCTAGGCTCCTTTGCCTGGGCAATGGCTCCGCTATTGTCACAATACAAAGCCACTGGTCCTTTAATGGAGGGGACAAAACCAAGTTCTTCGATGAAATTCCGAATCCAAACAGCTTCCTTTGCTGCTTCTGAGGCAGCAATGTACTCGGCTTCAGTTGTAGAATCCGCAATAGTGCTTTGTTTAGCACTTTTCCAGCTTACTGCTCCGCCGTTGAGGCAGAACAGAAACCCAGATTGTGATCTGAAATCATCTCTGTCGGTTTGAAAGCTTGCGTCCGTATAGCCCTTAACAATCAACTCATCTGTACCACCATAAACCAGAAACTGATCCTTAGTCCTTTTCAGGTACTTTAGGATGTTCTTGGCAGCAGTCCAATGCGCCTCACCTGGTTCTGACTGGTACCTGCTCGTTGCACTGAGTGCGAACGAAACATCCGGCCTTGTACAAATCATAGCATACATGATGGATCCAATAGCCGAAGCGTATGGAATTCCACTCATCTTTCTACGCTCATCAGATGTTTTGGGACACTGATTCTTGCTTAGATATACGCCATGTGACATGGGTAGATGGCCTCTCTTGGCTTCCATCATATTGAATCTAGCTAGCACTTTGTCAATGTAAGTGCTTTGGCTTAGTCCAATCATCCTCTTAGATCTATCCCTATATATCTTGATGCCCAATATGTACTGTGCCTCTCCTAAGTCCTTCATTGAGAAACACTTCCCGAGCCAAGTCTTTACAGACTCCAACATAGGAATGTCGTTTCCAATAAGCAGTATGTCGTCAACATACAAGACTAGGAATGCAATTTTACTCCCACTGACCTTCTTGTATACACAAAATTCGTCCTGATTCTTGATGAAGCCAAACTTATTGACTGCTTCATCAAATCGTTTATTCCAACTCCTTGATGCCTGCTTTAGTCCGTAGATGGACTTCTTAAGCTTGCATACCTTTCCTTGGTTCTTTTGATCGACAAAACCCTCCGGTTGTGTCATGAACACAGTCTCTTCAAGAACACCGTTCAAGAAGGCAGTTTTGACATCCATTTGCCATATTTCATAGTCATGAAAAGCGGCAATCGCAAGGATTATCCGAATAGACTTAAGCATCGCGACTGGAGAAAAGGTTTCATCGTAGTCAACGCCGTGAACTTGCTTGTAACCTTTTGCTACCAATCTAGCCTTGTATATGTATACAATTCCATCTTTGTCTTTCTTCAATTTGAAGACCCATTTGCATCCGATAGGTGTGAACCCATCCGGCAAATCAACCAAATCCTAGACTTGATTTTCAAACATGGAGTCTATTTCAGATTGCATGGCCTCTAACCATTTAATGGAGCTTGGGCTCGTCATAGATTGCTTGTAAGTCAAAGGTTCATCACTATCCAATATGAGAACGTCTAAGTTTTCAGTCAAGAGGACGCCTGTCCATCTGTCCGGCTGAAAAATAGTTCTATTTGACCTACGAGGGGCAACAACGGTTTGAGGAACTACTCCCACTGGCTCTTCTAAAGACTTTGGAGGTTCATCAACTTGAACTGCTTCTAAAGTGTTCTGAGTTCGTTGTTCGTCTCGAATCTCTTCGAGGTCTATTATTCTCCCACTTGTCAATTTGGAAATATGATTTCTTTCCAAAAAGACACCGTCACGAGCAACGAATACCTTGTTGTCTGACTTGTTGTAGAAGTAATACCCCATAGTTTCTTTTGGATACCCAACGAAGAAACATTTTTCAGATTTAGGTTGTAGCTTGTCCGATATTAATCGCTTGACATATGCTTCGCAACCCCAAATCTTCAGAAAAGACAACTTTGGAAGTTTCCCAGTCCATAATTTGTATGGAGTCTTTTCAACAGCTTTTGACGGAGCACGATTCAGTGTGAGTGCTGCAGTTTGCAACGCATGTCCCCAGAATTGTAAAGGAAGTTCGGCCTGACCCATCATTGACCTGACCATATCGAGTAAGGTCCTGTTTCTCCGTTCCGACACTCCATTCGATTGAGGTGTCCCCGGAGCAGTCAATTCAGAAAGAATACCGCATTCTTTTAGATGGTCATCAAACTCGTGGCTAAGATATTCACCTCCTCAATCCGATCTTAGAGCTTTGATTTTCTTGCCATGTTGATTCTCTACTTCATTTTGAAATTCTCGGAATTTCTCAAACGATTCAGACTTATGCTTCATTAAGTAAATATAGCCATATCTACTGAAGTCGTCCGTAAACGTTATGAAATAGCTGAACTCACCTCTAACTTTCGTACTCATAGGCCCACATACGTCCGTATGTATTAGCCATAGTAGTTCGCTTGCTCTTTCTCCCACCTTTGAGAAAGGTTGCTTTGTCATTTTGCCAAGTAAACAAGATTCGCATTGATCAATCTTCTCTAAGTCGAATGATTCTAGAATTCCTTTCCGTTGAAGTAATTCCATGCGCTTTATGTTTATATGGCCTAATCGACAATGCCACAGAAATGTGAGATTCGAATCACCAGTTTTAGCCTTTTTGGTATTTATGTTATAAATGTGTTTGCTCGTATCTAGCACGTAAAGACCGTTTTCTTGTTGTGCTGAACCATAAAACATTCCATTCAAAGGAAAAGAACAACTATTGTCTTTAAATTGAAAACTAAAACCTTTAGAATCCAAACTTGAAACGGAAATGATGTTTCTGGTGATACTAGGAACATAGTAACAGTTTTCTAGTTCCAAAACAAACCCACTAGGAAAAGAAATAAAATAAGATCCTACGGCTAATGCAGCAATCCGTGCTCCATTTCCCACGCGTAGATCCATCTCGCCTTTATCAAGCTTTCTACTTCTCCTTAGTCCCTATGGATTGGAACATAAGTATGAGCCACAACCAGTATCTAATACCCAAGAAGTAGAATTAGCTAGATTACAATGTATAACATACATACCTGAAGTAGAAGCAACGTTCCCGTTCTTCTCATCTTCCTTCTTCTTCAAGCAATCCCTCTTCCAATGCCCCTTCTTCTTGCAGTAGAAGCATTCAGAGTCGGCAGGAGAACGAGTCGCCCTTTTCTGTTTACCAGAACCGGCGCCATTGGACTTGGATGAGGGCGAAGCCTTGCCCTTACCCTTCTTGCCCTTGTTCTTGCCTGATTTCTTGAAGTTCTTGCCCTTACGCACCATAAGCATATCATGCTTATTCTCTTGCTTGAGCGTCTTTTCAGCGGTTTTCAACATACCGTGAAGCTCAGTAAGAGATTTCTCCATGCTGTTCATGTTGTAATTCAACTTGAACTGATCATAGCCATTATGAAGCGAATGGAGAATGATGTCAATAGCCATTTCATTTGAGACGTCAGAATCTAGAGCTCTCATGTTCTCAAAGAGTCCAATCATTTTAAGAACATGTGGGCTCACTGTTTCTCCTTTCTTGAGCTTAGTCTCAAGGATCAACCTCTGAGTCTCGAATCTTTCGATTCTGGCTTGGTCCTGAAACATGTTCTTCAACTCCGAGATGATTTGGTAAGCATCCGAGTTAATGAACGTTTTCTGAAGTTCAGGACTCATGGATGCAAGCATCACACATTTGACATCCCTGTTGGCCTGAATCCAACGATTAAGGGCAGCTTGGGTTACCTCCGGCCCAGCCTCTTCCGGTAACTCTTCCTCAAGGACATATTCTTTTTCCTCATGCATAAGAACTATTTGTAAGTTCCTTTGCCAGTCGAGGAAATTGTTGCCATTCAACTTCTCTTTGTCGAGAATTGAATGCAGGTTGAAAGTGTTATTGTTTGCGGCCATTTTTTATTACTACAATCGAAAAGAATTTGCAATAGATAACCATTCATACAATTCAATAACTTTGAAATAAAAGCAAAACATGTAATCATTAAAGCTATTAAAACATTTCATTCATGCAAAAAAGCAAAAACATGGTCCGAAATGAATGAAACGATTCCAAGACCCCAAAAGTCCTAAATCCTTAAGCAGCTTTAGCATGTCTTAAGTATTTTAAGATTTTAGGTAAGCAAAACCTATTGCTAGTAATCTCCAAATTACTCTTGGTTAATAAATTAATGCCATAATTTATCCCATTGCCACAACTTAATGCCATTGTTGTTTGAGTTATAACCACAACCAACGTGCTCCTTTAGGACGCCTTACCATCCAAGTCAACTAAAATAGCACCTCGCTTTAGTGTAAACCTACTATCTTAGATCCCTAGATTTTTTTAAGTGTTGATTTGGAAGGCAATTTTTAAAACTCAATATTACTTGGACCTAGTTGTTTCTATGTTGGTTCGATTATTTAGTGAACTTAAAACTAATCGATTCATAGGAAACAACCTGTTCATGCAAAGCATACATACATTCATACATTCACGCATAATATATATATTAAATTGCATAAATAATTGGTGATCTAGTATGGCCCAAAACTTCTTGTCTTGAAGCATCCAATCTTCATCACCTCCTTGTTAGCTTGGCATCGTCTTGAATCTTCGTTCAAATGCTAACTTAAAGTTCTAAACTTAGAAATACTTGAAAATAATAAATTACATCAAAATTTCCATGGTACGCAGACCATATTTAAAACTTTACATTCAAAGATAGAACGGTGCGCAGACCGTATTTAACTATCCTAAATTTGGCCATACTAGTCACTTGGAGTACCTGCATTGCATAAAATATATATTCTACGCATTCACCCATTCGTATGCTAAAACGAATGGCCCATGTTAATATGCAAGTATTTACGTGAATTAATTAAAATTCAGGTTCACATAAACGCGTCCTAAAAGATTAATCAATTTCCAAATTATTAATCCTTAGACTTTATTCTAATTAAAATTGAATTTAATTAAAATAATGCGACCTACGAAATAATTAAAATAATTATTTCATTTTAAATTGATTTAGTGGCTCCCACTCAAATCAATAATTATGAAATATTAATTAAAACTCGCGGCCCGGCCCAAGCAAATAAAATATTAAATTAAATATCCCGTTAGCCCAAATTAATGCAAATAAGTCAAGCCCAACAAAAAAAATGTCATGTGCTTACTTGGGCTAGGCTTGCGCCCAGCCCATTAGCATTGCGTGGCCCACGATGCACACGAGCATAGCCCGCAGCCATCGCAGCCGTCGCATGGCCTACGAGGCATGCGAGCATAGCCCGCACCCATCGCATGCCAGCGCACGCGTACCCGCAGCATCGCTGTTGCCCTACGTGCCTTGCTCGACTCGTCGTGGCGCATCGCTGCACCATCGCAGGGGCTTGTGCCCTGCAATGCGCGCAACACACGCCCTTGACCTCTCGCCCAGCGCGCGTGGCACGCAGCGTGCATGCTGCTGCCCGCGTTGCTGCGACTCGATTGCGCACGGTAGCTCGCATGGCTCGTCGAGCCACACGCCCACCACACACATGTGTTCGTGCCTTTGGTTCGTGATACGGACCAACTTAATTAAAATTAAATTTAATTTCACGAACTTGCATTAATTTTATTTTTCAAAAAGTTACGATTTTTATTTTCGAAAAACAACGATTTTTAATGATTCAATAAACTTTAACGACAATCCAATTTCGTAAAATCATTAAATCAAGGGCTAAAAATATTCAAACTTTTAAGAACGAACGAATCAATATTTAAATTTTGAACTTTTAATTAATAAAATCTGAAACTTTATATCGTTCATAAACAATTAAATTTCAGATTATTAATAATTTGGTTTAAGTGCGATTAAAATTAACGAAACCATTCAAAATTTTAATCCAATAATTTTTAAAATTAGCCACTGACCCATGAAATTATACCCCTTTCCCCAATTAACCGAATTATTAATCCAAAATTAATTAAAATTCAATTAGGGTTGTAAATTTTACGAATTGGGGAAAGGCAAAATTAGGGTTTATACTTATGAGAAAAATCTGAAATTTTTACCATAGATCAATCATGTACCCAGAAACATTTTGTCAAAATTTCAAGCAATTCCGAGTAGTTTAGGTCGACCTTTTAACTGAATTACTGTCCGACACATTTAATTTTTAATAAAAAATTAACAAAAACGCCCAAAACCTGATGCTTCGAGGCCTCTTTTCGCAATTCTATTCCCATGAGTTGATCGTAGAAAATTGTTTTCCATCAGATTAGAGTTTTAAAAATCGCAAAAGCGAATATTTTTGATTTCGGAACTGCCAATTTCGCAATTAATCCCATAATTCGAAAAAATTCCGAAAAATCAACAAAAATTCCAAAAATTTCGACAATGAAAAAACAATAATAATCATGCTAATTCATGCTTTGAATACATAAGGCTCATGATACCACTGTAGGGGAATACAATTAAACATAATAACATGTGCGGAACAATCCCCAAAGCCAGGAAACATGTATAAAGCACAGATTAAGCAAACTTACATTCGAAGCGTGTTTTCCACAATAATCCGTCAACGAACACGAACAAAGAACTCCACTTGTCGTTCCTCTACTTGGTTCACCGACACGATCAGATCCGTCTTGATTATCGTAGCTTAGACAATCGATCAAGAGATTTGCTTTTTGGGATGAACACACTATGGAGGCACAAAGAGAATTAGGGTTCTCTGTTTTCTCCTAGGGTTGTGTGTAATCTGAATTGTGATTGCAGTAAGTTGGAAAATAGGTCATAAGGTTATTTACATAAACTTACAAACCGACCAAGCCATAAGGCAAGGCCGGCTAGCAAGCCCGCGCAGCATCACACGGACACGCACATCGAGCTGGGCCGTGGGCCGCGCTGCTGCTGCTGTGTCGTGGTCTTGGCCCGCGCGCGCACAAAGCTGCTCGGCCATGGGCCAGCGCTGTTGTGTCGCCTTGCTTGCTTGCCTAGCGCGCGCCCATGGGCCTTGAGTGCTTCGTGCACTCGGCTCGTGGGCCGCTCCTCGTATCCGCGTTTAATATATTTCCGATATATTATTTATCGTTTCGTATACGAAGAATCACCGTCGTACGATACGATTTATTCGTTTCGCCTAGCTTACGAATATTCGCGATACGATATATGATTCCGATGCAAGGTCGTATCGTATAATACGTTTCAAACTTAAATCCCGAAAAGCTATTAAATGAATTTCCGATTCATTTAATCCGGTGATCTGTTACGTGTCATTGGTGTGACCTTGTAGGTTCAGTCAAGAGTAAGTTGTGAGTTAAATATCCATTAGAACTCACTGATCGGAAGCATTGCTCCAGCTAGCTGTTCCGATCACTTGATCTCACTGAATTAATTGTTCGCAATTAATCTGAACCTTAGTATTAGACTTAATGCACCTTGGGTGAAGGACATATTTCCTTCACTGCCATGGTTCGGACGCTTTTCTTTACCAGATCAAATTTGAAGGAGCCCTTCTTAAGCCTTCTAATGAAGTTATCAAATGCCACACCATCCGGCAATTCTGGAATTTGTCCAGCCTCTAAATTGAATCTCTTCACATAGCTCCTCAGAGACTCGTCTTTCGCCTGCTGAATTCTACTCAAATGCATGCTCGTCTTCTTTTCTTCCTTGTGAGCCATGAATCGGGTAGAAAATAATAACTCGAGCTCTGCGAAAGAGCGTATAGTTCCAGCTGGAAGCCTTTCAAACCACTTAGATGGTACTCCTTTGAGTATACCTGGAAAATACTTACACCAAGTTGAGTCAGTTGTTCCTTGGACATACATGTGATGCCGGTAAACTAAGAGATGCATGTCTGGGTCTGTGGTCCCATCATAGACATCAATGTTGGGCGGCTTAACTTTAGGCTCCCTTGGGGCTCTCATGATGTTATCTGCAAAAGGGGTGGAGTGTCCCAGGGCCATGTTGGACACCCCCTCCTGAATGTGATACATAGGATCCTGACGCCTTGAGTAGGGTTCCCGCCGAGAAGACTCTCATCGGCGAGTTTAAAGAGTTGGCCGAGTGACCCCTAGGCGCGTTTGGCTCAAGTGCGTGTAAGTTTGGTGAGGGAGAGGTCTATCCGGCATGACGGGGGTTGACCCGGTGTCCGAAAGTTCAGACTCAGAATCAGGCACCTGCTCTGCATGTGGCTGCTCACGTCCTCGAGACGTTTCGCCGATCAGTCGCTGAGGCAGTCGGCGCGGCAGGTAAGACGCGGCCTGATTGGCTGGCAGCCGACTCCTAGCATCCCCGTCTGTCCGTCTGGTCCAGACGTTGGGAGGCCGCAGGGACAGGGACGGCCTGGTATCCGCCGGTCTCCCATGATTGGCAGCTGCAGTGGAGGTGTAAATCATCATGCTCTTCTGCACCTCAGCATTGACCGTCTTGCCCATATCAGCTTGGAACTCGGCCAGAATGGCCCGCAGGGCGCCCACAGACACGGGCAGGTCCGGATTCTCCTCCATTACTGTATCCGCTTGGGGATTTAGATGCCCACCAGGGGGAGTGCGGTTAGCCTGCTCGTCCTCCTCACTGAGAACTTCCACCTCGGCGGCATGGCGAGGTGTGTGCCCTGCTGCGAAAATCCGGGCGGCTTCTCCAGTTATTCTCGGAGCCGGCGTATACTGCTGCTCGGTCGGCATTTCCCTTTCCATCGTTCTCCTGTTGTTGTCCTTCCATACTACCGTACCTCCCCACAAACGGCGCCAAATGTTGTGGGGTTTTTCCGGGGGATTTAGACTTGGAGGTTTCCGGTAGTTAAGGTTTTTTAAAGAGTATCTTTAGAGTGAGAAAGTAGAGAGAAGGCAGAGCAGTAAAATATTCTTGATTGTAAAGATTGTGTCCCCTTTTTTCTAGGGAAATGGGGCTATTTGTAGTACTAGGTTTTTGTGGGAATAACCTAGTATTCCTTTTACATGATTGGCTGAGGTATGGGAGGAGGACACGTGTCCTTCCTTCTTACAGTTTATTGGCCCGTTTAGACAATAGTGGGCTATTTGGGCCTATTGTGCCTATTTATACTCCGTAGGATATTTACTACTTAACCCCCTTTTTAGGTATAGGTACAATACATACATTTAAAAATACATACATATATATTGCAGATACGTAGATTGATACCCATACTCCGGAGTAGGCTTCGTATGGTTCTTGCTTACGGGGCGTATTACGTACCATGTGTCACGTCCTCATTGGTACACGAAGGCACGGTAATTTTTCCCACAACAGTGTTAAATACAGACAAACCAGACAGAGTAGTGCCCATCGAAATTCCTCCTGACGACCCGCTGGCGGCAGAGTTGGTCCACCTACTTAGAGAATTTGAAGATATCTTTGCTTTCACAGTGGACTAAATGCCGGGTATTGATCCTATTGTGGCCGTCCAAAAGCTGAATGTGGACCCAAATTTTAAACCGGTTCGTCAGAAGAAAAGGAACCATGGGGAAGATAGAAATCAGGCGGCAGCGGCGGAAATACAGAAGTTGATGGATGCAGGGTTTGTCCGGCCTAGTCAGTATCCCGACTGGGTTGCTAATGTGGTCCTCGTCAAGAAACCAAACGGCACATGGAGGATGTGTGTTGATTACACCAACCTCAATAAGGCATGTCCCAAAGACAGTTTCCCATTGCCAAAGATTGATCGGCTTGTCGACTCTACTGCGGGGTATACCATGATGAGCTTCATGGATGCATACTCAGGGTTTCATCAGATCCCCTTGTGGCCTGACGACCAGGAAAAAACGTCATTTGTTACGGAACAAGGCCTTTACTGCTACAAAGTAATTCCGTTTGGATTAAAGAATGCACCGGCCACCTTTCAGCGTCTCATTAACACTGTGTTCACCAAACAGCTCGGCAGAAATATTGAAGCTTACATTGATGATATGATCGAGAAAAGTAAGCTGCGGACGGCACACATAGCTGATCTTAGGGAAACATTTGAGACTATTCGAGCTTACAACATGAGATTGAATCCTAAGAAGTGTGTGTTTAGGGTGACGTCACGCAAATTCTTAGGTTTCTTGATTGATGAAAGAGGGATTGAAGCCAACCCAGACAAGATCCAGGCAGTAATTGATATGAGCTCACCAAAGACAGTAAAAGAGGTTCAGCGGCTTACAGGTTGCTTGGCCGCCCTGGGCAGATTCCTTTCCAGGGCCGGAGACAAGTGTCACTACTTTTTTAGGGCAATCAGAAAAAAGGCTAAGTTTGAATGGTCGGACGAAGCCGAGGCGGCGTTGGTCAGATTTAAGGAACACTTGCACACCTTACCTCGTCTTGTTAGCCCCTTGCAAGGAGAGACTTTATACATGTATCTTCCCGTGTCCGAACACTTGCTGAGTGCCGTTCTACTGACAGAGAGGGAGGGAATATAGATGCCAGTATACTTTGTCAGTCATGTTCTTCAAAATGCTGATATTAGATACCCTAGAGTGGAGAAGTTTGGCTTAGCCCTGTTCATGGCCAGCAAAAAACTCCGTCCTTATTTCTTAGCTCACAGAATAGTGGTCTATACGGATCAACCGCTTAAACTGCCCTTCACGAAGCTGGAGGCGTCAGGACGAATGCTGAATTGGGCAATAGAGCTGAATGCCTTTGATATTACCTATGAGCCGAGGAATGCTGTCAAGGGACAAGCTTGTGCTGACTTTATTGTTGAAATGACGAGGCCTGACTTTGCCAAGAACACAAAGACTGTGTGGACACTGTACGTAGATGGCTCGTCCACGCAGAATGGGTGTGGAGCTGGGATAATCTGTCACTCCCCCGAAGGGGATACTTTTGAGTATGCTATGCGATTTAACTTTCAGGAGTCAAATAATGAAGCCGACTATGAAGCCCTGCTTTGTGGCATTAAAATGTGTAAGGCGGCAGGCGCCGAGGAGATTGTAGCACTATCTGAATCTCAATCGATTGTGAGCCAAGTTAATGGAACCTACGAGGCTAGGGATCCGACGATGGTCAAATACATGCAGGCCGTCCACCAGGAAGTAGAGCCACTGAAAATCTTTGAGGTAAGACAAGTCCCTCGCTCGGGAAATAACCAAGCTGATGCCTTGTCAAAATTGGCCAGTTCGGCGTCTTGTGATACTCCTTGGCACGTGTTTTGGGAGGTAAAGGAGCACAAAAGTATTGAGCAAATGGAGGTGGAAACCCTTGACAGGACCTCCACGTGGATGGATGACATAGTTAACTTCAAAATGAATGGAGTCTTGCCAGAAGACTCAAGGCAAGCGGCAAAACTTCAGAAGAAGTGCTCTTGGTTTGAAATGTGGAACGGTACCCTCTACAAAAAGGCCTACTCCCGTCCCTTGTTAAAATGTGTGACGCCTGAAAAGGGGCAGGAAATTCTAGAGGACCTTCACCAGGGATTGTGTAGATCACATATTGGTGGAAGGGCTTTGGCTGAAAAGGCACTTCGAACCGGCTACTACTGGCCGACTCTTAAGGATGATGCAATCTCATTGGTCAAGAAGTGTGACAAATGTCAACGCTTTGCTCACCTAATACACCGACCGACACGAGTTCTGACGCCCATTACGAGCCCAATCCCATTTGCTAAGTGGGGAATGGATCTCCTAGGCCCATTTACTGCCGCTTCTGGAGGGAGACGTTACGTCATTGTTGATGTACATTACTTCACCAAATGGGTGGAAGCCGAAGCACTCAAAAACATAAAAACCAGTGATGTAAGAGCATTCATTTGGAAAAATATAATGACTCGTTTAGGGATTCCACAGGCTATCGTCTTTGATAATGGGCCTCAGTTCGAAACGCCTAAGCTGAAAGAGTGGCTGGCAGACCACGGCATACATACTTGTTTCGCATCGGTCGGACGTCCCCAAGACAATGGCCAGGTTGAGGCATTTAACAAGATTATCTCTGAAGGGATGAAAAAGAAGCTTGACGAGGCCAAAGGTCTATGGGCCGATGACCTGCCAAACGTCTTATGGTATATCCGCACCACGGCTAAGAATTCAACTGGTGAAACACCCTTCTTGCTAGCTTATGGTGCCGAGGCCGTCTTACCCATTGAGATGTGTGAACCAACTTTGAGGGTCATGCTCTATGAAGAAAATGCTAACTGGTAGATGATGAAAGCAGCCCTGGACTTCTTGCCTGAGGTCAGAGGAAATGCAGCACTAAGACAACAGCTGTACAAGATAAGAATGGCAAGAGAATAAACCAAGAAAGTCTCTTACAGAGTGCTCAAAGTGGGAGATTTTGTCCTCCGCAAAATGGAATCCACAGGCTGAGCAAATGAACAGGGTAAGCTGACGCCCACCTAGGAAGGACCCTATGAGATCTATGATGAAGTCAGGGATGGAACTTACCGCATTCAAGACATGCAAGGCCGACCCATTTTGCGCACTTGGGATGCTGACAATCTCAAGAAATATTTCTTCTAGATGTGTGTTAGCTTTGTTTTACATAGAGCCATCCGTTGCTTAAGGGGCGGCCTCTAATGGTCCTAATAGGGTAGTAATCACTTTTGTAACCGGCTAAATTCGCCATGCAAAGTTATAAATAATACTACTCTATTCTTTTCATATCATTTATTTTTCGCAAGACGAATATCAAAGCCTAATTGAATGACAGCCTAAGAAGTGGCCTAGATTAGCACCTACACATACCAAGCCTAATTGTTTGAGTCCTAAGAAGTGGCCTAGATTAGCACTAAGTTATAGGCTGATCACCTATTCAACTCTCACATCAGCGACATTACATGCCGCATTAAAACCACCTAGTGGCACATTAACTTACGTAGGGCGTAATAAAAAGCCCGGCGGCAAAGCTAGCCTTAAAACAGAGGTTGTTTGCCAAAAATTCCTGCGGCAGAAGTTACCTTGAAACAAAGGTGGCTTACTCAAAAGCCCTGCGGCAGAAGTTACCTTGAAACAAAGGTAGGTTACTAAAAAGCCCTGCGGCGGAAGTTACCTTGAAACAAAGGTGGCTTACTCAAAAGCCCTGTGACGGAAGTTACCTTGAAACAAATGTAGCTTACTCAAAAGCTTTGCGGCAAGGATGACCTTTGGGAAAGGTCACCATATGCCCTTTATTGGGTCGCCCACTCCATTTGACGGCATGTCTAGCGGCAATCATACCTATTGATTGACTTGCGTCAATCAATGTCGTAGTAGACACGCTCGTCAAAGATTGTGACGACCACATAAGTACCGAGCACATTCTCAGGTGCCCGCGGCCGAAACAATCACGAGGCAAAACTTGTTTGCCCAAAAGTGCGGCGGCACGAACTTCCATAGCACAAGGCGCCGTTCGTGCGTTTGCTATGGTTGTCCAAGCCTATTTGATGAGCATGTCTAGCGGCAATCATACCTATTGATTGACTCGCCTCAATCAATATCGAAGTAGACACGCTCGTCAAAGACAATGACGACCACTTAAGACCGATCACATACTCAAAGGCCCATGGCAGGATTAACCTTGGAACAAAGGTGGTTTACCCAAAAACTATGCGGCGAAAATGTTCTTTAAAGAGGGGGTTATGTATCCTCTATTTTGTCGTCCAACCCTTTTTTGACGAGCATATCTAGCGGCAATCATACCTATTGATTGACTCGCGTCAACCAAATATTGTAGTAGACACGCTCGTCAAGTATTATGACGACCAGATAAGGCCGGGCGCGTAATCGGGTCCCCGCGGCCGAAGTAACCTTTTGCGGCATAATTTGATAGCTTGAAACAAAGGTTGCTTGCGGCAGCATTTCATGCCATTCATTCCTTGGTCGCCAACTTCGTCAGACAAATGGGTTATACCTATTGGTTACCTTGTGGCAAGAAACTCCACTTTAGACACGGTCGACAGACGAAGTGACGATCACACCTATTGATTGGAAGCATCGTTGATGAAGAAAAACCAAAGTGTGAAAAATAAATAAACACGAGATAAAAGATGTAACAGAAATAGCCTATTTATAGAACAACGCCCGTAAGAAGGCGTGCAAAAGTGGCCCAAATTCAAAATAAAAATTGTTGTGTGCTCAGCAGGCACAATAGTACAGACGCCAGCAGCGCCAAAACATAACAAAGTAATTGTTTTTGCCCTTAGGCATGAGAACACTTAAATAAAATTCTTATAAAGCAGAAGGAAGCAAATCAGGGAGCAGCAGCATCGTCCTCATCATCGGAGGGTACAAACTCAGGGGGCGGCTGGCCGAGACGCTCAGCAGCCAACACAACAGCACTGTGCTCTAAGCGCCGCTGGAACCACGCGAGGTCATACTCCTCCATGTGGTTCTCCTAGGCATGCTTAACGGCGGCCTTCACCGCCTGCTCCCCTTGGTCGTAGGACTCGAGAAGACGTTCACGCAGGGTGCGAACCTGCGACCTGGCAGTCTCCAGATCCCCCCGAAGTTGCTCGGCATGCTCAGTCGCCTCCTTGATTTGGGGGTACTCCCGCAGCTGGTCCTGTAGCGTGCGTATTTCCGCTGCTGCCTTCTTGGCCTCCTCGACCATCGCTACCATGTCCGTGTCCTACGCCAGGACCTTCTTTGCAGCTCGGCCTTATCAGATCTTAACGAAGCCACCTCCTTCGCTTGAAGGTCTATGGTCGTCTGCATCTGCAAGCGGACCTCCTCAATCGACTTGAACGCATAATCACCATGGTGGGTGGACTCGACCACTTGAGCTTTGAGCTCCTCAGCAGTGTTGGTCTTCCAACTCTTGCAGAGTTCCATGCGGCAGAACAACTGCAAAAGGGGCTACATGTTAGTAAAAGCTCTAAAAAGAAAAGAAAAAAACAAACACATACAAAAATTGGAGACAGACTTACGTCAAGTAGAGTGGCTTGGATGGCACCAAACTGGGCGTCTGCCTTACGGCCAGGAAGAGAAGCAACGTACTCCGCAAGGACGGCCTTAAAAACCTTGCAACATATTGCCGCCCTATCTCTTGCCGAGTAATGAGGAGTAGCGGGAATATCCTCGTCCACCGCCACAGCTGTTCCCTTTCCCTTGTCTTTAGCTATAGGAAAAACAATGGCCTTAGGATGACGCGGAGAGTAAGAAGAACTGCCAGATGAGACTCGGCACGTCTGTACGACGTTCGAATAAAACTTACCCCCTGATTACCTAGCTCGGCGGGCCACCTCCGCAGGGATTTGAGAACGAACATTGGCCGGAATTCTAGATAGAGGATCCTCCGGCTCGGCATGGTGCCCCCCAGACTTCGACCTGGACACCAAGTCCACAATCGAAGAGGGCTTATCCACGCCCTGCTCATCATCAGTAGGGTGATCCCCCTCGGCGGCCTGTGACTCGTCCTTCTTCACAAGACGCCGGGGTTTGGGCTTGGGCTTCTTGAAAGTACTCGGAGTCTCCGAGTCAGCCGGCTCAGATCTCTTTTTCAGTTGGGACAGAGTCGTCCCCTTTTTCTTCCCGGACGCCTTAGCCGCGTCCTTCGCTTGCTAAACAAGAACACAATGGAAAGTCAGATACTTGGTCACTTAGTAATCACAAGTCACTCACCTGATAGTGGCTCGTCATTGATAAGGACGCCCGTCTAAAAAGTGACGAGGCGTACCTTAACAACCACAAGTCACTCTCCAGATAGTGGATCGTCATTTAAAAGGACGCCCGTCAAAAAAATGACGAGGCGTACCTTAGTAATCACAAGTCACTCACCTGATAGTGGCTTGTCATTAAAAAGGAAGCCCGTCAAAAAAGTGACGAGGCGTACCTTAGCAATCACAGGCCACTCACTAGATAGTGGCTCGTCATTAAAAAGGACGCCCGTCTAAAAAGTGACGAGGCGTACCTTAGTAATCACAAGTCACTCACCTGATAGTGGCTCGTCATTGATAAGGACGCCCGTCTAAAAAGTGACGAGGCGTACCTTAACAACCACAAGTCACTCACCTGATAGTGGCTCGTCATTAAAAAGGAAGCCCGTCTAAAAAGTGACGAGGCGTACCTTAGCAATCACAAGTCACTCACCTGATAGTGGCTCGTCATTAAAAAGGACGCCCGTCTAAAAAGTGACGAGGCGTACCTTAGCAATCACAAGTCACTCACCTGATAGTGGCTCGTCATTAAAAAGGACGCCCGTCTAAAAAGTGACGAGGCATACCTTAGCAATCACAAGTTACACTAGGATAATGGCTCGTCATTAAAAAGGACGTCCGTCCAAAAACTGACGAGGCGTACCTTAGCAATCACGAGCCACTCACTAAGGTGGTGACTCGTCATTAAAAAGGACGCTCGCCGCCAACTCTGGACGGGTAAAGCTTAATTCACAAAAGACGAAATAAAAGGTTACTCACCTTCTCCTCCAACTCGGCCTTGGCCTTCTTCATCTTGGCCTCATAGATGTCGGCCATCCAGTCAGTCATGTCGCCCTTCCCAATATCCGTTGCGGACAGCTTGCTCATCCCTTCCTCTACAAACCAAAAGGAACCATAGTTAGAAAAAGATTAGAACAATGTGGAGCGGCACATAATCTGGCATACTACCTCGGGTCATAGAACATCCTAGGCCAACGGCCGCTAGAAAAGCCTCACCTCGAAACTGGCTTATGTGCGACAACCACTTGGCCGGCACATGGAAGGTCTTGTCAACAATTAATTGATGGGTGTTAGCCTTGAACAAGACCATTATTTGATCCCACTCCTCGGCAGTAAGGGATGGGAGAGGCTCGTCGCGATCCATATAATTTTCCGTGCGACTCCAACGGCTCATCCTGTCATACATATCCTGGTCGTCAGTATAAAACACGACCCACCTCTTCCTCCACATGTGCCACTTGCTGAGCTTGCCCACCACCGTCTGGTACGTACCACGACTACTTAGATTGAACCACCCCTTGGCAGCATTGGGGGAACGGGAGATGGAAACCAGATTCAAGAATGCGTTGAACGACGGCTCCACGTTGTTCAGCGCACATTTGGCGATATAGCCAAAAATATCTGCCCAGGAGTTGGGGGTCAGTTGAGCCACCCCAATGTTAAAACCATCCAGAACCTCCACAACGAAGGGATGTGGAGGGAACCTCATGCCAAGTTTAATGGCCGCGGCATAAACTGGGAACTCTCCCTCAGCGAGCAAGCTAACGGTCGAGTCCAAACCGGCCGGCACGCGCATCTGATATCCTTCCCCCACACAGAGGTCGTCCCTCATCTTGGCCCCATGCCTATCTAGCCATCTCATCCAGCCAATGTCTGGGTGAATCTCCGAAGGAAGAAGCTGACCTTATTCCCGACCTCTGGGCCTAATGGGCAGGGGAGCAACCTCTTTCTCTTCGGCAGCTGACCAATGGAGCTATGCTCGACTCCCCCACTGCCTGGCTCGCTATACCCCCTGACGAGCTAGCAGTTTGTTCCTCCTCAGCCTCGATATATTCGTCGATCTCTTGAAAGAGATCGGCATATTCTGCGTCAGCTGCCGGGCGGTGGAAGAATATCTCTCCCTAGGGGGCGTGGATGCTTCCTCCCGCAAACGCAGGCGAGTAGGATCTGCCGTGTGCTTGGTTCTAGCCATGCCTTCTGCATAGTGAATGAAGCACGGCTTAGGGGTGACCAACAATGAAGAAAAAGACGTGATTAGGCGTCCGCCCCGACAAAAGACGAGCGGCGTAAAGATCTCAATTAAAACTATCAAGTCCTTACCTAGTACTAAGGTGTCGGCCGCTAACGAGGATAAAAATGACGAGGAAATGACAAAAACAGGAAAGAAAGGCGAAAACTAACCTTGAAAGATCTTAGAAGTACTCGGTGAAGAACAGGATGAGTTTCGCGAAGAACAGGATGAGTTTCGCGAAGAACAGGTTGAGTTTGATGAAGAACTAGTTGAGTCTCGCGGTGGCCGGAAATCGCCTGTTGGTGGTGGAAATACGCCGGAAATTGCCTGTCTATAGCTCTGTAAAAATGAAATGTAAAAAAATGAAATTTACCCCTCCCCCTTATATATAGGGAAGGGAAAAAAAGAGAAAAGTGACACGTGTCACTATCTCAACACTTGTCCCAAAGGCGTAGCTGCAAATCAAAGGTCAAAAAGCGATATCCGGAAGATTGTTTCCAGAAATGCCCTTCTTGAGGGCCAAATGTTGTGGGCAAAATTACCGTGCCTTCGTGTACCAATGAGGTGTTAGGTTATGATACATATGAATAAACATAAATCATGCGGAAAAACCATAAAGCCAGGAAACATATTATTTACACATAATCATTTAGCATAATTCAGATGCATACACTTTGTAGCGTGCCCTCCCTAGTTGCGCCCGAACCGAACAAGAACAAGTCTTTAGGACTCCAAGTGTCGTCCCTCCGTAGATAGTCCACAGCACGTCCGGATCCGCCTTAAGCTTGACCAACTAGAATCGCCCTTAAGGTTACTAGGATTTTCGGCTATTTGGGTTGCAAGTGTTTGGCTGATTTTTGCTTGAAAATCTTACCTTTTGAATACTTCAAATCTCGATGTAAATATGTGACCCTAGGCACCTATTTATAGAGTTTATGGAAAGGAATTATAATCCTACTAGGATATGGATTTATTAATTAGAATCCTATTAGAACTCTAAATAATAAATTTAATTTTGTAGGATTAGGATTTAATTAATGCATGAATTCCGATAGGATTAGGATTCGTTACGAACACGAGCACACGCACACGCATGCACGCCGGCACGCAGGCCTTGCGGCCCACGCCGAGCGCACAGCGCATGCGGCCTCGCAGCCCATGGGCTTCGTGCGCGCCCGCCATTGCTTGGTTGGGCCTGGTCGAGCACTTGGCGTGCGGCTTGCTGGGCATTGGCCTGGCCTCGTGCTAGGCCTTCGTCTAGCAAGCCTCGTCCGATGCTAATTCGTACGATACGCTTTCCGATTAAATTCCCGATTCCGAAATTCATTTCCGATACGAACAATATTTAATATTTCCGATTCCGGAATTAATTTCCGTTTCGAACAAATATTTAATATTTCCGTTTCCGAAATTATTTTCCGATTCCGATAATATTTCCGACTCTGACAATATTTCCATTTCCGGCAATATTTCCAATTCCGGCAATATTTCCATTTCCGATAATATTTTCCGATACGTACCATGTTTCCGTTTCCGGCAACATCTATGACTTGGATAATATTTATATTTCTGATACGATCCATATTTCCGTTTCCGGCAATATCATCGTTTCCGGAGTATTCATTTCTTGCTTGTGACGATCTCAGCTCCCACTGAAACCAAGATCCGTCGATTCCGAATATCCATAGATGGAGTATTTAATTCCATTAAATACTTGATCCGTTTACGTACTATTTGTGTGACCCTACGGGTTCAGTCAAGAGTAAGCTGTGGATTAATATAATTAATTCCACTTGAACTGAAGCGGCCTCTAGCCAGGCATTCAGCTCACTTGATCTCACTGAATTATTAACTTGTTAATTAATACATAACCGCATTTATTAGACTTAATATTATATGCATACTTGGACCAAGGGCATTATTTCCTTCAGTCTCCCACTTGTCCTTAGGGACAAGTGTGCATTACCTAATTCCTTTGTCGTTCGATGCTTGCTCTTGAACATAAGGTAAGAGTTGTCATCCTTATTATGTCCAGAGGTGTTTCTCGGTTTCAGAGTCCAACTGATCAAATAAACAGATAATCATAGCCTATGATTCATCCGAGCACGGCCATGCATTTTACAGAATCTAGCTCTCCGAGTGGCCTTGTACAACTTTTAAGCATCTCATCCCGATTTATGGGAGGACAATCCCAATCTTGCGATCTTGAGATTAGACTTCATTTTATAGGTGATTACCTGAGTGTTGCCTTTATAGCCTCCTTTTACGGTGCGACGGTTGGTCAACGTCAAAGTAACCAGTTCTCAAACAAGTAATCTCAAATCACTCAGGTATTGAGGATTTAGTGTCTAATAATTTTAATGAAATTTACTTATGACAGATTTTCATCTCTTACAGTAAAGTTTCATAGGTCTGTCCGATACTAGTCTTCCCAAAGTAAGTATCTATGCAAATGATTATGACATTGCCATGTCCACATAGTTCAAGAAACATAACTACTAGTCATCTTGCATTCTAGTCGTCTAACGTTTTCTATGCGTCCAATTTTATAGAAAACTCCGACCAGGGACCATTTTTTAACTTTTGACATTCAAGTTAACTTGATAGACATTTCTTAGTCACAGGACTGGTCCTGACAGTCTATCTTGAATATATCGTCAAGTTGAAGGGACTCATCATTTAATAAACCACAAATTAAATGGAAAATGAATTCTATTCATTTATTGTGAATGATTAACCAATAATGTTTTACAAAGTATTAAACTCTAAAACTTTAAAACATTAAATAAGGACATCAAAGCCATTCTCCAATATGCTTGATTCCCATAGCTGCAGTGTGCGAGTTGTGCTTCGCCTGCGGCAGAGGTTTAGTCAATGGATCTGATATGTTGTCATCAGTTCCAATCTTTCTTAATTATCTCGACTTCTTTTCTTTCAACGAACTCTCGTAGAAGGTGAAATCTACGAAGTACATGCTTGACTCTTTGGTGGTGTCTATGCTCCTTTGCCTGTGCAATAGCTCTGTGATTATCACAATACAGGGCTATTGGTCCTTTAATGGAGGGGACTACACCAAGTTCTCCTATGAACTTCCTTAGCCATATAGCTTCCTTTGATGCTTCATGTGCAGCAATGTAATCCGCTTCAGTTGTAGAATCCGCAATGGTGCTTTGCTTAGCACTTTTCCAACTTACTGCACCTCCGTTGAGGCAGAAGACAAACCCAGACTGTGATCTAAAATCATCTTTGTCGGTTTGGAAACTTTCTTCCGTATAGCCTTTAACAATTAATTCATCATTTCCACCATAGACTAGGAAGTCATCTTTGTGCCTTTTCAGGTACTTCAGAATATTCTTGGCAGCAGTCCAATGTGCCTCTCCTGGGTCTGACTGGTATCTGCTCGTAGCACTGAGTGCGTACGCAACATCTGGGCGTGTACATATCATAGCATACATTATTGAACCAATCAATGATGCATATGGAATCCCAGTCATTCGTCTACGCTCATCAAGTGTTTTTGGGCACTGAGTCTTGCTTAGAGTCATTCCATGAGACATGGGTAGGTAGCCTCGCTTGGAGTCTGCCATCTTGAACCTATCAAGCACCTTATTGATATAAGTGCTTTGACTAAGTTCAAACATCCTTTTAGATCTATCTCTGTAAATCTTGATGCCCAATATGTACTGTGCTTCTCCTAGATCCTTCATCGAAAAACATTTCCCAAGCCAAATCTTGACAGAGTTTAACATAGGAATGTCATTTCCGATAAGTAATATGTCGTCGACATATAATACTAGAAAAGCAATTTTGCTCCCACTGACCTTCTTGTATACACAAGATTCGTCTGCGTTCTTGATGAAACCAAAGTCCTTGATTGCTTCATCAAAACGTATATTCCAGCTCCTGGATGCCTGCTTCAATCCGTAGATTGATTTCTTTAGCTTACATACCTTTTTAGCATTCTTTGGATCCTCAAAACCCTCAGGCTGTGTCATAAACACAGTTTCTGTTAAAACGCCGTTTAAGAAAGCGGTTTTGACATCCATCTGCCATATTTCGTAATCGTAATATGCAGCGATTGCTAACATTATCCGAATAGACTTTAGCATTGCAACTTGTGAAAAGGTTTCATCGTAATCCACACCATGGACTTGCCTGTAACCTTTTGCAACCAATCTAGCTTTGAAAACTTCAAGTTTCCCATCCTTGTCCTTTTTCAGTTTGAAAACCCATTTGCTTCCAATGGCTTGGTAGCCATCTGGCAAATCGACCAAATCCCATACTTGGTTTTCAGACATGGAGTCTAATTCAGATTGCATGGCTTCTTGCCATTGCTTGGAGCTAGGGCTCGTCATAGCTTGTTTGTAAGTCGCAGGTTCATCACTTTCAAGTAATAGAACGTCATAGCTCTCGTTCGTCAAAATACCTAAGTACCTTTCCGGTTGAGATCTATATCTCTGCGATCTACGCGGGGTTACATTTCTAGATTGTCCATGATTCTCACCAGAAACTTCTAAAGATCTCGGAGTTTCATCCTGTTGTTCGACTCGAATTTCTTCGAGGTCTACTTTTCTCCCACTTGTCATTTTGGAAATGTGATTCTTTTCCAAAAAGATACCAACTCGAGCAACAAACACCTTGTTCTTAGATGTATTGTAGAAGTAATACCCCTTTGTTTCCTTTGGATAGCCCACAAGGATACATTTGTCAGATTTTGGATGAAGTTTGTCTGAAATTAATCGTTTGACGTATACTTCACATCCCCAAATCTTAAGAAAAGACACTTTTGGAGGCTTTCCAAACCATAACTCATATGGAGTCTTTTCAACAGCTTTAGACGGAGCTCTATTTATAGTGAGTGCGGTTGTATTTAGTGCATATCCCCAAAATTCTATTGGAAGTTCGGCCTGACCCATCATTGATCTAACCATGTCTAGCAAGGTTCTGTTCCTCTGTTCCGACACACCGTTCCATTGTGGTGTTCCAGGAGGAGTCAATTCTGATTGAATTCCACATTCTTTCAGAAGGTCATCAAATTCATAGCTCAGATATTCACCGCCTCTATCAGACCGCAGTGCCTTAATCTTCTTGCCTGATTGATTCTCTACTTCACTCTGAAATTCCTTGAATTTGTCAAAGGATTCAGACTTATGCTTCATTAGGTAGACATAACCATATCTACTGAAGTCATCAGTGAAAGTGATAAAGTAGCTGAAACCACCCCTAGCATTTGTACTCATTGGTCCACATACATATGTATGGATTAAACCCAATAGTTCAGTTGCTCTTTCTCCAACTTTAGAGAAAGGTTTCTTTGTTATTTTGCCAAGTAAACATGATTCGTACTTACCATAATCCTCTAAGTCAAATGGTTCTAGAATTCCTTCCTTTTGAAGTCTTTCAATGCGTTTCAAGTTAATATGGCCTAATCGACAGCGCCACAGATAGATGAGATCTGAATCATCCTTTTTGGCCTTTTTGGTAGTTATGTTATAAACTTGTTTGTCGTGATCTAATAAATAAAGTCCATTGACTAATCTAGCAGATCCATAAAACATCTCTTTAAAATAAAATGAACAACTATTGTCTTTTATTAAAAAGGAAAATCCCTTAGCATCTAAGCAAGAAACTGAAATGATGTTTTTAGTAAGACTTGGAATATGGAAACACTCTTCCAGTTCCAAAACTAGCCCAGAGGGCAACGACAAATAATAAGTTCTTACAGCTAATGCAGCAATCCGTGCTCCATTTCCCACTCGTAGGTCGACTTCACCCTTGCTTAACTTTCTACTTCTTCTTAGTCCCTCTGAATTGGAACATAAGTGTGAGCCACAACCTGTATCTAATACCCAAGAAGTTGAATTAGCAAGTATACAGTCTATAACGAAAGTACCTGAAGATGGAACGACTGGTCCGTTCTTCTGATCTTCCTTTAGCTTCAAGCAATCTTCTTCCAATGCCCCTTCTTCTTGCAGTAGAAGCATTCGGATTCTGAAGTGGGTTGACTGACCTTCCTCTTTTCAGATTTGGCGCCAGTTTGCTTAGTTGGGCTGGCCTTGTTGCCACATTTCTTAGAATTCCTCTTCTTTCCAGATTTCTTGAACTTGCCCCTACGCACCATAAGCACATCTTACTTATCACTTTTGAGCGTCTTTTTAGCGGTCTTCAGCATACCGTGAAGCTCAGTGAGCGTTTTGTCCAGACTATTCATACTGTAGTTCAGCTTGAACTGATCATACCCGTTATGAAGAGAATGGAGGATGGTGTCTACAGCCATTTCCTGAGAGAACTGCTGATCCAGCCGACTCATATTCTCAATGAGTCCAATCATTTTGAGAACATGTGGACTTACGGGCTCGCATTTCTTAAGCTTGGTCTCAAGAATCTGCCTATGAGTCTCGAATCTTTCGACTGGAGCCAGATCATGGAACATGTTCTTTAACTCACTGATGATCATGAAAGCATCTGAGTTGATGAACGTTTTCTGTAGATCTGCACTCATGGTTGCAAGCATTAGACATTTTCACATCCTTGTTGGCATCAATCCAACGATTGAGGGCTGCCTGAGTGACCCCTTCGCCTGCGGCTTCGGGCATCGCCTCTTCCAGGACATACTCCTTTTCTTCCGGCATAAGAACTATTTGCAAGTTCCTTTGCCAGTCAAGGAAGTTTTTCCCGCTCAACTTCTCCTTTTCGAGAATTGATCGAATTTTGAATGAATTGTTGTTTGCCATAATTAAAACTACAATTGAAAAAGAATAAACAAATAAATAATCATTCACAGTTTCTCTTAATAAACTTAAATTCTAGCATACATGCATAATTCAATGTTCATTAAGCATTTTATTCAAGTTATGTGTTCCGGCAGGTGTGAATAAAATGATTCCAAGACCCTTAAATCATTGAAGAATTAAGCACATTATGTATTTAGACTCAATTCTAAAATCTTTTAGGTAAGCAAAAGCCTTTTGCTAATAGTCTAGAAACTACTCTTGGTTGATAGGTACGTCTAAGAACTTATTGGGTAAACCTATCGATTTTTCCACGACATAAAAGGACTCCTTACTTATATCGTTGAGTTTCACCAAAACTAACATGTACTCACAATTATTTGTGTACCTTACCCCTTTATTATCGATAAGTAACACCTCGCTATGGCGGAAAACTATTACTAAGATCGATGTAAAGGATATCCAAGTAAGTGTTATTTTGGCATGGCACCTTTTAACTCAATTTTTAAGTTTGGAACTTAAGGCTCTTACTATGTTGGTTAGATTTTAAGTGAACTAAAATCCTTAATCATGCAACATAATCATGCTTTGATCTCATGCATATTTAAGACATATTTAATAGCAATAAATAACTTAAAGCATGCATAAGATAAGTGTGATCTAGTATGGCCCGACTTCATCTTGAAGCTTCAACTTCAAAGTCCGTCTTGAAAATGGATTGGAAACTCCGTCTTGAATTTCACCGTAGGATGCGCCATTTTCTTCAAGTAGGATAAGCTATAATTAAACTAATTACAACTATTTGATGGTACGCAGACCATATTTGAATTGAAAAACAAATTTGGTGCTTTAGACCAATTACATTCAAATTAATGGTACGCATACCATATTTTCTATCCTATTTGGGCCATACTAATCACTTCATAACCTGCAAAACAGTACATATACAATATATATACCATTCATCCATTCATTATCATGAATGGCCCACATAATTGGTTAGTTAAAACACATTGTATGCATCACATAAATATTTGCAGCAATTAATTAAGGGCACCAATAATCTACCAATTATTCAGTCCTTATTAATTCTAACGAAGTTGTTTAACCTTAAAGGATTTGTAGACCTAATCAAGAGTTTATGACTAAAATTGCTCCCACTTAAACCAATAAATTCATATGCTTTACTAATTTTAAACATAAAAATGTATTTCTAGTCTAACCGGAAACATACAAATTTAATTAAAATTTAAAGCTCATATAAATTTATAATTGAATCCACTTATTTAATTTATTTCAGTTGAAAATAACGAATTTAAATTAATTCAAGGTTTAATTTTAGTAAAATAATTAGTATAAATTAAAATTTATAATAATTATAATAATCAAAATTAAATCCCGAGAAAACAATTTAAACTATTAATTTTAAAATTAATTAAAATTATTCGAACTGAAAATCTCAAATTAAAATTTAAAACGCGACAATCGTAACACAACGAGCACTTGGGCTTGCGCCCAAGCCCCGTCGAGTGTTCGTGTAGCAATACGCAAGCAGGCCACACGCAACGCAGCAGTGCAGGCCACGCTGCGCGCGCCCGCTCGCTCGTCGCGTCTGCTTGCTCGCTGGGCGTGGCAGCGCGCGATGTGGCGCAGCACGCTTGCTGCCCACACGCGTCTGCCCGATGGCTTGCGCCTTGGCCCTTCGCCCTTGCCCACTCGCCCATGTGCGCACAGCACTCGACACAGGGCAGCGTGCTGCCTTGTGCTCGTGTGCCATGGCTCTTGCTCGTTGCATCGTACCGCATTGGCGACGAGCTCCCTTGCTCGTCGTCGCATGCCCGCACTATACAACACCCCTTAAGGGTAACACATAGCATCCATTGCTTTGTGCGTGCAAGTTTTATGAGCGAATTGCATAAAAATTAATTTCATAATTTTAGGGCGAAAAATCGAAAATTTATTAATCAATTAATTTCCGATTAACATGGATTCAAATCTAGGTCATAAAAATTAAAAATTTAACATAAATTAACAATTTTTATGGTGGATTTTAATCATTTGTACCTAATTAAATTATTAATTAATCATGAAAATCAAATCAATTCAAAATTATTCGAATTTCAAAAAATTAATCATAATTACAAATTAGGTTGTATAATTTACAAGTCTAGGCATTCATAATTGTTAAACATATACAGTAGGTCAATCAAAAATTCAAGATTTATCAACAAGAATCGCAAATACTTTATTTAACATCTTAAATTTACAAACTTTTGCGTTCGAAAAACTAAAACCTCCGAAAAGTCATAGTTAGGCTTCGAAATTGGGAATTCTGGGTTCGGCGAAAAATTACTATTTTTGTCAAAATTTTAGAATGCCTTTTACATGCGGAATTGACACAAAAATCACTCGATTTGGATGAGTAACGAAGAAACTGCCGAAAAACTGCGTACATATAATTAAATAAACGCAATTTGTAATTAATTACGAAAATTAATCACCCCTTTAATTCTTTGCAAATTTGTAAAATTTAACCATGTTCATGCAATTTAGATTATGAAAATAATAAGAGGCTCGTGATACCACTGTTAGGTTATGATACATATGAATAAACATAAATCATGCAGAAAAACCATAAAGCCCGGAAACATATTATTTACACATAATCATTTAGCATAATTCAGATGCATACACTTTGTAGCGTGCCCTCCCTAGCTGCGCCCGAACCGAACAAGAACAAGTCTTTAGGTCTCCAAGTGTCGTCCCTCCGTAGATAGTCCACAGCACGTCCGGATCCGCCTTAAGCTTGACCAACTAGAATCGCCCTTAAGGTTACTAGGATTTTCGGCTATTTGGGTTGCAAGTGTTTGGCTGATTTTTGCTTTAAAATCTTACCTTTTGAATACTTCAAATCTCGATGTAAATATGTGACCCTAGGCACCTATTTATAGAGTTTATGGAAAGGAATTATAATCCTACTAGGATATGGATTTATTAATTAGAATCCTATTAGAACTCTAAATAATAAATTTAATTTTTTAGGATTAGGATTTAATTAATGCACGAATTCCGATAGGATTAGGATTTGTTACGAACACGAGCACACGCACACGCATGCACGCCCGCACGCAGGCCTTGCGTGAAGGAAATAATGCCCTTGGTCCAACTATGCATTCAATGTTAAGTCTAATAAATGCGGTTCAGTATTAATTAACAAGTTAATAATTCAGTGAGATCAAGTGAGCTGAATGCCTAGCTAGAGGTCACTTCAGTTCAAGTGGAATTAATGATATTAATCCACAGCTTACTCTTGACTGAACCCGTAGGGTCACACAAATAGTACGTAAACGGATCAAGTATTTAATGGCATTAAATACTCCATCTATGGATATTCGGAATCGACGGATCTTGGTTTCAGTGGGAGCTGAGATCGTCACAGGCAAGAAATGAATACTCCGGAAACGATGATATTGCCGGAAACGGAAATATGGATCGTATCGGAAATATAAATATTATCCAAGTCGTAGATGTTGCCGGAAACGGAAACATGGTACGTATCGGAAAATATTATCGGAAATGGAAATATTGCCGGAATCGGAAATATTGCCGGAAACGGAAATATTGTCAGAATCGGAAATATTATCGGAATTGGAAAATAATTTCGGAAACGGAAATATGAAATATTTGTTCGAAACGGAAATTGATTCCGGAATCGGAAATGTTGAATATTGTTCGTATCGGAAATGAATTCCGGAATCGGAAAATTTAATCGGAAGCGTATCGTACGAATAAGCATCAGACGAGGCCTGCCGGACGAAGGCCCAGCACGAAGCCAGGCCATCGCCCAGCAAGCCAGCGCGCCACAAACGCACCAGCCAAGGCTGCGCCAGGCCCACCGCAAGGCAGGCCCAGCGCGCGCCAAGGTTGCGGCAGCGTGTGGGCTTGCGGCAGTGGGCTGCGAGCTCGCGGGCTGCGCGCGCGCGCATGGCGCCCCTCGTGGGCTGCTGTGCGTGCGTGTGTGTTTGTGTGCTACTCGAATCCTAAAGCTACCGGGATTTGTCGTATGATTAAATCTAATCCTAAATGATTTAGTTTATTTAATTAGAGTCCTAGTAGGATTATAATTAAATAAATTAGTATCCTAATAGGATTCCAAATCCTTTTCCATAACTCTATAAATAGGTGCCTAGGGTCACATATTTACATCGAGCATTCAATTATTCAAAGTGAGTTTTTGAGAGCAAAATTCAATTACACAATTGCCTATAGAGTGCCGAAAATTCATAGTACCTTAAGGGCGATTCTAGTTGGTCAATCTTAAGGCGGATCCGGACGTGCTGTGGACTATCTACGGAGGGACGACAATTGGAGTCCTAAAGACTTGTTCTTGTTCGGTTCGGGCGCAGCTATTGAAGGCACGCAACAAAGAGTATGCATCTAAACTATGCTAAATGATTATGTGTAAATAATATGTATTCCTGGCTTAATGGTTTTTTCCGCATGATTTATGAATTGTCATATGTATCATAACCTAACAGTGGTATCACGAGCCTCTTATTATTTTCATAATCTAAATTGCATGAACATGGTTAAATATTACAAATTTGCAAGAATTAAAAGGGGTGATTAATTTTCGTAATTGTTAATTAATTGCAAATTGCGTTTATTTAATTATACGTACGCAGTTTTTCGGCAGTTTCTTCGTTACTCATCCAAATCGAGTGATTTTTGTGTCAATTCCGCATGTAAAAGGAATTCTAAAATTTTGACAAAAATAGTGTCTTTCTGCCGAACCCAGAATTCTCAAATTCGAAGCCTAACTATGACTTTTCGGAGGTTTTAGTCTTTCGAATGCAAAATTTCGTAAATTTAAGATGTTAAATTAAATATTTGCGATTCTTGTTGATAAATCTTGAATTTTTGATTGACCTACTGTATATGTTTAACAAGTTTGAATGCCTAGCCTTGTTAATTATACGATCTAATTTGTAATTATGATTAATTTGTTGAAAATTAGAATAATTTAGAATTAATTTGATTTTCATAATTAATTATAATTTAATTAGATACCTATGATTAAAAATGTTAGGTTATTATTCATATGACAATTCATAAATCATGCGGAAAAACCATTTAGCCAGGAATACATATTATTTACACATAATCATATAGCATAGTTTAGATGCATACTCTTTGTTGCGTGCCTTCCCTAGCTGCGCCCGAACCGAACAAGAACAAGTCTTTAGGACTCCAAGTGTCGTCCCTCCGTAGATAGTCCACGGCACGTCCGGATCCGCCTTAAGATTGACCAACTAGAATCGCCCTTAAGGTACTAAAGATTTTCGGCACTTTTAGTCAAGGAATGTGTCTGAATTTTCTCTCAAAAACTCACTTTGAATACTTGAATAATCTATGAAAATATGTGACCCTAGGCACCTATTTATAGAGTTATGGAAAGGGTTTTGGAATCCTATTAGGATACTAATTTATTTAATTATAACCCTACTAGGACTCTAATTAAATAATCATTATCTAATAGTTTTAGGATTTAATCACACTTCGAATCCTGATTGCTTCAGGATTCCTGCACAAGCATTGCACGAGCACCGTACACCCGCGCAAGCCTTGCGGCCCACGCTAGGCGCACAGTGCTCGGCCCACTGTTGTGCTCCCGCGCGCGCGCCCAAGGCCTTGGCTGGGCCTGGCCTTGCGCTGGGCCTGGTCGAGGCTTGGCGTGCGATGGTGCGCGTTGGCTCGCTGGGCGACGGCCTGGCTTCGTGCTGGGCCTTCGTCTAGCGGGCCTCGTCCGATGCTAATTCGTACGATACGCTTCCGATTAAATTCCCGATTCCGGAATTCATTTCCGATTCGAACAATATTTAATATTTCCGATTCCGGAATCAATTTCCGTTTCGAACAAATATTTAATATTTCCGTTTCCGGAATTATTTTCAGATTCCGATAATATTTCCGATTCTGACAATATTTCCGTTTCCGGCAATATTTCCGATTCCGGCAATATTTCCATTTCCGATAATATTTTCCGATACGTACCATGTTTCCGTTTCCGGCAACATCTACGACTTGGATAATATTTATATTTCCGATACGATCCATATTTCCGTTTCCGGCAATATCATCGTTTCCGGAGTATTCATTTCTTGCCTGTGACGATCTCAGCTCCCACTGAAACCAAGATCCGTCGATTCCGAATATCCATAGATGGAGTATTTAATGCCATTAAATACTTGATCCGTTTACGTACTATTTGTGTGACCCTACGGGTTCAGTCAAGAGTAAGCTGTGGATTAATATCATTAATTCCACTTGAACTGAAGCGGCCTCTAGCTAGGCATACAGCTCACTTGATCTCACTGAATTATTAACTTGTTAATTAATACTGAACCGCATTTATTAGACTTATCATTGAATGCATACTTGGACCAAGGGCATTATTTCCTTCAGTCTCCCACTTGTCCTTAGGGACAAGTGTGCATTTCCTAATTCCTTTGTCGCTCGATGCTTGCTCTTGAACATAAGGTAAGAGTTGTCATTCTTATTATGTCCAGAGGTGTTCCTCGGTTTCAGAGTTCAACTGATCAAATAAACAGATAATCATAGCCTATAATTCATCCGAGCACGGCCATGCATTTCACAGTTTCTAGCTCTCCGAGTGGCCTTGTACAACTTTTAAGCATCTCATCCCGATTTATGGGAGGACAATCCCAATCTTGCGATCTTGAGATTAGACTTCGTTTGATAGGTGATTACCTGAGCGTTGCCTTTATAGCCTCCTTTTACGGTGCGACGGTTGGTCAACGTCAAAGCAACCAGTTCTCAAACAAGTAATCTCAAATCACTCAGGTATTGAGGATTTAGTGTCTAATAATTTTAATGAAATTTACTTATGACAGATTTTCATCTCTTACAGTAAAGTTTCATAGGTCTTGTCCGATACTAGTCTTCCCAAAGTAAGTATCTATGCAAATGATTATGACATTGCCATGTCCACATAGTTCAAGAAATAGAACTACTATTCATCTTGCATTCTAATCCTCTAACGTTTTCTATGCGTCCAATTTTATAGAAAACTCCGACCAGGGACCATTTTCAACCTTTGACATTCAAGTTCACTTGATAGACATTTCTTAGTCACAGGACTGGTCCTGACAGTCTATCTTGAATATATCGTCAAATTGAAGGGACTCATCATTTAATAAACCACAAATTAAATGGAAAAATGAATTCTTTTCATTTATTGTGAATGATTAACCAATAATGTTTTACAAAGATTTAAACTCTAAAACTTTAAAACATTAAACAGAGACATCAAAGCCATTCTCCAATATGCTTGATTCCCATAGCTGCAGTGTGCGAGTTGTGCTTCGCCTGCGGCAGAGGTTTAGTCAATGGATCTGATATGTTGTCATCAGTACCAATTTTGCTTATCTCGACTTCTTTTCTTTCAACGAACTCTCGTAGAAGGTGAAATCTACGAAGTACATGCTTGACTCTCTGGTGGTGTCTAGGCTCCTTTGCCTGTGCAATAGCTCCGTTATTATCACAATACAGGGTTATTGGTCCTTTAATGGAGGGGACTACACCGAGTTCACCTATGAACTTCCTTAGCCATATAGCTTCCTTTGCTGCTTCATGTGCAGCAATGTACTCCGCTTCAGTTGTAGAATCCGCAATGGTGCTTTGCTTAGCACTTTTCTAGCTTACTGCTCCTCCGTTGAGGCAGAAGACAAACCCAGACTGTGATCTGAAATCATCTTTGTCGGTTTGGAAACTTGCGTCCGTATAGCCTTTAACAATTAATTCATCATCTCCACCATAGACCAGGAAGTCATCTTTGTGCCTTTTCAGGTACTTCAGAATGTTCTTGGCAGCAGTCCAATGCGCCTCTCCTGGGTCTGACTGGTATCTGCTCGTAGCACTGAGTGCGTACGCAACATCCGGGCGTGTACATATCATAGCATACATTATTGAACCAATCAATGATGCATATGGAATCCCATTCATTCGTCTACGCTCATCAAGTGTTTTTGGGCACTGAGCCTTGCTTAGAGTCATTCCATGAGACATGGGTAGGTAGCCTCGCTTGGAGTCCGCCATTTTGAACCTATCAAGCACCTTATTGATATAAGTGCTTTGACTAAGTCCAATCATCTTTTTAGATCTATCTCTGTAAATCTTGATGCCCAATATGTACTGTGCTTCTCCTAGATCTTTCATCGAAAAACATTTCCCAAGCCAAATCTTGACAGAGTTCAACATAGGAATGTCATTTCCGATAAGTAATATGTCGTCGACATATAATACTAGGAAAGCAATTTTGCTCCCACTGACCTTCTTGTATACACAAGATTCGTCCGCGTTTTTGATGAAACCAAAGTCACTGACTGCTTCATCAAAACGTATATTCCAGCTCCTGGATGCCTGCTTCAATCCGTAGATTGACATCTTTAGCTTGCATACCTTTTTAGCATTCTTTGGATCCTCAAAACCTTCAGGCTGTGTCATAAACACAGTTTCTGTTAAAACGCCGTTTAAGAAAGCAGTTTTGACATCCATCTGCCATATTTCGTAATCGTAATATGCAGCGATTGCTAACATTATCCGAATAGACTTTAGCATTGCAACTGGTGAAAAGGTTTCATCGTAATCCACACCGTGGACTTGCCTGTAACCTTTTGCAACCAATCTAGCTTTGAAAACTTCAAGTTTCCCATCCTTGTCCTTTTTCAGTTTGAAAACCCATTTGCTTCCAATGGCTTGGTAGCCATCTGGCAAATCGACCAAATCCCATACTTGGTTTTCAGACATGGAGTCTAATTCAGATTGCATGGCTTCTTGCCATTGCTTGGAGCTAGGGCTCGTCATAGCTTGTTTGTAAGTCGCAGGTTCATCACTTTCAAGTAATAGAACGTCATAGCTCTCGTTCGTCAAAATACCTAAGTACCTTTCCGGTTGAGATCTATATCTTTGCGATCTACGCGGGGTAACATTTCTAGATTGACCATGATTCTCACCAGATTCTTCTAAAGATCTCTGAGTTTCATCCTGAATGTCATCTTGAGCATTCTCTAGAGTTTGTTGTTCGACTCGAATTTCTTCGAGGTCTACTTTTCTCCCACTTGTCATTTTGGAAATGTGATCTTTCTCCAAAAAGACACCATCTCGAGCAACAAACACCTTGTTCTCAGATGTATTGTAGAAGTAATACCCCTTTGTTTCCTTTGGATAGCCCACCAGGATACATTTGTCAGATTTTGGATGAAGTTTGTCTGAAATTAATCGTTTGACGTATACTTCACATCCCCAAATCTTAAGAAAAGACACATTTGGAGGCTTTCCAAACCATAATTCGTATGGAGTCTTTTCGACAGCTTTAGACGGAGCTCTATTTATAGTGAGTGCAGCTGTATTTAGTGCATGTCCCCAAAATTCTAATGGAAGTTCGGCCTGACCCATCATTGACCTGACCATGTCTAGCAAGGTTCTGTTCCTCCGTTCCGACACACCGTTCCATTGTGGTGTTCCTGGAGGAGTCAATTCTGATAGAATTCCACATTTTTTCAGATGGTCATCAAATTCATAGCTCAGATATTCACCGCCTCTATCAGACCGCAGTGCCTTAATCTTCTTGCCTAATTGATTCTCTACTTCACTCAGAAATTCCTTGAATTTGTCAAAGGATTCAGACTTATGCTTCATTAGGTAGACATAACCATACCTACTGAAGTCATCAGTGAAAGTGATAAAGTAGCTGAAACCACCTCTAGCATTTGTACTCATTGGTCCACATACATCTGTATGGATTAAACCCAATAGTTCATTTGCTCTTTCTCCAACTTTAGAGAAAGGTTGCTTTGTCATTTTGCCAAGTAAACATGATTCGCATTTACCATAATCCTCTAAGTCAAATGGTTCTAGAATTCCTTCCTTTTGAAGTCTTTCTAAGCGTTTCAAGTTTATATGGCCTAATCGACAATGCCACAGATAGGTGAGATCTGAATCATCCTTTTTGGCCTTTTTGGTATTTATGTTATATACTTGTTTGTCGTGATCTAATAAATAAAGTCCATTGACTAATCTAGCAGATCCATAAAACATCTCTTTAAAATAAAACGAGCAACTATTGTCTTTTAATTTATTAAAAAGGAAAATCCCTTAGCATCTAAGCAAGAAACTGAAATGATGTTTTTAGTAAGACTTGGAACATGGAAACATTCTTCCAGTTCCAAAACTAGCCCGGAGGGCAACGACAAATAGTAAGTTCCTACAGCTAATGCAGCAATCCGTGCTCCATTTCCCACACGTAGGTCGACTTCACCCTTGCTTAACTTTCTACTTCTTCTTAGTCCCTGTGGATTGGAACATAAGTGTGAGCCACAACCTGTATCTAATACCCAAGAAGTTGAATTAGCAAGTATACAGTCTATAACGAAAATACCTGAAGATGGAACGACTGTTCCGTTCTTCTGATCTTCACTTAGCTTCAAACAATCTCTCTTCCAATGCCCCTTCTTCTTGCAGTAGTAGCATTCGGATTCAGAAGTGGGTTGACTGACCTTCCTCTTTACAGATTTGGCGCCAGTTTGCTTAGTTGGGCTGGCCTTTTTGCCACCTTTCTTAGCATTCCTCTTCTTTCCAGATTTCTTGAACTTGCCCCCACGCACCATAAGCACATCCTGCTTATCACTTTTGAGCGTCTTTTCAGCGGTCTTCAGCATACCGTGAAGCTCAGTGAGCGTTTTGTCCAGACTATTCATACTATAGTTCAGTTTGAACTGATCATACCCGCTATGAAGAGAATGGAGGATGGTGTCTATAGCCATTTCCTGAGAAAATTGCTGATCCAGCCGACTCATATTCTCAATGAGTCCAATCATTTTGAGAACATGTGGACTTACGGGCTCGCCTTTCTTAAGCTTGGTCTCAAGAATTTGCCTATGAGTCTCGAATCTTTCGACTCGAGCCAGATCTTGGAACATGTTCTTCAACTCACTGATGATTGTGAAAGCATCTGAGTTGATGAACGTTTTCTGCAGATCCGCACTCATGGTGGCGAGCATTAGACATTTCACATCCTTGTTGGCATCAATCCAACGATTGAGGGCTGCCTGAGTGACCCCGTCGCCTGCGGCTTCGGGCATCGCCTCTTCTAGGACATACTCCTTTTCTTCCTGCAAAAGAACTATTTGCAAGTTCCTTTGCCAGTCAAGGAAGTTTTTCCCGTTCAACTTCTCCTTTTCGAGAATTGATCGAATGTTGAATGAATTGTTGTTTGCCATATTAAAAACTACAATTGAAAAGAATAAACAAATAAATAACCATTCACAGTTTCTCTTAATAAACTTAAATTCTAGCATACATGCATAATTCAATGTTTATTAAGCATTTTATTCAAGTTATGTGTTCCGGCAGGTGTGAATAAAATGATTCCAAGATCCTAAAATCATTGAAGAACTAAGCACAGTTTGTCGACTTAATCCTAAAACATCTTAGGTAAGCAAAAGCCTTTTGCTAATAGTCTAGAAACTATTCTTGGTTGATAGGTACGTCTAAGAACTTATTAGGTAAACCTATCGATTTTGCCACGACATAAAAGGACTCCTTACTTATATCGTTGAGTTTCACAAAAACTAACATGTACTCACAATTATTTGTGTACCTTGCCCCTTTAGGACCAATAAGTAACACCTCGCTGAGCGAAAACTATTACTAGATTGATGTAAAGGATATCCAAGCAAGTGTATATTTTGGCATGGCACCTTTTAACTCAATTTTTAAGTTTGGAACTTAAGGCTCTTACTATGTTGGTTAGATTTTAAGTGAACTAAAATCCTTAATCATGCAACATAATCAAGCCACAATCTCATGCATAATTAAGACATATTTAAAGCAATAAATAACTTAAAGCATGCATAAGAAAAATGTGATCTAGTATGGCCCGACTTCATCTTGAAGCTTTAACTTCAAAGTTCGTCTTGAAAATCTCCGTGGGAGGCACCATTTTCTTCAAATAGGATAAGCTATAATTAAAACTAATTACAACTATTTGATGGTACGCAGACCATATTTGAATTAAAAAAAAAACAACTTTGGTACTTTAGACCAATTACATTCAAATTAATGGTACGCAGACCATATTTTCTATCCTATTTGGGCCATACTAGTCACTTCATAACCTGCAAAACAGTACATATACAATATATACCATTCACCCATTCATTATCATGAATGGCCCACATAGCTGGTTAGTAAAACACATTATGCATCACGTAAACATTTGCAGCAATTAATCAAGGGCACCAATAATCTACCAATTATTCAGTCCTTATTAATTCTAATCAAGTTGTTTTAACCTTAAGGATTCGTAGACCTAATCAAGAGTTTATGACTAAAAAGCGCTCCTACTAAACCAATAAACTCATATGCTTTACTAATTTTAAACATAAAATTGTATTTCAAGTCTAACCGGAAACATACAAATTTAATTAAAATTTAAAGCCCATATAAATTTATAATTGAATCCAAAAATTTTAATTTGATTTCAGTCGTGTTTAAATTAATTCATGATTTTAATTTTAGTAAAATAATTAGAATAAATAAAATTTATTATAATTACAATATTCAAAATTAAAATCCAAGAAAATAATTTAAATTATTAATTTTAAAATTAATTAAAATTACGTAAACTGAAAATTTCAAATTAAACATTCAAAACGATCTAATCGTAATGCAAACACCCTACGCATCGCACGCCCATGGGCCACACGCACACAGCCATCGCTGGCCATGTGCGCGCAGCCCATGCGCTCGTCGCATAGCTGCTGCATCTTCCCATCGCAAGCCATCGCACAAGTGGTGCTCGCTGCGCGCGCGCCAGCGCTCGATGCACGCGAGCCATCGCTCGCTGTGCGCACTCGCCAGCGCTTGCTGCGCGCGCTCCAGCGCTCGATGCACGCGAGCCATCGCTCGCTGTGCGCGAGCCATCGCTCGCTGTGCGCGAGCCATCGCTCGCTGTGCGCGAGCAATTGCTCGCTGCGCGCGATCGACGCTGGGCGCAGCGCTCGTGGCACGCGAGCTTGCGCTCGCTGCGCGCGAGGCAGTGCGCGTTGTGGCGCAGCTCGCTTGCTGCCCACACGCGACTGCCGTGCCTTGCCTTCGCCCATGCCCATTCGTCCATAGCTCGTGGCCCACGACACAAGGCAGGGCTGCTGCCTTGTGCTCGTGCACCATGCCCTTGCTCATTGCATTCGTGCCGCACGGGCGACGAGCTCCCTTGCTCGTCGTCGCATGCCCGCACTATACAACACCCCTTAAGGGTAACACGTAGCGTCCATTGCTTTGTGCGTGCAAGTTATATGAACGAATCGCATAAAAAATTTAAAATTTATATTTAAAATTAATGACAAATTAATAAATTAATATTAATTTCATAATTTTAGGGCGAAAAATCGAAAATTTATTATTCAATTGATTTCCGATTATCATGGATTCAAGCCTAGGTCATAAAAATTTCAAATTTATCATAAATTTACAATTTTTATGGTGGTTTTTAATCATAGGTTTATAATTAAATTATAATTAATTATGAAAATCAAATTAATTCTAAATTATTCTAATTTTCAACAAATTAATCATAATTACAAATTAGATTGCATAATTAACAAGGCTAGGCATTCAAACTTGTTAAACATATACAGTAGGTCAATCAAAAATTCAAGATTTATCAACAAGAATCGCAAATATTTAATTTAACATCTTAAATTTACGAAATTTTGCATTCGAAAAACTAAAACCTTCGAAAAGTCATAGTTAGGCTTCGAATTTGAGAATGCCTTTTACATGCGGAATTGACACAAAAATCACTCGATTTGGATGAGTAACGAAGAAACTGCCGAAAAAACTGCGTACGTATAATTAAATAAACGCAATTTGCAATTAATTAACAATTACGAAAATTAATCACCCCTTTTAATTCTTGCAAATTTTTAATATTTAACCATGTTCATGCAATTTAGATTATGAAAATAATAAGAGGCTCGTGATACCACTGTTAGGTTATGATTCATATGACAATTCATAAATCATGCGGAAAAACCATTTAGCCAGGAATACATATTATTTACACATAATCATATAGCATAGTTTAGATGCATACTCTTTGTTGCGTGCCTTCCCTAGATGCGCCCGAACCGAACAAGAACAAGTCTTTAGGACTCCAAGTGTCGTCCCTCCGTAGATAGTCCACAGCACGTCCGGATCCGCCTTAAGATTGACCAACTAGAATCGCCCTTAAGGTACTAAAGATTTTCGGCACTTTTAGTCAAGGAATGTGTCTGAATTTTCTCTCAAAAACTCACTTTGAATACTTGAATAATCTATGAAAATATGTGACCCTAGGCACCTATTTATAGAGTTATGGAAAGGGTTTTGGAATCCTATTAGGATACTAATTTATTTAATTATAACCCTACTAGGACTCTAATTAAATAATCATTATCTAATAGTTTTAGGATTTAATCACACTTCGAATCCTGATTGCTTCAGGATTCCTGCACAAGCATTGCACGAGCACCGTACACCCGCGCAAGCCTTGCGGCCCACGCTAGGCGCACAGCGCTCGGCCCACTGCTGTGCTCCCGCGCGCGCGCCCAAGGCCTTGGCTGGGCCTGGCCTTGCGCTGGGCCTGGTCGAGGCTTGGCGTGCGATGGTGCGCGTTGGCTCGCTGGGCGACGGCCTGGCTTCGTGCTGGGCCTTCGTCTAGCGGGCCTCGTCCGATGCTAATTCGTACGATACGCTTCCGATTAAATTCCCGATTCCGGAATTCATTTCCGATACGAACAATATTTAATATTTCCGATTCCGGAATCAATTTCCGTTTCGAACAAATATTTAATATTTCCGTTTCCGGAATTATTTTCCGATTCCGATAATATTTCCGATTCTGACAATATTTCCGTTTTCGTCAATATTTCCGATTCTGACAATATTTCCATTTCCGATAATATTTTCCGATACGTACCATGTTTCCGTTTCCGGCAACATCTACGACTTGGATAATATTTATATTTCCGATACGGTCCATATTTCCGTTTCCGGCAATATCATCGTTTCCGGAGTATTCATTTCTTGCCTGTGACGATCTCAGCTCCCACTGAAACCAAGATCTGTCGATTCCGAATATCCATAGATGGAGTATTTAATGCCATTAAATACTTGATCCGTTTACGTACTATTTGTGTGACCCTACGGGTTCAGTCAAGAGTAAGCTGTGGATTAATATCATTAATTCCACTTGAACTGAAGCGGCCTCTAGCTAGGCATTCAGCTCACTTGATCTCACTGAATTATTAACTTGTTAATTAATACTGAACCGCATTTATTAGACTTATCATTGAATGCATACTTGGACCAAGGGCATTATTTCCTTCAAAAAACCACCATAAAAATTGTAAATTTATGATAAATTTTAAATTTTTATGACCTAGGCTTGAATCCAAGTTAATCGGAAATCAATTGAATAATAAATTTTCGATTTTTCGCCCTAAAATTATGAAATTAATATTATTTATTAATTTGTCATTAATTTTAAATATAAATTTTTTAAATTTTATGCGATTCGCTCATATAACTTGCACGCACAATGCAATGGACGCTACGTGTTACCCTTAAGGGGTGTTGTATAGTGCGGGCATGTGACGACGAGCAAGGGAGCTCGTCGCCCATGCGGCCCGAATGCAATGAGCAAGGCCATGGTGCACGAGCACAAGGCAGCAGCCCTGCCTTGTGTCGTGGGCTGTGAGCAATGGACGAATGGGCGAGGACGAAAGCAAGGCACAGCAGTCGCGTGTGGGTAGCAAGCGAGCTGCGCCACAGCGCGCACTGCCTCGCGCAAGTGTGCGAAGCCTCGCGCGCAGCTAGCGCAAGCTCGCGTGCCACGAGTGCTACGCCCAGCGTCGATGCCTCGCGCAGCGAGCGCTGGCGAGCGCGCACAGCGAGCGCTGGCGAGCGCGCACAGCGAGCGCTGGCGAGCGCGCACAGCGAGCGCTGGCGAGCGCGCACAGCGAGCGCTGGCGAGCGCGCACAGCGAGCGCTGGCGAGCGCGCACAGCGAGCGCTGGCGAGCGCGCACAGCGAGCGCTGGCTCGCATGCAGCGAACGCTGGCGAGCGAGCGCAGCGAGCGATGGCTCGCGTGCATCGAATGTTGGCGCGCGCAGCGAGCACCAGCTCGCGTGATGCCTTGCTATGGTGAGCAGCAGCAATGCGACGCAGCGCATGGGCTGCGCGCACATGGCCAGCGATGGCTGTGTGCGTGTGGCCCATGGGCGTGCGATGCATGGGGTTGTTGCGTTGCGATTAGATCGTTTTGAAATTTTAATTTGAAATTTTCAGTTTACGTAATTTTAATTAATTTTAAAATTAATAATTTAAATTATTTTCTTGGATTTTAATTTTGAATATTGTAATTATAATAAATTTTATTTATTCTAATTATTTTACTAAAATTAAAATCATGAATTAATTTAAATACGACTGAAATTAAATTAAACTTTTTGGATTCAATTATAAATTTATATGAGCTTTAAATTTTAATTAAATTTGTATGTTTCCGGTTAGACTAGAAATACATTTTTATGTTTAAAATTAGTAAAGCATATGAATTTATTGGTTTAAGTGGGAGCCCTTTTAGTCATAAACTCTTGATTAGGTCTACAAATCCTTAAGGTTAAAACAACTTGATTAGAATTAATAAGGACTGAATAATTGGTAGATTATTGGTGCCGTTGATTAATTGCTGCAAATGTTTATGTGATGCATAATGTGTTTTACTAACCAGCTATGTGGGCCATTCATGATAATGAATGGGTGAATGGTATATATTGTATATGTACTGTTTTGCAGGTTATGAAGTGACTAGTATGGCCCAAATAGAATAGAAAATATGGTCTGCGTACCATTAATTTGAATGTAATTGGTCTAAAGTACCAAAGTTGTTTTTCAATTCAAATATGGTCTGCGTACCATCAAATAGTTGTAATTAGTTTTAATTATAGCTTATTCTATTTGAAGAAAATGGTGCCTCCCACGGAGATTTTCAAGACGGACTTTGAAGTTAAAGCTTCAAGATGAAGTCGGGCCATACTAGATCACATTTATCTTATGCATGTTTTAAGTTATTTATTGCTTTTAAATATGTCTTAAAATGCATGAGATCAAAAGCTTGATTATGTTGCATGATTAAGGATTTTAGTTCACTTAAAATCTAACCAACATAGTAAGAGCCTTAAGTTCCAAACTTAAAAATTGAGTTAAAAGGTGCCATGCCAAAATATACACTTGCTTGGATATCCTTTACATCAATCTAGTAATAGTTTTCGCTCAGCGAGGTGTTACTTATTGGTCCTAAAGGGGCAAGGTACACAAATAATTGTGAGTACATGTTAGTTTTGGTGAAACTCAACGATATAAGTAAGGAGTCCTTTTATGTCGTGGCAAAATCGATAGGTTTACCTAATAAGTTCTTAGACGTACCTATCAACCAAGAATAGTTTCTAGACTATTAGCAAAAGGCTTTTGCTTACCTAAGATGTTTTAGGATTAAGTCGACAAACTGTGCTTAGTTCTTCAATGATTTTAGGATCTTGGAATCATTTTATTCACACCTGCCGGAACATATAATTCGAATAAAATGCTAATGACTTGTTTAAATTGCATGATTGCTTTCATTTTCAAGTTATTATTCATGATAAATGTTTAGACTTTGCATGCTTCAATGTATGTTTTAATTATTGTTTATAATTAAATATCTTACACTGCGGTAAATCCTTTTAGAAAGGTAACAGTAAATTTCTTCGATTGGTAGTGAATCCAAGAACGATTCACGGAAATGAGAGAAAATGAGCAATTTAAAATGTACGTTTCTTTTAGCGACTTTTATGGTTGTTTTCGAATATCAAAATCGAATGGCAACCCAATTGGTGCTTGTGAATTCAAAATACACTGTAGTTTTGAGATCATAAAGCATTGAGCTTAAAACGCTCAACTTTACCAATGGTTAACAACCTAATATCTTTGTCCATTTAATTCTCGAATGAGTCTAGTCCCTAGACATTCGAATAGATCGATGCTTAGAGAACTTTAGAAGCTTCTGGTAAGATCATCTAGTTGAAACAGAATGTTCAACATAAATTAAATGGAAAGAACCTTGTTGGTGACATTGGACATGTCTAACAAAGTATAAAAGTCAACACTAAAGAATTCAATTCTTAAGACTATAAGAAAGGGTACAAGAAATAGGAAAACAAGGAACAAATGAAAGGAGTTTACGATTCCGTTTCTACCTATAAGTTTATGTTTAAAGAAAAGTGACCTAGCAATCAAACTTCCTTGGTATCATATACCGCTTGAGGTTCTTACTTCGTTAATAACTCAAACAATGGAAGCTAGGATACACTAATGACCTACAAGTGGGACATGAAGCATGGCAATGCTACATTAGTTGTAGGGTCATCTAGTTTGTTTTAAGTCCTTTCAAAGGCTGGAACTTAATGGCTATTTTGTTCCATAATCAGCATACCTAAATTTCTGCTTCAAACACAGAAAGACTCACATTCAAGAAAAACAAAAACAAATGTTTGTTTGTTTATTTGAATGAAATGGTCATTTACGGGTTGAGTCAATATGCTTGATTAAAAACAAACAACTCTTTAAATAGAAACTTTACTAGGTTAAAATCAATCTCTTGATTTGAGTTCCACTAACCTTTAGCATTGTTGCTTAGACCATATCAACAAGTTAACATTCATAAGCTCTATTTTGATGGACTTTTGAAAGTTGATTGATTTCTAGATCAATTTAAGACAAGCTAGTCTTACTTGTTGAAAGTAACAAAAGATATGAACTATTGTTAGAACGCCTAGACAATAGAGTTCAAAGCTAAAGAAAGGTTTTATAACTTTATTATTTCACATGGATTTGAGTGAATATAGGTTTATTTACTCAAATGTGATATAAGTTGAATCTGTTTGGCTAGTTCAAAGATTCAGAAGTATAAAATCCACTTGGCAAGAAATCATAAAGATCTAGGTTAGATCATGATTACTTGAGACCAAATATGATCATCAATGATTGTGTGTTGTAATTTCACAATCTAGGTCCATAAGATATGGCATATCTTAGTTGGAATAATCGAAGTCAATTAGTACTTGATTCGATTAATGATGAATCATAAAGACTTTTCCTATAATTTCTAAAACAAAATGCTCAACTACCACCAAAACTAAACCAAATTCGTCAAAGCTATTGAAAAGTAATTTCAGAATAACTTTTCATAAAATATATCTAGAGAGTTGCAAAACTCAGTGGGAGCTTAGTGTTTGTTATTCAACAAACTAAGGCCTAAATATAGATATATGTTTCATTGTGATTTATTCAAATGAGACACAAGGGTATTGTTTCTACCACGAATTTTTGAGAACATAATGTTTGTTTGCTCGAAATAATGTCCTTTTGGAGATTCGTTTCCAAAATGACAAGTGGGAGAAAATAGACCTCGAAAGTCTTCGAGGCGAACAACAAACATAAACGGACATTCCGGAGGCTTTTCGAAGTGCTTCAGAAAACCCGAACGTATTCTTTAAGGACTTTAGAAGTGGATTTTAAAGAATAGACATCTCTTAGAAGACTTTACAAGTGCTTCAAGGAGAACAGAATATTCAAAGGACTTTCAAGTGGCTATTGATATTCTATTGTTTGATGTTCTATACCCAAGTAGGCATAGAGTTCAAGTCACTGAAACTATGAGATTCTTCTATTAGATAGTGAAGAAACATGGAGTTCAGGTCACTGAAACTATGCAATTCTCCTATTAGATAGTAAAGAAACCTACAACTTGCAGTCAAACTATTAGAAGTGACTTGTAAGAAAGCTATGACGAAACCCAGATTCCCTAAAATGGTTAGAGGCCATATATAGACTCAAATGTTTTAAATGGTTAGAGGCCATAAAACATACTCAATGTTTTGATGACAAAATCGAAATTTTGTTGATTTGCAAGAATAGTTTCACACCTATTGGTTGCAAGTTTGTTTTAAGGATAAAAACCATCAAACATGGAATTGTGTTCACACACAAAGCTAGATTAGTTGCTAAAGGTTACAAGCAAATTCATGGCATGGATTGTGTTGAAACCTCATGCAAAATCGTAATGCTTAAGTCTATAATTCAAGCAGTGATTGCATATTGGTACATATGGCAATTGGATGACAAAACGTATTCCTCAATCAAATGTTGGAATATAATATGTACATGGTATGTCATAGAATTTGTGGATCCAAATAAATGCTTGAAAAGGAAAGCTAGCTTATAAAATCTAAGTACAGATTTAAGCAAGCAATTGGGAATTGGAACTGTATTTTAAGTGAAGCTAATAAACATTTTAGTTTCATAAAATATACATGATTCTTATAGATGTATAAGAAGTTTAGTGGGAGTACATAAAACTTAATTGGTCCTATGTGTATCACACACATATCTCTCTATTGTGAAATAACATTCAAATGCTAATGACTTAGATTTGAAATTATTCATCAATGATGGACCAAGGCGAAACTTAGTACATACTGGGTATTAAGATCTATTTACAAAGATCTTATATTAATGTTTTAGATTAAGTAATGGCATTTACTAAATCAAACACGAAAGACTCCATTGGAGATATTCGACCCATGTGAATAAATCTAAGTAAAGAATGTTTTAACTATGTATAAGCATTTACTAAAGTTAAACATCAAAGGATCTAAGTAAGATTCTTAACCTATATTATATATCAAAGAATTTAGCTGGATTTAGTATCTACTGAAACTAGATGAGCTAAAGTTACAGGAATAGAATTCAATTGGGAATTATTCTGCAAAAGAATTTATCATGAATGATATAATATGAGGATCGCCAAAAACGTATCGTATGACTTTAGGCATGACGAAAATATACCAGTCTCTATTGATCTAAGTAAAGATCAACTAGATTGAGATCAAGAAAAACTTATGGTACTTAAAAAGGTACATAGGAATAGTTCTTGATTCAAGGAAATAAAGATATTCTAAATATTGATGCTACACGCATAAAACACTGGCAAAGGATCAAGCAAGATCCCCTTGGAGTTATCCATTGACAAGGACGAGCTAAAGAGCATCGTGTTTCGAAATGGCAACATGGATTGGAGACCATGAGTTGTTGCGTGGGAAATTAAAATATTAATTTCTATGTTCTAAGATACAGCTGGAAAGTCTTCCACATGTCTGTGAACTGCTTGGATAAGTAAATCCAAACAAAGCATCACTAGCAACTTAAACAGTTGAAGTAAAAGTACTTATTGCCTAAGAAGCAATAAAACAGAGTTGTTTATATTAATGAGTTCTTCATTGAACTTGGCTGGATCACATGTCTACTGACTTGATGGTTCTTCATTGCAAAATGCGTAGAACCACTATTTAAGTAAGAAAGACTAGATCACAAAATAAACATACTCAAAAGATCTTATCATCATATCTCGAAGAACATTCGATGAAAAGGATATTAAGATTGGCAAAGCGTGATAACTAAACCTATGCAAAAAGTGAGAAGCAACACTCACATTGTAGCACTGGAAATCAAGCATAGCTTTAAATTCCATGAAATGTTTTAAAGATGGGTTAGAGGCCCATGGTTGTAAAACGTTGGGGTTGAACATTTATCATATATGAAATATATTATTCATATTCCATTTAATCTTGGTTTAGTATTAAATGATGAGTCCCTTCAATTTGACAATATATTCAAGATAGACTGTCAGGACCAGTCCTGTGACTAAGAAATGTCTATCAAGTGAACTTGAATGTCAAAGGTTGAAAATGGTCCCTAGTCGGAGTTTTCTATAAAATTGGACGCATAGAAAACGTTAGACGATTAGAATGCAAGATGACTAGTAGTTCTGTTTCTTGAACTATGTGGACATGGCAATGTCATAATCATTTGCATAGATACTTACTTTGGGAAGACTAGTATCGGACAAGACCTATGAAACTTTACTGTAAGAGATGAAAATCTGTCATAAGTAAATTTCATTAAAATTATTAGACACTAAATCCTCAATACCTGAGTGATTTGAGATTACTTGTTTGAGAACTGGTTGCTTTGACGTTGACCAACCGTCGCACCGTAAAAGGAGGCTATAAAGGCAACGCTCATGTAATCACCTATCAAACGAAGTCTAATCTCAAGATCGCAAGATTGGGATTGTCCTCCCATAAATCGGGATGAGATGCTTAAAAGTTGTACAAGGCCACTCGGAGAGCTAGAAACTGTGAAATGCATGGTCGTGCTCGGATGAATCATAGGCTATGATTATCTGTTTATTTGATCAGTTGAACTCTGAAACCGAGGAACACCTCTGGACATAATAAGGATGCCAACTCTTACCTTATGTTCAAGAGCAAGGATCGAGCGACAAAGGAATTAGGAAATGCACACTTGTCCCTAAGGACAAGTGGGAGACTGAAGGAAATAATGCCCTTGGTCCAAGTATGCATTCAATGTTAAGTCTAATAAATGCGGTTCAGTATTAATTAACAAGTTAATAATTCAGTGAGATCAAGTGAGCTGAATGCCTAGCTAGAGGCCGCTTCAGTTCAAGTGGAATTAATGATATTAATCCACAGCTTACTCTTGACTGAACCCGTAGGGTCACACAAATAGTACGTAAACGGATCAAGTATTTAATGGCATTAAATACTCCATCTATGGATATTCGGAATCGACGGATCTTGGTTTCAGTGGGAGCTGAGATCGTCACAGGCAAGAAATGAATACTCCGGAAACGATGATATTGCCGGAAACGGAAATATGGATCGTATCGGAAATATAAATATTATCCAAGTCGTAGATGTTGCCGGAAACGGAAACATGGTACGTATCGGAAAATATTATCGGAAATGGAAATATTGCCGGAATCGGAAATATTGCCGGAAACGGAAATATTGTCAGAATCGGAAATATTATCGGAATCGGAATATAATTCCGAAAACGGAAAGATTAAATATTTGTTCCAAACGGAAATTGATTCCGGAATCGGAAATGTTGAATATTGTTCGTATCGGAAATGAATTCCGGAATCGGGAAATTTAATCGGAAGCGTATCGTACGAATAAGCATCGGACGAGGCCTGCCGGACGAAGGCCCAGCACGAAGCCAAGCCATCGCCCAGCAAGCCAGCGCGCCACAAACGCACCAGCCAAGGCTGCGCCAGGCCCACCGCAAGGCAGGCCCAGCGCGCGCCAAGGCTGCGGCAGCGTGTGGGCTTGCGGCAGTGGGCTGCGAGCTCGCGGGCTGCGCGCGCGCATGGCGCCCCTCGTGGGCTGCTGTGCGTGCGTGTGTGTTTGTGTGCTACTCGAATCCTAAAGCTACCGGGATTTGTCGTATGATTAAATCTAATCCTAAATGATTTAGTTTATTTAATTAGAGTCCTAGTAGGATTATAATTAAATAAATTAGTATCCTAATAGGATTCCAAATCCTTTTCCATAACTCTATAAATAGGTGCCTAGGGTCACATATTTACATCGAGCATTCAAGTATTCAAAGTGAGTTTTTGAGAGCAAAATTCAATTACACAATTGCCTATAGAGTGCCGAAAATTCATAGTACCTTAAGGGCGATTCTAGTTGGTCAATCTTAAGGCGGATCCGGACGTGCTGTGGACTATCTACGGAGGGACGACACTTGGAGTCCTAAAGACTTGTTCTTGTTCGGTTCGGGCGCAGCTAGGGAAGGCACGCAACAAAGAGTATGCATCTAAACTATGCTAAATGATTATGTGTAAATAATATGTATTCCTGGCTTAATGGTTTTTTCCGCATGATTTATGAATTGTCATATGTATCATAACCTAACATTGCGGCCCACGCCGAGCGCACAACGCATGCGGCCTCGCAGCCCATGGGCTTCGTGCGCGCCCGCCATTGCTTGGCTGGGCCTAGCCTTGCGTTGGGCCTGGTCGAGCACTTGGCGTGCGGCTTGCTGGGCGTTGGCCTGGCCTCGTGCTGGGCCTTCGTCTAGCAAGCCTCGTCCGATGCTAATTCGTACGATACGCTTTCCGATTAAATTCCCGGTTCCGGAATTCATTTCCGGTACGAACAATATTTAATATTTCCGATTCCGGAATTAATTTCCGTTTCGAACAAATATTTAATATTTTTGTTTCCGGAATTAATTTCCGATTCCGATAATATTTTCGATTCTGACAATATTTCCGTTTCCGGCAATATTTCCGATTCCGGCAATATTTCCATTTCCGATAATATTTTCCGATACGTACCATGTTTCCGTTTCCGGCAACATCTACGACTTGGATAATATTTATATTTCCGTTTCCGGCAATATCATCGTTTCCGGAGTATTCATTTCTTGCTTGTGACGATCTCAGCTCCCACTGAAACCAAGATCCGTCGATTCCGAATATCCATGGATGAAGTATTTAATTCCATTAAATACTTGATCCGTTTACGTACTATTTGTGTGACCCTACGGGTTCAGTCAAGAGTAAGTTGTGGATTAATATAATTAATTCCACTTGAACTGAAGCGGCCTCTAGCTAGGCAATCAGCTCACTTGATCTCACTGAATTATTAACTTGTTAATTAATACTGAACCGCCTTTATTAGACTTAATATTATATGCATACTTGGACCAAGGACATTATTTCCTTCATGAGGATGTGACACATGGCACGTATTATGCCCCGTAAGCAAGAGCCATACGACGTCTACTTCGGAGTATGGGTATCAATCTACGTATCTGCGACGTATATGTATTCATATTTATGTATATATAAATGTATGTATTGTATCTATACCTAAGGGGCATAAGTAGCAAGTATCCTACGGAGTATAAATGAGCACAATAGGCCCAAATAGCCCACTTATGCCTAAAAGGGCCAGTAAACTGTAAGAAGGAAGGACATGTGTCCTCCTCTCATACCTCAGCCAATCATGTAAAAGGAATATTAGGTTATTCCTACAATAACCTAGTACTATAAATAGCTCCACTTCCCTAGAAAAAAGGGGTCACAATCAATACAATCAAGAACATTTTACTGCTCTTCCTTCTCTCTACTTTCTCTCTCTAAAGATAGACTCTTGCTAGAACATTAACTACCGGAAACCTCCAAGTTTAAATCTCCCGTAAAAACCCCACAACCAAAGGTACATTTCTATGGATCTTAGTGCACTTCACGATCTCACCGGTTGGTATCACTAAGGGTACTTCAAATATTTCGGGTTCTTTCAACTCCAACTTCTCTAAGATACCCTTTGATATAAACGAATAAGTCTCACCAGAATCAAATAGTAGTTTAACTAAAATGGAGTTAATAGAAAAAGTACCAGCTATGACGTCAGACGAGTTTTCAACTTCTTGCCTAGTGATTACATTCATCTTTCCTTGGGAAACTCCTTTGTTATAGCCACCTCCATTGGCATTTCCATTGGTGTTTCGGTTCCCATTTTGCTGATAGTTTCCCCCAGACTTTCCATTACTCTGGCCATTGTTGCCATTGTTACCATTCTGGTAGCCCTTTTGGTTTCCACTATTGTTTCCTCCATTCCGGTTCTGGTTATTCCGGTTGTTTTTCTGCCGGTTGCCTTGGTTGGGTTTCCCATTCTTGGCCCAACACTCATATTCTCTATGGCCTAGTTTCTCACAGAACCTAAAGACAAATTGGTTTCCATTACAGTCCCGTACTGGGTGATTATTATGGCAACGTCTACACTCATAGACTCTCGTTCCATTCCCTGCAGACTGGTTCTTATCCCCATTGTTGTTGTGAAATTGTTTCTATTCCCACCATGATTTCCCTTGAACTAGAAGTGATTATTTCCCTTGTTCTTCTTAAAGTTCCCTCGATTCTGTTGGCCACCACCTTGGTTTTGGTTACCAACCTCCTTCCTCTTTTCAGAACCTCCATTTCTCCTTTGCTGCAGACCATACAGATGGGCAACTTTCCCGTACAGGGTGTCAAGAAATGTAAAGGTCTCTCCAGCAAACATCATTTGCAAATCCATAGTCAATCCACTCTCAAATCTCTGAGCCCTAAGCTCCTCCGTTGCCACCACTGCAAACCTTGACAGTTCTATGAACTTAGAATAATATTCAGTTACAGACATCCCCTCCATCCTCAACTCGATGAACTCTTGGGCTTTCTGCTTTTTCAGATATGGTGGGTAAAACTTGTTTCTCAAGGCAACTTTGAATGATTCTCATCCAAATCCAGGTGTAGCTCTTAAAGCATTCTCACACATTTGCCACCACAAATCAGCTTCTCCCCTAAGGTAATACACAACACCATTAACCCTAAGCTTTCCTTGGCAATTCACATCTAGGATAAGCTTATCGAACTCTCTTAGCCAGTTCTCAAGTACAGTTGGGTCTACTTCCCCTTGATACAATGGAGACTTACTCTGGGCCACCTTCTTAAACATTTTACCAGCTGGATCAAGTCCTTGATTATTTCTATTATGTGGTTCTGCACTACTTTAGCTAGTTGGCTAACCACATAGGCAATCCCTTGGGTAGTCATGTCCCTTCTCCTGAATAAAATAAAAGACTAACTTTAACAACTGGGTTTGGACACTGCCTGTTAGGTTAAGACAAATATAAAACATATATTTCATGCGGAAAAGCCATAAAGCCAGGAATCCAAATTAATTGCCACATAGTCAATTAGCATAATTTAGGATACATACATGTGATGCGTGCCTTCCCTAGCTGCTCCCGAACCGAACAAGAACAAGTTTAGGACTCCAAGTGCCGTCCCTCCGTAGATAGTCCACAACACGTTCGAATCCGCCTAAGATTCAATTAACTAAAATATAGTCTAAGGTTTTTAATGTTATTCGTACTTAATTATTTGGCAAATTATTAAGCTTAGTTTAATCTTAAAACTATATGAATACTTGAGAATATGATGTATAAATTGTGATTATTCATCACCTATTTATAGGGTGGAATTATCAGACTTAAAAATCCACTAGGATTCAATTTACTAATTCAATTAGAATTAGACTTAAATTAAACCTTTGTTTTTAGTGTTTAGTTAAACGACTAACTCTAGTGAATTTAGGAAAACAATCTAACCGGACAAATCCTAAACGACTAAGGATTCGAGGCTTGCACGAACACAACACACACACACACACGAGCAACCCACGAGGGGCGCTATGCGCGCGCGTGTTTGCTCGCCCCAACAGCGTTGGCACGCGGCCTATGCCAGCCTGCTGCCTCGCCTTGGCTGGGCCTGGCCTTGCCTTGCGCTTGGTTGGGCCTGCCTTGGTGGGGCGCGGGCTGCTGCTTCGTTTTCTCGCTTTGCGCGGGCTACGCTAGGCGCGGGCCTGGCTTCGTGTTGGGCCTTTGCGTCTAGCAAGCTCGCACTTCCGATTCGTTTTCCGATTTCCGGAATTTATTTCCGATTCGAACAATATTTAATATTTCCGATTCCGGAATTAATTTCCGTTTCGAACAAATATTTAATATTTCCGATTCCGATAATATTTCCGTTTCCGGCAATATTTCCGATTCCGGAAATATTTCAGATTTCAGCAATATTTCCATTTCCGATAATATTTTCCGATACATACCATGTTTCTGTTTTCGGCAACATCTACGACTTCGATAATATTTATATTTCCGATACGATCCATATTTCCGGTTCCGGCAATATCATCGTTTCCTGAGTATTCATAATTTGCCTTTTGACAATTTCAGCTCCCACTGGAACCGAGATCCGTCGAATCCGAATATCCATAATGGAGTATTTAATTCACTTAAATACTTGATCCGTTCACGTACTATTTTTGTGACCCTACGGGTTCACTCAAGAGTAAGCTGTGGATTAATATAATTAATTCCACTTGAACTGAAGCGGCCTCTAGCTAGGCATACAGTTCACTTGATCTCACTGAATTATTAACTTGCATAATTAATTAATATTGAACCGCATTTATTAGACTTAGCATTGAATTCATACTTGGACCAAGGGCATTATTTCCTTCAGTTTCCCAGTTGTCCTTAGGGACAAGTGTGCATTTCCTAATTCCTTTGTCACTTGATGCTTGCTCATGAACATAAGGTAAGAGTTGTCATCCTTATTATATCCAGAGGTATTTCTCGGTTTCAGAGTTCAACCGATCAAATAAATAGATAATCATAGCCTATGATTCATCTTAGCACGACCATGCATTTTACAGTTTCTAGCTCTCCGAGTGGCCTTGTACAACTTTCAGCATCTCATCCCGATTTATGGGAGGACAATCCCAATCTTGCAATCTTGAGATGAGACTTCGTTTGATAGGTGATTACCCGAGCGTTGCCGTTATAGCCTCCTTTTACGGTGCGACGGTTGACAACGTCAAAGTAACCAGTTCTCCAACAAGTATTCTCAAATCACTCAGGTATTGAGGATTAGTGTCTAATAATTTTAATGAAATTTACTTATGACAGATTTTCATCTCTTACAGTAAAGTTTCATAGGTCTGCCCGATACTAGTCTTCTCAAAGTAAGTATCTATTCAAATGATTGCGACATTGCCATGTCCACATAGTTCAAGAAATAGAACTACTAGTCATCTTGCATTCTAGTCGTCTAGCGTTTTCTATACGTCCACCTTTATAGAAAACTTCTGACCAGGGACCATTTTCAACTTTTGACATTCAAGTTCACTTGATAGACATTTCTTAGTCACAGGACTGGTCCTGACAGTCTATCTTGAATATATCGTCAAATTGAAGGGACTCATCATTTAATAAACCACAATTAAATGGAAAATGAATTCTATTCATTTATATGAATGGTTAACCAATAACGTTTTATAAAGTATTAAACTCTAAAACTTTAAAACATTAAATAAGGACATCAAAGCCATTCTCCAACATGCTTGATTCCCATAGCTGCAGTGTGCGAGTTGTGCTTCACTTGCGGCAGAGGTTTAGTTAATGGATCTGAGATATTGTCGTTAGTTCCAATCTTGCTTATCTCGACTTCTTTTCTTTCAACGAACTCTCGTATAAGGTGAAATCTACGAAGTACATGCTTGACTCTTTGGTGGTGTCTAGGATCTTTTGCCTGTGCTATAGCTCCATTATTATCACAATATAGAGCTATTGGTTCTTTAATGGGGGGGACTACACCAAGTTCACCTATGAACTTCCTTAGCCAAATAGCTTCATTTGCTGCTTCATGTGCATCAATGTACTCCGCTTCAGTTGTAGAATCCGCAATGGTGCTTTGCTTAGCACTTTTCCAGCTTACTGCACCTCCGTTGATGTAATCCCCCGTAATTTTATATATTTCATTTATATATTTTAACGTATTTTTAATATATTTACATAAGAATTTATGAATTTTGGAAATAAATATATAATTAACGTATATTTATTTATTACTTTTTAATATTTTCAACGATTTACGAAATCGAAAATAATTTTAGAATTCTAAGTTGAAAAGAAATCGAATTACGAAAATTGATTGAATTTATAAAACGATCTTATTCGGTTTTGGATTCGAATCCTAAAACTATATTCCTAATTCTAGCCCAATTGACAAAGCCCAACAATAAAACCCAAAACTTCTCTCATCCCTTCTCTACCTCTAATGCACGTGAAACAAAAAAAAAATGAACAAAGCAAAACCCTCCCACAACTTCACGTGAAAAAGAAAGGAAACGAATCTCCCAAACCCTGCTTCACCATACACGTGAACTCCCAAGCTTTACTCAGCCACCGGCCGCCGTCACCGCAGACCCTCGCCACCGCAACCACCGCCCGTAATTCCTTCATCTTCCCTTCCCTCTTATTCTTTCCTTATCTCTTTCGTTTTCTTCCCACTCTTTGCTTCTGTTGGTTTGAACCAGTGCCTCACGACCGCCCTTGCCGCGACCACCACCTCGGCCGCCCTTGCCGCGTCGCGTCGCCCAGCCGCCGCAGCCTCCATCCTTTCTCTGTCACGCACGAAATCGCAGCTCCTCTCGTCATCGTTCTTGCTTGTTGCTTCTTGCTTGCACAACCACCACCATCAGCAAGCGTCGCCCAACCTCCGCAACCACCTGCACCGCCGTCGCACAGCCCGCCGTCGGCCAGCTCCCCTCCTCTCTCCTTTGGTTAACTTCCAAACCCTTAAAACTAATTAATGTTTTAATTACGTTTTAATAATTTAATTTATTTATTTTTTGAGTTAAATTTATGATTTTATGATTAAGTTATGAATTTTCAGATTATATATTTTGCTTAATTAATAATTTAATCTTCAGATTATATAATTGGATTGAAATAAGGAATTTAATTATTAAAGCATGGATTTTTAAGGTTTTAATATTTTAAAATCATGGTAGAATGATTATAAGTTATTAAAGTTATTATTTTTATGATTTTAAGCATGTTGAATATATTTTGGAGTAGTTTTAAATCACCGTATATTGCTGGAAATTTGTAAAGGGCATGTTTATTGAAGTTTATGATAATTGGTGATCATTAGTGTAGTAATCAATATGCTAGGAGGTTTAGTAATTGAGTTTCGATGTTGAGGAATGTTCTAAACACGTTTAGGATGTACTTAGAATACTTTATTATGGTTGCGAGTGATTAGAAATTGATTGGGAGTCCTTGTTGGTTGTTTTAGGCGGAGAATTCTCTGTAGGCGACTTTTGAAATTATTAAGGTGGTCTCGCAGTTTGTTTACACAAGGTACGTACATACCTGTGTTCTTGGAATGTGTGTTATTTGTTGAAACCATGTTGAAATTGTTGATGAACTTGGTTATGTTAAATTTGTCGATGAACTGGTTGTGTTGAAATTTACATGTTTAATGTTGTTAAACGAACATGTTAAACATATATTTCGTTATGAGAATTATAACATGTGAGTATGGATGATTGATGCAAGCATGTTGGTTGGGAACACTAGATTATTTTATATATATTGATTCAGATCGATTGATCGTTGTTCCCTTTTAGCTTTTCACTACTTTATGAGGGCGGAGGACCTTGTTTAGTAAGTTGAAACCTTATACCCATATATAGGGGTTGTTCAGTATTAAAGGAGAGGTTGAATTTAATTGGAATGAGTCTTGATTGATACCTTTGTGATCACTTACTTAATTCCAAGATAAAAGCAGTTGTGAATAATTGTTGATTGTATTCCTTATGTGATTGTTGAGTCACAACAGAGTTTAATCTGTAAATCATGTAAAGTGAAACTGAATAGCAATAGCTTTAGACTGTGCACGTCTGAAGTGATGGACAAACAGGAGTTGGGGTTCATGGTGGTAGCCCATGGCCTTTTCGGAGACCGGATTGATCACCGTGTTCTATTTTTATTCAAACGTTCCTCGATATCGCAGGTCACTGAGGTTACGGAGTCGCGCCCGTACCTCGTCTTCCTTAGTGAAGACTTCTGGTTGGACAACTCGGTCCACTAACTATTTCAATTAAAATAATGTTAATAAATCAAAGGTCTAGTTCAGTTTAATAAAGTCTTCAAGTTAATATGTTTTCACTGATGTTTTATTAGTATCATGTTAGGGTCGTTCGCTTAATAGAATCATGTTAGGATCACTATTGTTTTAGTATGTAGTACTCAGCGTTGCTGATTACGTGCTTTGTTTGTGTGTGTTGGTCATGGCTATGCCTTATTGATCTTGTGATGACCCATTTTGGTGAGCAGTCTCTAAGGATCAATAAGCGTTGCCCATCTACAGGTTTGAAGATGATGCATCACTGGGATCGGGATTAGAGAGCTTGTATTTAGTTTTGTTTGCTAAGTGACTTGGTTTGTTAATTTGGACTTGAAACTTGTCGTACTATTTACATTTCCTTATTTCTGTTGATTGGTTTTTAGATTTAATATGTAATCGATTATTTATAAACCCAAAAGTTAGTTTTATGTTTTCCGCTGCAAAATTCTGAATAAGCCGTTACGTTTTCACAAGGGCGATAATGCCTTGATAATTCTCTACGTTTTATGTTAAAAAGTTATTTTAGAAAAGTGAGAATTGTCGGGGTGTTACAGTTGAGGCAGAAGACATACCCAGACTGTGATCTGAAATCATCCTTGTCGGTTTGGAAACTTGCGTTCGTATAGCCTTTAACAATTAATTCATCATCTCCACCATAGACCAGGAAATCGTCTTTGTGCCTTTTCAGGTACTTCAGAATATTCTTGGCAGCAGTCCAATGCGCCTCTCCTGGGTCTGACTGGTATCTGCTCGTAGCACTGAGTGCATACGCAACATCCGGGCGTGTACATATAATAGCATACATTATTGAACCAATCAATGATGCATATGGAATCCCACTCATTCATCTATGCTCATCCAGTGTTTTTGTGCACTGAGTTTTGCTTAGAGTCATTCCATGAGACATGGGTAGGTAGCCTCGCTTGGAGTCTGCCATATTCAACCTCTCAAGCACCTTATTGATATAAGTGCTTTGACTAAGTCCAATCATCTTTTTAGATTTATCTCTGTAAATCTTGATGCCCAGTATGTACTGTGCTTCTCATAGATCCTTCATCGAAAAACATTTCCCAAGCCAAATCTTGACAGAGTTCAACATAGGAATGTCATTTCCGATAATTAATATGTCGTCGACATATAATACTAGAAAAGCAATTTTGCTCCCACTGACCTTCTTGTATACACAAGATTCGTCTGCGTTCTTGACGAAGCCAAAGTCACTGACTGCTTCATCAAAACGTATATTCCAGCTCCTTGATGCTTGCTTCAATCCGTAGATGGATTTCTTAAGCTTGCATACCTTTTTAGCATTCTTTGGATCCTCAAAGCCCTCAGGCTGTGTCATAAACACAGTTTCTGTTAAAATGCCATTTAAGAAAGCGGTTTTGACATCCATCTGCCATATTTCGTAATCGTAATATGCAGCGATTGCTAACGTTATCCGAATAGACTTTAACATTGCAACTGGTGAAAAGGTTTCATCGTAATCCACACCGTGGACTTGCCTGTAACCTTTTGCAACCAATCTAGCTTTGAAAACTTCTAGTTTCCTATCCTTGTCCTTTTTTAGTTTGAAAACCCATTTTCTTCCTAGGGCTTGGTAGCCATCTGGCAAATCGACCAAATCCCAAACTTAGTTTTCAGACATGGAGTCTAATTCAGGGTGCATGGCTTCTTGCCATTGCTTGGAGCTAGGGCTCGTCATAGCTTGTTTGTAAGTCGCAGGTACATCACTTTCAAGTAATAGAACTTCATGGCTCTCGTTCATCAAAATACCTAAGTACCTTTCCGGTTGAGACCTATATCTCTGCGATCTACGCGAGGTTACAATTCTAGATGGTTCCTGATTCTCACCAGATACTTCTAAAGATCTCTGAGTTTCATCCTGAATGTTATCTTGAGCATTCTCTAGAGTTTGTTGTTCGACTCGAATTTCTTAGAGGTCTACTTTTCTCCCACTTGTCATTTTGGAAATGTGATCTCTTTCCAAAAAGATACGATCTCGAGCAACAAACACCTTGTTCTCAGATGTATTGTAGAAGTAATACCCCTTTGTCTCCTCTGGATAGCCCACAAGGATACATTTGTCAGATTTTGGTTGAAGTTTGTCTGAAATTAATCGTTTGACGTATACTTCACAACCCCAAATCTTAAGAAAAGACACATTTGGAGGCTTTCCAAACCATAACTCATATGGAGTATTTTCAACAGCTTTAGACGGAGCTCTATTTATAGTGAGTGCGGCTGTGTTTAGTGCATGTCCCCAAAATTCTATTGGAAGTTCGGCCTGACCCATCATTGATCTAACCATGTCTAGCAAGGTTCTATTCCTCCGTTCTGACACACCGTTCCATTGAGGTGTTCCGAGAGGAGTCAATTCTGATAGAATTCCACATTCTTTCAGATGGTCATCAAATTCATAGCTCAGATATTCACCGCCTCTATCAGACCGCAGTGCCTTAATCTTCTTGGCTAACTGATTCTCTACTTCACTCTGAAATTCTTTGAATTTGTCAAAGGATTCAGACTTATGCTTCATTAGGTAGACATAACCATACCTACTGAAGTCATCAGTGAAAGTGATAAAGTAGCTGAAGCCACCTCTAGCATTTGTACTCATTGGTCCACATACATCTGTATGGATTAAACCCAATAGTTCAGTTGCTCTTTCTCCAACTTTAGAGAAAGGTTGCTTTGTCATTTTTCCAAGTAAACATGATTCGCACTTATCATAATCCTCTAAGTCAAATGGTTATAGAATTCCTTCCTTTTGAAGTCTTTCTATGCGCTTCATGTTAATATGACCTAATCTACAATGCCACAGATAGGTGAGATCTGAATCATTCTTTTTGGCCTTTTTGGTATTTATGTTATAAACTTGTTTGTCGTGAATAAATAAATTCCATTGACTAATCTTGCAGATCCATAAAACATCTCTTTAAAATAAAACGAGCAACTATTGTCTTTTATTAAAAAGGAAAATCCCTTAGCATCTAAGCAAGAAACAGAAATGCTATTTTTAGTAAGACTTGGAACATGGAAACACTCTTCCAGTTCCAAAATTAGCCCAGAGGGCAACGACAAATAATAAGTTCCTACAGCTAATGTAGCAATCCGTGCTCCATTTCCCACTCGTAGGTCGACTTCACCCTTGCTTAACCTTCTACTTCTTCTTAGTCCCTGCGAATTGGAACATAAGTGTGATCCACAACCTGTATCTAATACCCAAAAAGTTGAATTAGCAATTATACAGTCTATAACGAAAATACCTGAAGATGGAACGACCGTTTCGTTCTTCTGATCTTCCTTAAGCTTTGGACATTCTCTCTTGTAATGGCCAATTCCATCACAATAAAGACAACTTGATGTGGACTTGTCCTGCTTTGTCTTCCTTTTGAGAATTGACTCAGCTTTGCCCTTGGACTTTCCACCTTTCTTGAAGGGTCTCCCTTTAGCCTTGAGTAAATCCTTTGCTTCATAGTCGAGTATTATCTCAGCCTTTTTTACCAGGTGAACAAACTCTGCAACTGTTTCTTCTCTTGGTTCACTCATGTATAGTTGCTTAAAGCGACCAAACCCACTGTGGAGTGAATTGAGCAAGATAGAGATTGCCATCCTTTCACTTATTGGTGTTCCTAGTAGGCTTAAGCGATCGAACAATGAAAGCATATGGTCTACATGGAACCTTAGTGGAACACCCACCCTTTGTTTAGTGCGAAGGACCTGAACATGTGTTTTTTGGACTTCCATCCTAAAACATCTGTTATGAGAACTAACCTTCAAGCCTGACATTGATTCAATCAACTCATGGACATTTAGGTCTCTGTCCTCTGTGTTTCCACGACAGATATCCCTCAGATTCTTGATGAGCATAAAAGGTTCGTAATCTACAAACCTCCTAGCCCATTCATCAGGGATGTTGTTCAGCAAGAGACTCATAACCTTCTTGAGATCCGCATCCCAGGCGGCATGTCTTTCAGGGGTCATGTCTTTGGCATAGTAGCTTGGCATAGGATGGAACAGTACATACTCAAATCCATTGAGTCTCACTATTTCAACCAGCTTAGCTTCCCATTCAAGAAAATTTGTTAGGTTCAGCTTGATCATAAGCTCAGAGCCTATGATGATGTTTTGATTGTTGTTTTCCATAGTTAAAACTACAATTGAAAAAGAATAAACAAATAAATAACCATTCACAGTTTCTCTTAATAAACTTAAATTCTAGCATGCATGCATAATTCAATGTTTATTAAGAATTTTATTCAAATTATGTGTTCCGGCAGGTGTGAATAAAATGATTCCAAGACCCTTAAATCATTGAAGAATTAAGCACAATATGTATTTAGACTCAATTCTAAAATATTTTAGGTAAGCAAAGCCTTTGCTAATAGTCTATAAACTACTCTTGGTTGATAGGTACGTCTAAGGTCTTATTAGGTAAACCTATATGTTTTGCCACGACATAAAAGGACTCCTTACTTATATCGTTGAGTTTCACCAAAACTAACATGTACTCACAATTATTTGTGTACCTTACCCCTTTAGGATCAATAAGTAACACCTCGCTATGGCGTAAAAACTATTACTAAGATTGATGTAAAGGTTATCCAAGTAAGTGTTATTTTGGCATGGCACCTTTTAACTCAATTTTTTTTTAAAGTTTGGAATTTAAGGTTCTTACTATGTTGGTTAGATTTTAAGTGAACTAAAATCCTTAATCATGCAACATAATCAAGCCATAATCTCATGCATAATTAAGTCATATTTAAAGCAATAAATAACTTAAAGCATGCATAAGATATTAATGTGATCTAGTATGGCCCGACTTCATCTTGAAGCTTCAACTTCAAACTCCGTCTTGAAAATGGATTGAAAACTCCGTCTTGAATTTCACCATGGGAGGCGCCATTTTCTTCAAATAGGATAAGCTATAATTTAAACTAATTACAACTATTTGATGGTACGCAGACCATATTTAAATTAAAAACGTTGGTGCATCAGACCAATTTCACATTCAAATTAATGGTACGCAGAACATATTTTGTATCCTATTTGGGCCATACTAGTCACTTTCCATAACCTGCAAAACAGTACATTTATAATATACCATTCACCCATTCATTTATCAATGAATGACCCACATAGCTGGTTATTAGAACATATTATGCATCACATAAATATTTGCATCACATAAATATTTACATCAATTAAACAAGGCTTCCAATAATCTACAAATTATTCAATCCTTATTAATTCTAATCTAGTTGTTTTAACCTGAAAGGAATGTAGACCTATTCAAGAGTTTATGACTAAAACGCTCCCACTAAAACCAAGAATTTTACATGCTTTACGAATTTTAAACATAAAATTGTATTTCCTAGTCCAACCGGAAACTTACAAATTTAATTAAAATTTAAAGCTCATATAAATTAATATTTAAATCCTTTAATTTATTTTCAGTTGATTAAATTAATTAATTTAAATTTATTCAAGGTTTTAATTTTAGTAAAATAATTAGTATAAATAAAATTTATAATAATTAAATTATTCAAAATTAAATTTCGAGAAAAAAAAATTAAATTACGAATTTAAATTTAATTAAAATCGTTTTTCAGCCGAAAAATCAAAATTAAAACGAACCAATCGGGTCAAGACAAGGCCATGGGCTCGCGCCCATGCCTCGTCGAGTCCACGTAGCAGCAACGCCCCATGGGCTGCCACTCGATTGATCGTATAGCAAGGCACGAGCATCCACGCGTAGACGCAGCAAGCCGAGCAAGCCACGCCTACACGCAGCAGCTCACTCACTGTGGCGAGGCATCCCTCGCTGGGCGAGGCAACACTCGCTGGTGCGGGGCAACGCTCGCTGGTCTAGCCAGCTCTCGTTGCCCGCGCGCGCGGCCTCGTCTTGGTTGCTGCCTTACTTCTCGCCCCACCCGCCCACGGCTCGCAGCACATAGCGCATGGCAGGGCTGCTGCCTTGCGCGCATGTGCCACGCCCTTGCTCGCCGCATCGTACCGCATGGGCGACGAGCTCCCTTGCTCGTCGTCGCATGCCCGCACTATACAACACCCCTTAAGGGTAACATTTAGCGTCCATTGCTTCGTGCGTGCAAGATTCGTGAACGGATTTCATAAAAATTAAAACTTTTATTATTAAATTTATCGACGAATTAATAAATCATATTAATTTCATAAATTTTGGGCGAAAAATCGAAAATTTATTATTCAAATTAATTTCCGATTATATTTATTTTCATGGATTAAAATCTAGGTCATAAAATTTTATAACTTTTCAATAATAACAAATTTCATGGCGGTTTTTAATCATAGGTTCCTAATTAAATTGCTTAATTAATTATGAAAATCAACACAAATTCTAAGTTATTCGAATTTCAACAAATTAATTACAATTACAAATTAGATTGTATAATTAACAAGATTAGACCTTAAAATTTTTAAACATATACAGTAGGTCAATCATAGATTCAAGATTTACAAACAAGAATCGCAAATATTTAATTTAAAATCCAAAAAATTATAAATTTTGCGTTCGATAAACTAAAACCTCCGAAAAGTCATAGTTAGGCTTCGAATTTGGGAATTCTGGGTTCGGCATCAAATCTTTGATTTTAGTCAAAATTTTAAAACGCCGTTTACATGGGGAATTCACTATAAAATTATACGATTCCGACCATTATTGACTAAACTGCATAAAATCCTGCGAACATATAATTAAATAATCGCACGAATTTGCAATTAATTACAATCAACGAAATTAATCACCCCTTTAATTCATTGCAAATTTATAAAATTTAACCATGTTAACTATAATGGATTATGGAATTAATTAGAGGCTCGTGATACCACTGTAACTCTGTAAGGTTATGACATATATTTCATGCGGAAAAACCATAAAGCCAGGAATCCAAATTAATTGCCACATAGTCAATTAGCATAATCTAGGATACATACATGTGACGCGTACCTTCCCTAGTTGCTCCCGAACCGAACAAGAACAAGTTTAGGACTCCAAGTGTCGTCCCTCCGTAGATAGTCCACAACAAGTTTGGATCCGCCTTAGATTCAATTAACTAGAATTTAGCCTAAGGTTTTATGTTATTCGTACTTAATTATTTGGCAAATTATTAAGCTTAGTTTTAACCTTAAAACTATATGAATACTTGAGAATATGATGTGTATAAATTGTGATTTTCATCACCTATTTATAGGGCAGGATTATCGGAACTAGAAACCTACTAGGATTCAATTTATCTAATTCAATTAGAATTAGACTTAAATTAAACCTTTTGTTTTTAGTGTTTAGCTTAACAACTAAGTCAAGTATTTTTAGGAAAATAATCTAATCGGACAAATCCTAAGCAATCAAGGATTCGAGGCTTGCACGAACCACACACACGAGCAGCCCAAGAGGGGCGCTGCTGTGCGCGCGCGAGCTCGACCCAGCAAGCAGTCACGCGGCCCACAGCGTGGGCGCTGCTGCTGCTGGCCTTGCCTTGCTCGGCTGGGCCTGGCCTTGCCTTGCGCTTGGCTGGGCCTGACTTGCTAGGCGGGCTGCTGCTGTTGCTGCTTGCCTTGCACGGGCTTCGCTAGGCGCGGGCCTAGCTTCGTGTTGGGCCTTGCGTCTAGCAAGCTCGTCCGATGTTTATTTCGTACGTCGCGCTTCCGATTTATTTTCCGATTCCGGAATTCATTTCCGATTCGAACGATATTTAATATTTCCGATTTCGGAATTAATTTCCGTTTCAAACAAATATTTAATATTTCCGATTTCAGAATTTATTTCCGATTCTGATAATATTTCCGATTTCGGTAATATTTCCGTTCCGGCAATATTTCCGATAATATTTTCCGATACGTACCATGTTTCCGTTTCCGGCAACATCTACGACTTGGATAATATTTATATTTCCGATACGATCCATATTTCCGTTTACGGCAATATCATCGTTTCCGGAGTATTCATAATTTTCGTTTTGACGCTTTCAGCTCCCACTGGAACCGAGATCCGTCGATTCCGAATATCCATAAATGGAGTATTTAATTCACTTAAATACTTGATGCGTTCACGTACTATTTTTGTGACCTTACGGGTTCAGTCAAGAGTAAGTTGTGGATTAATATTATTAATTCCACTTGAACTGAAGCGGCCTCTAGCTAGGCATACAGTTGAAGGAAATAATGCCCTTGGTCCAAGTATGCATTCTATGTTAAGTCTAATAAATGCGGTTCAGTATTAATTAACAAGTTAATAATTCAGTGAGATCAAGTGAGCTGAATGCCTAGCTAGAGGCCGCTTCAGTTCAAGTGGAATTAATGATATTAATCCACAGCTTACTCTTGACTGAACCCGTAGGGTCACACAAATAGTACGTAAACGGATCAAGTATTTAATGGCATTAAATACTCCATCTATGAATATTCGGAACCGACGGATCTTGGTTTCAGTGGGAGCTAAGATCGTCACAGGCAAGAAATGAATACTCCGGAAACGATGATATTGCCGGAAACGGAAATATGGATCGTATCGGAAATATGAATATTATCCAAGTCGTAGATGTTGCCGGAAACGGAAACATGGTACGTGTCGGAAAATATTATTGGAAATGGAAATATTACCAGAATCGGAAATATTACCGGAAACGGAAATATTGTCAGAATCGGAAATATTGCCGGAATCGGAAAATAATTCCGGAAACGGAAATATTAAATATTTGTTCGAAACGGAAATTAATTCCGGAATCGGAAATATTAAATATTGTTCGTATCGGAAATAGATTCCGGAAATGGAAATTTAAATCGGAAGCGTATCGTACGAATTAGCATCGGACGAGGCTTGCCGGACGAAGGCCCAGCACGAAGCCGGGGCCATCGCCCAGCAAGCACGCACGCCACAAGCCCAGCGCGCACCAAGGCCACGGATGCGTGGGCCGCGCTGCATGGGCTGCTGCTCGCATACGCATGGGCAGCCCTTGTGGCTGCCGTGTGTGTGTGTGAGTTTGTGCTCATGCGTGATTCCTAAAACTGCAAGAGTTAGTGTGTGATTAAATTCCTATTCCTAATTAGATAAATTAATTAAATAGAATTCATGTAGGATTCTAATTTCAATTAATTCGTATCCTACTAGGATTGCGATTCCTTTTCCATAACTCTATAAATAAAGGCCTAGGGGTCATTATTTATATACAAGTTTTTAAGTATTCAAAACTAAGATTTTTAAGCAGAAAAATCAGCCAATATTCTTGCCTACCTAACCGAAAATATTAGAACCTTAAGGGCGATTCTAGTTGGTCAATCTTAAGGCGGATCCGGACGTGCTGTGGACTATCTACGGAGGGACGACACTTGGAGTCCTAAAGACTTGTTCTTGTTCGGTTCGGGCGCAGCTAGGGAAGGCACGCAACAAAGAGTATGCATCTAAACTATGCTAAATGATTATGTGTAAATAATATGTTGTCCTGGGTTAATGGTTGTTTCCGCATGATTTATGTAATGTCATATGTATCATAACCTAACAGTGGTATCACGAGCCCCTTATTATTTTCATAATCTAAATTGCATGAACATGGTTAAATATTACAAATTTGCAAGAATTAAAAGGGGTGATTAATTTTCGTAATTGTTAATTAATTGCAAATTGCGTTTATTTAATTAATATGTACGCAGTTTTTCGGCAGTTTCTTCATTACTCATCCGAATTGAGTGATTTTTGTGTCAATTCCGCATGTAAAAGGCATTCTAAAATTTTGACAAAAATAGTATTTTTCTGCCGAACCCAGAATTCTCAAATTCGAAGCCTAACTATGACTTTTCGAAGGTTTTAGTTTTTCGAATGCAAAATTTCGTAAATTTAAGATGTTAAATTAAATATTTGCGATTCCTGTTGATAAATCTTGAATTTTTGATTGACCTACTGCATATGTTTAACAAGTTTGGATGCCTAGTCTTGTTAATTATGCAATCTAATTTGTAATTATGATTAATTTGTTGAAAATTAGAATAATTTAGAATTAATTTGATTTTCATAATTAATTGTAATTTAATTAGAAACCTATGATTAAAAACCACCATAAAAATTGTAAATTTACGATAAATTTTAAATTTTTATGACCTAGACTTGAATCCATATCAATCGGAAATCAATTGGATAATAAATTTTCGATTTTTCGCCCTAAAATTATGAAATTAATAATATTTATTAATTTGTCATTAATTTTAAATATAAAATTTTAAAATTTTATGCGATTCGTTCAAATAACTTGCACGCACGAAGCAATGGACGCTTCGTGTTACCCTTAAGGGGTGTTGTATAATGCGGGCATGCGACGACGAGCAAGGGAGCTCGTCGCCCGTGCGGCACGAATGCAATGAGCAAGGGCGTAGTGCACGAGCACAAGGCAGCAGCCCTGCCTTGTGTCGTGTGCCACGAGCAATGAACGAATGGGCATGGGCGAAGGGCGAGCCAAGGCAGTCGCGTGTGGGCAGCAAGCGAGCTGCGCCACAACGCGCGCTGCCTCGCACAAGTGCACGCAGCCTCGCGCGCAGCGAGCGCAAGCTCGCGTGCCGCGAGCGCTGCGCCCAGCACTGCTCGCGCGCGCAGCGCGCGATGTCGCTCGCCCAGCGAGCGATGTCGCGCCCCAGCGAGCGATGGCTCGCGCGCGCAGCGCGCGATGTCGCTCGCCCAGCGAGCGATGTCGCGCCCCAGCGAGCGATGGCTCGCGCGCACAGCGAGCGAGCCAGCGCGCCCAGCGAGCGATCTCGCGCGCGCACTGCGAGCGATAGCTCGCGTGCGATGGGGCGCTGTGCGGAGGCTTGCGATAGGACAGCAGCAGCTATGCGACGAGCGCATGGGCTGCGCGCACATGGCCAGCAATGGCTGTGTGCGTACGGCCCATGGGCGTGCAACGCGTAGGGTGTTTTGCGTTACGATTAGATCGTTTTGAATGTTTAATTTGAAAATTTCAGTTCACGTAATTTTAATTAATTTTAAAATTAATAATTTGAATTAATTTCTTGGATTTCAATTTTGAATATTATAATTATAATAAATGGAATTTATTCTAATTATTTTACTAAAATTAAAATCATGAATTAATTTAAATGCGACTGAAATTAAATTAAACTTTTGGATTCAATTATAAATTTATATGAGCTTTAAATTTTAATTAAATTTGTATGTTTCCGGTTAGACTAGAAATACAATTTTATGTTTAAAATTAGTAAAGCATATGAATTTATTGGTTTGAGTGGGAGCGCTTTTTAGTCATAAACTCTTGATTAGGTCTACAAATCCTTAAGGTTAAAACAACTCGATTAGAATTAATAAGGACTGAATAATTGGTAGATTATTGGTGCCCTTGATTAATTGCTGCAAATGTTTTCGTGATGCATAATGTGTTTTACTAACCAGCTATGTGGGCCATTCATGATAATGAATGGGTGAATGGTATATATTGTATATGTACTGTTTTGCAGGTTATGAAGTGACTAGTATGGCCCAAATAGGATAGAAAATATGGTCTGCGTACCATTGATTTGAATGTAATTGGTCTAAAGTACCAAAGTTATTTTTCAATTCAAATATGGTCTGCGAACCATCAAATAGTTGTAATTAGTTATAGCTTATCCTATTTGAAGAAAATGGTGCCTCCCACGGAGATTTTCAAGACGGACTTTGAAGTCAAAGCTTCAAGATGAAGTCGGGCCATACTAGATCACAAATATCTTATGCATGTTTTAAGTTATTTATTGCTTTAAATATGTCTTAAAATGCATGAGATCAAAAGCTTGATTATGTTGCATGATTAAGGATTTTAGTTCACTTAAAATCTAACCAACATAGTAAGAGCCTTAAGTTCCAAACTTAAAAATTGAGTTAAAAGGTGCCATGCCAAAATATACACTTGCTTGGATATCCTTTACATCAATCTAGTAATAGTTTTCGCTCAGCGAGGTGTTACTTATTGGTCCTAAAGGGGCAAGGTACACAAATAATTGTGAGTACATGTTAGTTTTGGTGAAACTCAACGATATAAGTAAGGAGTCCTTTTATGTCGTGGCAAATTCGATAGGTTTACCTAATAAGTTCTTAGACGTACCTATCAACCAAGAATAGTTTCTAGACTATTAGCAAAAGGCTTTTGCTTACCTAAGATGTTCTAGGATTAAGTCGACAAACTGTGCTTAGTTCTTCAATGATTTTAGGATCTTGGAATCATTTTATTCACACCTGCCGGAACACATAACTTGAATAAAATGCTTAATAAACATTGAATTATGCATGTATGCTAGAATTTAAGTTTATTAAGAGAAACTGTGAATGGTTATTTATTTGTTTATTCTTTTCAATTGTAGTTTTAATATGGCAAACAACAATCAAAACATCATCATGGGTTCTGAGCTTATGGTCAAGCTGAACCTGACAAATTTTCTTGAATGGGAAGCTAAGCTAGTTGAAATAGTCAAACTCAATGGACTTGAGTATGTACTATCACATCCCATGCCAAGCTACTATGCCAGAGACATGACCCCTGAGAGATTTTACGCCTGGGATGCGGATCTCAAAAAGGTTATGAGTCTCATGCTGAACAATATCCCTGATGATTGGGCTAGAAGGTTTGTAGCTTATGAACCTTTTACGCTCATCAAGAATCTGAGGGATATCTGTCGTGGAAGTACGGAGGACAGGGACCTGAACGTCCATGAGTTGATTAAATCAATGTCTGGGCTAAAGGTTAGTTCTCCCAACAGGTGTTATAGGATGGAGGTCCAAGAAACACATGTTCAGCTCCTTCGCACTAAACAGAGGGTAGGCGTCCCACTGAGGTTCCATGTGGATCTTATGTGTTCATATTTTGATCGCCTAAGTCTACTAGGAACACCAATAAGCGAAAGGATGGCAGTCTCTGTCTTGCTCAATTCACTACACAGTGGGTTTGGTCGCTTCAAGCAACAATACCTAAGTGAACCAAGAGAAGAAACAGTTGCAGAATTTATTCACCTTGTCAGAAAGGCTGAAATAGTACTGGACTGTGAAGCCAAAGATTTACTCAAGGCTAGAAAGAGACCATTCAAGAAAGGTGGAAAGTCCAAGGGCAATGCTAAATCAAAGCAGGACAAGTCCACATCAAGCTGTCTTTATTGTGATGGAATAGGCCATTACAAAAGAGAATGTCCAAAGCTAAAGGAAGATCAGAAGAACGGAACAGTCGTTCCATCTTCAGGTATTTTCGTTATAGACTGTATACTTGCTAATTCAACTTCTTGGGTATTAGATACAGGTTGTGGCTCACACTTATGTTCCAATCCACAGGGACTAAGAAGAAGTAGAAAGTTAAGCAAGGGAGAAGTCGACCTACGAGTGGGAAATGGAGCACGGATTGCTGCATTAGCCGTAGGAACTTACTATTTGTCGTTGCCCTCCGGGCTAGTTTTGGAACTGGAAGAATGTTTCCATGTTCCAAGTCTTACTAAAAACATCATTTCAGTTTCTTGCTTAGATGCTAAGGGATTTTCCTTTATAATAAAAGACAATAGTTGTTCGTTTTATTTTAAAGAGATGTTTTATGGATCTGCTAGATTAGTCAATGGACTTTATTTATTAGATCACGACAAACAAGTATATAACATAAATACCAAAAAGGCCAAAAAGGATGATTCAGATCTCACCTATCTGTGGCATTGTCGATTAGGCCATATAAACTTGAAACGCTTAGAAAGACTTCAAAGGGAAGGAATTCTAGAACCATTTGACTTAGAGGATTATGGTAAATGCGAATCATGTTTACTTGGCAAAATGACAAAGCAACCTTTCTCTAAAGTTGGAGAAAGAGCAAATGAACTATTGGGTTTAATCCATACAGATGTATGTGGACCAATGAGTACAAATGCTAGAGGTGGTTTCAGCTACTTTATCACTTTCACTGATGACTTCAGTAGGTATGGTTATGTCTACCTAATGAAGCATAAGTCTGAATCCTTTGACAAATTCAAGGAATTTCAGAGTGAAGTAGAGAATCAATTAGGCAAGAAGATTAAGGCACTGCGGTCTGATAGAGGCGGTGAATATCTGAGCTATGAATTTGATGACCATCTGAAAGAATGTGGAATTCTATCAGAATTGACTCCTCCTGGAACACCACAATGGAACGGTGTGTCAGAACGGAGGAACAGAACCTTGCTAGACATGGTCAGGTCAATGATGGGTCAGGCCGAACTTCCATTAGAATTTTGGGGACATGCACTAAATACAGCTGCACTCACTATAAATAGAGCTCCGTCTAAAGCTGTCGAAAAGACTCCATACGAATTATGGTTTGGAAAACCTCCAAATGTGTCTTTTCTTAAGATTTGGGGATGTGAAGTATACGTCAAACGATTAATTTCAGACAAACTTCATCCAAAATCTGACAAATGTATCCTTGTGGGCTATCCAAAGGAAACAAAGGGGTATTACTTCTACAATACATCTGAGAACAAAGTGTTTGTTGCTCGAGATGGTGTCTTTTTGGAGAAGGATCACATTTCCAAAATGACAAGTGGGAGAAAAGTAGACCTCGAAGAAATTCGAGTCGAACAACAAACTCTAGAGAATGCTCAAGATGACATTCAGGATGAAACTCAGAGATCTTTAGAAGAATCTGGTGAGAATCATGGTCAATCTAGAAATGTTACCCCGCGTAGATCGCAAAGATATAGATCTCAACCGGAAAGGTACTTAGGTATTTTGACGAACGAGAGCTATGACGTTCTATTACTTGAAAGTGATGAACCTGCGACTTACAAGCAAGCTATGACGAGCCCTAGCTCCAAGCAGTGGCAAGAAGCCATGCAATCTGAATTAGACTCCATGTCTGAAAACCAAGTATGGGATTTGGTCGATTTGCCAGATGGCTACCAAGCCATTGGAAGCAAATGGGTTTTCAAACTGAAAAAGGACAAGGATGGGAAACTTGAAGTTTTCAAAGCTAGATTGGTTGCAAAAGGTTACAGGCAAGTCCACGGTGTGGATTACGATGAAACCTTTTCACCAGTTGCAATGCTAAAGTCTATTCGAATAATGTTAGCAATCGCTGCATATTACGATTACGAAATATGGCAGATGGATGTCAAAACTGCTTTCTTAAACGGCGTTTTAACAGAAACTGTGTTTATGACACAGCCTGAAGGTTTTGAGGATCCAAAGAATGCTAAAAAGGTATGCAAGCTAAAGAAGTCAATCTACGGATTGAAGCAGGCATCCAGGAGCTGGAATATACGTTTTGATGAAGCAGTCAGTGACTTTGGTTTCATCAAGAACGCAGACGAATCTTGTGTATACAAGAAGGTCAGTGGGAGCAAAATTGCTTTCCTAGTATTATATGTCGACGACATATTGCTTATCGGAAATGACATTCCTATGTTGAACTCTGTCAAGATTTGGCTTGGGAAATGTTTTTCGATGAAGGATCTAGGAGAAGCACAGTACATATTGGGCATCAAGATTTACAGAGATAGATCTAAAAAGATGATTGGACTTAGTCAAAGCACTTATATCAATAAGGTGCTTGATAGGTTCAAGATGGCGGACTCCAAGCGAGGCTACCTACCCATGTCTCATGGAATGACTCTAAGCAAGACTCAGTGCCCAAAAACACTTGATGAGCGTAGACGAATGAGTGGGATTCCATATGCATCATTGATTGGTTCAATAATGTATGCTATGATATGTACACGCCCGGATGTTGCGTACGCACTCAGTGCTACGAGCAGATACCAGTCAGACCCAGGAGAGGCGCATTGGACTGCTGCCAAGAACATTCTGAAGTACCTGAAAAGGCACAAAGATGACTTCCTGGTCTATGGTGGAGATGATGAATTAATTGTTAAAGGCTATACGGACGCAAGTTTCCAAACCGACAAAGATGATTTCAGATCACAGTCTGGGTTTGTCTTCTGCCTCAACGGAGGAGCAGTAAGCTGGAAAAGTGCTAAGCAAAGCACCATTGCGGATTCTACAACTGAAGCGGAGTACATTGCTGCACATGAAGCAGCAAAGGAAGCTATATGGCTAAGGAAGTTCATAGGAGAACTTGGTGTAGTCCCCTCCATTAAAGGACCAATAGCCCTGTATTGTGATAATAACGGAGCTATTGCACAGGCAAAAGAGCCTAGACACCACCAGAGAGTCAAGCATGTACTTCGTAGATTTCACCTTCTACGAGAGTTCGTTGAAAGAAAAGAAGTCGAGATAAGCAAAATTGGAACTGATGACAACATATCAGATCCATTAACTAAACCTCTGCCGCAAGCGAAGCACAACTCGCACACTGCAGCTATGGGAATCAAGCATATTGGAGAATGGCTTTGATGTCTCTGTTTAATGTTTTAAAGTTTTAGAGTTTAAATCTTTGTAAAACATTATTGGTTAATCATTCACAATAAATGAAAGAAATTCATTTTTCCATTTAATTTGTGGTTTATTAAATGATGAGTCCCTTCAATTTGACGATATATTCAAGATAGACTGTCAGGACCAGTCCTGTGACTAAGAAATGTCTATCAAGTGAACTTGAATGTCAAAGGTTGAAAATGGTCCCTAATCGGAGTTTTCTATAAAATTGGACGCATAGAAAACGTTAGACGATTAGAATGCAAGATGACTAGTAGTTCTGTTTCTTGAACTATGTGGACATGGCAATGTCATAATCATTTTGCATAGATACTTACTTTGGGAAGACTAGTATCGGACAAGACCTATGAAACTTTACTGTAAGAGATGAAAGTCTGTCATAAGTAAATTTCATTAAATTATTAGACACTAAATCCTCAATACCTGAGTGATTTGAGATTACTTGTTTGAGAACTGGTTGCTTTGACGTTGACCAACCGTCGCACCGTAAAAGGAGGCTATAAAGGCAACGCTCAGGTAATCACCTATCAAACGAAGTCTAATCTCAAGATCGCAAGATTGGGATTGTCCTCCCATAAATCGGGAAGAGATGCTTAAAAGTTGTACAAGGCCACTCGGAGAGCTAGAAACTGTGAAATGCATGGCCGTGCTCGGATGAATCATAGGCTATGATTATCTGTTTATTTGATCAGTTGAACTCTGAAACCGAGGAACACCTCTGGACATAATAAGGATGACAACTCTTACCTTATGTTCAAGAGCAAGCATCGAGCGACAAAGGAATTAGGAAATGCACACTTGTCCCTAAGGACAAGTGGGAGACTGAAGGAAATAATGCCCTTGGTCCAAGTATGCATTCTATGTTAAGTCTAATAAATGCGGTTCAGTATTAATTAACAAGTTAATAATTCAGTGAGATCAAGTGAGCTGAATGCCTAGCTAGAGGCCGCTTCAGTTCAAGTGGAATTAATGATATTAATCCACAGCTTACTCTTGACTGAACCCGTAGGGTCACACAAATAGTACGTAAACGGATCAAGTATTTAATGGCATTAAATACTCCATCTATGAATATTCGGAACCGACGGATCTTGGTTTCAGTGGGAGCTAAGATCGTCACAGGCAAGAAATGAATACTCCGGAAACGATGATATTGCTGGAAACGGAAATATGGATCGTATCGGAAATATGAATATTATCCAAGTCGTAGATGTTGCCGGAAACGGAAACATGGTACGTGTCGGAAAATATTATTGGAAATGGAAATATTACCAGAATCGGAAATATTACCGGAAACGGAAATATTGTCAGAATCGGAAATATTGCCTGAATCGGAAAATAATTCCGGAAACGGAAATATTAAATATTTGTTCGAAACGGAAATTAATTCCGGAATCGGAAATATTAAATATTGTTCGTATCGGAAATAGATTCCGGAAATGGAAATTTAAATCGGAAGCGTATCGTACGAATTAGCATCGGACGAGGCTTGCCGGACGAAGTCCCAGCACGAAGCCGGGGCCATCGCCCAGCAAGCACGCACGCCACAAGCCCAGCGCGCACCAAGGCCACGGATGCGTGGGCCGCGCTGCATGGGCTGCTGCTCGCATACGCATGGGCAGCCCTTGTGGCTGCCGTGTGTGTGTGTGAGTTTGTGCTCATGCGTGATTCCTAAAACTGCAAGAGTTAGTGTGTGATTAAATTCCTATTCCTAATTAGATAAATTAATTAAATAGAATTCATGTAGGATTCTAATTTCAATTAATTCGTATCCTACTAGGATTGCGATTCCTTTTCCATAACTCTATAAATAAAGGCCTAGGGGTCATTATTTATATACAAGTTTTTAAGTATTCAAAACTAAGATTTTTAAGCAGAAAAATCAGCCAATATTCTTGCCTACCTAACCGAAAATATTAGAACCTTAAGGGCGATTCTAGTTGGTCAATCTTAAGGCGGATCCGGACGTGCTGTGGACTATCTACGGAGGGACGACACTTGGAGTCCTAAAGACTTGTTCTTGTTCGGTTCGGGCGCAGCTAGGGAAGGCACGCAACAAAGAGTATGCATCTAAACTATGCTAAATGATTATGTGTAAATAATATGTTGTCCTGGGTTAATGGTTGTTTCCGCATGATTTATGTAATGTCATATGTATCATAACCTAACAACAGTTTACCTGATCTCACTGAATTATTAACTTGCATAATTAATTAATACTGAACCGCATTTATTAGACTTAGCATTGAATGCATACTTGGACCAAGGGCATTATTTCCTTCAGCCTATTCTCCTACTAGACCCACCAAGGCCTCCGGTGAAATCACTGTCTACAAGTGCTATGTACAAAATTCAAAATACAAGAGTTCAATTTCTACAAATTTCCAACAGTTCAAGTTCAAATATATGGCTACCAAAAAAATTTCTTCATACAAGATACAAGAAGCCTACTACCATACAAGTACAACATCAAAAAATACGAGAACATTTCAAGTGCAAAAACCACTCCTACATGCAATCCTAAGGTAATTTCATAAGCAAAACTTGAAATACTTACATGGACGAAGGTAGAGGTAAGACAAAAGAACCAAAACCAAAGGGAGAGAGCAATCGAACTTTGAGAAAACAAGAAGGAACAAGCGAATGTGCTCATGCAAGAGCACGGAGGGGGCCTTATATAAGCAAGCCCTGTGCTGGGCGCTGGCCCTAGCGCCAAGCTCGGGCTCTGATCCATGCGAGGATCTAGGCGCGATCTTCCGTGCTGATTGCGCGTACTTTGCTGCTATGATTTTCTGCACCAGGTATCAAACTTCAAATCATACTACTTTCCGATAAATACCGGGATACATCTGTTTCGCCGGCATTGACAGATAAATATCTCAAGCATACAAAGTCCAAAAAATACGCGGATTTAAGCGTTCAACTCCCAGCGGACCCAAGCTCCGGTAAAGTCAACAAAATTTTCAAAATTCTAAGAGTCAATAAAAAACTCTTTCCCCAGTGGACATATTCCCCAGCAAATCAAGCCTCAGACAGCACTTCGTACAAAAGCCCAACGGATTGACTCCGGGTATTCAAAATTCAAAATTCAAGATTCAGAAATTCAAATTTCGAGATTCAATAGTCAAAATCCAAAATTTTCGATGACAAGCTCCATTATAAGTCAAAGGAGGAAAAGCAATACAAATACAAAAAAATCAGAGTCGTCAAAACTGCAAGGAGGTAGACTCTATCCTTTTTTCTAACACTTGACTTGTGCAGGTACCGGCGTACAAAGAATGATCTTGATTGCAAAGCATCTTCACCATTGTCCGTCCCTATTCGAAAACTTTGACTTTCTCTTTCCTAACCGAACGCTAAGTCAATGTGGGGGCTTCTATAGACACCTAATTCGTGTCTCCCCTAATGGGATGATGTCGATACTATTATCCTTGCTAGGTGGTTGGTGCAACTCTGTGCGGAAGTCCCAATTGCTAAAGTATATTCCAAAATCCAAAATCCAAAGTCCAAAGTCCAATTCCTTAGCCCTTTCCCATTTTGGAACTCGGTACAATTTCCAAAAATCAATTTCAAAATCCAAACACAATCTCACCCAGTGGACCTCTCCATTGGTTTTAGAAGGCCCTTTCCAGTCAAAATGACATTAAGAAATCCAAAATCGGGCGCCGACCCACAAAACTGAGCATGCCAGGCCCCGTCCCGTAAAACCGAGTCTAAACACGAAACCCGAATTCGAAAAAGGTGTGTTTTTAGACGCAAACCCAAGCCTTAACCTCCAAGAAAACACTACGTGCCAAATTCGTACAAATCGTACAAAGGAACAGCACTACAAAACAAACAAGGGACAGTGTCATCGTCCTTGTTTTGGCGGATTCTAGGACACGTCACCAGCGCCAGGCGCTGGTGGGTCTTGGCGTTTAGCCGCCTAATCCCCTATATAAACCCTCATTTCCACACCAAATGGGAGGCAGATTTTTAATACAACGTCACAATCTCCAATTTTCCTCTCAAAATCAAATACAAAATTCAAGTTCAAATCTACAATTTCCATTACAATTCTTCAAATATCTAAGCAATTGGGACACTAATCGGAAAACTAACCTAATCATTAATAGGTAATTCCGAATCCCTAATCAAATAATTATGATGTTTTCTACTCTTCTACATTTCTAAAATTCAATATACAATTCCAAGGAGGTTGTCATTTGAGTTCATACTCATGACTAACAAGGAAACATGTCAAAAGTGCCATCTTTGGGGAGGTTTTCATTCTTGAAACTCTTCCTAAATGATTTTCTAAGCACATTTTCTATATCAACATACAAGATTTAAGTTTTATTTTCGAATATGATTAGTGAAGTGTTGAGCTTTCACTCTTGAAAAGTATCTCCTTTATAACAATCATCATACAATTTTGCAAAATACAATCTTTTCAAAAAGTTCAAGGATGTTTGGAAAAGTACAAACCCTTTTCCAAACTAGAACACATGAACATGCAATTCTTTATGTTTAAATACAAGTTCTATTTTCAATATTCAATGATGTTTAAGTGAGAGCGATTCCTCCATAAACTAGAATCAACTTCAAGATTATGGAGCATATTAAAGGTGAGGCATTTTTAACATTAAAAGGTCTAATCTTTAAGAACCAAGTCTCCTTACTTCAATATTCAATATTCAAGTTCAATATTCAAAGTTCAATATTCAAGTTCAATATTCAAGTTCTATTTTAATAATCAAAATCAAGGATGCTTTATGATGAGCAACTCATTTAAAGTTGACATTTTTAGAGAATTGAATCTGTGTCGGACACACTTATTATTAAGTAGTTGTTTGGCGTTCGGATCTCAAGTACAATAATGCAATTTCAATATCTTCATTTCAATATCGCATTTCAATATCGCATTTCAATATCGTCATTTCAATACCGCAATTTCAATACCGTAATTTCAATAACACACTTTCAATATTGCACCTTTATTCTATATGCTTGCTATTTCAATTCCGCACTCTTTACTCACCTTTTTTTAAAGGTGATGTGGTTTTGTACGCATTTCAATAATTCCTACTATCTTGTGATGATGCTTTATGTGCTTATTGCTTTCATCACCCTACATGCTGAATACAACAACATACAAAGGTTACATCACGCTTAACAAAGATAATTTTTGGACAAACCGACCTTAGGTTTCTTCAATTAACTTTAAAGCAAAATGATCCAACCGACTTAGTGTTATGAATAGGATTTCTTGAAAACAATTTGTGTCTTGTATTCGAATGTACTTTGAAAGCTTGCCAAATAAGCGGTTCGTTCCCCTGCCCGAATCTCACCCATTTGGTTTCTAAGATTCAATGCTTTATTCGCAAGAGTCAACTTTGGTCTTTCCAAACCAGAACCTTAAATATTTTTTGGTGGCGACTCCTTCGACATTCTAAATCTCAAAACCCGTAGGGAAAAAAACCACGTGCGAGAAAATTACACCCCCTACAATAGTAAAAGTTAAGACATGTTTATTTTGCTCTAATTTGTTTTTTTCCTTTTTTAGTCAAATATGAATCTTCTTTGACAAGATCCAAATGACTTTGTTACTATGAATCAACTTATGGCTTGTTGGAAAGTGTGGATTGATGGTTCCACCAATGGCTTTAACATAACCAATGTTGATTTGGTAATTAATTATGTTTTCTGCAAGTTTGCGGTTTTATTTCCTTTTTTGTGTTTCTTTTTTAACTTTAAATTTTTTTCTTTTTGTAGTTTTTTTTCCTGTTTATCGAAATAGGCACCTTTTCCTATTTGTGTTGAATTTGAAGGAGACAAAAATGCAACACGTGGACAATCTTGTGTATAATGAAAATGGAATCAATGGATTTGAAAATTTATATTTGACTCCAGTAATTAGTTCCAGTAAAGTTAAATATTGTTAAATTACAAGTTCAACTTACTGTTTTTTGGAAAAAAACTAATTCGATTTAATTTTGTTTCAGTGTGATCTTTTGGGTAGTTTTCTTTTGGTGTATTTTATAAAATGGTGCACTTTTCATTTCTGGCATGCTTTTACATTTTAATAATATATCTTTCTCCTCTCATGGTCTCCACTCTCACCTATTTTATTATTTTTTCCTCACCTGTACATTCTTTGAATAATTTAATATCACCATTATATTTTTTTTACAATTATTTATTCCCCACTTACCCCACTTATATCTTATTTTAATAAAATCATCTCACCCCTCCGTGATAAATCGTTCTAGCGGATTTTTAAGCCCATACCCATCCAAAAAAATGTAAAAGAAAAGAAATTGAAAAAGGACGGGCCACCCTTAAATGAATGGGTAAAAGTGTTATTGACTAGCTATATACTGTCAACGTTTGTATAACTACTGTCATTGTTGTAAAAACATTGTCTTTGTTGTATTAGAATCTGTCATAGCCACCCAAAAAGAATGAAGTAAAATGAAATGGACCACTTAAATGAATGGGTAAAAGTCATATATACTGTCATTGTTTGTATAAATATTGTCATCGTAGTATTAAAATACTATCATTATTGCTGATACTTTAGTACTTTGTTTGACTTTTCAACATATTATGCAAAATTACCATTTTACCCATGAGTGTGGGTCAAAAATCCGCTGGTGGCCAGTGGTGTATCATCCTTCACCCCTATTAACCTTTAAATAAAATACGGAGGGAATATATTCTACCATAATTAATTATACTCTTCAATCAAATAGTTATAATTTTTAATCAAATAGTTATACTCCCTTCGTTCTTGAATGTTAATTCTCTTTCCATATTGAGTTATATTTCTTTTTTGGTTAGCTCCTTTGGGAATTTTTCATTATTTTTCCAATATTTATCTCTATTATACCCTTATGAATATTCAAATGACCCACTTGTTTACTCAAAAGTAACATTTTGCCAATTAAACCAACTCTTGAATTATTTTTCTCTAATACCCACATGGGTTAGCTTCTATTGAGATTCATGTCGTAAGTGAATTATGTTGAATTATCTTAAATTTTAAAAGAGACTAACATTCAAGAAATATCTTTTTATATTTTAACATCGGTGGTTTTACGTTTATGGCGGTCTCACAGGAGACCGCCTGTACCTAATAAAAAAAATGCATAGGAGTTTAGCATTTATGTTTAATTAGATGAGCCTGCATGGGATTCTTTTCCCATCAAAAAAATTTTAAAATAAAAATAAAAATAAAAATAAAGAAGATCATACTTTTTAATAAAAAAAATTGATAAATACAAGGAGGAATAAATATTGTGACAATGTAATATGTTGGATAACTCATAAAAGAAAAAAAAAAAGTTGTTAGTTATTATGACAACCATTGCATTTTTTTTTTCCGTTAAAAAATAAAGACAAATAATTGAAGAGATAACAAAAAAAAGAAGGAAAAGAAGATATCAAAATAGCAAATATAAGCGTGAAAGACGGTGGGAATCCTGAAAATGTTGAGCTTAGAAAAGAAGAACTATTTTTAGTAATAGATTAAAAAATGAATACCTTGATGGTTTCTTATGGCCTAGCGAATTATCAGTTAATTAGCAAGATATATATTGTTGTTATATAAATCTGATTTGCCTCCATCACCACATTCATTCTTTGTTTTTGCAGTTGTCTAAACTAAAAATAAAAACAAAACAGACATACTGCATTATCTAAAGAATCAAGCTAGAAGAAATTAATTAAAGATTATAGTGATGGATCGTGGTGCATTAGTTATTGTAGGTGTGGTGTTTGTTTCCATGGTTATTGTGGTTATGGCAGAAGGACCAACTCCATCACCAATACCATCACATAAGGCTGAGACTCCAAATACATCTTCAGCAACTATGGAGAAAGCCCCTACATCATCAACAACAACTATGGAGAAAGCCCCTACATCATCATCATCATCATCATCATCATCACCATCATTATCATCATCTGTTTTAGCACCTAAAGCTGCATCACCAACAACTAATCATGCAATTCCATCAATTTCACCTTCTGTTAGCCCAAAAAGTTCAACTTCTGAATCTCCTACATCATCAGAAAGTCCTAGTTCTGATGATTTGAATGACTCACCACCAAGTAGCTCCCCTTCTGAAGGACCTGCTTCTGGGCCATCATCAGATGCTCCAGCATCAACTGAATCAACACCAGCTGATGCTCTAACTCCACCTCCTAAGAAGAATGCTGCCTTCACCCTTAACTTATCACCTGTTGCTGGTCTTATTGCTGTTGCAGCTGCTTTCTTTTATTGATCATATTACCATTTATAAATCATGTGAGTAATTTCATTTGGCTAATTAGGATCGTCTACTTCATTATAATTAATTTTACACTTATCATTTCTTGATTTGTATATATTAATTATAATAGAAGCAATATAAGTAGGAACAACGAATCATTCTTTTCATTTGCCAAAGGAACATGTATTTCGTATTCTCATATTAACCTCATTTCGAGGCCCTTCTTATTCAACCCCAATTACTACCATCTTGAAATAATATTACTTACATTATTAATAATATTATATATGGGTCATTAACAGAATTCATTTTTATGCAATATATTTATAACAAAATTAGATTTATTAAATGTTTCTCTAATATTGGAATTCTGCTCATATAACAGGTCGCTTGTGTTAAATACAACAATCCATTTTTTTATAACAGGTCTCTAATATGTTTTGTGTAACCCATTTTGCTTAACGAATGAAATCGAGGTGAAAGTAACCTTTTGACTAGTTGTGGCTTAATTATAGGATCGTCGTTTTCTGCATTAAAACCCCATAAACACAATTTATTTTAACATAAATGGGACGCAATTCACTTAACAAACAAACCGTCAACTTGGCACCCATTTTCCGAAAGGAAGCTATGCTGACACCTTTCTGGCATTTTCAACAGCTTTCATGTAAAAATAAAGTCTCCAAAGAGTAACGTTTTCCTGCATTACAAACAGACAATTAATGTATCATTCAAATTCTGCAATAGTAGATCCAATAACCAACCCAGATTACCTGTTCTTCAAGATTAACACAAATTTCATCAATATCTGACGACTTGCCACACTGGACGATTTCCACAATTCGGTCGAGATTCCTTGCTGGAAGTTTCTCAATAAGCTTTTGAAGATGATGTTTCTCTTGCTGAGTCATCGACCTTCATAAATTTTAACACCACAAAAGTCACCATGGCGTCCAACTTTCTTGGCAAAACCGATGAAAAAGCATTTATCTGTTCATCTAATTACCCATTTTCCCGAGACCCAGTACATCACTTGTTTTGCAATCGCTTATTGAAAACACCATCATGTTTCTATCAATAATCAATCCCAAGGTCATTAGACTCATTACACCTAATTGCATTTAAACAAATCACAAGACACGAGTATCAAGCAATAACGAAAAGAATCTCACTAACCCCTTGATAAACTAGAAAGGTTCCATATCAACGTATACTATCTTGTATTAGCATCCAACTACATATTCCATCCAGCTTAAAATATACAAAAATTAGAAACAACAAAAGTGGTAATGCCATGATACTCTTTCCAGAGCGCCTTGCTCGGTCGTTCTACCGGTAATCCTCTCATTCATATATATATATATATATATACAATGGTCCTCTCATTCTATCAAGAACTACACTATCATCAGTGAAGATGCCAAAAACACTTCAACATCTGCTCTGTCTGCCGTAATTTAATCAGCATCATACTCCTGGTGTCTCTCATATGAAATGGGGAACCATCCTCATTCGTCGCAAGGTGCAAGAAACTCACTTTTCCTTGCTCAAATAATAATACAGACACAGCTAACTTATAGATTATAGAGAGGTTTGTATATTTAATTTAAGATAGAGCATAAAGCTTTACAACCAGAATTCTTAAGAGACGTGTGATGAACTGATATTTTTGAGCATAAAAATAATGGCAGAAATTATATTAAGTTGCTTGGTAGATGATGAACACACAAGGGGATACAAAAGGTAGTGACTTGAGGCCACCAATCTCTAGGTTTAGGGACTTGAGGTCACCACTCTCCAAAGCCTAAGCTTTACCAAATTCTTAACATACCTCTCCTAACCTAATGTGCCCTTATTTATAACCATTCTACTACATCTATTTAATTTGTCTTCTACCTAATATTACTCACTACCTATTATGCCCTTCCCTTACACTTGATTCATTACAAGACGTTCGAGAGATCTCAACTCCCCCAGTTCCACCAAAAAAACACTCTCAAGATAGTTCTCTCTCCTTCCTCCCTTTCCTTTTATCTACACCAGCTTAACGTAGGACAAAAACAATTAAGATAAAGTAAACCAGACAAAAGTGGCTAGTATAAGACAAATGCCTTAATGAATAAGATCGTTGCTCTCCACTAAGGAAGGTGGTTCCTTGCCTCTGCCCGTTCAGTTGTTGCTGCAGCTTCTGTTTCCTTGATACCCTGCTTGGCTTGTCTCCTTACGTATGTACAGAGCACAGGTGCAGGTGGTGGGTGTGTTGCAATACTCCCTCCCAAACTTGTCCTCAAGGTGGAAGGATGGAAACGCAGTGTGATCATACGAGCTTCCTCCCACGTGGCTTCAAAATCTGACAGCCCCTTCCACTTCAACAGAACTTCCAAGACTTCCTCACCTTGCTTAGAGATAGTCCTCACTGCCTTCAATTCTTCTGGTTCCACGGCCATCTCAAGGTCTGGGGTCAGTTGTGCAGGGACACTCAGGGGGGTGAAATTGGTGCCCAAGGCAAGCTTTAATTGAGAGACATGAAAAAAAGGATGCAATTTGCACTCAGCTGGTAGCTGCAGCTTGTAAGCGACTTTACCCACTTTGCGAAGGACTTTGAAAGGCCCATAAAACCTAGCTGCAAGCTTCTCAAACGGCCTCCTTGCTAAGGACTTTTGGCGATAAGGTTGGAGTTTGAGATAAACCATGTCACCTTCTTCAAAGTTGACCTCCCTTCTCTTCCGGATTTCCACTTCCTTCATATGCTGTTGTGATCTAATCAGAGTCACCCTCAACTCTTCCAACATTAGGTCTCTCTCTTGTAAGATCTCTTCAATGCTTCCCACGGTAGTGTCCCCTTGGCTGAATCTGATTATAGGGGGTTGTTCCCTGCCGTATACCACCTTGAATGGGCTGACTTTGGTGGCACTATGAGGGGCTGTATTGTAAGACAGTTCGGCCCACGCAAGCCATTTAGCCCATCCCCTAGGTTGTTCCGAGGCAAAACACCTCAGGTAGGACTCCAGCCTTTTGTTCACCACCTCGGATTGGCCATCCGTTTGTGGGTGGTACGCGGTGCTGCGCTTGAGTGCAGTTCCCTGCAAGCGAAATAATTCTTTCAAGAAAATGCTTAAGAAGATTCTATCACGATCCGTCTGCTTTCACTCGAATTTGGTGGTAGCCGGATTTTAGGTCCAGCTTGGAGAACACCGTAGCTCCGTGTAGCTCATCTAATAACTCGTCGATGATGGGAATAAGGTACTTGTCGGGAATGGTCTCTCGGTTTAGGGCTCGATAATCCACACAAAACCGCCACGACCCATTTTTCTTCTTGACTAACAATACGGGGCTAGAAAAAGGACTGGTGAAGGGTTTGATGATGCCTGCCATTAAAATCTCTTTGATTAGCCTCTCAATTTCATCTTTCTGGAATTGCGGGTAGCGGTATGGGCGAACTCCAACCGGAGTGCTCCCCTCCTTTAACACAATAGCGTGCTCCCTGTTGCGTTGGGGAGGCAGCCCCATAGGCATATTAAACACCGATTCATACTCCTTGATTAACTCTTTCCACTCTCCTGTCACAGCCTTCCCTGTACTGCCACTCACCCCACTGTCACCTTTGATCACATTCAACTCCAGTAGCACTCCCCCACCTTCCTTCCTAATGGTTCTTATTATTGCTTTTAATGAGATTCGGGTACGAGAGAGGGACGGGTCTCCTCTCAGCGTAATTGTGCGACCTTCGGATTGAAATTGCATTACCTGTGATTTCCAGTTATTGCTCACTGTGCCCAGCTTCTCCAACCATTCAATACGCAAAATCAAGTCTGAATTTCCCAAGTTGAGTGGAAGAAAATTCTCTCACAATCACCTCCTTATTGAGTGCTACAACCACCCCTTCGCACACGCCGGTCCCCTTTATCGATTCTCTGTTGCCTAATGACACCCCGAAACCCCCCCGACTCCTTCACTGGTAACCCTAACTCCTCGACCGTTTTCAAAGAAATGAAATTATGGGTTGCGCCGGGATCTATCATAACCACCACCTCTCAACCTCCGATCAGACCCAAAAGCTTCATTGTTTTAGGGCTAGACAACCCGACCACTGAATTTAACATTACCTCCGTCGCCAATTCCTCGGCTGCCTCCACTGGTTCGTCCTCCCCAAGCTCGTTCTTCCACTCGCTGATTTCTCGTTTGTCAACCAGGATGACACTGAGCTCCTTCCGGCGGCAACGGTGGCCAATCTCCCACTTGCCGTCACATTTAAAACAAAGGCCCTTTGCCTTTTTCTCTTGAAGCTCCTTTTCGGTCAACCGCTTGAAACCTCCAGAAGGTCGAGAAGAGGAAGCTCCTTTTCAGTCAACCGCTTGAAACCTCCAGAAGGTCGAGAAGAGGAAGATGAGTAGTTGTAATTGACTGAAGCTTGTGAGCCGAAAGAGTTAGTGGCCATGCCTTTGTTGTAAGCAAGTGGGTTGGACTGATTGGGCCTACATTGTTTTTTTGTGTGTTGGAGTTTAGATCAGGGTTGGATCCGGATGCATAGGATCCGCTAGTACTTGACCCGCGACTAGGGGTGCTTATGAGCTCCACGAACTCGCGAGCTACTCGAACCCGACTCGGTCAAAGCTCGGTCAAAACTCGACTCGAATCAGCTCGACTCGAGCTCGAGATCGACTCGAAAATTTAACGAGTCGAGTCGAGCAACTTGATACTCGACTCGAAAAGCTCGAGAAGCTCGAATTATATATACATAATAAAACTGTTATAAAAATATAAATGTTTTATTTTATCATTTTTATTCATCATTTTATGTTTTTTAATTCTTTAATAAAAATATTTTTTTTCTTCCTAAAATGGATGAATAAGTTATTAAGGACAAAAAAAAAATCTAATTCGTCCATATGGATTACACTATTTGGCAGTCAAAATGTCTTCTACCGTTACTCCAACGTTGGTACATAAATAAGGGAGGAAAGAAGGAAATAAGTATATTCATTTTGTCCCACATGGGTAAACAAGTGAGGGAGGAAAGAAGAAAATGTTATATTAACTTTGTCCCACATTGGTAAATAAGTGAGGGAGGAAAGGGGAAAAGGGTTATAAGTATTACTCTTTGAGTATGAAAGTGTACAAATCACTTCCATTGGGCTTTCATTTGGGCTAATGGATATATTGATTTGGGGTATAAACTTACTTTTTATAAGATTTAAATTTGATTTAAGTTGAATTTAAGCTCAATTTTGGGTTTTCAAGTCGATTACGAGTCAAGTTTTAGCTCGAGTGCTTGTGTTTTTTAGCCGACTTCGAGTCGAGTTCAAGCCGAGTTCGAGCTTGAGTTTCGTTTTTGAGCTCGGCTTTGAGTTTTTGAGCTGATTTCGAGCCGATTTCGAGTCGAGTTCGAGCTCGGGTTTAGTTTTCGAGTTCGAGTCGAGTTTGAAAATTTTAAGCTCGCGAGTTTTCGAGTCGAGTCGAGTTTGACTAAGAGTTTTCGAGTTCGAACTCGAGCTTAGCCAAACTCGAGCTCGACTCGGCTCATTAGCATCCCTACCCGCGACCATATATTGAAAACGCGTCGGTTCGGTTCTGTCCCACTCCCCACCGCGATTAATCCCACTAACCCGGTTTCGCTCTTCGACCCTTACTGCGACCTCCATGGTTTGCTCCAAATCGAGCGGGTTCAATAACCTAACTTCAGCCTTAATCTCTTCCTTCAATTTATGAACTGGCCCATTAACAGACTTTCAGGGATGTCAGTTAAAGGGGAAGCCATCTCTATAAAAAATCGTCGGTACTCAAGAACGGTGGAGGTTTGTGTTGTCGCCAGCCATTGTTCGTGCAAGGAACCGGCGTTAAGCGGTCGGAACTGGTGCAATATCCGCGCCTTAAAGTCCAGCCACGATGACACCGGATTTCGCCCGTTCTCCCATTGATACCATTTGAGAGCATCACCTTCCATAGCCACCACCGCCGCATCGACCTTCTCATGCTCGCTCAGACGACACACAGTGAAGTATTTCTCACTCTTGAGGACCCACCCATCCGGGTCTTTGCCTTCGAACAACGGCATCTCCATTTTCCGGTATCTCCATCCCTTTCCCTTGTCAAACACCCGTCCATCATCGTCTTCCTCGTAGACTCCTCTTTTCTCGGAAGTTTCTGCTTCATCTTGCACTTGTATCATTACCGTTTGTTTTGGTGCCGCCGTTTTCTGCAGACCGGTCACCAACTCACGCATCTCCGCCTGGAACTTCTCCTGGTCTCTCTGCATAACCATCATCTGAGTGCTTTGCTCCTCCCGGTATCGATCGATTCTCCCCTCTAATCAAGCGGTAGCAGACTCTATTGTGGCCCTGTTTCCCTCAACCTCTTCGTCCCCCTTTGCTTGAAGTTTCTCGGCCAACGTTTTCTGGAACGCCGCTAAGCTCTCCGTTGGATGGTGTTTTCCATCCCTTCAAGCCTCCCTTCCACGCCTGACATTTGATGCCCGACATCTGACATCTGTCAGAGTTCCCTCAATGGTGTCTATCCTCTGAGAAGTCGAACTCACCATGTCTGACTGTCTTCCCTTCCCTGAAACGTCTGCTCTGATACCAAGTGCAAGAAACTCACTTTTCCTTGCTCAAATAATAATACAGACACATCTAACTCAATAGATTAAAGAGAGGTTTGTATATTTAATTTAAGATAGAGCATAAAGCTTTACAACCAAAAATTTTAAGAGACGTTCGAGAGGTCTCAACTCTCCCAGTTCCACCAAAAATACACTCTCAAGATAGTTCTCTCCCCTTCCTCCCTTTCCTTTTATTTACACCAGCTTAACATAGGACAAAAACAATTAAGATAAAGTAAACCAGACAAAAGTGGCTAGTATAAGACAAATGCCTTAATGAATAAGATCGTTGCTCTCCACTAAGGAAGGTGGTTCCTTGCCTCTGCCCGTTCAATTCAGTTGTTGTTGAAGCTTCTGTTTCCTTTCCTTGATACCCTGCTTGGCTTGTCTCCTCACGTATGTAATGAGCAAAGGTGCATGTGGTAGGTGTGTTGCACAAGGAGCATAGAATAAAGATATGTATCTTTAGAGAATCGGTCACAAGCATCCTTAAGAAGATTATGCCACAAAACTTTAAGGCCTAAAGTCCCTCAACATTACCAAGAATATATATGATGTGAAAGAACTACCAAGATAAGGACAAATTTATGTAGTAATCAAAAAATCGCATTGACAAATTTATCTAAAGCACCCTCTCCTCCCCAGTTACATGTATAAAACTTAGTATGTAGTTAGAAGAACAAAGTTGACTCTTACCGGATTCAGGGGTTTAAAATGTCAAGTTGCTTCATCATTCAGTTGCATGTGTGACGTATATTTCCTGTTTTCCCCATTTTTACTACTTATGGAATTATGGTCCCTACTTTTCGTTTTCTTTGGCCTTGTTCTAGCCCCAAGCCAAGACATAAGGTATCAGTTTATGTATAGAATAACATTTCAGAAGTTCTTTACTTATCAATCTGCTACGGCTAATACATGTATCAATCTGCTACTGCTAGTACATAGCACCATGTAGGCATGTAGCATAAGCTAAATTGGACTGGCATAAAGCAGTTTCAAAAAGCTTATTACATTATTGCAAAATGTATAAAAAATTGCTTGGAATTGGCTAAAGCTTAAGCCGAGTTCTGTTTATCATGATTGATCTAATTAACGAGATATACTAGTTCAGTGGTTCATTATGCTTGCTATAGCCTAGCCTGTAAATCATGCACACTACAACACAATGCAAAAGTCTGTATGAAAAGTGTTAACTGTGACCGCCCAAAATGTAATCGTACATTTAAAGGTTGAGGACCCTCATGATCCACCAGGTTACATGTACCAGTATTTAGTATTTGGTATGTTCTGCTGTGAAATTGACACACAATTTTGCTGATCGACACGTTTCAAAACGTTTGTGTTTACAAGAAGAACTCCAGCCTCAAAATATGCAAGAAAAATGGAGTTATAGAGTTCATAAGCTGCTGGTGGAAGTTCTCTACCTCTATCTGTTTATATAAAAAAGGATGGTTGTCAATTTTGTCATCAAGGGAAATGGGCCATAGTAATAATTTAGTAAATTTACTACTTTAAATTAAACTTTTCTTATAAAGCGTTTAAAAAGGTGATTACATCTAGATTATAAAGGAAAAACTTCATTGTCTCAGAATAAGGTGTTAAAAACTATTATGAATTCTCAAAAGTTTATCACATCATTTTAACTTTTTTATAGATTTTAATTACCTTTTACCCATTTCTGTTGAAATTATAATAGAGATGAGAGAATGTAGCAAAATTATACTAATATTTCATTCAATCGGAGTAATTAAGTTACATCAAAATACCTTTTATAGACTCAAAACATACTACATTGCTAGAATGTGGAATAACCCACTAACCCATTACTGCCCACTAATAATATTCATGTTCCTAAAATTAAGTACCACTAACACACTAATTTGAAACACTAAATCCAACACTCTCCCTTGCTTCAAATTTTCACAACCTTCACCTTTGACCTTGACCAAAACATCAATTATCAAACTCCATTAAAAGCTTGCCTCCTTCGTCGTTTGAAGCAAAAATTATTATGTTTTCTCCAACTTGTCAAGCACATTTAAATTGTTTCTGCCATAACCATAATTACCTTCATTCTATCAATTATTTGACGTACTTCTCGTCAAATTTCACATCTTGCCGACACTTCCATTTGTGATGCACGTCTCATCACTTTACACAATTTGTTGATGCACATTATCAACAACGCCATATTTTCAGAGCATCTCTCTCGGTACAAACTTGTGAAGAACTTCTCTTTACCCATGATGCACATAATCATCATCATGAACAAAAAAAATTCAACCACTCTTGCCATGGTTGTTTGCTCATTCATTTTTTCACTCATAAAACGGAAGATGGCCCAGCGATGGCCCAGCGATGGCTTACTTCTCATTATCTCTCTCGCCCCAATTTTTTTTAAGGATCTAACCTGGCTCTGATACCATGTTGAAATTATAATAGAAATGAGAGAGGGGAAAGAATGTAGCAAAATTATACTAATAGTTTCCTTATTCTTTTTTTGAAGTTTCCGTTGCACTATTTTTGGTCCTCCTATTACAACCTACAAATAGTATTTTCTATCATTTCACTCAAGAAAAAATTGATAGAAGTCCCTGTTTACCTTAGAGATATAAAGATAATGCCCATGGCACCGGACAATCCTATGCGTCTTGGTGTAATTTCCTATGAAATAAAATTGGCTAAATTGAACTTTGGTGGTGAGAATCAAGCTATCATATACCAAGAATTCTATTAACTACTACTACCCCGTTTCTAAATAGTTGCATCATTTTGACTTTTTGCTCTATTCACTTAACTTACTTTTACCATAATTTTCTACTCATAAATAAAAACAAATATTATTATGTAAAATGTTATTGGGTTTGTCTCAATATATATTTTAAGTATACGAACTTTTTATAACTTTTACTAATACATACTCCCTCTGTCCCTTAATACTCACCCCGCTTTCCTTATAAAGTCGCCCCTTAATACTCGTCTCGTTTCTATAAATGACATATTTTTACTAATATTATATCAATTCGCGCACTTAATCAAAGACCCACTTATATTCTTACTTTCTAAAATTACATTAAAAAATTCAACCCCACACCCATCCCTCAAAAATGTTTGACACATTTCCCACTAAATATATTAAAAAAAACACCACACTATCAACTACCACCTAATAAATTAATAAGTTAATTAAATTGCCTAAAACTCTGTGCCGGTCAACCGGGGAGAGTAGTAGGGGACGGAGGGAGTAATTATTAATATTGATGGTCAAAGTTATGCGTTGTCAAACATGAAAGTCAAAACAATGCTACTATTTTGAAACGGATGAAGTATTTAGTAGTATAAACTCTTGTGTCAAACGAGTATATGATAGTTCAAACTGGTTACAAAGGCCTAAAAAAACAAAGGCTTATATGTATTACATGCCAAAAAGTATGGGTCAAGTGAAATAAATAGAGAAATTGTGGAAATTTTTAGCAGGCTTTCCACTAATTATTTCCAAATGCTAAAATGATAATATTCAATTGGTTAAAGGATCGGATTCAGCTTGCATTTTCCTTCTGACCTTACTGGAGTATCTAGTCATATGCAATATCCAAATATCAAGAATCACCAGGCCGTCCAACAGTATAGAAGCACCTAACAAGTTAAAAACTGGAACTCTTCTAATGTTATGGACTATTGGTTATAAACTCACCGTTTGGATACACCATTGAGGCATTGAGCCATTCACTAATATTTAAGCACATAATTATTAGAACATTTTATAAAAGATAAATTTATTAAGTACTCCCTTCGTTTCAAATAAGTACAACACTTTCCTTTCTTCATAACTTTAACTAATATTTTATTCTTTCTCTCTCCTTCCACTTACCCCACTTGCTATTCTTTTATTATTTGTCTTTCCGCCCACTTACCCCACTACCTTTTGTTTTTATTTCTCTAGTCTCTATGTGTGAATAAAATATTATGTCAGTACCCACTTGTTCAATTAAACAAATTAAACCAACAAGTGCAATAAACACCGTGAAAAAGCAAATGTTGCACTTAATGTGAAACGAAAGGAGTAATAAACTCCGTGAAAAGGCAAATGTTGTACTTATTGTGAAATGGTGCTTTTTTTTGGTTAAGAATTATATAATTATTCGAATTAAATATTAAGTAATTTGTAACCAAATTAAAGCCAGAGATATGACAGTATGATTACACAATTCAACAGCAACAATCATAGTGGATGGTGCGAGCATAACTACATACCTACACTGTGAAACTACCACGCCTAGCAACTCTTCAAGCTGTTTTTCCATGTAATTTAGCTGCACATAGCAACCAAAAAAACCTCAAATTTTCAATGACAACTTAAAACCCAACTTTAACAGGTCATTAACTCCAGGAGTTAGCTGCCCACGAAATAATGACACTCCCAATTTTCCATGACAATTGTACAACTGATAAACCCTTAAGTCTTTAACAGGTTATATAACTCCGGGAATGTACACTAATAATTCAAGCCTCAAGCGAAACTAATAACACGAGATTTTCGAAAACTAACCGTTACAAGTAGTTCGTCTGATTGTTTGATCATTGTCTCTTCTACCAGGATGGGTGCAGTCTCTAACAGTAACTTTAAATCTACACTAGCCTAGAACAAAACACGGAGAGCATTGAAATGACTAACTGCTCAATTCACAAATACTTGTATCAGCATATAGAAGAAACAAAGTATAGAGATCTTATGAGAAAATATTAAAAGATAAAAATTAGAGTTAGATAGTAAGCAGGCAGTGTTTGTGGCATATCTTACGGGTTTCACTTTACGGACAATTAAACAAATAAAGCAAGCCATACACATCACTTTCCAGAATAACATTTAGCAGCATTTACAGAGAGTTGGCAGAAGTTTGCAACAGAACCACTAACTAGACCCTTTTTCATTTCTCTTACATCAGTTTCTTTCTCAGCATCTCTACTTTGATCAACCAATAATTCTCCCTTAGAAGAAGAAGATGTCTTGAGCTTCTTGCAACGGGGAGTAGTTGAATCCTCAGCAATTGGAGCTTTCCCACCAGAGATCTCCCTTCTTTTGGAATTCAAGCAGGAAATTACATGGCGAACACGAATAACAGGATCAAAAATCTGCATTTCAAATGTCAATTATATAAGACACGACTTTTAGAGACGTGATAAAATATTTTTTGATGAAGAATTGCTAAATTTGAGACCAAATAATGAGAATTAGGGAGGGATTTGTGTTTGACTTTTCTGGAAAATTAGAGTGATGATATATTATGCTCCAAACTACAGATACTAGAGGAGAAAGCAAAGGCCTAGAGGTGGGATAGGTCATTCAAAAAAATTCGGGTTAGTATCAGTTCCGGTGATGAGTTATTCAGTATACATGCATTTAAAATAGCATTTGTAAATACCCAAAAAAGTTACACGCTCTAAAGAACAACCCACAGAGCAATTAATCTATTAATCAAACACCAAAATCAACAACAAATATCACTAATTAATTAAACAAGTCTATTTAAACAACTCAATCATTCAATATTAACAAATTATAAGCAAAAAAGACAAACTTTGAAATACCCAACAAATCTGATCAAATTTAGAGTAAAATCATAATAGAAAAAGAAGAAGACAGAGAAAACTCATAGCCCAGTGAGGCAAGGGGGTGGCTCTACCAGTGATGATGAGCCAACCCCAACAATAACTAACCAAATTCTGAATGGCTGATCGGGCGGCGAATTTTATGGCTAATCACGGCCATAATTATACCCCTCCATGCTTTATCGGTTTAACTCTTTAATGATTTGTTATCCTCTATCAACCGAATGGATAAGTTAGATGAGTCATATATTAGGGGTTAATATATCTTTTATTTCCACTGTAGAAGAAAAAACTGCAAAATCCGATCCAATTTATCGTAATCGATTATCAAATAAATAAATAAACAACCAAATTCTGAAAAGAACCAATATGAATAGCAGCTCACAAAGGCAAACAGAAATATAACCAGTCAAAAACCCAACACTATCTCCCAAATCTTTGGCAATACTCAATCTTGCAACTTGCTTTTGATTTTAGTTCAAGAAATGGGATGAAACCATGAATTGAACTTATGAGATCGAGTCTCCTATTTTTTTATGGTTGAGTGGTCTGTTGTAAGCCTGTAAAATGACTAGTCGTAGGTTTGAATCCTATTTGGGAAGGGGCTGTTAAGGGTAGTAAGTGGTCTATTGACAATTCAATTTTAATGAAAAATTAATCAATACTATTAAATAGTTCAAGTCGGATATGATCAAGTAAACTTATGTTTGGGTCAAAGAAGAATTATCTCGTTTAGGGTATGGGTCAGTAATCATGTGAGGACTCATTACCAAGTCCAAACAAGGAACATGGACTTAGATTGGAACTGTAATGAGATATAGCGATATGGACATAGATTCAAACCGCATACCAATCTATCACAATATAAGAAACAATATTTAAAAGAAGAGCAATTCGATATGAGGCACTAAGATTTTTGTCTCCCTAAATGAAGCGTTTTAATGTCAAGGCGCTTTGATTAAAACAGTTGCTTTAATTTTGTAATATATTTCTGAAAGAAAGTATTTTACTTCATTCTAAAACTTTTAAAAAATAAAAATAAAAACTAAGTATGAACCTAAATATAGTAATATACTTTGGGGAAAGCAACAAATAAAAAGAGTTATATTGAGAAAAACTACAGGACATTGGATTTCGTGCTTTTACTGCTTGCCTGGGCATTTCTCTTTCCACAGGTTACCCAGTAAAGCAAATACCCTTGTTGACCAATCAATTGCTTTTCAATCATGTATAAACACTCTCCATTCTCCTCTCAGTTCCAGGCTTCCAACCAAGCATAACTACCAGAATGGATAGATAAAAAGAACTAAAGAAGAATCAGAGATTCAGAGGAGAGAATTGAAAAAAGGGAGAGGGGAACCCTTGGTGCCTCATAATGTCCGATCCTAATTCATTCATTATCATTCATTATCATTACCCCATTGCCTTAAAGAGGCTCCCGCAAGAAGCGGGGTAAGGGGGGGTCCGACGTACGCAACCTTACCCCTACAATTGCAAAGAGGTTGTTTCCAATTGACCCAAAAGCGATAACGGGACTACCACGGGACGACCGTCTTCTACTTCATGGGAAGGAAGCGAAGAGGTTTTAAGAGCCATTTTGATTTAGTCCATTATATCCCACTGCCAAAAGAACAAATGAATCTTTGGCTCCATCGGAAATGGACATTGTCCGATCCTAATTGTGGATGACAAATACACCTGCTCCAAAAAATGGATGAGAACCAGAAAAATGTGAAGCTGCTATATGAATGATGGATGACTGGGAGACAGATTAGGTGGGATGCTGGTGGTGGACCTTTATTCAGTCTATCACTTCAGTCTTGACGATCTACCATTCTGTACCTCTATACATAATGTTTTCACCCCGTTTGAAATTCTTCTCATTGTCCGCCCCGGTGCCATTTTGTCTCGCTTATGGTATGCAAAAGAGAGTTTCGACTGTTTTCCAGCAAAATTATGGTTCTAGTGATGCAGCAGCACAACGCTGTACAAAACATGACTTTGGTAGCTTCATTGTGATTTGGGTTGGTTGTAGAATTTTCATAAATTTTAACAGTGGAAGAAGATAAAAGTATCAGTAGATTTAATTTTGCTTGGCATCATGTCTCTATGTTATGTTGTCCTACTGTTTTCTTGGACTTCTGTTTTTCTTTTATTTTTAAGTTTGTATTTTTTATAGCTGCATTGGTTGATCTGCACCCTCCTCTTTGGTATCCTACCTCTCAAAATATGTGTGTCACATGTATACAAACATGAGTATGTGAACACTAATCAACACCTCATCTTTGTTATCCTGCCTCTCAAAATATGAGTGTATGTGCGCTTGTGCGTGTGTATGGATACATGTATACATTAAAGTGGGCATGTAAGAGCTTCTCCGCTCTCCAACAATAACTATCTCTTGGCCAACATTAGGACTCTTGAGAGTCTCTTGAGTAGCTCTTCCACGTAGTTCTTGGCCAAGACACCCCCAAGAATCGATTCTTGTTGAAAAGTGGACGAACTTTGTTTTTGAGAGGAAATTAACTATGAGGTTGAATAAATAAAGAATATTATGACTATATGAGGCATTAAATAGTAAAAAAAAAAAATATTGGAGAGCTCTTTTGAAGAAGCCACCAATGTTGGTGTTATTTGGAAGGGGTTTTTGAGAGTATCTTGTAGAGAGATGGTGGTAGAGAGAGGGCAAAGAACTAGTTGGAGAGCTCTCACCAATGTACATGCTCTAATAAGTACATATGCGTCTTTGGAAATTACAAATCTGTTTAGTCGGAAGGGCTTTCCATTGCAATGATCCCATGCTTGGTTTTACAAGGAGCGAGGAGCACCAAGGCGCAGGGGCTTAGGCCGCGACCTTTTCGCAAGCAATGCGCACAATTTTTTTATTTTTTTGTGGTATTTAAGTTTATGTAAAAATCAAAATAGTATTAATTGTTGTCACAAATGGGTAAAATAGTAATTACACTAAAATTATGAGCTAGAATTAGAGGAAAACAAATGAAAGGGGACTAGAGAAGGATCATATAACTTTTAGTCCCCGACTCTTTAATTTGATTCTTAAAAAAAGTGGGCCGCTTCTTATATAAAACATTTACTATAAAGTATTAAAAAAAAGGAGGGCCTTACATGACCTATCACTCTCTCATTCAAAGAGATAAAGAAAGGGGCGGGGGGGGGGAACATAATTTGGGGTTTTCTCTCCTCTTTTCATGGGAAACCATTAGTCACGTGGTTTTGGCTTTTTTTTACAAAAAACAATTACTACTTATCTGAGCCTTATATCATAAGGCGTTGGGCCTTGAGCCTGGGAAAGCCACATAAGGCACGCGCCTAGGCATGGCCAAGGCCCGTGTTTTAAACCTAAGTTCCTATGTACTCGTATTTGAAACAATTATATCTAGGAAAAGTGGTAATTCATTAGTAGAAGACAAAGATGCAAATGAAGAAGATATAGGAGGTACCTCATCAACCTCCTGTGTCAAAGCTCTAACACTCTTCCTCAATGAAGACTTCAACATTTCTCTTTTGAAATCAGGAATAACATTTTCTATGCTGTTACTGAATAAGGAAGAAATATGAGAACAACTATCTGTTCCTTTGCCATTCTCCGGTGTAACCGTTGATACTTTTACAGCTTCTTTAGTTATGGAAGAAATAGGCAGAAAACTCTCATCCCGCGTTAATAAATCTACTACTTCACACTTGTAGAAACCAAATAAATCTGGTCCTATCCTGTTCTGCTGGCCCTGATCTTCCAAATTCACTGAACCCTCCAGCATAATGAATAGAAGAACCCTGTGTTGATGTAAAACAATTTATGATCCGAGAAACGGGTCTTGAAGAAAAATTGAAGACTATTCATATTCTTAAAGACCAAAAACAACGGGAGCACTAGACTTCCACCTTTGATGAATATGAAGCTCACACACCTAAGAAAATGCCTACTTCAAAATTAACATTTAAATGTTGTAAAAAAAAAAACCATTCAACTCCTACAGTCCCACCCCAGAAGGCAGAAACTGAACAACTACCAGCCTTGTCCGTACTGAAATTGCAAAATGTGAATTTAGTATAAGCTGGACGCAGGCAAGAAGGTCGCCCGTCCTAGGTCCAGGAAGAAAAGGCCCATTTTCATAGTTTTCCGTGAAACTTCTTAAGGAATCAGGAATTTAAATCTGACTCCTGGTACGCTATCTTCTCATGAACAAAACCACAACCATCTACGTTTTCTCAAGCTCCACAATTTAAGTAAAAATAAACAAATTTACCCAAACTCTTATTCAATCAAACTCTTAAATTGTACTAGTACATATAGGCTCTGCTTGGCAATTAGATATTAGCTGGTTTGACTAGATATTAGTTGTTTCTATTAACTGGTTTGACTAGCTAGTTGAATTAGTTGTCACTTCCTCCGTTTTTTTTCTTAAAATGCATAACTTGCATGGGCCACAGTTTAGGAGGCTCATGCAAAATTATTATTTTATTATTATTATTATTATTATTATTATTATTATTATTATTATTATTATTATTATTATTGTAAATTATTATTATTATATGGTGCAAATAGGCAAGTAATAATTTACTTTTTGTAATAAAAAAATGTCAGGTACCATGATAGAGATAGCATGTGAGAGATAGTGATTTTTTTAAATTATTTAAGTGGAGACCATGAGAGATAAAAACAATAAAATATTTTGAGTGGGGATTAGTAGAAGAGAGAAAAATAATAAAATATGTAGAGTTACCAAATGTAGAAGTGATGCATTTAACAAAAACACCCATAAAAAACAAGTGATGCATTTATAAAAATAAAAATAAAAGACAGAGGGAGTAGTTGTTAGCTATTTAATGTGTAAAATGACCATAAGGATATTGACATAAGGTGATGTAGGTTTAGTAAGGGTTGTAATTTTAGACAATATAAGAGAAAGTTATCATTTTACACCAACTTCTTCAAACCTCTAATACAAAAAGCTCCTATGTTGAGCCTTTTTAAAATGAGTTTTTCATCCCAAAACTCTCTACCAAACTCCTTCTAACCAAACACTCCCATTACCTTTTTCAAATGGTCAAACCTCTAACTCATCTCAAAAAATATTTTTATCTTCAAATCTCTCATAAGTTCATAACCAAACACCCAGGTACATTATCTATCAAACTAAAGTATTTATGCCCTTAAATTATTTGTCTTTTCTACTATGTCCACTCTTCAAAAAAAAAAAACTAAATCAACCCCCAAAAAATACTCCAGTATTTAATCAAAAAACAAAGTGACAAAAGGATAATACTATGTATGATTTTTGAGTCAATTCTGAACTAGGTATAGACTAATTGGACATAAAACTCCTCAAAAAAAGGCTAATCAAAAACCAAAAAGAACATACTTAACAAGATATCAGCATTTGAAGCATCATACCATCCAAATCCATCCCCGCACTTATTGGATATATAAACACAAATAAATCCACGGAAAAATCCAAAAAATAGATACAAAGTAGAAAAGTGAAGAAAATCAATTACTCAATAGTACTCCCGATAGTACCTTACTAATGGTACTCCCGGACTAAAAGGCAACCAAACAAAAGTAAAAGGCACGCGAGCAAAAACACAAGTAACATATGAAACGAAATACAAATTTAGTAACATATGAAATGAAAAAAACATGAGATTCGGGACGAAACTATAAGTAGATTGAACTAAAATTAAAAGCATAATAACCCACGACATTTCATTACTTCACTTTCTCTCTCCTATCCCTTACTCCCTAAAGAAACGCCATTGTTGAACATTCAAAACCGTCATTGTTGAGTTTTCTCTCTCCTCTCCCCTTTCTCCCTCAAAGGTGAAGATATATTCAAACAAGCTGCAAAAATACAATTGAAGTTACAACTTTCTTTAAATTTTGTTTAAATTTTCACCTTCAATTATAAACCCTAAATTTTCAATAAATTTATAGTTGGTTTTTTCTATTTAATTGTAGTTCATCATCAAATGAGGATGATGAAGAACGTGAAAATCACAGTTCTACTCATAGTAGAGTATCATTTCTATCTTTTGCTTTTTTGATTTTTTTGGCATGAAATTCCATAAAAGTGACTTTTAATAATTAGAATATGACTTTTGAAAATCAGAGATAATATGTCACTCTCACAATGTTGGAGAAATGTAAGAAAAATCTGATACCATGACCATCTGATCATTATATGCTATTTTTTTCCTAATTTGCATGTTATTTTGTGATATAATTCATGAATTCATGTTACTTATTATACTTTCAATGTTATTATTTATATCTATGGTTTTGGAGTCATTTACAGACTATTTTGTTTCCTAATGTTCATGTTATTTTTTATTCTTTTAGTGTTATAGTTTATATATTGGGTTTTAGCATAACATCTATGCTTTCTGAAGTAAATTTCACGCGTGTTATTTTTCACAAACCGTATTTGTTATAGTTTATAAATATAGGGTTTTAGACTTTTAGCATAACATCTATGCTTTCTGAAGTAAATTTCACGCGTGTTATTTTTCACAAAACGTATTTGTTATGATGTAATGTAAGTTTTCATGTTATTTTTAACATATAGCGTTTTTTATGGAGTAACATATATTCATGTATAGGTTTTTATATCCTTATCAAGAGTGTTAATCTAAATTTAACTCCTATAATGTTTTAAAGTTGTCATGTTAAATTTAATGTCTACGGTTTTTTTAATAAGAATATAATGTTTTATATGCTATTTTTTATAAAGCTAATGATACTTTATTTTTACTTTTTGATCAAAAGCTATTTTATTTTTTCTTTTTGATCAAAAGCACAAAGAGCGTCGTTTTGACGCGGGAGTTTGGCGTTGGATAGGTCAGAGTGGAGGGAGATAATATACGTTGATGACTTGAGTTCACTTACATATCTTCCATTCCGACTCTCTTAGTTTTCATCTTGATTTTTTTTTCTTTTTTTTTCACAAAACCTTTTTCCTTTCCGTCTTTTCTTGGCTCCCTTTTATATGTTTTTTAAATGTACTTAATTTATTTATTTCTCCTGATTTTTATTTTTAATTCCTTGCATTTTAAATTTTACCTTTTTACTATCCCTTATGATATTTTTCTTTAATTTATTTATATATAATATATATATATATATATATATATATATATATATATATATATATATATATATATATATATATATATTATTCCTTGTTTATTCTTTTAACTTGCCGCTCTTTTCTTATTTAATTGGTCACAATGAAGATCTCCTATGTCGATTCATGTTAACCGATCCCAAATCATGTTGGGACTAGCGCGTTGTTGTTATTGATCAAAAGCACTGGGAACTTCGTTTTGACGCGGGAGTATCAAGAGGAAGGTACTCCCAGGATTCAGGGGCGGACCCAAGAATTATAAAATGGGGGTCCAAAATTAAATACAACTTCATTGCAAAAAAAATAATTAAAAGTCAACTATAAAAGTCAAAATTAAAAGTCAACTATAAATTTGAAACTCAAAATAATAAATTCTTTCATAAGATACAATAAAATTAATGAAAATATTAAAAATAAATTCACAAATTCAAAAATTCAATCACTAAAAATATATTCACAAATTCAAAAATTCACAATCACTACAAATAAATTCAATCAATTTTAAATAAATACAGTAATTCAATTAAATATTTAATAATCAAGTATTCAATAATTCACATAATATTTAATAATCAAGTATTCATTAATTCAAATAATCAAGTATTCAATAATTCCAATAATTCAATTAAATATTTAAATTCAATACTCAATAATCCAAACAATCATACACTACCAATTCATTCTATTGTATTATTAAAATCACTCAAAATCTCATTTACAAAAAAGAATAACCTAATTTAAATTGAACTATATAAATTAATTAATTGAAAAATTAAGAGTTGAGTGAGAGGACCGCAATTACCAAGAGCTGAAGAGTGAAGAGTAACCGGCGTTTGGGACTGTCGGAGTCTCGGAGACTTGGAGCCGCATCCACTGGTCCAGGCGGCAGGCGGCAGGCGTTCAGGCGGTGCCGCGGCCCGCGTAGCAGCAGCGACGCAGCGTAGAGCACGGCGGCAGGCAGGACGGCGGTGGCAGCAGTTTATTGCTGTGAGCCTGTGAGAGATTATTTTCAAAAATCCATTATTTGTGAATTGTGAGAGATTCTGAGATTCATGGAAAAGCTTGAGAAAATTGAAAAGTAAAACGGCAGTTGGTAAAGCAAGAAAGAGTTGGGTTTTAATTTATTTTTTCATTTAATAATTAATTAGTTTTGTGGTCCGGACGATGTTCCGATTGCTACTTTGAATAATTAAATTCGACATTCTTCTCAGCTTAATATTTGATCAAAATGCATGTAGTCCGTTAAAGTGAAAAGATTAATTAAGTTCATCATCTACACATGTGCATTACGTCATTTATCATGCCAAGTGATCTTTCAATTAGATCATCTCACAATTCGTCTAATTTATTTTCTAATGGAACTAAGTGCTTCAAATTAATAAATATCAAAATTAGATATATGCAGGGTATGTCTATTGTTGATGTTTATGAGACTTATAGTATCATGTTTAATTTGTTGTTTTCCTAATATTTTAATTATTATTTTATTCCAATACAGTTCATAAGAAATAAAGGTAACATAAAGAAATTGTTGTTTTCAACTTCACGTTATATGTATTTATAAGTTAAAGTACATGAATAAACACCAATTAGTGGTTGGTTAAGATGGTAATGAGAGTTAATCTCCAAACTTGAGGTCTTGTGTTCAAATCTTATTGTAATGATTTTTGTTGTCAATAACATCACACAACCTTGGTGAATGGATGATGTGGCGTAAATAGGAGAGTTATACGTGACACATAAACTTTTCTCGCAACGCCTTTTAATATATTAGTATAGAGATGAGTTTGGAAGTATTCAATTTGGGAACTAGGAAAAAGCCAAATTTATTAACTCTCTTTATTGTTTCACGTGATTTATTTTGATGCAGCAACTTTTGTGTAAGACCGCCTTATGGAAAGACCACTTTAATTGTTTAACTAATTGGTTCTATTGGTTAACTAATTATTTTCATTGTTTAACTAATTTGTTTCAGTACTTAACTAATTAGTTCAAGTGTTTAACTAATTGATTTCATTGCTTAACTTATATGACATCAAGGTAGTCTTTTGTGTAAGACCGCCTTATATAAAAGTTTGTATATTTCGAAAGATGGGAATCTCGTTCCACCTTTTCCTCTCTCATGTTATTGCTGACTTATTTGGGGGACCACAAATAAAAAAAATTATTAAATTACAAATTCTCTCTAATTTTTTTTTTAAAAATAATGGGGGTCCTTATGGACCCTGCCGGGTAACCATAGGTCCGCCCCTGCCAGGATTACCTTTGCGAAGCGAAAAGAAGCTATACACAACGAGAATAGCAGGGGTAGAGAAGGAGAGGTGGTTGGAAGTCCTCAAATTGAAAATCAACAATGGCAGAGGCGCCGCCGACCACGAGTTTTGATACAACTAAAAGGTGGTTGTTTTGTCGGAGGAAGGAGATGTAGAGAAGGTGTCTAATCAAATCCACATTAATTTACGATTCTTCATTATGTAACTAAGACGAGTAAGTTGATTGTGTTATTATTAGCATTTGCCTGAAAATAAATAAAAAGTTACTCCGTAGATTATATTCCATAGCCAATCAGCCCAACAAGAACCCGAATTGCGTGACAAGAAATTATTCATGAAACATAACACTAATTTCTAAACAAATTTAACTGTTCCAAATCAACATAATCGTCACAAATCAAAGAACCCTAAATAAATAAGACATTGAAATATCACTCGAAATTCAGCTCGTAATTAAGTAAAGCTGGGACAAAACCCCAAAAGTTCAACAGAAATATTCATATTGGAGCTAAAATTGTAGTAAATTTATACTTCGTACAAAGAAATGAATAAATTAAATCAAACAGATTGATCAAACAGAAATTTCATAGAGTTGTTAGAAAGAAATGGAAAAGGAAAGAAGAGAATTGAAGAGGAAAAGTACCTGAACCACGAACTAAATTGCCGGAGAAAGGAGACTGAGGGGATGAACGCAGATCTCGCGGATGGAGAAATGGTGTGCGTGAGTGGGTCCTTTGGGGTGACTCTGCCTGTATCGGCTGTATCTGTATGCGTTTAAATATGAAGTGAACTTAGTACAGAACTAGTATAGTACGTGTGCGATGCACGATTTATAATCTAAATATAAATTATTATGAAATCTTGTAGAAATTATGATCAATATAAAGTTGATATTCTTCAAATAAAAAAATTAATAATTGGATAAATTTGTTATTGCTCATTCGGTGTCTTGCTTATTAAAATAATTAAAACAAATAAAGGTACATAGATAAAATTATTTTCATTCTCATTCACCACTTGTGTCAAGCATAAAGTTATCTCACCCGCCTTTCACTTCGTTATTAATACTCACTTAATACTCGCACAATCACTCATCAACCTGGTTACCCGATCACTTAGCAGCTATCTAGACCAAGTACTTTATTGAGCTAGAGATGACTTTGAGGGGGGGGCAAGACCTGCACACCAGCACCCACCTACGATTCTCATCTTCATCCCATCCATCCACGATAAGAAAGATACACACCCCTCCCAACCCCATCTAGAGAGGTACAAAAAAATTCATCACCTCTTCATCACCCCGTCCCCGTGTATCTACACCAACCCCTAGACTCGACTTTTTTTTTTTGGTAAGGGAATTTTGAATTTTAAAACTCTATTATACAGCCTCTGAAAACCCGTTTGTCTGATTAGAGTTACTGAGTAAATAAACAAAACATTATAAAGTTAGATGAAAAATTAGCGGCTCAGACTGTACACATCGCCCCCTTCACCTGCGACAAATACATTTTTTGACCCCATTACCCAATAAACTTTCGTCCATCGCCGCCCACTTGGGGCAGATGCATAAGCAGATCTCCTAAAAAACCTGCCCACTAACAATCTGACATCCCTATATTCGATAAATAATCCAAATTTCCTTTCAAATAAATTTTAAATATATGGACTTAAGTTTATTACGAAGTTTCAAAATTGATTTTATTAGTTATAATATTGAAAAAATATACTATTTATGGGTAGTACTCCGTATATATAATTGCTACAAAATAAACATAAGTTAGGAAAAAGATATGCGTATACTCCGTATGTAATATAAAAATTTTGCTCCTTAATTAAGATTCTAATTTTTTTTTTCTTTAACTATTTTTTTAGTGAGATTAGTCATTATGTTATATAGGAATTTTTTAATATAATATTTTAATTAAAAGAAAGGCGAATCAATGAGTGACATTTGTCATCACCACATTGATTTCCTCTCTTTTAATATACTATGTATTATATAGATATAGATATATTGCTTATAAAAAAGTACAATCAATTGCGGTTATAATTATCGAATTTAGTTATTAAAATAGTATAGAGTACTATATTAAGATTTGTATACACTCTTTTTTCTAATTATGTAAGTACAAATTATTATACTACATGCGCTTACATTTTTATAATGGTTTAACGTTTTTAAAAAAAGGTAATCTTATATTTTTAGATTTGTTACCAAACTAGAGAAAGGTAGTTTATAAGATATTCTCCATGTATATAACGAAATCTTAAAGTTAACAAAATAATTACACAATCAATTTACAAATTATATATTTTTTTAAGTATATGTAAATCTCGGCCCTATTTTTGGGAAGTTAATCACAATTTATGTGATATTATTGGTATTTGAAAATTTTGTTGCTTTAATTTTTTTTATTAAATTTAATTATCTATATTAAAAGAGAGGTCAATAAATGAGTGACACTTGTCATCACCACATTGATTTACTCTCTTTTAGTATATTATATACTAGTATAGTACCCGTGCGATGCACGATTTATAATCTAAATATAAATTATTATGAAATCTTGTAGAAATTATGATCAATATAAAGTTGATATTCTTCAAATAAAAAATAATTAATAATTGGATAAATTTGTTATTGCTCATTCGGTGTCTTGCTTATTAAAATAATTAAAACAAATAAAGGTACATAGATAAAATTATTTTCATTCTCATTCACCACTTGTGTCAAGCATAAAGTTATCTCACCCGCTTTTCACTTCGTTATTAATACTCGCACAATCACTCATCAACCTGGTTACCCGATCACTTAACAGCTATCTAGACCAAGTACTGTATTGAGCTAGAGATGACTTTGAGGGGGGGCAAGACCTGCACACCAGCACCCACCTACGATTCTCATCTTCATCCCATCCATCCACGATAAGAAAGATACCCTCCCCTCCCAACCCCATCTCGAGAGGTACAAAATAAAGTTCATCACCTCTTCATCATCCCATCCCCGTGTATCTACACCAACCCCTAAACTCGACTTTTTTTTTGGTAAGGGAATTTTGAATTTTAAAACTCTATTATACAGACTCTGAAAACCCATCTGTCTGATTAGAGTTACTGAGTAAATAAACAAAACATTATAAAGTTAGATGAAAGATTAGCGGCTCAGACTGTACAATCTGAAATCCATCATCGCCCCCTTCACCCGCGACAAATACATTTTTTGACCCCATTACCCAATAAACTTTCGTCCATTGCCGCCCACTTGGGGCTGATGCACAAGGAGATCTCCCAAAAAACCTGCCCACTAACAATTTGACATCCCTATATTCGATAAATAATCCAAATTTCCTTTCAAATAAAATTTAAATATATGGACTTAAGTTTATTACGAAGTTTCAAATTTGATTTTATTAGTTATAATATTGAAAAAATTATAATATTTATGGGTAGTACTCCGTATATATAATTGCTACAAAATAAACATAAGTTAGGAAAACGATATGCGTATACTCCGTATGTAATATAAAATTTTTGCTCCTTAATTAAGATTCTAATATTTTTTTTCTTTAACTATTTTTTTAGTGAGATTAGTCATTATGTTATATAGGAATTTTTTAATATAATATTTTAATTAAAAGAGAGGCGAATCAATGAGTGACATTTGTCATCACCACATTGATTTCCTCTCTTTTAATATACTATGTATTATATAGATATAGATATATTGCGTATAAAATAGTACAATCAATTGCGGTTATAATTATCAAATTTAGCTGTTAAAATAGTATAGAGTACTATATTAAGATTTGTATACACTCTTTTTTCTAATTATGTAAGTACAAATTATTAGACTACATGCGCTTACAATTTTATAATGGTTTAACGTTTAAAAAAAAAAGGTAATCTTATATTTTTAGATTTGTTACCAAACTATAGAAAAGGTAGTTTATAAGATATTCTCCATATATATAACGAAATCTTAAAGTTAACAAAATAATTACACAATCAATTTACAAATTATATATATTTTTAAGTATATGTAAATCTCGGCCCTATTTTTGGGAAGTTAATCACAAATTATGTGATATTATTGGTATTTGAAAATTTTGTTGCTTTAATTTTTTTATTAAATTTAATTATCTATATTAAAAGAGAGGTCAATCAATAAGTGACACTTGTCATCACCACATTGATTTCTTCTCTTTTATTATATTATATAGATATATAGATAGATTATACTTCCTCCATTTTCATTTAAATAACACAATTCCATTTTTAGTAAGTTTTGTAATTTAAATACCCTATTTTCCCCTTACATAAACAACATTGATTTCTGCAACAACCCCTCACTACTATACTTAAATAAAATTAATTACACCTAACCCATCCACCCTCCCTATTTATTATCAAAACCACATTCACCTTACCCATCCACCCTCTCGCATCAGATTTCAATCAAAAAAAAAAGAGAAGTTTTCTTTTTCTTTTTCTTCTCCATTCTTCGTGTTCTCTGTTCTTCGTGTTCTCCGTCTTCAACCCAAACCCTAAAAATCTCCATCTCCGTCTTCAACCCAAACCCTAAAAATCTCCATCTCCGTCTTCAATCCAAACCCTAAAAATCTCCCTCTCTTTTGTAAAATCCTCCTCTCCCTTCCTTTAGGTTTGTATTCCTCCTTTAAATTTCCTAAAATTTTGCAAAGATCTTTCGTATTCTTCCTGTAAATTTCGTGATTTCCGCCCCTTTGAATCTCTTTCTAGGTTTTTTCCAGATCCGTAGTTGCTATGTTTGATGGGAGGAATACTTATTCGATCTCATTTGAGGAGCTTATACCCCTCACTTATTCATGGGAGGACGATACGGAGTTTAAAGATCTCATAGTAGGGCCAATTATCTCATGATTTTTGAGTTTCGAGTTTCTAAACACTGCTAATCAGTTCAGCTACGCAAACCCTCGTGCTTGGCTTGAATCTGGTGATGTTCCTTGTTTGTATCATCCCTCTTATCACAGATCCGAAAATGTGGAATATGGTTTTACAACTCCAACAAAGAAGGGAACAACAAGTGAGAGATATGGAGATCTCTCGTTTTCTCCGTCACAAATGTCACAAGACCCCCGTGCTTGGCTTGAATCTGGTAATGTTCCGTGTCTCTATCACTCTAATTTTCTTGTTCATGATGGCGTTCTTGATCCTAAGCCAATTTTGCCTCTTGATTCTCATGTCGGTGATGAACAAATTGTCCCTGAAACGCCGGAGGAAATGCCAGTTAGACTAGAGAACACATTTGTTGGGTACAAGAAAACAAGGAGAAGACTATTAGAATCTCCATCAAAATCGGGTGTCAAAAAACCTAAAATTGGGTGATATCAATGGTCATCTCCAGGTTTGCTATTGTTTTTCTCTCACTCTTCTATTTTCACCTTTAATTTCACCTTCTGGTGGATATGATATGGTCATTTAATTCTTTTTCCAATGAGTATGATATGGTCATTTAATTCTTTATCTGCTCATTTGAATGGTTTTTTTTGTGTGTGGGGGGGGGGGGGGTGTTTGACACGGGATAAAATTTTGATAAATTGGTATCTTACAATTGTTATTGTGATAGTTTATAATCAGGCCAACATAATTTGTGTTTAGTTGATTTGCTAAAAAGTTGATAATCAGGCTAGCATATTAATTCATACCTGAAATGTTGTTTCTTGGATAAAATTGGTTGATAATTTAGCACTTTGATGGATGCTGAGTGTTGTCCTATTGAGCTTTAGGTTTTTGAACATGCATTAGCTTGGATTAAAGTTACTGAGGTTTCCTATTAGAGCATACGGTTCTTTAGAACAATTAGAGAAGTTGACAAAGTTGCCGGCTAATATATTATTATACTACCTGTGTCCATGTATCAAACCAGGAGATAAATTCAGAGGCAGAGAGGTCATTTTGATAATGTAACATATTATTCTAGCTATAGCTTAACTTCTAATCTAATAACCATTATGTATTAAGGTTAAATTAGCTTTACAATTCTTCTTCAGGGCTCAAAATTGTAATTTTCACAATTTGATTTTCATTTCTTAACATGTCTCAGTCAGTCCAAACTGATGATTTAAGAAAATATAGAGACAGAAGGCGCACAGTTAAAGTAGCACTGCAACAAAGATGTCAACCATTTACATTGGAATGGCTTTCTAGTTTCATTAAAAACAAAATAAATAAATTTAAGATGCATCTTGCATTCCACATCTCTCCAGTTCAGTGCAATAATGCATCTTGCAAAACAAGCAATTTGAATAACGCAAAAACAAAATCAGTTAACACACAGTATCCCAACAACCCTTGTGCTAACATGTGTCATGTTAGCTGGGATAAGTTTTGCTAGACCAATATCTAAAAATTTGACTGTCAGATCTTTGTCAAGGAGGATATTACTAGCTTTAATATCTCCATGTATGATATGAGGACGGACTTCTTCATGAGTGAACTGGTGTAGTGATTATCTAACTGGTTACTGGTGTAGTGTTTAAGTCTTTATTATTTGTAATTTCTTTTTTGGTGATGACGATGCAAGATTTTATATTGAGTTGAAAGAAACGCGATCAATCAAATTAAGTACTTGGCTCATAAACTGCGTCTTTTAGTTAAGTGATGGTGAATTCTTATTTTGACAAAGGAAACTCATGCTATGGATTATAGAAGTGATTTATTTTAAATTGTGCCCGATACTCGTATTTCTAATAACAGTCATGCCTTATGACGCTGAATGCTAATAGCCTAATATACTGCAATATGTGATATTCTGCCTAAACACAATAGGGACCAGTATTTTATCTCTAACATGATTGGTGAGACATTGCTGTAAATAATGAGTGAACATATTACTTTTGGATTTAAGTAAACATTGTATAAAAATCACAAAGACATAGAAGACATGTGTCTATTAATCAAAGTAGTCATTACTTATAAATCAAAATTTTCCACAAAAAGGTATAGCATGTGTCTAGTTAATCCCATCCCAATTTGTACCGCATATACAAAAGTTGTTGCCTTACCTAACTTTTACACTTATAAACTACGTGTCTGAATAATACTACATCAATACTACACCAGTTAGCAGAATTAGGCTAATACACTTCCAAAATAAACTTCCTAACATCCCAAAATGTGTGCAGTGACTGTTAATTTGTATCTTCTATATCAATTTCATAGTTATATCCCCTGGTGCTGCCACCAAAACCCTCATTTAAAAAGTCAACGGTCTCATCTATGATATGTTGTTGGATTTGAATATCGGTAGGCAACAAACCAAGTATTTCTAGTCTCTTCTTGCCTTGATTTGGACTCTTGTAGTTGTTCCCTCCCTTCTGTTTCAGTATTTCAACCATCACATATTGTAGTTGTAGCCATGTGTGGTTTAGACTCTTAGGATCATACTCCATGTAAGCACCGTTCACTGATTAAACCAACTCCGTGACCTCTTTTGGGAATTTTTGGTGTTGTAGTGACTGTATGTTCCTAAAGAATCCCAAGTCCAAAACATTTAGATTAGGAGATTGTGCTGGCTGCCAGATTAAGTGAATGTCAAACCCATATTTATTTGCTTCCTCTAAAAATTCAGCATCGTTGGGAAAAATATGTGGCCTTGCATTATCTTGTTGTATCCAAATCGTTTTACATGCATTGGCCGACCATTTAGCCCTGATTATTGGTAGAAATTCGTCGATCATTTTCCTTCTAATGACAGGATTGGTTATTGATGGTGTTGCTTTGGTCTCGATAGTCCCCCTTTCTCTATTTTTACTTGATCTGATGGCTGCAACTTCATATGTGAATGCCCAAATCCCTAACTTCCCATCCCATATAACTTCTCCACTACTAGCCATTATTGGTCTTGCTACTCCTGATAAGAACATCACCTTTTCTGTGTAGTTCTTTCTTTGAATATGTCGGCAAGGTTCTTCTTCACCTGCCAGTAGATAATACTGTTGCGTGTTCTTGTTCATAAAGAACCACTTTTCATCAATATGCACAAAATTTCTAAGTGACATGAATGTTGATTGTTGTGTGACTGTTCTTGGAAGGGTGAGACCCAAAATCCATTTCAATCTAGTGATTTTGGGTGTTGCTGAAACTGTTGGCTTGATAGAGTTCGTATGTGATCTGATAATCCTCTTTTTAAAAAATTTATACACCATCGAAGGGCTGTATTCTAGTGCTGATGCAAAACTTCTAATGATGGTTCTTGCTTTTTGACTTATTTGCATCATGATTTCAGTGTCAAAGTCTCTCGGTTTTCTCCCCACCTTCCCTGTTTTTTTATTCTTCACATCAATCAAAACTAGACCTAGCTTCCCTTGTTCTCTCACATTTTCCCACATCCTACTAACTGTAGATCTGCTTATGTTGAACTCATCTTGTAGTTGTTGGCTTACTCCTGTTGGTAATCTCTCCTAGTCTCTCGATAATACCAACAACCTTTGTGCTAGATGAGTTCGTCCTTTGTTATCTTGTTCATGTCTTTTTTTAGTTAAGATGGAATTAACATGAAAACCACTTTCAGTTTGTTGATTATCATGCACATCAGTTTCATTTTCAGTTTGTTGATTATCATGCATATAAGTTTCTTCACTATCACTATCACTTTCACTTTCAGGTTCGCTTAAGTACCATACCTCGTTATCTTCACAGTCAGCATCATGCTCGTCAACCATAGCAGAAAATTCAAGGTCTTCAAGCTCTTCAGCAGAAAACTCAGCAAGGGGATCCCATATAGCAGTAGCAGCAACAACAACAATTAACTCTTTCTTCCACGAGATGCGCATACTCCATGAAGTTGCTTTCAGCATCTTGGCTTTCCAAATTCAAGTCGAACAAGTGCATGTGTGTGCTATGCGTGAAATTATGAAGTGTAGTAGCAGTGAAGTATTTTTTTTGTAGTTGTAAATGGTGGGAGTTTTGTTGATGCTGCTGTGTTTTTATAAGAGTCTATGGCAAAAAAGTTCTCCAAATTTTGAATTTTAAAGTTTGCCCCCCTTTTCAAATTTTCATTAAATGTTTGGAGGGAAAACCAATTCTGTTTTCATTTTCCCTCCTTATGTAGTACTGTACCCGGTTAATTAAAGGGAAGGGTCCCCACTTGGTTTTTGGAATACCCCATTTCTTTTGACATTAGTTAAAGTATATCACATGGGCTGCCTTACCTTTTTGCACTCTCTCATTTTCTTAATATCTGTGCCTATTTACATTGTGTCAATTAATTAAGAACAGAGGATGTATAAAAAAACTTAAATTTTTTTATTATTACAACTAATCACAACAAAAACACTTGCAGGTCAGTCGGGGAAAATTAATAACTTCCAGTGTTACAAAAGCATATGGCTAACAAAGAGAGAGTGAACTTCTCCAATCTTCATGAATCATTCCTCTAAGTTCATAAGCATACATCAGAGTCAAAATATTAGGACCTGCTCATTTGTCAATTTCAAAGTTACCCTTTTTTTCCAAAGGGTAGCATAGCTCAGTATTTTGTGCATCTTCAATGGCTCCAACTGACCCATTAGAATGAGATCCCAAAACTGCACCAGAAAAAGACCACTCGTTTCAAAAGGACAGCTGACCAAACATTAGCTCCACAGAAAAGCATAAATAGCACAACATTGACGCAAACTATAAAAGAAATAATAAAAAAGAAGACGAAAAGACTTTCACCTAAATGATTCAGAGCCTTGTTTGAGGAATCAGGAAGAGGAGGACAGCAAATGAGGGGCAGCGTGCTTTTGGAAATATTTTTCACACTCCTATCGCCCTGGTACAATTTTTTTTCATAGAAATATAAATAAGTGCAATATAATACAGTAGTCATGTTAGACGTTTATGCTTGGTAAAGTACATATGAAAGTGGCAATATCAAATTTCAAATATAAACAAAGACAAGAATAATAACAATGCTTGTATGTCCACTCTACGTGCCACGACCCTAGGATCATCTAGGTCAGGCTGAATCACCCAACAAACTCTATATACACTAAAATTAGATAACATATTAAACCAAAATTCTACCAGCAACAACTACATACGTGAGACTCACATTTAGTTACAGAACAACATAATTCTCGATTGAAAGTAGAAAAAAACAGGAAACCCTATTTAAGGAAATACATCCAAATTTGGAGTTCCACCTCATAATTGGCTAATTGAGCAAAAATAAAAAAACCATGATTACCCAACATGCCTAAACTAAAATCAGACTCTCCAAGGAACTCGAATTGGTTTTCTAAAATTATTTTTTAGAGTATCGAAATTATTACTCCATATGAAATTACCATCAATTTGAACAAAAGAGGGCAGAAATTTCCCATGAAAATAATAGAATTAGGGAAAAATAAAACAAAATTGAGAGTACCTTTTTCTCTCCTTAATCATTTACTTCTTTTTAATCTTAATCTTAACCTTAACAAAATAGATTTATCGTCTTCTTAATCTTTTTTTGTTCCCACGCTTACTCACCTTTGACCAAAAGCTTCCTACAATAGATGAATAGCAAAAGTTTCATACAATCTGAAAATTCATATTAGATAGAATCAAGAAGATACCACAATTAATGATCAAAATCAACGATGAATGTATCGAGGAAGAGAATTTCACCTTCCCTTCTGATGAAGCAAATTCAACGACAGGTGGAGAAGGAAGCGATCTTCTATAAACACCAGCAACTTCATAAAAGTAGTACTTTTTTAGTTGAGCAACATAAAATTTAGGATTAATCTCTAACTACTCAATTCTTTCTTACAGAGTAATATGAAAACCGAAATCTACCATTCCAATTCTAAAGGTAGATATCTTCCTTGAACCTAAGAGGGTACCAAAACTAATACCGGTAATATTCAAATTCAAATCCAAACCTCGACGTCTCACAAACCCAACAATCGTCTATGTAATTCTCATAACCAATTTAAGAAACCTTTAACTCTACAACATCAATTATTGTTCAATTATGGAAATCTGAAATCAATAATCCGAAACAAAAAATGAAGGAGACTAAAACCCAAATCGGATCAAACAACTAACCTCATACATAAGGCAATTTTTCGGAAGAAGTTTAGCAACTTCAACTGGAAGAACTGCATGCCTATAAATAATCACAAAATGAAATAAATTATCAACATCTAATTAAAAATCCTAATATAATCAAAACAAAAAGAAATTTATTATTCAAATTCAAAATACATACCTGTATTCGTAAGTGTCATCAAAGTACTTCTCAGGATACTGGATCTTACCCATTTTCTTCTTCAATCTGTAGACACCTACTTTTGTCCCCGTTCCCGCAAGGGAAAGGTTCGATGATGAAAGCATAAAAACTCCACTTGACAACGCATCTCCTATAAAATAAACGAATCTCGATTCCCCATTTCATTTCACCCGAAACCTGCTATTTATGGAAACCTGCTAAAAATAGTAACTACCGTAACGGGTAGTTGTTAAAAGTGGCAAATCATAAAAGATAGAAACCTGTCAGAATTAGGTGTTGCATTCCAACATAAATCCTAAATGAGATAGAAAACTGCGAGAATCCTATTCCTAATAGGATTCGGAAATAAGAGTTACGTATTAATTAAAATCCTAACGAACCTAGAGTTCGTAACGGGCCCAGACGCATTCCGTCACAAAATTGATACGCGCTAAAAGACTCGAGTTAATCTCAAACTCTACGGATTTTAGGAATCCGAATCTGACTAAGCAAAACTGCCCAGACCCTATTTTCAACGCCTGGCTCTGGGCGCCGAAATCTTCGGCGCCCAGGCCTGGACGTTGAAAATACCTGGGTACGTCTCTTTTCCTAATTCTTTGTGGATTAGAACTCTGCAATTCTATCTTTCCACGAACTCTTCCCTATAAATAGACCCCTAGTTTCGACGTGAAACACACAACAACACATAATATATTCTGAGTATTGACTCTAACCCTTAGCCTAAGCCTCTCGCTGCGAAACTATTCACGCGTTCTGTCGCAATCGATCCATAAATCGAACAGAACGTATCCTGTCCCATAACTGAGATTCGTTAAATAAAAAGGAGAAATAACAAAGTCAAAGTGGTTAGTTTTCTGAGAACCGTGACGCACCTCTTAAGGGTGCGTCGTAATGTGTCCCTTTTCGATGATTTAACTGCTTTCCTCGCCCTTTTTATGAACTGTTAAACTAACCTAATTTGAATGTTCTATCACGCCTAACAAATATAATAGTTTTGGGAAATCGGATTATCATGCTAGGTCCCTTAATACTATTTAAATCAGATAATCACGATCGAATTATTATTATATGTTGCATATCGCTAAAATCAATTCAGATTAGTTTAATAGTTAATGCATGTCCCTTCAATTATTTATGCTGAGCTGGTAAGGATATCCTGCGTCTGGAGTTATCGACGAGCGAATTACTCCTCTCGGTAGTTACAGTCCCCCGAACCCTCAATCTCTACCTTGCGGGTGTATATTGAGAGATCCCCACACCAGGGATCACAAGGGAACCTACGGCCATCGTGGTCAAACATAATTGCACTCCCTTTATGTCACGATAACCAGGTTTTGTCAGTTTTTCTCATTGTCGTTAAAAACTGAATGACGACTCCTATATTACTAGTCAATTGGGTGTATACTCACAGGAAATCCAATTACACTTGATTGAATAAAAAGAATCGTCACACCCACGAGGGACAAGGTCACGTATTAGCCTCGCGCTTTTTCGACCCCCTCACAGTGGCGACTCCACTGGGGATAGTGAAGGAAATACTCGTGCTTGTAGGTAATCAAAATAGCCGAAGGGTGAAACGATCCTACCCCGCGTTTATTTCCCCATCAAGTTGGGACGACCTGAAAATCAGCATATTAATGTGAACAGGCAGAACATCATAACGAATCTCGGCTCCCTCGGGAGTTGGGACTAAGGATTACCTTTTTTCGCCAATAGGGGGGTGCATACGCCGCGCATGTTTCCCACTCGGTACTTGTGCAGGTAGTACACCTATCCCGAACCCAATCGCTTGCCCATTAGGTCCCTCTCGCCTGCCTGCCCCCTTGGCTTGCACTTGCGAGTTGGCCTCTTGAGCGAAATTCGTCTGTTGAAGACACTACCTCGACCGGGGCATGTGTTGGATTTACGATAGAAGCGGTACCAAGCCAGGCGCAAATACTACCCATAGAAGCCTATCATAAACTACGTGGCATATTTAATTTTCAAATCCATGTTTGTAATGTAGTTATGTGTAGCGAAATATGTGATTGTGTGTGACAATTTATCCTAGAAAACCAATGATCTTAAAAATTGCCCAAACATTCATAGACTAATTTGCCAAAGAGTTATACCGAAACACGTTTTCCGCAAACCCGAATGATCGCCACAAAATAAGCGACGCTCGGGATGGCCTGTAACGAATCCCACAAACGCTGTTACGCGTAAAGGACGTTATTAGGAAAGCACGCAAATCGAAGTCGCATAAACAGAAAACAGAAAACGAGAACCAGCCAGGGACGCATTTTCAACGCCCCTGGCTGGGCGCCAAAATTTCTCACGCCCACTGCTGGGCGCTGAAGTTGCTGCTTGGCTTTCTGGTCAGGCGCAGCAGCCTCGGTGCCCAAGCAAAAAGAAAGTACGTAGCACAAAAAATGCTCATCAAAAGAATTGATACGAGGGAGTAAGAAAAGCACTCGATTTCAAAAGGCGACTCGCGAAAAATTAATAACTCCTTGTGTCGTCGTTAGGCCTCCTACGACGGCAATGCTCGACACCAAAACCGAACATGCTAACAACTATGAATGTCACACGGGCAAGTGTTTCGAAAATCCAAAGAACGACCAAAATAAAAAAACCCCCAAAAAGTGTACCGACAGAAGAAAGAGCGAAAAGAAAACACCAATTTAGAGAGTCGAAGTCTAGACTAAGTAATGCTTGAAACTTTGGGAACCTAAACTTTAGCTTATCCTATGCCTAGGACTGGTCCTGCCACTTGGTGCCGATCAGGGAATCAACGGCTAGTGCGTCTCGAAGATACATCACCAACACCAGGTCTAGTAACTCCAAGCTCCGTCCGTCGTCCCTCATTTCAAGGATCTCCGCTACCCCAACCTCGATTCGCACCTCCAAACATGTCCATCGAAGATTTGCAAGACCAGATGGTCCAAATGACCCAACTCATGGGCCAACTGAAAATGGAAAACGAAGCCTTAGCGGCTGCGCAAGCCAAAAATGACCTCGAAAACGAGAAGAGGATCGAAAAAATGGTCCTACAGCAAACCATGGGGAGCAAATACTTCTCCCTCGAGCCTGAACCTTTTTCTGGCAAATTACCAGAAAAGTTCAGTTCATCTGACTTACCAAAATTCAAGGCCACGGACAACCCCCGTGATCATCTACTGAGCTTTGTGAATACCATGAACTTGAAAGGCGTGGACAAGTCCATGTACTTACCTGCCTTTCCTTTGTCCTTGGAACCTGTGCCGCTCAAATGGTACTATCACCAGGACCCTAAGCTCTTCCCCACTTGGGAAGACTTTGTCAATGTCTTCATCAAGCAATACTCATCGAACATGGATTTCCAAGTCACCATGCGCGAGCTGGAAGTTCTCTTCCAAAAGAAAAATGAGGGTTTCACAACCTACTTTGCTAGATGGAGGGACCAGGCGGCCCAGCTAATCAATAGGCCTCCCGAAGCAGAATTGGTCCAGAAATTCATTGACAACTTGGACCCGGCTTACAGACAACACCTTAGGTACCTGGGACTCGACACTTTCAAAAGGGTTTATGATGTGGGAATAAAAATCGAGGACGACCTCGCCAAAACCATACAGAGCAAACCTGCATATAAGACCAACACCTATAATCGGGGTAACACACCCCAAGCCCAAGAAGTCCATGCTGTAGAAGAGGCTCCCGCCCGAAGATACCCTGTAAGATGGGTCCGAGACCGAAAGTTTGCCCCACTCGGGTCAACTTTGGTACAAGCCTTTAAAAGACTAACCAATCAAGGAAAATTGAGACCTATAGGCCCCACCCGTGACCCTCCTGTCAAAAACAAATATTGGGTCGAAGGTACTTACTGCAAATTCCATCAAGGAAATGGGCATGACACTGAAAACTGCTGGAATCTAAAACACACGATCCAGGACATGATAGAGGATGAAGTAATACCTCTCCCTAACGTTGGCAAACCCAACAACAACAAGAGCCCACTCGGCTCTTGTCACATCTCTCTCGACCAACCAGAGAATTTCGACCCCACGGTGTATATTACACCTCAAGGTGCACCACTCGCTGTGGTACCTATGGATCGAATCGAGGGGGAAGTGTGCGGTGTGTGGAACGATGATGCTGAAGATATTTACCTATCTCAAGTCTCGGGCCAGGAACTCTTCACTGAAACTTGGCCCGGGTATGCTCTCATTGACACCACCCCTCAGGAGCCCGAGGTCGACAACCTCACCCGATCCGGAAGGATATACCAACCGGATATTCACCCACCTCCTATGGACGACATCCCGGTTAGGCAAACTTCTGAGAACGGGCGGCACGCCACCGTCGCAGAAGTCATTGAAAATCCTCTCCTGAAACAACTGAAAAGAACCAAGGCTGAGATTACCATCTGGGATCTTATGTGTACTTCAAAGGAACATCGCGAAAAGCTTATTCGCTCACTTGACCTCATCTCAGTACCTACAGATATCACACCTGACTCATTGGTTAGCCATGTCACGAGAGATGCCGGAGAAAAGGCCATATTTTTCACTGATAAAGACTTACCCAAAGAGGGGGGTGCTCACAATAAAGCCCTTTACTTAGTGGTTGGATGCAAAGGACAAAACATCCCCCTAGCGCTCGTAGATAATGGTTCGGCGGTTAATGTCTTCCCATTGCGAACCGCCCATTGCTTGGGGCTAGGAAGCGATGACTTCCAAACTTCCTCACAAGGGGTACGAGCTTATGATAACTCCCGAAGGCCTGTGTTGGGAAAAATCAACCTTACCATACAAATTGGGCCTGTGGCACGCACCACGGAGTTTCAAATAATCGACATCAAGCCCACTTTCAACCTCCTCTTGGGGCGACCTTGGCTCCATGACTTAGGAGGTGTGGCTTCAACCTTGCACCAAATGGTTAAACTTAACCATAACGGGGTAATACTAGAAATCCGCGCCCCTCCTCTCGACGTCAGTTGTACTATGGTTGGAACGGCCGAAACTGCAGATGACCTTTATGGGTTTCAAATGGAAGAAGCAATCCAGTTCATCGAAGATTATGATCCAGCATTCCTAGACCCGCATGCATCCCGAGTCATCCCTAGAATGCTGTTGGATCAAGGTTATTTCCCAGGAACCCCATTGGGCATAAGGAAGAAGGAATGCACATTCCATCCTTTTCCCGACAAATCTACTCCCTTTGGCTTAGGTTATGAACCAACGGAGGAAGATATTGCTGACCGCCTATCTAGGCTACGCCTTAACAAAGCCAAACAAACCATCCTCCTTCCCCCATATCAAAGGACCCTTAACGGGATGTTTGTTCGGGAAGGAGAAGAACACCCATGCTGCGATTTCCCTGAACCCTTCGTTCAGGATGGCTTGCTAAAACCCGGATTTGAAATTTTCCATGACTGCCACACCTTGGATGAGGCACCCCACCTCACCAAGACTAAAACAGCTGAAATATCGGACAACCAGGCTCTATGGACATTGTTTAACGAATCGAGGCCTATGGAGAACGAGACTGTGATGACTACCCTAGCTTTACAAGATGAAGGTTTCGATCCAACCCGGCTAATCTCTCCTACATCAACACTAGAAGAGGTCGGGAACGGATGGGTGAAGACATATCAGTGGGTCAACGCAAAAGGAATAGGATTCAAGATGGGTACCGGTGAAGGACCGAAGTTTTATGAGACTAAACCCCAGGCTTGAGCCATATAGAGCACCATTAGTAGTTCTTTAGATTGATAGAAAAAAATAATAGAGACTTTGGATGGTCCTAAGGCCCTTTAGAATATGGGTCAATTTGATTTCAGTGTGTTTTCCTTACTTTCCAAATCAATAAAGGCGTAATATTTCTCCTAAAATTTTTATTCTAACACTAAATAAACACCAAATGTACTTGCAAAATAAAAAAAAATAATAAAGAAGCGGCCCACTATAGGCCCAACAAACAAAGCCCACTCGGTTTTGAAATAATGCCATGTGAACCAGTTCCCGAAACCCACAAAATAAACCACACTATCCCATCCTCAAAACCTAAAAAGCCAACCAATGTCATCATAAGAGCCAATCCATGCAACCCAAAATAAAAAAGAAATCAAAAGTTTAAAACAAATGCAAATGTTACCAAAAAAATAAATTCATAAAACATAGAATCCACCAACAGCTGTTTCACATAGATTCCATCATACCCTCCACAAAGATCTTCATAAGTTCCGCACCCTAACTCCATTTTCAAAACTGTTTTGAGTCACCAATAGAAAAAATTAATCTGGACAAAAATGCGTTTCACGCTAACAGTAAAAAAAGCCTCCAAAATAGCCTCAAAATTAACTTTAACTACGAAGCAAAATATCAAGGCACAAAAAACGAAATAGAAATAAACGCAAGAACATGTGAAGCAAAAACGTCAAAATTGACCGCCCAAGTTATTTTCAGCGCCCAGGGCTGGGCGCCGAAATTTCTGACGCCCCAGCCTGGGCGTTGAAACTCTCTGCCTGCCAAAAGTTTTCCTTTTTTCGAAAAGTGCTCGTCATTTTATCCGCACACAACGGAAAAATAACGATCACTTGGGGGGTACAGTACGTATCCAAATAGGTTTACCAACAAATTGGTCGAATTTTACGAAACCTATGGAAAATGGCAGATGAAAATAATGGCAAATACTTCACTCATTTGACCGATTAAGTAATATGTTTCCACTTCATGACATATCTACCGAAATCCGACATACTAGAACTTATTCTAAAGCTAAGAACTACGCACGACCTGATTCTGACAAGATACGTAGGCAATCCTTACCAAGGATTCGGTCCAAATAATAATAAAAAATTATATTCTTTGTGTAAAAAAGTGTTAGACATATAAACAAAATTGAATGGAAACTAAAAATACGCCTTTATTAAAATATAATAAGAAGGAAAACAAAGTGCTAGGAATAAAAACAAACACAACTGAAATAAATAGAGGGCACCTACACCCTAGCAAAGAACTACACTACTCTAGTTCTTCCGGATCATCAAATAAAGTCTTGAAGAGAGCAATGTTCGCAGGATCCACCCCCATAGTCTTCTGCGCTGCCCCAATATCAATCTCCATAAGAACTGGCTCCTGGACACTAACTTCCAAAGATGCCAAAGCTTTAGAAACATTCCCAGTTATAGCCCGCTCAGCCTCAAGGGCACAAACGGTGGTGGGAGAAGGATTACTATCATCAACTGGACTAGCCACTGTTTCTACAGGCGGCTGAGCCTTCCTAACCCATACATTGTTCCGGCGACGATCTCCGCGAGAGCTTGCATTTCTTTTAACAACAGCAGGCCCCTTCATGTTAGGCATCTTTTTAGGCCTGACACTGGAACGGGGAAGAACTTCCTTTCGCTTTCGATCAGGACGAGCTTTCACAGTCTTAAAACTATAGGTACGAGGTCTGGAAGAATCAGGACCCTCATACTTAACACGAATACGAGGTATCAAAAGCTCAGCCGGCTCCCCATTACGAGCCTCGGTCCTCACATCCTTGTCATCGGAACTCATCCACAACTTATAGTTTTCAGAAAGACCCACAAACCCATTTGTAGCTACAGCCCAACGCGGGAGACCATCATAATACCTAGCCCACGCTAAGACCCGTGTTTGTGCAAAGGTCGCTACCTTAGGTGGTACCGTATCAGAAAAGGGGATAGTCTGCCTTAAACCATATTGACGCATGACTCGGTAAGGGAAAATATAAATGGGACAAGATAGCCCCAACAAAGAAACATAAACCGATACATCAGACCCCCCTGTCATAGTAGTCAAACCCCACCATGGTACCACCCACTTAATAGAACAAATGCCATAAGTAAAAAAGGAGGTCCATTCGGCCTCGTCCTGGCCTTGGTGCAAGTATTTTCGGTTACCCAAAGCTATAGGGCGATAATGTTTAGGATCGGCAGGAGCTTCCAAAAGTCTAAGCCGTTCCGCAAGCCAAATCTGCAAAAACAGGTACGATCGAATAAAGAATGAAAAGAAAGAAAAAAGTTCCTGGGGCGCAGTTTCAACGCCCAGGACCAGGCGCCAAATATTCCAGCGCCCAGCCCTAGGCGCTGAAACTCAACCCCAGGCAAAAAGAAATATATAAAAGTGGCGTATGTGTGCGCAAAGAAAAAATAGATTACCTGCAGTAATAGGGGGCTTCCCTTAAAAATTTCGGATTTGGCATCCTTCTTTAGCTCATCCGCACTCAGCAAAGTCTCAGCAACAACCAACGGTATAATAGAATAGCAACTTTCCATCTGGCTAATCAAGGGGATCAACCTTATGTCACCGAATTCACCATTATTATTCGACAGCAAATAATGATTCAACAAGAAAAATACAAGGGCTCGAATGTTCAATTTTTGTTCGGTCATATTCTTACTAGGCCTAAAATGATGTTTTACGAGTTTTGCCAAGTTAACCTTATCGTCTACAACAAGTTCAGCAAACATGTTATCATCTAGCCCTAGGAAAGCCCTTATGGTTGCTTTACCCTCTTCAATAGTGCCAGGGGTAACAGGAGTAGCATTAGTAGGATAACCAAGGATCGCAGCAAATTCATCAAGCAAAGGACATATTTCATTTCCCCGAAAGGAAAAAACATGATGATCGGAGTCCCAAAAGTTTAGGGCAGCATGCAGAAAATTATAATCAATATTAATTTGTTGTAAGCCTAAAAGTGCCTCTAAGTGGTATTCTTTTAACAAAGCTTTTTCTGTGGGAGTAAGGGCTCGTAGCCAACGCCTAACAGTCCGCTGGAGTGAGAAAGTAGGGATCGACATGGCAAAAGCAGTAAATAATTAGAGCACAGCAAAAAAGAGAGAAAGAATTTGAGAGTGGTGGAAAATAAGGACGTACCTAGCCCCTATATATAGCTGAACGCACCCAATAAACATCCTGATCCCATTCGGAAACGTGTTTAGAAATCCGAAAATCAAATATTACCAGGAAAGAACTTTCAGCGCCCACCTCTGGGCGCCGAAATTTTTAACGCCTGAGCTTGGGCGCTGAAAATGCAGCCCAAGGCCCAGATTTCACAAAAACACGGAATAGGAAAGGACTTAAGACCGTGTTGCTAAAACACGAGGCCCTATTACAAGTAAGATCAAGCCCAAAGCACCTTTAGCTCCCAAATAAGCAAAAAATAATAATAACATTAAAACTTGGTCGAAACTTAGACTCATCTCAGAAAACGCTCATGTACACTTTTCAAAAAAAGCAAGTTAAATATCATGGTCATTCTTCGAAACACCAAAAATATGTGTCGTCAAGTCATTGGTTTTCCAAATAGAAAATGTCTGTCTGTCAAAGGGATAATCCGGGCCAAGCCGAAACCGGATGTCGCCTGAAAGCTAAAGTTGCACTCCACGGCTTCACTAAAATAACACACTACTATAGGAGGTCGCTCGCACATACGAGCGTGACCCCAAACATGATTACAAGACGCGAAAAACAACCGACGAGCCCCAACACTTGGGGGCTCGTGAAAAGTGGACTCCAACAAAGAGCGCGCGATCAAAATCACATTCCCAGACTGCGCCACGCACCATATCATGTTTGGATATCTCAAAAAATATATTGTTAAATATACACAGTGTGGACCCACTTATAGGACACATCTAATCAGGAAATATTACGACCCACCAACAGGTTGTAATCACCAAAGCTCTTCTACATAGGCAAAATAAGAAATTCAAAATGGGCTCGCCCACCCTCAGCGGGCGGGGTCTGCGTCACTAGCCGCGCAGGTCCTCAGTTTTTCGAAGAATAAAGTCTTCAAATTTAAAATAGGCTCGCCATCTTCAGCCGGCGGAGTCTACGGCGCAAACCACGTAGGTCCTTATTTTCAAAAAAAAAAAAAAAAAAAAATTTCAAAACAGATTCGTCCACTTCTATCGGACGGGGCGTCCACCCTCAGCGGACAGGTTCGCCATCTTCAGCCGGCGGGGTCTATGTCATAAACCGCGTAGGTCCTTATTTTCAAAAACATCAAACAGATTCGTCCACTTCTATCGGACGGGGGGTCCACCCTCAGCGGACAGGCTCGCCCACCTTCAGCGGGCGGGGTCTGCGTCACTAACAGCGCAGGTCCTTAGTCGTTGCAGCGATAACTTTTATCGGTTTTCCCTTTTTCCGAAAATCAAAGGATCGGTTTTCCCTTTTTCCGAAAATAAAAGGATCGGTTTTCCCTTTTTCTGAAAATTAAAGGATCGGTTTTCCCTTTTTCCGAAAATTAAAGGATTGGTTTTCCCTTTTTCCAAAAATTAAAGAATTGGTTTTTCGTTTTTCCAAAAAAGAGCGATGTGTTGGATTTTCCTTCGTTTTACGTCCTATAAAAACAAGGGGGTTTTTCTCGTTTACCTAGCCCTGAAAATGAGAATCTTTAAAAACGTTTTACCTCGTGATTGGGCTTGGCCAGGCCCAATTACACTTTACAGCTTTAATTTCGAAAACATCTGTAGTTACTCCCAATGACAAAGTGAGGGAGTTTCTACGCATCTTTAGATCCTTCTAATGACAAAGTGAGGAAGTTTCTATACTATCAGTTGACAAATCCCAATGACACGTGAGGGATATGTCGACACTTCAAGTGATGACCCTTAAGTCAAATGTTATCACTCGGGGGCTCGTGAGACCCTCGCAAAACAGGTCACATACACCATGGCTTGTGTGACGCACTCCGTCTAATACTTTGACCGTCGTCTTACTCTAAGACTCAGTCAAAGTGGGGGCTAACTGTAGACACCTACTTTTGTCCCCGTTCCCGCAAGGGAAAGGTTCGATGATGAAAGCATAAAAACTCCACTTGACAACGCATCTCCTATAAAATAAACGAATCTCGATTCCCCATTTCATTTCACCTGAAACCTGCTATTTATGGAAACCTGCTAAAAATAGTAACTGTCGTAACGGGTAGTTGTTAAAAGTGGCAAATCATAAAAGATAGAAACCTGTCAGAATTAGGTGTTGCATTCCAACATAAATCCTAAATGAGATAGAAAACTGCGAGAATCCTATTCCTAATAGGATTCGGAAATAAGAGTTACGTATTAATTAAAATCCTAACGAACCTAGAGTTCGTAACGGGCCCAGACGCATTCCGTCACAAAATTGATACGCGCTAAAAGACTCGAGTTAATCTCAAACTCTACGGATTTTAGGAATCCGAACCTGACTAAGCAAAACTGCCCAGACCCTATTTTCAACGCCTGGCTCTGGGCGCCGAAATCTTCGGCGCCCAGGCCTGGGCGTTGAAAATACCTGGGTACGTCTCTTTTCCTAATTCTTTGTGGATTAGAACTCTGCAATTCTATCTTTCCACGAACTCTTCCCTATAAATAGACCCCTAGTTTCGACGTGAAACACACAACAACACATAATATATTCTGAGTATTGACTCTAACCCTTAGCCTAAGCCTCTCGTTGCGAAACTGTTCACGCGTTCTGTCGCAATCGATCCATAAATCGAACAGAACGTATCCTGTCCCATAACTGAGATTCGTTAAATAAAAAGGAGAAATAGCAAAGTCAAAGTGGTTAGTTTTCTGAGAACCGTGACGCACCTCTCAAGGGTGCGTCGTAATGTGTCCCTTTTCGATGATTTAACTGCTTTCCTCGCCCTTTTTATGAACTGTTAAACTAACCTAATTTGAATGTTCTATCACGCCTAACAAATATAATATTTTTGGGAAATCGGATTATCATGCTAGGTCCCTTAATGCTATTTAAATCAGATAATCACGATCGAATTAGTATTATATGTTGCATATTGCTAAAACAATTCAGATTAGTTTAATAGTTAATGCATGTCCCTTCAATTATTTATGCTGAGCTAGTAAGGATATCCTGCCGCTGGAGTTATCGACGAGCGAATTACTCCTCTCGGTAGTTACAGTCCCCCGAACCCTCAATCTCTACCTTGCGGGTGTATATTGAGAGATCCCCACACCAGGGATCACAAGGGAACCTACGGCCATCGTGGTCAAACATAATTGCACTCCCTTTATGTCACGATAACCGGGTTTTGTCAGTTTTTCTCATTGTCGTTAAAAACTGAATGGCGACTCCTATATTACTAGTCAATTATGTGTATACTCACAGGAAATCCAATTACACTTGATTGAATAAAAAGAATCGTCACACCCACGAGGGACAAGGTCACGTATTAGCCTCGCGCTTTTTCGACCCCCTCACACAATCGCACAAATAAAAAAAATTCTCGAACTAAGGCTAGAGATTCCTCTGTTAGGGTTCTGAGCACCAAATTAAACCAAATATCAAAATCAATGACCAATCCTTAATTAAATTATGATATTCAAGGAAGAATATACGAAATCAAGGTTTCAATTCAGGACCTTATAGCAACTAATACCTTTCGAGTTCTGATGTTAGGTTTCAATTCAGGGCTCACTCAACGACGGCGGCGGCGATGAAACATTATGATGCGATGAAGCATGACAACGACGTCGATTTCGAAGAGAGGGAGAGTTTAATCACCATCAGATTTATCTCTCCTACGGAAACCACTGCCGACACCTCGTATTCCGTTACAAAGAATCAATAATTAGGGTTTTGGGAATAAAAATGGAGGAAAATGAAGATTAACGACGAAAAAAGAGAAAAATGCTAGGATTTACCTTCGTGAGTTGATAAAATGATCTCGTACAAAACAATCTTGTGGTCGGGCATAGCTAGGGATTCGAGATCAAAATTAGTAGCCCAAATTCAAAGAATTCCAGCAAGGAGAAAGAGGAGAGAGAGGTAGAGAAGTAGGTGTAACCCTAATCTGATGACAGAGGATGTGAGAGAAAATGGTTAAAATGAAACAAAAATAAATCAGAAGAGAGGAGAGGAGAGAGAAAGGGAGAGGATGAAGGGCAGTGGAGTTGAGAGAGAGAGAGAGAGGGTGTGTAAGGTCAAAATAAGTTTTAGGCTTAAAACTCAGATTTTTATTTGCTATAAAATCCGAAAATTACATAGAACCTTAGGTGCAATTCTAGTTAATTAAATCTAAGGCGGATCCGAGCGTGCTGTGGACTATCTACGGAGGGACGACATTTGGAGTCCTAGACTTGTTCTTGTTCGGTTCGGGCGCAGCTAGGGAGGGCACGCTACAAAGTGTATGTGTCCTAAATTATGCTAATTGTTATGTGGCAATTAATTTGGATTCCTGGTTTTATGGTTTTTTCCGCATGATTTATATTCAGTTATATGTATCATAACCTAACAATTAGAACCATGGAGAAACTTAGGACATACTGGGTTAAAGATTTATTAGATAGGATCTAAAGCGTTGTTTGGATTCTGTAAAAGTAATTACTAAATCAAACACAATGGAGAGACTCAAAAGAGACTCTCAACCCATATGAGTAAGTCTAAGTAATGAATGCTTTAACTAAAGTATAAAGCTAGGCTGTTATCACTAAAGTTAAACATGAAGGACCTTGAAGAGATGCCTTCACCTTATATCACATGGCAATGCCAAGATTTTAGCAAGATTCAGTATCTCTTGAAACAAAATAAAGCTAAAAGTTACATGGATAGTGTAATCCCCCGTAAAATTATAAAAATTATTAATATATTTTAACGTATAGTTAATTATATTTAAATGGAATTTACGAATTTTAGAAATAAATATGTAATTAACGAATATTTATTTTTATACGTTTTTAAATATTTCAACGATTTATGAAATTAAAATAATTTTAGAATTTTATGTTGAAAAGAATTCGAATTACGAAAACACGTTCGATTGAATTTGGAAAAACAATGCTAATCATTTTGGTTTCTAACAACCCCAATCTTAATTCTAGCCCAATTAGGTGAAGCCCAAATAACAAATAACAAAAACCCAAAACTCTTTACTCCCTCCTTATTCTATTTCACGTAAGAAGCAAAACCACCAAAAACCTCCTTCTCTCCTTCAGCAACCTACGTGAAGCACCTCAAGCCTTCACGCTGCTGTCCTCACCGCCGTCACCACCGCCGACGTTTTCCCCTCCGTCGTCCGCCTGTACCGCCGGTAACTTCTCTCCCCTCTTGTTTCGTTTTCTTCCCTTTCGCTTTCCTCTCCTCATTCGTTGTTCTTCTTGTCGAACCAGCACAGCCGCCCTTGACAGCCACCACCACACCACCTTCGCCGCACCACTTAGCGCTGCAGCCCTCGTCGCCACTCCACCACCGCACGGTAACTTCTTCTCCTTCCTTTTTTCTTTTTCGTTCTCTTTCTCTCTTTCGTTTCTTTACCTCCTCCCTAATCGTGCCTTGATTGGCCGCACAGCACCACCGCACGCACCACCGTGCCGGACTGCCGCCCAGCCGCCTCGCAACCTCCTGCCGCCGCGTGTTCTGTCCGCCGGCAACCCTTGCTCTCACAACTATTGTTGGTATCAAAGTGGTATCTAGAAGCTTATGGTTTTATTTCAATAATTTTTAGGCGCCTAAACTAGCTAGTTTCCTAAAACGAATTTCCTAGAATTGAGCTTCTACTTATTATGTCATTCAAAAATGCGTACTTTTTTTGGGGGGACCGAATTCGTTTTATTTTGTTTGAAAGTATACTATCCTTATTTAAGTTCGAAGTTAACTTATTTATTCGAATTAAATTAATGACTCTGAAACTATTTTTATTAGTGAACTTCTTTTGAAAAAAAAAAGGAGTCCTAATTTTTTTTTTTTATTTCGAATTAAGGGTATGAAATTTTTAGGAAATCTAATTTTTTTTTCTCTTGTTCGAATTAATCTTTCTTTTCGAATTTATTTTAATTCTTATTTGAAAAATAACGAAAAAAAAATATTTCTTTTTATTTTCTTTGTTTTATTTTATTATTTAAATTACTTAAATGCTTTAGTTTATTCTAATTATATTATGAGAGATGATGGGTAGTATAAGAAGGGCATATAGGATAAAATTATGTGTGCATTAGTAGCTAGTTAATGCTAGCATAAGAAATTAATTGTTATGTACGTACATGTGTTTATTGTTTAAATATTGCAATTATACGTGCATAATAGAAATTGTTTGCTTCCACCAAACTTATTGTGTTATCGAATTTTGATTATGCTTTGGTTGGGAAGTCATTAGTGAGACCTGAAATTGTTTATTTCAGGAATAAAATATTTCTTTCCAAGTACACCAACATAGGATCTCTCGAGAAAGATCGATATAGAGACCACTGATATTTTTGTGAAGTAAGTGGTGTTTAGATGTGAATATCTTGCTAGGATTTAAGAGCAACCCAATTGTACTAAGTGATCATGAGAATGAAATGGATTATGAGTCTGACATTAATAGTTACACCTGCTTTGAACGCACCATGCGTCATATATTAAGAACAGGAGAGTCTGATAGGGATGAGGAAGCCCTTCGTGAGTTTGACCGTGCTTGAGGGCATACTAGAGTTGATATTTATAATGTAGTGATACTAAGTCAGAGGAGGATGACCTCAGTTTCAAAGACTACGAAGATCCACAAGGCAGAGAAAACTAGCTTAATATTTTAATACCGAGGATGAGCATGAATTTAAATACGAGCCCTTTATTCCAGAAAGCTATAAGGAATCAAAGAACAAGATTGATAATGTTTCCCTTTAAGATTGTTTCATTATTTAATTATGTTGGGAATAATGTGGGACAAGTCGCCCAACGGTAGTTTAAATTTATTGCATAGCGCTTTTATTTTATTTTGAGGACAAGCGTGTTGTTAATATTTAGGGATTGTTATAAACATTCTTTTGAGGAATAAAAGTTAGATCATTGATTATCCAAAGGACCAAGAGTTTATTTTGGGCACGCAAAGGGAATGTTTTCTTCTTTTTCTACCTTATTATTCGTGATGATTGAATTTGTTCCTTGTTTCTTAGTTGAATGTCCGGTATGCGAATATCATTCATAAATGATTGGTTATGTATGTGAATTCTAGATGTTGGTGTGATATTACATTTCTAGGGTAATGTTAAGTGAAGTTTCGAAACTAAAATAGAATATATTACTTACAGGTCGCGCTCTAGGATGGCCAACAAAAATGACCTAGCTGCTGCTATTCGCCTCTTGGCGGAAAAACTAGCCCAGGAAAGAACTGAGCGCCCCGATTCTGCAGGGGACATGTTTGAAAGGCTTGCGAAAGTTAAACCACCATACTTCAAGGGGCAAGCAGACCCGACCTTCCTAGAAAACTGGATTAGGGAGTTTGAAAAACTATTTTGGGCGGTAAACTGTCCTGAAAATATGAAAGTAGGCCAAGCTGTCCTTTACCTAAAAGACGAGGCCGATCTATGGTGGAAAGAACATGAAACTAGGCTAAGTGTTGTTGAAAGATTTAATTGGGACTCATTTTTTGTTGCGTTGAGGGAAAAGTTTTATCCTCCTTTTATAACAAAACGAAAAGCGCAGGAATTCATAAACCTTGGGATGGGGAGTATGACCATCGCTGAATATTATAGCAAATTTATAACGTTGTCGAGGTTTGCACCTGAGGTTGTAGCCACAGAAGAGATAAAGGCTCAGAGGTTTGGGCAAGAGTTGACCGATGAGATCCAGTTGGGATTAGGTGGAGAAACCTTTACATCTTTAGATAATGTGTATGAGAGAACCACTCATATTTATGGTTTGCAGTCCATAAGGGACGAGAAAAACGTTGTTGGGAAGAAAAGAAAAGAGTTTGATGTCCGGGAAAACCAAGGGAATTTCAAGAGGAATATGAATGAGAATAGGAATAGAAATGGAAATGGAAATGTTCGAGGAGGAAACAGTCAGGGGCACAACAATAGGAGTCAATCCGAGAGAGTGTATCACTGCAAAAGGTGCAACAATAACCACCCTGGGAAGGACTGTGAAGGAAAATTGGTGAATTGCCACTACTGTCAGAAAAGGGGGCATAGAGTGTTTGAGTGCTTCACTAAGCACAGGAGGGAGCAGAATGGTAGTGAGAGTGGTAACCAAGGGAAACCAGGGTTTAACCAATCCGGAAATCGGAGTTCGAAGCCTATAGGGTCGCAGAATAACCTAGGGAACCACAGTAAGTCTGCCAATGAGAACAACAACCAAAATAAGGCTCCGGGAAAAACCGTTCATGATGACTAGAAATGAAGCTGAACATTCTGCAGACGTAGTTCATGGTACTTTTCTATTAACTCCGTGCTAGTTAAAACATTGTTTGATTCGGGAGCAACTTATTCTTTCGTTTTGTCATCTATTATTAAGAGTCTGAAGTTAGTAGATTTTGAATGATTGATTTACCTGTTATTATGTCTACTAGTGTAATCATAATATTATTTAAGAACTTGCCTTTGAAGACAAAAGATTGCGTTTCCCCTTCTGATTTGACAAAAGTTTAATTTTAGGGACCTAGATGTAATTCTAGGGATGGATTGGCTAAGTTTGTACAAGGCTAAGATAGATGGTGAAATTCAGAAAGTAAGTTTAAGGAACCCTATCAGAAGGTCGACCTCATATAGACGTTTTGAGAAGTCCAATAACCCTTAGTTATTTCGGTAATGCAAGTGAGGAAATTGATGAATAGGGAGTGTGAGCTATTTCTCTGTAGTGTGCTAGTTGGGAGTAAATAAGTTAGAGTAAAGATCAAGGATGTTCCCAGTGTGAATGAATTCATTGATGTGTTTCCGAGTGGAATTGCGAGTATGTCACCAGCTAGAGCATTTGAGTTCACTATAGAGTTAAATCCTGAAACGACACCTATATCTGAAACGCCGTATAGCATGACACCTCCTGAAATGAGCTAATTAGGATACAGTTGCAAGAGTTGTTTGGTCAAGGAATATATTAGGCCTAGTGCATCACCGTGGGGAGCTCCTGTGTTGTTTGTTAAGGAGATAAGAGTATGGAATTATGCATCGATTTTAGGGAGCTAAACACCATTAAGAACAAGTATCCTTTGCCTAGGATAGATGACATACTGTATCAATTGAATTGGGCGAGTGTGTTCTCGAAGACTGATTTGCGTTTGAAGTACCACCAATTGAGAATAGCTGATAAGGGCCTAAGACCTCATTAGGATTCGTCATTGTCATTATGGGTTTAGAGTAATGTCTTTTGGGTTAACCAATGCACCTGCCTGTGAGGGGGTCGAAAAAGCGCGAGGCTAATACGTGACCTTGTCCCTCGTGGGTGTGACGTTTCTTTTTTGTCAAATCAAGTGTAATTGGATTTCCTGTAAGTTTACACCCAATTGACTAGTAATATAGGAGTCGCCATTCAGTTTTTAACGACAATGAGAAAAACTGACAAAACCCGGTTATCGTGACATAAAGGGAGTGCAATTATGTTTGACCACGACGGCCGTAGATTCCCTTGTGATCCCTGGTGTGGGGATCTCTCAACATACACCCGCAAGGTAGAGATTGAGGGTTCGGGGGACTGTAACTACCGAGAGGAGTACTCGCTCTTCGATAACTCCAGAGGCAGGATATCCTTACTAGCTCAGCATAAATAATTGAAGGGACATGCGTTAACTATCAAACTAATCTGAGTTGATTTTAACAATATGCAACATATAGTACTAGATCGAACGCGATTATCTGATTTAGATTGTTTAAGGGGACCTAGCATGATAATCCAATTTCCCAACATATTATCTTTATTAGGCGTGATAGAACAATCAGATTGAATTAGTTTAACAGTTCATAAAAGGGCGAGGAAAGCAATTAAACCATGGAAAAGGGACACATTACGACGCACCCTTGAGAGGTGCGTCACGGTTCTCAGAAAACTAACCACTTCGACTTTGCTATTTCTTCTTTTATTTAACGAATCTCAAATTATAGGACAGGATACGTTCTGTTCGATGTTTGGATCGATTGCGACAGAACGCGTGATCAGTTTTGCAGCGTGAGGCTTAGGCTTAGGGGTTTAGAGTCAATACTCAGAATAATAATTGTGTGTTGTGTCCTTTTCACGTCGAACTTAGGGCCCTATTTATAGAAAAGAGTTCGTGGAAAGATAGAATTGTAGAACTCTAATCCACGAGGAATTAGGAAAGAACACGTCCCAGGTAATTTCAGCGTCCAGGGCTGGGCGCCGAAGATTTCGGCGCCCAGAGCCAGTCGTTGAAAATAGGGTCTGGGCCGTTTCTTTGTCAGATTAGGATTCTTAGAATCCGGAGTGTATGAGACTTTAATCGAGTCTTTTAGTGCGTATTAATTTTATGATGGAATGCATCTGGGCCCGTTACGAACTCTAGGCTCGTTAGGATTTTAATTAATACGTAACTCTTATTTTCGAACCGTATTAGGAATAGGATTCTCTCGCAATTTCTATCTCATTTAGGATTTATGTTGGAGAGCAACACCTAATTCTGACAGGTTTCTATCTTTTATGACTTGCCACTTTTAACAAGTACCCATTACGGCGGTTACTATTTTTAGCAGGTTTCCATAAATAGCAGGTTTCTATAAATAGCAGGTTTCGGGTGAAATGAAAAGGGGATTGAGATCCGTTATTTTATAGGAGATGCGTTGTCAAGTGGAGATTTATGTTCTCATCATCGAACCTTCCCTTTCGGGAATGGGGCAAAAAGTAGGTGTCTACAGTTAGCCCCCACTTTGACTGAGTCTTGGAGTAAGACGATGGTCAAAGTACTAGACGGAGTGCGTCACACAAGTCATGGTGACCTGTTTTGCGAGGGTCTCACGAGCCCCCGAGTGATAACATTTGACTTAAGGGTCATCACTTGAAGTGTCGACATATCCCTCACGTGTCATTGAGACTTGTCAACGGATAGTATAGAAACTCCCTCACTTTGTCATTGGAAGTATCTAAAGAGGCATAGAAACTCCCTCACTTTGTCAATGGGAGTAGCTACAGATGTTTTCGAAATTAAAGCTATAAAGTGTAATTGGGCCTGGCCAAGCCCAACCACGAGGTAAAAAATGTTTTTAAAGATTCTCATTTTCAGGGCTAGCTAAACGAGAAAACCCCCTTGTTTTTATGGGACGTAAAACGAAGGAAAATCCAGCACATCGTTCTTTTTTGGAAAAACGGAAAACCAATCCTTTAATTTTTGGAAAATGGGAAAACCAATCACATCGCTCTTTTTTGGAAAAACGGGAAACCAATCCTTTAATTTTTGGAAAAAGGGAAAACCAGAAAAAGTTATCGCTGCAGCGACTAAGGACCTGCGCGATTAGTGACGCAGACCCCGCCCGCTGAAGGTGGGCGAGCCTGTCCGCTGAGGGTGGACGCCCCGTCTGATAGAAGTGGATGAATCTGTTTTGATGTTTTGAAAATAAGGAACTACGCGGTTTGTGACGTAGACCCCGCCCGCTGAAGGTGGCGAACCTGTCCGCTAAGGGTGGACACCCCGTCCGATAGAAGTGGACGAATCTATTTTGAAATTTGTTTATGCTTTTTGAAAATAAGGACCTACGCGGTTTGTGACGTAGACCCCGCCGGCTGAAGATGGCGAGCCTATTTTAAATTTGAAGACTTTATTTTTCGAAAACTAAGGACCTCCGCGGCTAGTGACGCAGACCCCGCCCGCTGAAGGTGGGCGAGCCCTGTCCGCTGAGGGTGGACGTCCCTGAATTCGTTTTTTCGATTTGGAACTCGCGTGGTTCGTGGCGCGATCTTGCCCGATTGAGGTGGGCAAGTCCCTATTTCTTTTGTTCATCGTGATTTCTTTTGAGAATTTCTTTTTATTTATTCTTGCAGGAGCGAATTCTTTCGAGGGATGCTCGGATTTAGTTGCAACCTGAAGGTGGGTTGACAACGTGCTTAGACGGACCATTGCCTCGTGGTCATCATCTTTCATGGTTTTGAGCTAGTCTTTACGGCTTTACGGCTCAATTTTGCCACTACTTGGGTCCTTGATTAGGGGACTATGTATAAGTTTCAACAGCGACCTTTGTCTTGAGGTCGTAATCCGATTTTATTATTATTTTTTGAGACATCCAAACATGGGACTGCGTGTAGCGTAGTCCGGGAATATGATTTTGACTCCGCACACTCTTTGTTGGAGTATATATTTTTTCGCGAGCCCCCAAGCAATTGGGCTCGTCGGTCATTTTTCGCCAAGAGAAGTACGTATTTTATAACGTCTTTTGATCATGTTTGGGGTCGCGCTCGTATGTGCGAGCGGCCTTTAAAGTGGTGTGCTATTTTGGCGAAGTCGTGGAGTGCGACTTCAGTTTCCGGGCGACAAAGTTTATTTTCTAATAATATCCGGTTTAGCTTGGCCCGAATTTAATCTTTTGACAAACAAATATTTTTTTGAGAAAGCAACGACTTAACAATATTTTTTGGTGTTTCGAAGAATGACCTTGATATTTATTTCGTTCATATTTGTTTTGAAAAGTGTACACATACATTCCTTGAGACGAGTCTAAGTTTTGACCAAGTTTTAACATTCATTTTTGATATTTGGGTGCTAAAGGTGCTTTTGGGCTTGATCTTAATTGCAATAGGGCCTCGTGCCTAGCGACATGGTTTTACGTCCTTTCCTGTTCCGTGTTTTGTGAAATCTGGGCCTTGGGCTGCATAATCAGCGCCCAAGGCAGGGCGTTAATTATTTCGGCGCCCAACCGTGGGCGCTGAAAGTCCTTTCCTGGCGAATTTTGATTTTCGGATTTCTTAACGCGTTTCCGATTGGGATCAGGATATCACTTAATGTGTTCAGCTATATATAGGGGCTAGATACGTCCCTATTTTCCATCACTCTCAATTTCCTTCTCTCTTGTAATTGCTGCGTTTTTAATTACTCCTTGCTTTCTGTAGACACCTACTTTTGTCCCCATTCCCGAAAGGGAAGGTTCGATGATGAGAGCATAAATCTCCACTTGACAACGCATCTCCTATAAAATAACGAATCTCAATTCCCCTCTTCATTTCACCCGAAACCTGCTATTTATAGAAACCTGCTAAAAATAGTAACTGCCGTAAAGGGTAGCTTCTAAAAGTGGCAAGTCATAAAAGATAGAAACCTGTTAGAATTAGGTGTTGCATTCCAACATAAATCCTAAATGAGATAGAAAACTGCGAGAATCCTATTCCTAATATGATTCGGAAATAAGAGTTATGTATTAATTAAAATCCTAACGATCCTAGAGTTCGTAACGGGCCCAGACGCATTCCGTCATAAAATTGATACGCAATGAAAGACTCGATTAAATCTCAAACACTCCGGATTCTAGGAATCCGAATCTGACAAAGAACTCGGCCCAGACATCACTTTCAACGCCCAGAGCTGGGCGCCGAAATCTTTAACGCCCAGCCCTGGGCGTCGAAATTGCATGGATCTCTATTTTCAACGCCCAGCCCTGGGCGCCGAAATCTTTGACGCCCAGAGCTGGGTGTTGAAAATACCTGGTACGTGTTTTTTCCTAATTCTTTGTGGATTAGAACTCTGCAATTCTATCTTTCCACAAACTCTTTTCTATAAATAGACCCCTAAAACCGACGTGAAAAGAACACACAACACACAATTCATATTCTGAGTATTGACTCCAACCCCTAGCCTAAGCCTCACGCTGCGAAATTGTTCACGCGTTCTGTCGCAATCGATCCATAAATCGAACAGAACGTATCCTGTCCCATAATTTGAGATTCGTTAAATAAAAAGGAGAAATAGCAAAGTCAAAGTGGTTAGTTTTCTGAGAACCGTGACGCACCTCTCAAGGGTGTGTCGTAATGTGTCCCTTTTCGATGATTTAATTGCTTTCCTCGCCCTTTTTATGAACTGTTAAACTAACTAAGTCTGGTTGTTCTACCACGCCTAACAAATATAATATTTTTGGGAAATTGGATTATCATGCTAGGTCCCTTAATACTATTTAAATCGGATAATCACGATCGATCTAGTATTATATGTTGCATATTGCTAAAATCAACTCAGATTAGTTTAATAGTTAACGCATGTCCCTTCAATTATTTATGCTGAGCTAGTAAGGATATCCTGCCTTTGGAGTTATCGACGAGCGAGTACTCCTCTCGGTAGTTACAGTCTCCCGAACCCTCAATCTCTACCTTGCGGATGTATGTTGAGAGATCCCCACACCAGGGATCACAAGGGAACCTACGGCCATCGTGGTCAAACATAATTGCACTCCCTTTAATTATCTCACGATAACCGGGTTTTGTCAGTTTTTCTCATTGTCGTTAAAAACTGAATGGTGACTCCTATATTACTAATCAATTGGGTGTAAACTCACAGGAAATCCAATTACACTTGATTGAATAAAAAAGAAGCGTCACACCCACGAGGGACGAGGTCATGCTTTAGCCTCGTGCTTTTTCGACCCCCTCACACTTTCGTTATGTCGATTCCTCCTTTCTCACTCCAACGGGCTGTTAGGCGTTGGCTACGAGCCCTTACTCCTACAGAAAAAGGCTTTGTTGAAAGAATACCACTTAGAGGCACTTTTAGGCTTACAACAAATTAATATTGATTATAACTTCCTGCATGCATCCCTAGGTTTTTGGGATTCCGATCATCATGTTTTTGTCTTTCGGGGGAACGAAATATGTCATTTGCCAGACGAATTTGCCGTGATCCTTGGTTATCCTACTAATGCTACTCCTGCCACCCCTGGCACCATTGAAGACGGTAAAACAACCATAGGGGCTTTCCTAGGACTAGATGCTAACATGCTTGCTGAGATTGTTGTAGGTGATGAGGTTAATTTGGCAAAGCTTGTAAAACACCACTTTAGACCAAGTAAAAATATGACCGGACAAAAATTGAACATTCGAGCCCTTGTATTTTGCTTGTTGAATCATTATTTGCTGTCGAATAACAATGGTGAGTTCGGTGACATAAGGTTGATCCCCTTGATTAGCCAGATGGAAAGCTGCTATTCTATCATACCGTTGGTTGTTGCCGAGACTTTGCTGAGTGCGGATGAACTGAAGAAGGATGCCAAATCTGAATATTTTAAGGGGAGCCCCCTATTGCTGCAGGTAATCGATCTTTTCCTTGCGCATGTTTTTTTTTGCATTCTTTTTTACTCGTCCTGCCTGGAGCTGAGTTTCAGCGCCCAGGGCTGGGCGTTAGAATTTTCGGCGCCTGGTCCTGGGCGTTGAAACTGCGCCCCAGGCTTCGTTTGTTTATTTAATATTTTTTGATCTGATCGTACCCGTTTTTTACAGATTTGGCTCATGGAACGACTTAGGCTCTTAGAAATTCCTGCCGATCCTAAACACTATCGCCCTATAGCCTTGGGTAACCGGAAGTGTTTGCACCGAGGCCAGGACGAGGCCGAGTGGACCTCCTTTTTTACTCATGGTATCTGTTCTATTAAGTGGGTGGTACCGTGGTGGGGTTTGACTACTATGACGGGGGGTTCTGAGGTATCGGTTTATGTTTCTTTGTTGGGGCTATCCCGACCCATTTATATCTTTCCTTACCGAGTCATGCGTCAATACGGCTTAAGACAGACCATCCCCTTTTCTGATACGGTACCACCTAAAGTAGCGGCCTTTTCACAAGCACGGGTTCAAGCATGAGCTAAGTATTATGATGGTCTCCCGCGTTGGGCCGTAACAAATGGCTTTGTGGGTCTTTCTGAAAACTATAAGTTGTGGATGAGTTCCGATGATAAGGCTGTGAGGACCGAGGCTCAAAATGGGGAGCCGGCTGAGCTTTTGATACCTCGTATTCGGGTTAGATACGAGGGCTGTGATTCTGCCAATCCTCGCACCCATGGTATTAAGACTATGAAAGCTCGTCCTGATCGAAAGCGAAAGGAAGTTCCTCCCCGTTCCAGTTCTAGGCCTAAGAAGATGCCTAACATGAAAGGGTCTGCCGTTGCTAAAAGAAATGCAAGCTCTCGCGGAGATCGTCGCCGGAACAATGTATGGGTTAGGAAGGCTCAGCCGCCTGTAGAAACAGCGACTAATCTAGTTGATGTTGATAATCCTTCTCCCACCATTGTCTGTGCCCTTGAGGCTGAGCAGGCTGTAACTGAGAATGTTTCTGAAGTCTTGGCATCTTTTGAAGTTAGTGTCCAGAAGCCGGTTCTTATGGAGATTGATATAGGGGCAGTGCAGAAGACTGTGGGGGTGGATCCTGCGAACCTTGCCCTCTACAAGACTTTAATTGATGATCCGGAAGAACTAGAATAGTGTAGTTCCTGCTAGGGTGTAGGTGCCCTTTGTTTATTCCAGTTGTGTTTGTTTTTCCTTCTTAGCACTTTTGTTTTCCTTCTTATTATTTTTTAATAAAGGCGTATTTATTATTTATTTATTTTCGTTTTTGCTTCTCCCCCTTTTTTATACTTTATATATGTCTAACACTTTTGCACAATGTATATATATTTTGCTATTTAATTGGACTGAATCCATAAATAGGATTGCCTACGTATCTTTGTTAGAATCAGGTCGCGCGTAGTTCTGGCTAGAATAAATTCTAGGATGCCGGATTTCAATAGATATGCCCTGAGGTGGAAACATATTATTTAATCGGTCAAATGAGTGAAGTAAGCCGCGTAAAAAAAATTTATGGAATTCTTTTTGTAGGCTATTTTTTGGTACGCATATCTGGATACGTGTTGTACCCCCCAAGTGTTCGTTATTTTTCCGTTATGTGCGGATAAAATGACGAGCACTTTCTGGCAAAAAAGTTAGGCAGGCAGAGAGTTTCAACGCCCAGGCTGGGGCGTCAAAGATTTCGGCGCCCAGCCCTGGGCGCTGATAGTGATTTCTGGGTGGTCGTTTTTTTTTTGACGCTTTGCTTCACATGTTCTTGCACTTATTTCTTTTCTCTTTGTTTTGTGTTTTGCTTTTTTACTTGTATTAAGATCAATTCTGAGGCTATTTCGGAGGCTTTTTTGACTGTTAGCGTGAGACGCATTTTTGTCCGGATTAATTTTTTCTATTTGCTACTCGAAACGGTTTTGAGAATGGGGTTAGTGTGTGGAAGATATGAAGATTTTTGTATAGGCTTTCGAGTGGGTTGAGGTGCGTGTTGATGCCGGGGGCGGCGTTTATTTTTATGAGTTTTTTCTTGAGCAACCTTTGTATTGTTTGAATTTGATTTCCTTTTGATTTCTTTGGGTTGCATGGGTTAGACCCTCATGTTTTGGTAATATGATAATGTGGTTCTCTTTTGGGGTTTGATGAATTTCGATGTCACGATTCAAGACCGAGTGGACCTTGTTTATTGGGCCTAGAGTGGGCCGCCTCTTTGCAAGTACGTTTGGTGCTCATTTAGTGTTAGAAATAAAGTTTTTAGGAGGAATATTACGCCTTTATTAATTCGGAAAGTAAGGAAAACACACTGAAATAAAATTAACCTATATTCTAAGGGGTCTTAGGACCATCTAAAGCCTTTATTTTTTCTACCAATCTAAAGAACTACTAGGCGCTTTTTACTATGGTGCTCTATATGGCTCAAGCCTTGGGTTTAATCTCGTAAAACTTTGGTCCTTTACCGGTACTCATCTTGAATTCTATTCCTTTTGTGTTGACCCACTGATATGTCTTCACCCAACCGTTCTCGATCTCTTCTAGTGTTGATGTAGGAGAGATTAACCGGGTTGGATCGAAACCTTCATCTTGTAAAGCTAGGGTAGTCATCACAGTCTCGTCCTCCATAGGCCTCAATTCGTTAAAAAATGTCCATAGAGCCTGGTTGTCCAATATTTCAGCTGTTTTGGTCTTGGTGAGGTGGGGTGCCTCATCCAAGGTGTGGCAGTCATGGAAAATTTCAAATTCGGGTTTTAGCAAGCCATCCTGAACGAAGGGTTCAGGGAAATCACAGCATGGGTGTTCTTCTCCTTCCCGAATGAACATCCCGTTAAGGGTCCTTTGATATGGGGGAAGGAGGGTGGTTTGTCTGGCCTTGTTGAGGCGTAGCCCAGACAGGCGGTCATCAATATCTTCCTCCGTTGGTTCATAGCCTAAGCCAAAGGGAGTAGATTTGTTGGGTAACGGATGGAATGTGCATACCTTCTTCCTTATGCCCAATGGGGTTCCTGGGAAATAACCTTGAGCTAACAGCATTCTAGTGACGACTCGGGATGCGCGCGGGTCTAGGAATGCTGGATCATAATCTTCGATGAACTGGATTGCTTCATCCATTTGAAACCCATAAAGGTCGTCTGCAGTTTCGTCCGTGCCAACCATAGTACAATTGATGTCGAGAGGAGGGGCGCGGATTTTCAGTATTACCCCGTTATGGTTAAGTTTAACCATTTGGTGCAAGGTAGAAGCCACACCTCCTAAGTCATGAAGCCAAGGTCGCCCTAGGAGGAGGTTGAAAGTGGGCTTGATGTCAATTATTTGAAACTCCGTGGTGCGTGCCACAGGCCCGGTTTGTATGGTAAGATTGATTTTTCCCAACACAGGCCTACGAGAGTTGTCATAGGCTCGTACCCCTTGCGTGGAGGTTTGGAAGTCATCGTTTCCTAGCCCCAAGCAATGGGCGGTTCGCAATGGGCAAACGTTAACCGCTGAACCGTTATCTACGAGCGCTAGGGGGATGTTTTGTCCTTTGCATCCAACCACTAGATAGAGGGCTTTATTATGAGCACCCCCCTCCTTGGGGCAAGTCTTTGTCAGTGAAAACTATGGCCTTTTCTCCAGCATCTCTCGTGATGTGGCTAACCAATGAGTCAGGTGTGATATCTGTAGGTACCGAGATGAGGTCAAGTGAGCGGATAAGCTTTTCGCGATGTCCTTTGAAGTACACATGAGTTCCCAGATGGTAATCTCGGCCTTGGTTCTTTTTAGCTGCTTCAAGAGAGGATTTTCAATGACTTCCGCGACGGTGGTGTGCCGTCCATTCTCAGGAGTTTGTCTGACTGGGATATCGTCCATAGGAGGTGGGCGAATATCCGATTGATATATCCTTCCGGATCGAGTGAGATTGTCGACTTCGGGTTACTGAGGGGTGGTGTCAATGAGAGCATACCCGGGCCAAGTTTCAGTAAAGAGGTCATGGCCCGAGACTTGAGACAGGTAGATATCTTCAGCATCATCATCCCACACACCGCACACTTCTCTCCCGATTCGATCCATAGGGACCACTGCGAGTGGTGCACCTCGAGGTGTAATATACACCGTAGGGTCGAAGTTCTCATTTTCTGGTTGGTCGAGAGAGACGTGACAAGAGCCGAGTGGGCTTTTGTTGTTGTTGGGTTTGCCAACGTTAGGGAGCGGTATCACTTCATCCTCTATCATGTCCTGGATTGTATGTTTTAGGTTCCAGCAGTTTTCAGTGTCATGACCATTTCCTTGATGAAATTTGCAGTAAGTTCCTTCGACCCAATATTTGTTCTTGACAAGAGGGTCACGGGTGGGGCCTATAGGCCTTAGCTTTCCTTGATTGGTTAGTCTTTCAAAGGCTTGTACCAAAGTCGACCCGAGTGGGGCAAACTTTCGGTCTCGGACCCATCTTCCAGGGTTTCTTCGGGCGGGAGTCTCCTCTACGGCATGGACTTCTTGGGCTTGGGATGTGTTGCCCCTGTTGTAGGCGTTGCTTTTGTATGCGGGTTTACTTTGTATTGTTTTTGCGAGGTCATCCTTGATCTTTATTCCCACATCATAAACTCTTTTGAAAGTGTCAAGTCCCAGGTACCTAAGGTGTTGTCTGTAAGCCAGGTCCAGGTTGTCAATGAACTTTTGGACCAGTTCTGTTTTGGGAGGCCTATTGATTAGCTGGGCCGCCTGGTCCCTCCATCTAGCAAAGTAGGTTGTGAAACCTTCATTTTTGTTTTGGAAGAGAACTTTCAGCTCGCGCATGGTGACTTGAAAATCCATGTTCGACGAGTATTGCTTGATGAAGACATTGACAAAGTCTTCCCAAGTGGGGAAGAGCTTAGGGTCCTGGTGGTAGTACCATTTGAGCGACACAGGTTCCAAGGACAAAGGAAAGGCAGGTAAATACATGGACTTGTCCACGCCTTTCAAGTTCATAGCATTCACAAAGCTCAATAGATGATCACGGGGATTGTCCGTGGCTTTAAACTTTGGTAAGTGAGATGAACTAAACTTTTCTGGTAGTTTGCCAGGAAAAGGTTCAGGATCAAGGGAGAAGTACTTTCTCCCCATGGTTTGATGTAGGACCATTTTTTCAATCCTCTTCTCGTTATCGAGGTCATTTTTGGCTTGTGCAGCTGCTAAGGCTTCGTTTTCCATTTTCAGTTGGCCCATGAGTTGGGTCATTTGGGCCATCTGGTCTCGCAATTCTTCGATGGACATGTTTGAGGGTGCGAATCGAGGTTGGGGAAGCGGAGATCCTTGAAATGAGGGATGACGGACGGAGCTTGGAGTCACTAAACTTGGTGTTGGCGATGTATCTTCGAGATGAACTAACCTTTGCTTTCCCGATTGGCACCAAGTGGCAGGACCAGTCCTATGCATAAGATAAGCTAAAGTTCAGGCCCCAAAATTTCAAGAATTACTTAGTCTAGACTTTGACTCTCTCTATTGGTTTTTCGCTCTTTCTTTTGTTGGTACACTTTTGGTTCTTTCTTTTGGTCATTCTTTGGATTTTCGAAACACTTGCCCATTGTGACATTCATAGTTATTGGCATGTTCGGTTTTTGTGCCGAGCATTGTCGCCGTAGGAGGCCTAACAACGACTCGAAGAGTTATTTATATACATTTTTTGGTCGCTTTAAGAATCGAGTGCTTTTCATACGCTCTCGCAGCAATTTTTACGAATGGTTTATTTTTGCTACATATTTTTTGCGCGGGCACCGAGGCTGCTGCGCCTGACCAAATGGCCAGGCAGCAACTTCAGCGCCCAGCGTAGGGCGTGAGAAATTTTGGCGCCCAGCCAGGGGCGTTGAAAATGCGTCCCAGGCTGGTTCTCGTTTTCTGTTTACGTCTATTTTTTATTTATGCGACTTTGATTTAGCGTGCTTGCCTAATAACGTCCTTACGCGTCGTGCAGCGTTTGTGGGATTCGTTACAGTCCATCCCGAGCGTCGCTTATTTTTGTGGCGATCGTTCGGGTTTGCGGAACACGTATTTCGGTATAACTCTTTGGCCAATTGGTTTATGAATGTTTGGGCAATTTTTAAGGTCGTTGGTTTTCTAACATTGTTTGTCACACACAATCACATATTTCGCTACACATAACTAACATTACATCATGAGGCAATAATAATATGTCATGTAGTTTATGATAGGCTTCTATGGGTAGTATTTGCGCCTGGCTTGGTACTGCTTCTATCGCAGATCCAACACATGCCCCGGTCGAGGTAGTGCCTTCAACAGACGAATTTCGCCCAAGAGGCCAATCACGATGTAAGCTAAGGGGGCATGCACCAATGAGAGGGACCTAATGGGCGAGCGATTGGTTTGGGATGGGTGTACTACTAGAGAAAGTGCCGAGTGGACAACATTCGAAGCGTCTGCACCCCCCCGGTTGGCGATGGGTATCCTTAGTCCCAACTCCCGAGATGAAACATCCGAGGGAGCCAAGATTCGTTATGCGGTTCTGTCCGTTCACATTAATATGCTGATTTTCAGGTCGTCCCAACTTGATGGGGGAAATAAACGCGGGGTAGGATCGTTTCACCCTTCGGCTATTTTGATTACCTACGAGCACAAGTATTTCCTTCACTATCCCCAGTGGAGTCGCCACTGTGAGGGGGTCGAAAAAGCGCGAGGCTAATACGTGACCATGTCCCTCGTGGGTGTGACGTTTCTTTTTTGTCAAATCAAGTGTAATTAGATTTCCTGTGAGTTTACACCCAATTGACTAGTAATATAGGAGTCGCCATTCAGTTTTTAACGACAATGAGAAAAACTGACAAAACCTGGTTATCGTGACATAAAGGGAGTGCAATTATGTTTGACCACGACGGCCATAGGTTCCCTTGTGATCCCTGGTGTGGGGATCTCTCAACATACACCCGCAAGGTAGAGATTGAGGGTTCGGGGGACTATAACTACCGAGAGGAGTACTCGCTCTTCGATAACTCCAGAGGCAGGATATCCTTACTAGCTCAGCATAAATAATTGAAGGGACATGCGTTAACTATCAAACTAATCTGAGTTGATTTTAACAATATGCAACATATAGTACTAGATCGAACGCGATTATCTGATTTAGATTGTTTAAGGGGACCTAGCATGATAATCCAATTTCCCAACATATTATCTTTATTAGGCGTGATAGAACAATCAGATTGAATTAGATTAACAGTTCATAAAAGGGCGAGGAAAGCAATTAAACCATGGAAAAGGGACACATTACGACGCACCCTTGAGAGGTGCGTCACGGTTCTCAGAAAACTAACCACTTCGACTTTGCTATTCTCCTTTTATTTAACGAATCTCAAATTACAGGACATGATACGTTCTGTTCGATGTTTGGATCGATTGCGACAGAACGCGTGATCAGTTTTGCAGCGTGAGGCTTAGGCTTAGGGGTTTAGAGTCAATACTCAGAATAATAATTGTGTGTTGTGTCCTTTTCACGTCTAACTTAGGGCCCTATTTATAGAAAAGAGTTCGTTGAAAGATAGAATTGTAGAACTCTAATCCACGAGGAATTAGGAAAGAACACGTCCCAGGTAATTTCAGCGCCCAGGGCTGGGCGCCGAAGATTTCGGCGCCCAGAGCCAGGCGTTGAAAATAGGGTCTGGGCCGTTTCTTTGTCAGATTAGGATTCTTAGAATCCGGAGTGTATGAGACTTTAATCGAGTCTTTTAGTGCGTATTAATTTTATGATGGAATGCATCTGGGCCCGTTACGAACTCTAGGCTCGTTAGGATTTTAATTAATACGTAACTCTTATTTTCGAACCGTATTAGGAATAGGATTCTCTCGCAATTTCTATCTCATTTAGGATTTTTGTTAGAGTGCAACACCTAATTCTGACAGGTTCCTATCTTTTATGACTTGCCACTTTTAACAACTACCCATTACGGCAGTTACTATTTTTAGCAGGTTTCCATAAATAGCAGGTTTCTATAAATAGCAGGTTTCGGGTGAAATGAAAAGGGGATTGAGATCTGTTATTTTATAGGAGATGCGTTGTCAAGTGGAGATTTATGTTCTCATCATCGAACCTTCCCTTTCGGGAATGAGGCCAAAAGTAGGTGTCTACACTGCCATAATTATGTATTTGATGAATAAGATTTTCCACGAATTCCGAATTAAGGTCGTTATTATGTTATTGATGATATCCTGATTTATTCAAGGAATGAGAAAGAGCGTGACAAACACGTGAGGATTATTTGGAGATGCTTAGAAAAAATCTAGTTTTATTAGATGAAGTATACAAATCTTGAAGTCATGTGTGTATAAATGACACCGACGGAAAAGTGAAGGACTAAATTAATTGAAAACTACGTTACGTAAAGGAATAAATTAAAGAGAAGATTCCTGTAATCCCCCGTAATTTTATTATATTTTATTTATATACTTTAACGTATATTTAATATATTTAAATGTAATTTACGAATTTTAGAAATGAATATGTAATTAAAATATAATTATGTTATTACATTTTGAATATTTTAAATGATTTATGAAATCAAAATTGATTTTTGAATTTTACGTTGAAACGAATTCGGATTTTGAAATCACGTTCTATTGAAATTAGAAAGCAAATCCTAAATTCTAAATTCTACTCCTAGCCCAATTGGGCAAAGCCCAAACCAACAAAACCCCAAAACCATACTCCCTTCTCTTTTCTAATTCATGTAAAACAAATCAAGCTCTCTCTCTCTCTCCCCTCCATATTCACGTGAAACCAAAGAAAGAGGAAACCTCCACCCTTCCTCCAATCTCACGCACCAACTCACAGCCGTTCTCTCTCCCTCCACGCCGTCGCCGAGCCGCCGCCGCAGCACGCCTCAGCCGCCGCCCAGCACGGTAACACCCTCCTCTTCATCCTTCTTTTTCGTCTTCTCTCTTCCTTTCCCTCTGTTTTTCGAGCCACCCTAACCCTTCGTGTGTCGCAGCAGCCCGAGTCGCACAGCCGCCGCCAGGTCGCGCCGCCGTGCCCAGCCCTGCCGCGAGCCACCTCCGTCCGCCAGCTCTCTCTCTTTCCTCCTTATTGAATTGGTTACTTTCTTAAACCCTAAGTAACTAATTATTTTAAATTAAAGCTTGTTAATTTAGATTATGTTCTTAAATTAAATTTATAATTTTTATGGTGAATATGATTTTCAGATTTGATGTTGAGATTAAAAACGAATTAATTTTCAGTTTTGATTAATTAAAATTAAATTAGGGCTTAATCATGATTTATTAGTTTGAATTATGTTTTCTTGAATTAAAACTATGGGTTTTGTGATGTAAATTATAAATTTAGGATTATATGAATTTTATAATAAAGTTATTGATTTTCAGATTATCTAATGACATTGAAATATTGGTTTTGATGGTTTAAAGTATGAAATTCAAGGTTTTTTATGATTTTTAATCATGATAGGTTGAGTATGAATTATTGAATTGGTTGTTTTGAGATACTAGGAACGTAGATTGACCATGGTGAAGCTTTTAAATGAATTTATATTGCTGAAAATTTAAAGTACGATGTTTGCAAAAGTTTTCAACGAATTTCAATCACTAATTCAATAATTTTGATTCTAGGAAATCAAATGTTTAAGTTTTGATATTGGGGAAAGTTCTAAGTATGTTTAGGATGCATTTAGAATGCTCTCTTATGGTTATCAATGATTAGGAATTGATTGGGAATATTTGTTGATTGTTTTAGGCGGAGAATTCTCTTTAGGCGACTTTTGAAAGTGTTAAAGTGGCCTATCAGTTTGTTTACACAAGGTACGTACATACTTGCGTGTTTGGAATGTGTGCTAATTGTTGAAACCATGTTGAATTTGTTGTTGAACTTGGTTATGTTAATATTATTGCTGAACTTGGTGATGTTGATATTTTTGGACGAACTTGGTTATATGGAATGTGCATGTTTAATACTGTTGGACAAACTTATTGAACTTATTTTGCACTAAGATAACTGTAACATGTTAGTATGGATGATTGATACAAACATGTTGGTTGGGAACACTAGATTATTCTATATGATTGGTTTGGATCGATTGGTTGTTGTTCCCTTTTTAGCTTTTCACTACTTTATGAGGGCCGAGGACCTTGTTTAGTAGGTTGAAACTTTATACCCATATACAGGGTTGATCATGGTTAAAGGAAAGGTTGGGTAAATTGGAATGAGTCTTGATTGATGCCTTTATGATCACGTACTTAATTCCAAGATAAAAACAGTTGTGAACGAATGTGGATTATATGCCTTATGTGATTGTTGAGTCATAACAGAGTATCAATTTGTAAATCATGTAAAGTGAAACTGAGTAGCAATAGCTTTAGACTGTGCACGTCTAAAGTGACGGACAAACAGGAGTTGGGGTTCATGGTGGTAGCCCATGGCCTTTTCTGGGACCGGATTGATCACCGTGTCCTATTTTTATTTAAACGTTCCTCGATATCGCAGGTCACTGGGGTTACGGAGTCGCGCCCGTACCTCGTCTTCCTTAGTGAAGACTTCTGGATGGACAACTCGGTCCATTGTCTATTTCAACCAAAATAATATTATTGTCATAAGTCTAGCCTAGTCTGGTCAAGTATGGTCGTCAAATTATCATGTTTTGTCTGCCCTTACTTATGTTCATTAGTATCATGTTAGGGTTCCTTTAATAGTATCATGTTAGGAATATTATTGTTTTAGTATGTAGTACTCAGCTTTGCTGATTACGTGCTTTGTTTGTGTGTGTTGATCATGGCTATGCCTTATTGATCCTGTGATGACCCATCTTTGGTGAGCAGTCTCTAAGGATCAATAAGCGTTGCCCATCTACAGGTTTGAAGATGATGCATCATTGGGATCGGGATTAGAGAGCTTGTAGTTATATTTGTTTTATTAAGTGATTTGGTTTGTTAACTTAAATTTGAAATTTGTCGTACTATTCGTATTTCCTTATTTCAGTTAATTGGTTTTGGACCTAATATGTAATAAGATTATTTATGAACCTAAAAGTTAGTTTTATGTTTTCCGCTGCAAAATTCTGAATAAGCCGTTACGTTTTCACACGGGCGATAATACTTTGATAATTCCCTACAGTTATATTTAAAAAGGGTTATTTTAGAAAATGGGAATTGTCGGGGTGTTACAATTCCAGTGGTCCAGGATCGTTAGAAATCATTTAGTGTCTTGAAAAGATTGGAGGAATTATATGAATTGGTGAAAGAGCTAAGAGTTAAGCCCAAAAGTTATACATCCATGAAAGGTGTAATGAGGTTTGGTAAAAAGGAAAAGTTGACCAAAAGGAGTCTCTGTAGATCCTGCTAAGATTCAAGCTGTGAATGAGTGACCTATTCCAAAAACGCATCCGATATCTGAAGTTTTCTAGGCCTAGAAGACCATTATAGGAGGTTGTGAAAGACTTTTGGAAGAAAGAAAAACCAATGACCAACTTGTTGAAAAAGGAATCGAAATTCAAGTGGAAAGAGAAATGTGAGGAAGCTTTCCAGATTTTAAAGGAGCATTTGACCTCTGCACTCGTTGTCGCTAAGTTAAAACCTTACGAGGCTGATTAACCTACTCATGACCTAAAGCTAGCTGCTATTGTGTTACCTGCGAATATTTGGAGACATTACCTTTATAGGGCAACATGTAAGATCCTTACCGAGCACAAAAGTCTGAAACTTTGGCAATAAGGTCCAGTTGAATCTTGGGGACAACATCGAAAAATGTATTGCTTTCCACCCTGCAATTGATGGTCAGCCTGAGAGGACTAACCAAACTACGGAATATATGTTGAGAGCCTGTGTTATTGACTTTAAGAGTAATTGGGAAACCACCTAGATTCGATTGAATTTCTTGCAAAATAGTTACCATGCGAGCAGTAAGATGTCACATGTTGAGGCATTGTATGGGAAAGAAGTGTAGAAGTTCCACTTGTTGGAATGATTTTAGTGAAAATATAGTATTGGGGGCAGAATTCGTTGAAGAAAAGATATCCAAGTTATTCCATGAGATGAGTTACGAGGGCGTAACTCGTTTTCTTTAAGGGGGGTAGAATGCGATAGAAATTCGCGCTTTTTACCTATTTTATGGTGTTTTAATGCATTTTTATGCTTATTTTAGCAAATTATGCACGTTGATGTAAGTAATTAGATTCTCTGCATGAGAAAAGTGTGTTCATGAGTAACACAAACAACTTTAAGTTGGCAAAAGAGTGCACATGGGTGGCACAAGTACTTCTTTAGTATGAATAAGTTGAAAACTTTTGAAAAAGGTGTGAATGGTGTGAATTCCCGTGTCAAGTTTCGGGATGAAATTTCTTTTAAGAGGGGTAGATTGTAATCCCCCGTAAAATTATAAATATTATTAACATATTTTAACGTATAGTTAATTATATTTAAATGGAATTTACGAATTTTAGAAATAAATATGTAATTAACGAATATTTATTTTTATACGTTTTTAAATATTTCAACGATTTATGAAATTAAAATAATTTTAGAATTTTATGTTGAAAAGAATTCGAATTACGAAAACACGTTCGATTGAATTTGGAAAAACAATGCTAATCATTTTGGTTTCTAACAACCCCAATCTTAATTCTAGCCCAATTAGGTGAAGCCCAAATAACAAATAACAAAAACCCAAAACTCTTCACTCCCTCCTTATTCTATTTCACGTAAGAAGCAAAACCACCAAAACCCTCCTTCTCTCCTTCAGCAACCTACGTGAAGCACCCTCAAGCCTTCACGTTACTGTCCTCACCGCCGTCACCACCGCCGACGCTTTCCCCTCCGTCGTCCGCCTGTATCGCCGGTAACTTCTCTCCCCTCTTGTTTTGTTTTCTTCCCTTTCTCTTTCCTCCCCTCATTCGTTGTTCTTCTTGTCGAACCAGCACAGCCGCCCTCGACAGCCACCACCACACCACCTTCGCCGCACCACTTAGCGCTGCAGCCCTCGTCGCCACTCCACCACCGCACGGTAACTTCTTCTCCTTCCTTTTTTCTTTTTCGTTCTCTTTCTCTCTTTCGTTTCTTTACCTCCTCCCTAATCGTGCCTTGATTGGCCGCACAACACCGCCACACGCACCACCGTGCCGGACTGCCGCCCAACCGCCTCGCAACCTCCTGCCGCTGCGTGTTCTGTCCGTCGGCCACCCTTGCTCTCACAACTATTGTTGGTTACTTCCTTAAACCTTAAAACTAATTGATGGTTTAATTACATTTAATAATTTAAATTATATTTCTTGAATTTAAATTATAAGTTTTTATGATTAAGCTAGAATTTTCAGATTATATACTTTGCAAAAAAAATATCTAATTTTCAAATTATATGATGGAATTGAAATAAGAATTTTCATTATTAAAACATGAATTTTTAAGGTTTTAATAGTTTTGAAATCATGGTAGGATGAGTATAAATTATTAAAGTTATTGTTTTTATGATTTCAAAGTTTTGGGAGTAGTTTGAAATTAGTTATATTGCTGAAAATTTAAAGTACGATGTTTGCAAAGAGTTTTCAACGAATTTCAATCACTAATTCAATAAATCTTATGCTAGGAAATCAAATATTCAAGTTTTGTTATTGAAGAAAAGTTCTAAATATGTTTAGGATGCATTTAGAATGCTTTGTTATGATTGCCAATGATTAGAAATTGATTGGGATTACTTGTTGGTTGTTTTAGGCGGAGAATTCTCTTTAGGCGACTTTTGAAAGTGTTAAAGTGTCCTATCCGTTTGTTTACACAAGGTACGTACATACCTGTGTGCTTGGAATGTGTGTTATCTGTTGAAACCAAGTTGAAATTTGTTGATGGACTTGATTATGTTGGAATTTCATGTTTAATATTGTTGGATGGACATGTTGAACATATATATTTCGTTATGAGGATTATAACATGTTAGTAGATGATTGATGCAAACATGTTTGATTGGGAACACTAGATTACTTTATATATATTGATTCAGATCGATTGATTGTTGTTCCCTTTTAGCTTTTCACTACTTTATGAGGGCCGAGGACCTTGTTTAGTAAGTTGAAACCTTATACCCAATAGAGGGGTTGATCAGTATTAAAGGAAATGTTGGATTTAATTGGAATGAGTCTTGTTTGATACCTTTGTGATCACTTACTTAATTCCAAGATAAAAACAGTTGTGAATAAATGTGGATTGTATGCCTTATGTGATTGTTGAGTCATAACAGGGTTTCAATTTGTAAATCATGTAAAGTGAAACTGAGTAGCAGTAGCTTTAGACCGTGCACGTCTAAAGTGACGGACAAACAGGAGTTGGGGTTCATGGTGGTAGCCCATGGCCTTTATCTCGGAGCGGATTGATCACCGTGTCCTATTTTTATTCAAACGTTCCTCGATATCGCAGGTCACTGAGGTTACGGAGTCGCGCCCGTACCTCGTCTTCCTTAATGAAGCTTCTAGCTAGAAAACTCGGTCCATTGCCTATTTCAATTAAAATAATATTATTGCTATAAAAGTCTAGTCCAGTCTAGCCTAGTCTAGCCAAGTGTGGTCGTCAAATTATCATGTTTTGTCTGCCCTTACTTATGTCTAATAGTTTCATGTTAGGATTGTTATTGTTTTAGTATGTAGTACTCAGCTTTGCTGATTACGTGCTTTGTTTGTGTGTGTTGATCATGGCTATGACTTATTGATCCTGTGATGACCCATCTTTGGTGAGCAGTCTCTAAGGATCAATAAGCGTTGCCCATCTACAGGTTTGAAGATGATGCATCATTGGGATCGGGTTTAGAGAGCTTATATTTAGATTTGTTTTGCTAAGTGATTGGGTTTGTTAATTTGGACTTGAAATTTGTCGTACTATTTGTATTTCCTTATTTCCGTTGATTGGTTTTTGGATTTAATATGTAATCGATTATTTATAAACCCAAAAGTTAGTTTTATGTTTTCCGCTGCAAAATTCTGAATAAGTCGTTACGTTTTCACACGGGCGATAATGCCTTGATAATTCTCTACGTTTTATGTTAAAAAGTTATTTTAGAAAAGAGAGAATTGTCGGGGTGTTACAGATTGATTTTAAAATGCGAATGGTTTTTGCATTACAATCAATCATGTATTATGTGATATATAGATCTGTTAGGTTATGATTCATATGACAGTTCATAAATCATGCGGAAAAACCATAAAGCCAGGAAACATATTATTTACACATAATCATTTAGCATAGTTTAGATGCATACTCTTTGTTGCGTGCCTTCCCTAGCTGCGCCCGAACCGAACAAGAACAAGTCTTTAGGACTCCAAGTGTCGTCCCTCCGTAGATAGTCCACAGCACGTCCGGATCCGCCTTAAGATTGACCAACTAGAATCGCCCTTAAGGTTCTAATATTTTCGGTTAGGTAGGCAAGAATATTGGCTGATTTTTCTGCTTAAAAATCTTAGTTTTGAATACTTAAAACTTGTTGTATAAATAATGACCCCTAGGCCTTTATTTATAGAGTTATGGAAAAGGAATCGTAATCCTAGTAGGATACGAATTAATTGAAATTAGAATCCTACATGAATTCTATTTAATTAATTTATCCAATTAGGAATAGAAATTTAATCATACACTGACTCTTGTAGATTTAGGAATCACGCATGAGCACAAACTCACACACACACGGCAGCCACAAGGGCTGCCCATGCGCGTGCGAGCAGCAGCCCACGCAGCGCGGCCCACGCATCTGTGGCCTTGGCGCGCGCTGGGCCTGCCTTGCGGTAGGCCTGGGCGCTGCCTTGGCTGCGCGCGTGCTTGCTGGGCGATGGCCCGGCTTCGTGCTGGGCCTTCGTCCGGCAGGCCTCGTCCGATGCTAATTCGTACGATACGCTTCCGATTAAATTTCCAGTTCCGGAATTTATTTCCGATACGAACAATATTTAATATTTCCGATTCCGGAATTAATTTCCGTTTCGAACAAATATTTAATATTTCCGTTTCCGGAATTATTTTCCGATTCCGGTAATATTTCCGATTCTGACAATATTTCCGTTTCCGGCAATATTTCCGATTCTGGTAATATTTCCATTTCCAATAATATTTTCCGATACGTACCATGTTTCCGTTTCCGGCAACATCTACGACTTGGATAATATTCATATTTCCGATACGATCCATATTTCCGTTTCCGGCAATATCATCGTTTCCGGAGTATTCATTTCTTGCCTGTGACGATCTTAGCTCCCACTGAAACCAAGATCCGTCGGTTCCGAATATTCATAGATGGAGTATTTAATGCCATTAAATACTTGATCCGTTTACGTACTATTTGTGTGACCCTACGGGTTCAGTCAAGAGTAAGCTGTGGATTAATATCATTAATTCCACTTGAACTGAAGCGGCCTCTAGCTAGGCATTCAGCTCACTTGATCTCACTGAATTATTAACTTGTTAATTAATACTGAACCGCATTTATTAGACTTAACATAGAATGCATACTTGGACCAAGGGCATTATTTCCTTCAGTCTCCCACTTGTCCTTAGGGACAAGTGTGCATTTCCTAATTCCTTTGTCGCTCGATGCTTGCTCTTGAACATAAGGTAAGAGTTGTCATCCTTATTATGTCCAGAGGTGTTCCTCGGTTTCAGAGTTCAACTGATCAAATAAACAGATAATCATAGCCTATGATTCATCCGAGCACGGCCATGCATTTCACAGTTTCTAGCTCTCCGAGTGGCCTTGTACAACTTTTAAGCATCTCTTCCCGATTTATGGGAGGACAATCCCAATCTTGCGATCTTGAGATTAGACTTCGTTTGATAGGTGATTACCTGAGCGTTGCCTTTATAGCCTCCTTTTACGGTGCGACGGTTGGTCAACGTCAAAGCAACCAGTTCTCAAACAAGTAATCTCAAATCACTCAGGTATTGAGGATTTAGTGTCTAATAATTTAATGAAATTTACTTATGACAGACTTTCATCTCTTACAGTAAAGTTTCATAGGTCTTGTCCGATACTAGTCTTCCCAAAGTAAGTATCTATGCAAATGATTATGACATTGCCATGTCCACATAGTTCAAGAAACAGAACTACTAGTCATCTTGCATTCTAATCGTCTAACGTTTTCTATGCGTCCAATTTTATAGAAAACTCCGATTAGGGACCATTTTCAACCTTTGACATTCAAGTTCACTTGATAGACATTTCTTAGTCACAGGACTGGTCCTGACAGTCTATCTTGAATATATCGTCAAATTGAAGGGACTCATCATTTAATACTAAACCAAGATTTAAATGGAATATGAAAACACATTTCATATATGATAAATGTTCAACCCCAATGTTTTATAACCATGGGCCTCAAACCCATCTTCTAAAACAATTCATGGAATTCAAAGCTATGCTTGATTTCCAGTGCTACAACGTGAGTGTTGCTTCTCACTTGTTGCATAGGTTTAGTTATCATGCTTTGCCAATCTTAATATCCTTTTCATCGAATGTTCTTCGAGATATGATTATAAGATCTTTTCGAGTTTGTTTATTATGTGATCTAGTCTTTCTTACTTCGATGGTGGTTTTACTCATTTTGCAATGAAGAACCATCAAGTCAGCAGACGTTTTTCTTGCTTCAAGAGTGGTTCTACGCATTTTTCAATGAAGAAACATCAAGCCAGCAGATAGGTGATCTACCCAAGTTCAGTGAAGAACTTTAAACAACCCTGTTTTATTGCTTCTTAGGCAATAATCACTTTTACTTCAACTGTATAGGTTGCTAGTGATGCTTTGTTTGGATTTACCTATCCAAGCAGTTCATAGATATGTGGAAGACTCTCCAACTATATCTTAGAACATAGAAATTATTATTTTAATTTCCCACGCAACAACTCATGGTCTCCAATCCATGTTGCCATTTCAAAACACGATGCTCTATAGCTCGTCCTTATCAATGGTTAACTCCAAAGGGTCTTGCTTGATCCTTTGCCAGTGTTTATGCGTGTAGCATCAATATTTAGCATATCTTTATTTCCTTGAATCAAGAACTATTCCTATGTACCATTTCAAGTACCATAAGTATTCTTGATCTCAATCTAGTTGATCTTCACTTAGATCAATAGAGATTGGTATATGTTCGTCATGCCTAAAGTCATACGATACGTTTTTGGCGATCCTCATATTATATCATACATGATAAATTCTTTTGCAGAATAATTCCCAATTGAATTCTATTCATCTAGTTTCAGTAGATACTAAATTTAGCTAAATTCTTTGACATATAATATAGGTTAAGAATCTCATTTAGACTCTTTGATGTTTAACTTAGTAAATGCTTATACATAGTTCAAACATCCTTTACTTAGATTTATTCACATGGGTCGAATATCTCCAATGGAGACTTTCGTGTTTGATTTAGTAAATGCCATTACTTAATCCAAAACAATATCATAAGATCTTTGTAAATAGATCTTAATACCCAGTATGTACTAAGTTTCGCCATGGTCCATCATTGATGAATAATCTCAAATCTAAGTCATTAGCATTTGAATTTTATTTCACAATAGAGAGATATGTGTGTGATACACATAGGACCAAATAAGTTTTTATGTACTCCCACTAAACTTCTTATATATCTATAAGAATCATGTACATTTTATGAAACTAAAATACTTATTAGCTTCACTAAAATACATTTCTAATTCCCAATTGCTTGCTTAAATCTGTACTTTAGATTTCATAAGCTAGCTTTCTTTTTCAAGCATTTATTTGGATCCACAAATCCTATGACATACCATGTACATAGTTTATTCCAACATTTGATTGAGGAATACTTTTGTCATCCAATTGCCATATTTACCAATATGCAATCATTGCTTGAATTATAGACTTGAAGCATTACGATTTTGCATGAGGTTTCAACACAATCCACATTGTGAATTTGCTTGTAACTTTTAGCAACTAATCTAGCTTTGTGTGTGAACACAATTCCATGTTTGATGGTTTTTATCCTTAAAACAAACTTGCAACCAATAGGTGTGAAACTATTCTTGCAAATCAACAAAATTTCAATTTTGTCATCAAAACATTGAGTATGTTTTATGGCCTCTAACCATTTAAAAACATTTGAGTCTATATATGGCCTCTAACCATTTTAGGGAATCTGGGTTTCGTCATAGCTTTCTTACAGGTCACAAACTCATTAATCTACATGATAATAGTTTGACTGCAAGTTGTAGGTTTCTTCACTATTTAATAGAAGAATCTCATAGTTTCATTGACTTGATCTCTATGTTTCTTTACTATCTAATAGAAGAATCTCATAGTTTCAGTGACTTGAATTCTATGCCTACTTGGGTATAGAACATCAAACAATAGAATATCAATAGCCACTTGAAAGTCCTTTGAATATTCTGTTCTCCTTGAAGCACTTGTAAAGTCTTCTAAGAGATATCTATTCTTTAAAGCCACTTCTAACGTCCTTAAAGAATAAGTTCGGATTTTCTGAAGCACTTCGAAAAGCCTCCGGAATGTCCGTTTATGTTTGTTGTTCGCCTCGAAAACTTTCGAGGTCTATTTTCTCCCACTTGTCATTTTGGAAACGAATCTCCAAAAGGACATTATTTCGAGCAAACAAACATTATGTTCTCAAAAATTCGTGGTAGAAACAATACCCTTGTGTCTCATTTGAATAAATCACAATGAAACATATATCTATGCTTGGGCCTTAGTTTGTTGAATAACAAACACTAAGCTCCCACTGAGTTTAGGAACTCTTTAGATATATTATGAAAAGATATTCTGAAATTACTTTTCAATAGCTTTGACGAATTTGGTTTAGTTTGGTGGTAGTTGAGCATTTTGTTTTAGAAATCATAGGAAAAGTCTTTATGATTCATCATTGATCGAATCAAGTACTAATTGACTTCGATCATTCCAACGTAGATATGCCATATCTTATGGACCTAGATTGTGAACACACAATCATTGATGATCATATTTGGTCTCAAGTAATCATGAACATGATCTAACCTAGATCTTTATGATTTCTTGCCAAGTGGATTTTATACTTCTGAATCTTTGAACTAGCCAAACAGATTCAAACTTATATCACATTGAGTAAATAAACCTATATTCACTCAAATCCATGTGAAATAATAAAGTCATAAAATCTTTCTTTAGCTTTGAACTCTATTGTCTAGGCGTTCTAACAATAGTTCATATCTTTTGTTACTTTCAACAAGTAAGACTAGTTGTCTTAAAATGATCTAGAAATCAATCAACTTTCAAAAGTTTATCAAAATAGAGCTTTTTGAATGTTAACTTGTTGATATGGTCTAAGCAACAATGCCAAAGATTAGTGGAACTCAAATCAAGGGTTTGATTTGAACCTAGTAAACTTCTTTAAAGAGTTGTTTGTTTTAATCAAGCATATTGACTCAACCTGTAATTGACCATTTCATTCAAATAAACAAATAAACTGTTTTTGTTTTTCTTGAATGTGAGTCTTTCTGTGTTTGAAGCAGAAAATTTAGGTATGCTGATTATGGAACAAAATAGCCATTAAGTTCCAGCCTTTGAAAGGACTTAAAACAAACTTAGATGACCCTACAATTAATGTAGCATTGCCATGCTTCATTTCCCACTTGTAGGTCATTAGTGTATCCTAGCTTCCATTGTTTGAGTTATTACCGAAGTAAGAATCTCAAGCGGTATATGATACCAAGGAAGTTTGAATGCTAGGTCACTTCTCTTTAAACATAAACTTATAGGTAGAAACGGAATCGTAAATTCCTTTCATTTGTTCCTCGTTTTCCTATTTCTTGTACCCTTTCTTATAGTCTTAAGAATTGAATTCTTTAGTGTTGACTTTTATACTTTGTTAGACATGTCCAATGTCACCAACAAGGTTCTTTACATTTAATTTATGTTGAATATTAAGTTTCAACTAGATGATCTTACCAGAAGCTTCTAAAGTTCTCTAAGCATCGATCTATTCGAATGTCTAGGGACTAGACTCATTCGAGAATTAAATGGACAAAGATATTAGGTTGTTAATCATTGGTAAAGCTGAGCGTATTAAACTCAATGCTTTATGATCTCAAAACTACATTGTATTTTGAATTCACAAGCACCAATCGGTTTGCCATTCGACTTTGATATTCGAAAACAACCATAAAAGTCGCTAAAAGAAACGTACATTTTAAATTGCTCACTTTCTCTCTTTTCCGTGAATCGTTCTTGGATTCACTACCAATCGAGGAAATTTACTGTTACCTTTCTAAAAGGATTTATTGCAGTGCAAGATATTTAATTATAAACAATAATTAAAACATACATTGAAGCATGCAAAGTCTAAACATTTATCATGAATAATAACTTGAAATTAAAGCAACCATGCAATTCAAACAAGTTATTAGCATTTTATTCGATTTTATTGTTCCGGCAGGTGTGAATAAAATGATTCCAAGACCCTAAAATCATTGAAGAACTAAGCACAGTTTGTCGACTTAATCCTAAAACATCTTAGGTAAGCAAAAGCCTTTTGCCAATAGTCTAGAAACTATTCTTGGTTGATAGGTACGTCTAAGAACTTATTAGGTAAACCTATCGATTTTGCCACGACATAAAAGGACTCCTTACTTATATCGTTGAGTTTCACCAAAACTAACATGTACTCACAATTATTTGTGTACCTTGCCCCTTTAGGACCAATAAGTAACACCTCGCTGAGCGAAAACTATTACTAGATTGATGTAAAGGATATCCAAGCAAGTGTATATTTTGGCATGGCACCTTTTAACTCAATTTTTAAGTTTGGAACTTAAGGCTCTTACTATGTTGGTTAGATTTTAAGTGAACTAAAATCCTTAATCATGCAACATAATCAAGCTTTTGATCTCATGCATTTTAAGACATATTTAAAACAATAAATAACTTAAAACATGCATAAGATATTTGTGATCTAGTATGGCCCGACTTCATCTTGAAGCTTTGACTTCAAAGTCCGTCTTGAAAATCTCCGTGGGAGGCACCATTTTCTTCAAATAGGATAAGCTATAACTAATTACAACTATTTGATGGTTCGCAGACCATATTTGAATTGAAAAATAACTTTGGTACTTTAGACCAATTACATTCAAATTAATGGTACGCAGACCATATTTTCTATCCTATTTGGGCCATACTAGTCACTTCATAACCTGCAAAACAGTACATATACAATATATACCATTCACCCATTCATTATCATGAATGGCCCACATAGCTGGTTAGTAAAACACATTATGCATCACGTAAACATTTGCAGCAATTAATCAAGGGCACCAATAATCTACCAATTATTCAGTCCTTATTAATTCTAATCAAGTTGTTTTAACCTTAAGTATTTGTAGACCTAATCAAGAGTTTATGACTAAAAAGCGCTCCCACTTAAACCAATAAATTCATATGCTTTACCAATTTTAAACATAAAAATGTATTTCTAGTCTAACCGGAAACATACAAATTTAATTAAAATTTAAAGCTCATATCAATTTATAATTGAATCCAAAAATTTAATTCAATTTCAGTCGTATTTAAATTAATTCATGATTTTAATTTTAGTAAAATAATTAGAATAAATAACATTTATTATAATTATAATATTCAAAATTAAAATCCAAGAAAATAATTCAAATTATTAATTTTAAAATTAATTAAAATTACGTGAACTGAAATTTTCAAATTAAACATTCAAAACGATCTAATCGTAACGCAAACACCCTACGCGTTGCACGCCCATGGGCCGTACGCACACAGCCATTGCTGGCCATGTGCGCGCAGCCCATGCGCTCGTCGCATAGCTGCTGCTTCCCTATCGCAAGCCTCCGCACGCACTGATGCTCGCTGCGCGCGCCAGCGCTCATCGCACGCGAGCTATCGCTCGCAGTGCGTGCGCGCGACATCGCTCGCTGGGCGCGCGACATCGCTCGCTGGGCGCGCGAGCCATCGCTCGCTGCGCGCGCGACATCGCTCGCTGGGCGCGCGACATCGCTCGCTGCGCGCGCGAGCCATCGCTCGCTGGGGCGCGACATCGCTCGCTGGGCGGGCGACATCGCGCGCTGTGCGCGCGAGTAATGCTGGGCGCAGCGCTCGTGGCACGCGAGCTTGCGCTCGCTGCGCGCGAGGCTGCGCGCCCTTGTGCGAGGCAGCGCGCGTTGTGGCGCAGCTCGCTTGCTGCCCACACGCGACTGCCTTGGCTCGCCCTTCGCCCATGCCCATTCGTTCATTGCTCGTGGCACACGACACAAGGCAGGGCTGCTGCCTTGTGCTCGTGCACTACGCCCTTGCTCATTGCATTCGTGCCGCACGGGCGACGAGCTCCCTTGCTCGTCGTCGCATGCCCGCATTATACAACACCCCTTAAGGGTAACACGAAGCGTCCATTGCTTCGTGCGTGCAAGTTTTATGAACGAATCGCATAAAAATTTAAAATTTATATTTAAAATTAATGACAAATTAATAAATAATATTAATTTCATAATTTTAGGGCGAAAAATCGAAAATTTATTATCCAATTGATTTCCGATTGTTATGGATTCAAGTCTAGGTCATAAAAATTTAAAATTTATCGTAAATTTACAATTTTTATGGTGGTTTTTAATCATAGGTTTCTAATTAAATTACAATTAATTATGAAAATCAAATTAATTCTAAATTATTCTAATTTTCAACAAATTAATTATAATTACAAATTAGATTGCATAATTAACAAGACTAGGCATTCAAACTTGTTAAACATATGCAGTAGGTCAATCAAAAATTCAAGATTTATCAACAAGAATCGCAAATATTTAATTTAACATCTTAAATTTACGAAATTTTGCATTCGAAAAACTAAAACCTTCGAAAAGTCATAGTTAGGCTTCGAATTTGAGAATTCTGGGTTCGGCAGAAAAAAACTATTTTTGTCAAAATTTTAGAATGCCTTTTACATGCGGAATTGACACAAAAATCACTCGATTTGGATGAGTAACGAAGAAACTGCCGAAAAACTGCGTACGTATAATTAAATAAACGCAATTTGCAATTAATTAACAATTACGAAAATTAATCACCCCTTTTAATTCTTGCAAATTTGTAATATTTAACCATGTTCATGCAATTTAGATTATGAAAATAATAAGGGGCTCGTGATACCACTGTTAGGTTATGATTCATATGACAGTTCATAAATCATGCGGAAAAACCATAAAGCCAGGAAACATATTATTTACACATAATCATTTAGCATAGTTTAGATGCATACTCTTTGTTGCGTGCCTTCCCTAGCTGCGCCCGAACCGAACAAGAACAAGTCTTTAGGACTCCAAGTGTCGTCCCTCCGTAGATAGTCCACAGCACGTCCGGATCCGCCTTAAGATTGACCAACTAGAATCGCCCTTAAGGTTCTAATATTTTCGGTTAGGTAGGCAAGAATATTGGCTGATTTTTCTGCTTAAAAATCTTAGTTTTGAATACTTAAAACTTGTTGTATAAATAATGACCCCTAGGCCTTTATTTATAGAGTTATGGAAAAGGAATCGTAATCCTAGTAGGATACGAATTAATTGAAATTAGAATCCTACATGAATTCTATTTAATTAATTTATGCAATTAGGAATAGAAATTTAATCATACACTGACTCTTGTAGATTTAGGAATCACGCATGAGCACAAACTCACACACACACGGCAGCCACAAGGGCTGCCCATGCGCGTGCGAGCAGCAGCCCACGCAGCGCGGCCCACGCATCCGTGGCCTTGGCGCGCGCTGGGCCTGCCTTGCGGTAGGCCTGGGCGTTGCCTTGGCTGCGCGCGTGCTTGCTGGGCGATGGCCCGGCTTCGTGCTGGGCCTTCGTCCGGCAGGCCTCGTCCGATGCTAATTCGTACGATACGCTTCCGATTAAATTTCCAGTTCCGGAATTTATTTCCGATACGAACAATATTTAATATTTCCGATTCCGGAATTAATTTCCGTTTCGAACAAATATTTAATATTTCCGTTTCCGGAATTATTTTCCGATTCCGGTAATATTTCCGATTCTGACAATATTTCCGTTTCCGGCAATATTTCCGATTCTGGTAATATTTCCATTTCCAATAATATTTTCCGATACGTACCATGTTTCCGTTTCCGGCAACATCTACGACTTGGATAATATTCATATTTCCGATACGATCCATATTTCCGTTTCCGGCAATATCATCGTTTCCGGAGTATTCATTTCTTGCCTGTGACGATCTTAGCTCCCACTGAAACCAAGATCCGTCGGTTCCGAATATTCATAGATGGAGTATTTAATGCCATTAAATACTTGATCCGTTTACGTACTATTTGTGTGACCCTACGGGTTCAGTCAAGAGTAAGCTGTGGATTAATATCATTAATTCCACTTGAACTGAAGCGGCCTCTAGCTAGGCATTCAGCTCACTTGATCTCACTGAATTATTAACTTGTTAATTAATACTGAACCGCATTTATTAGACTTAACATAGAATGCATACTTGGACCAAGGGCATTATTTCCTTCAAGATCGCCAAGATAAGTCGTGAACATTGGATCGTGACGGGTTTATACCAATATCTATTGATCTAAATCAAGGATCATTAGAATAATATCAAGAACATCCAATACATTTGGACATGTAGGATGAGCACTTGATAAGAGGAAGTGAAGATGAACTAAAGTTTTGATGCTACATGCATTTGCCTAAGAAAAAGTTGAATCTTGTTGTTAGGCAAACCACAAACATACACGGGCAATTAGGCGCCGTGATTAAAAGGTGGTAACATAGGTTCTAAACCATATGTGATGCATGAGAAACTGAATCAATTATTAGTTTCCAAATTTCTCAGTTGAAAGATGTATCTCCCACATCTCTGTGAATTGGTTGGAGTATTCCAAAAGGATGGCATCATTTGCAATTCTACATAATTGAAATGAATTCATTATTGCCTAAGAAGCAATGAAAGGGAATTGTTTCTAGTGGGAGTTCTTCAATGAACTCAGGTTGATCACAAGTCTGCTACTTGGATGATTTTCTATTTTAGATATGATTATCATTCTAAACAGCAATGAAAGACTAGATAATTCTATAAACATATTCAAAGATCTTTTCATCTTACATCGAAAGGATTTCGATAGAAAAGATGCTAAGAATAGCAAAGTATGATAAACTAAACCTCTGCATTGAATGAGACACAACATTTATATGCATATATGGAATCAAGTTTGAGTTCCATGAATGTTTTAAGTATTGGGTGAAAGGCCTATATCTGTAAAACATTAAAAGCTTGATTTTGGGTTAGAGGCCCAGAAATTGGTAAGCATTTGGTTTAAACATTTATCATTTATGAAATTATATTTTTTAGATCATTTAATCTTGGTTTAGTATTAAATGATAAGTCCATGTGATTCAAAACATTCAAATGGGATGTCAAGATTGATTCTTCGACAAAGAAACACCCATAAGTGAACTTGAATATTGAAGTCACAAAGGATCCCTAATCCAGGTCATTGAAAGGTGGACGACCAATGACTAATGAAGATTAGATTGCAAGTAGATTTGTGGTTCCGTTTCTTGAACTAGGTTGACTGGATGTCAAAATCTTTTGCATAGATACTTATTGGATCTTGTATCGGATTGACCATGAGAACACTTAAAGAGATTAAAGTCATGTCATAAGTAGTTCTCATTAATGGTGATTAGAACCGTTCCTCAGAACATGAGCGATTGTGTCTGCTCGTTTGAGAATTAGTTCGCTTTGATGCTAGCTAAACGTCGCACCGTAAAAGGAGGCTATAAAAGCAGTTATTGGGCGTACTATGAATCAAACTGAGTGTTCATAGATTGCAAGAATGGATTGTCCTCCTATATTTGATAGGATATGGTGTTGTTGTGTAACAAGGCATCTCGGAGAGTTAGATACTGTAAAATGCATGGTCGTGCTCAGAATGGTTAAGGCTTAACCTTCTATAAAAGTTTAACAGTTGAGCTCTGTAATCCGAGAAACACTTCTGGACCTAATAAGGATGGCTTGGATCTTACCTTATGTTCAGTAAGTAACACTAAGCGACAAAGGAATGTGAATGCACACTTGTCTGAATGACAAGTGGGAGACTGAAGGAAATATGTCCTTCACCCAAGGTGCATTAAGTCTAATACCAAGTTTTAGATTAATTGCGAACAATTAATTCAGTGAGATCAAGTGATCGGAACAGCTAGCTGAAGCAATTCTTCCGATCAGTGAGTTCTAATGAATATTAAGCTCACAACTTACTCTTGACTGAACCTACAAGGTCACACCAATGGCACGTAACAGTCACCGGATTAAATGAATCGGAAATTCATTTAATGGCTTTTCGGGAATTAGTTTTGGAAAACGTATTATACGATACGACCTTGCATCAGAATCGCATATCGTATCGCGAATATTCGTAAGCTGGGCGAAACGAATAAATCGTATCGTACGACGGTGATTCATCGTATACGAAACGATAAATAATATCCGAAAGGTATTAGTCGCGAATAAGAAGGGCACCGGAGCTGTCGGCCCGTCGAGCCGAGCACACAAGCGTGCAAGGCCCAACGAGCCAGCAAGACTCGCGAGCAAAGGCGAGAAGCCAGCCCGCGTGTGGCACGAGCACGCAACAGCATAGCAACGACGAGCGAGTAGGCCCATGGCCCAGCTGCTCGGCTGCGCGCGTTGTTGGCTTCGGCCTGCAGCGTGGCTGGGCCTTGGGCTATGGGCGGGTGTCCATGTGTTTTGGTGTGGCCGGTCAAGGCCTCTTGGTCTTGGCCGGTTACATCATTTAATACAATTAACTTATTGTTTTTTTACACACAACTCATTACACACAGTTTTCTAACCCTAAACCTAATTCAGAAATTACGTTCTTCATTTTTCTCTCTCTGTGAAAACTGTTCTTCCCAAAAGCAAAAACTCTTGACTGATTGTCTAAGCTACGGTGATCAAGATGGATCTGATCGTGTCGGTGAACCAAGTAGAGGAACGACAGGGAGTTCTAAGTTCATGTTCGTTGACAGATTACTAGGGAAAATACGCTTCGAATGTAAGTTTGCTTAATCTGTGCTTTATACATGTTTCTTGGCTTTAGGGATTGTTTCCGCACATGTTATTATGTTTAACTATATTCCCCTACATTTAGACCCTTGTTGCAGTGTACAAATTGTTGCAGCGAATATCAATATGTTCGCTGCAACAAGTCTTAATTTATCATATTTTCACATACTTGTTGCATCTTACACGTATATGTTCGCTGCAACAAATCTTAATTTATCATATTTTCACATACTTGTTGCATCTTACACATATATGTTCGCTGCAACAAAGTACTTTTTTCAGCGAACATTGTACAGACTTGTTGCTACCCCCCCCCCCCCCCCACAGTCGCATCATTCGATGTACGCTGCAACAAGGGTCTAAAAGCCCCCTGCAACAGGGGTTTTTTCTACTATTGGGTCGTGCTCAAAATGGTTGAGGCTTAACCTTCTCTAAATGTTTAACAGTTGAACTCAATAATCTGAGAAACACTTCTGGACCTAATAAGGATAAATGGCTTGGATCTTACCTTATGTTCAACAACACTAAAAAAAAAAGGAATGTGAATGCACACTTGTCTAAAGGACAAGTGGGAGACTAAAGGAAATGTTTCCTTCACCCAAGGTGCATTAGTCTAATACCAAGGCTCAAATTAATTACATAATAATTAGTTCAGTGAGATCAATTAATCGGAACAGCTAGATGCAACAACGTATCCGATCAGTGAGTTCTAATCGTTATTAGACTCACATCTCACTCTGGACTGAACCTAGCTACAAGGTCACACCAATGACATATAACAGAGCGCCAGATAAAATGAATCGAAAATTCATTTAATCGGGAATTTGGTTCGGAGAACATAAATATACGATAAGTCGTTAGATGGTAATTGTATATCGTATTGCGTATATTCGTAGGTTGGGTCGTACAAATAATCGTATCATACGACATTGGATCGTTAAGTGATATACAATTAATTATGGACGCAAGGTCGTAAGGAAGCATACGAGAAGCTGCCAAGCTCACGAGCTGAAGCGCGCAAGCGCAATGCCCATGGGTGGACAACAACGTGCACAACCGTGTAGCAGCGTGTGGCCCATAGCCTCGCTGCGTGGCTACTGTGCGTGGGCTGGAAGCATAGCAGCAGCACCTGCCGCTGGCTTAGGCGCGACCCAAGGCCCAGCGCTGGGTGTGTGCTTGTAGGCTGTTGTGTTGGCCGACCACAAGACGTCAAGCCTTTGGTCGGTTGGCACAATTAAAAGCCAAGGGTTATTTTATTAACCTTAATCAATCGTTTTCCATACACTACACTCTTGATCAAACCCTAGAACATACACAAGAACCCTAATTCTTTGTGTGCCTCCAAAAGTGAAACTTTCCCAAAAGCCAAAATGCCTTTTGGAAGTTCTAAACTAAAGGAATCAAGACAGATCTGAACGTGTCGGTGGACGTTTGAAAATTATTCTCCTTGGAGGATCTCTGTTGTTGCTAACAACTCTACACTAGGGTGCCTTATTATGAGTGCCAAACAACTGTTGTTACAAGATCTTGTTATTAAAAAAACACCTCCTTTAACAGATCTATCCAACTTCCAACGATAACCATTAACTCCCAACAACTTAAAATTTCATTAACATCATTGCGTTATGCTATGATACTGAAATTCATAACATTGCGTCTAATTCTAGGTTTAACTAATTCAATTTCCAAAGAATATCAATTGCATTTAGGTATGTCGATCTTGTTGCAAGTTGACGAATGAAGTATTTTTGAACCAATATCCAATATCCAATATCCAATATCCAATTAGAATTAGATTGTTCGAAATTAAACATACTGTAAGATTATTTTCTTTCAAATTTATGTTAAATATAGTTTTTCTTTTGTGTTCATGTGTGTTTAAGTTTATGAACTTAAAAGTAACCTCATATAATAATCGTATTGATTCTAATTACTTTTTTGTTTTTCATTTTCTGAAAAATAAAAAAACGATAACAAAGGAGGCGTAAGGGTGTGTTTTTGTTGAAAAGGTAAAAGCAGTTGAATTCTGAAAAGTGAAAACCAAGATCAGTTAATATTCCTTGCTTAAAATATGGCAACTGCTTTATCTATTATTTATAATAATTGCCAACCGTTAGCATCACCAATCGTCCAATATCAACACCACCTCACTTGGCGCAGCAGACACAAGTAAACAACACTCACTAAAGTGGATTTTCCGAGGAAGAACACTAAAAAAAAATGAGGTTACTAAAAAGCAAAATACCAACAATTAGTAGTGTTTTGAGATCGATCTAACATCTAAACCCCAAAAAATTGCGCAATAATGGAGCCTCCAACCGGGGTTTTGGCTTCTCTTTTGCAGTTTTTTCGCTTTTTGCCATATTTTATTGGTCTTCTTCTTCTGGGAACAATCAAAGGTCAGTCATCGTTTTTTCTTATTCTTCTTTTCTACCAAGTATATGTTAATGGAGTTTCAATTATTTGATTGGTTTTTGGGTAGTTGTAATTTTTGTGCTTTTATTTCAGTTACATACTGCGTTTGTTGGCGTTGATTTTACAGGTTTAAGGTCCTGTGAGTAAGAGTTTAATGGTTGTTTAATGTCCTTTTTTTGTAGTAGTTGTCGAATGCCTTTGGGAGTTTACGCTTTGTGTTATTGAATATTGAAGATTGATGAAATTGGTGTTTGTTTTTTTTGGTGCGAATGAGTACAAGGGCAATACAAATTAAGCGAGGAAGGGAATTCGAACCTGAGACCTATCATACATAAGGCCTTCATTGTTAAACTCTGGGGCAAGACCTCCATGAGTAACATTTTGATATTAAATTACTTCATTTTCATTAGATTTTGCGGTATCTTGAGGTTCAAGTATACAGTTATTGTATTTGGGAAGAAAGGATTACGATTACTATAATTATCTTTTGAAGTAAATTACCATTCTCGTGGTATAGCCATATGGTCACATGCAATTAATCATATGAATTCCACTTTCCCCGTTGTTAGAATTAAAATATTGAACGAGGGAATTGGATGGATCTCAAACATGTGTACACTACGTTTGGATAAGAAAATTTGGAGAGAAAGGGAGGGAAGGGAAGTGAGAGATACATTTTCCGTTGTATGAATAAGACATAGGAGAAGGGAAAAGGGAGTTGGAGGGATCAATTTTCCTTTCCTTTTTTATAAGTCAATTCCCTCAATTGTTGGAAAGATTTTGAAAAAAAATGGAAACTCACTCTTTCCCTCTGTTCACCTCTTTTCTCTACAAAAATGCTTGGATTTGATATTACATATTGACAGGATATAAGTGCAGTTGTGTTGTACAGTTTTATTAGGGGATAGTTTGGAGTGATTGAGTCGAGAATCCAAGAATGGGTGTTGCTGTCCTGTATCTACAAAAACTTACTGGTTCATATATAATAGTCACGACCTTTGCAGATTGGCATGAGCTATTGGTAATTGTGTGAGGTTTTCTTGTCTCATCTTTGCTGCCATTGCAGTTTCATAGCTGCTTTGAGTTATATATATATTTTTTGTTCTTTAACAAGTGAAGTGGAAGAATCCTATATCCTGGAACGTAGTGTTTTAGATTCTAGAAAATGTTGTTATCCTAATTGATTGGGAAGCTGTGATTGATATAAGAAGACAATGTAGGCTTAATGTAAGTGTTGTGTCAGTTGAAAAGTGTTAATACATGTCGTGGTTCAGGCCATGTGACTGTGCACAAATGGATGGGACGGACTTTTAGGTATGCTTCCTGAAATAGTGTTGTTCAAGTTATCGCAATATACTCAAGTTGTATGGTTACATGATATAGTATTGCCTAATTGTAAATGTGGTTTGTATTGGACACATTGCGGTTTCACGAGTTAAACTAGATAGCTTGAGTTGCGCTCCCTCCGTTTCGAAATAATGGGGACACATACACATTTTACAACAAACAAGATAAATGATTGTAAAGTAAGAAATAAGTATGGGAAAAGTGGAATGTTGTAAGAAAAGAATAATAAAAAATTAGGTTGAATGGAGTGGTGTCAGAAAGAAGAATAAAAAAAATAAGTTAGCTGTGAGTAAAAAGAGAATATAAACATAGATTGGGTGGAATGTTGTAAGTAAAGTAGGAAAAAGAATAGTGTGAATGGACTAAATATGGTGAGTCATCTACCAAAAATAGAATACAGCACATTGTCTCTCATTTAAGGAAACCGTCCCATTATTTCGAAACGGAGGGAGTATAGGAAATCATTTGTAGTGATTCCCCCCCTCCCCCCCCCCCCCCTCTATTTAGGGTTTCCTCTACTTGTTGACATAGTTGGGGTTGCATGTCTTTGTCGTTCTTTGACTCTTTTCTAGACTTGGCTTTTATAGTATGGATCTTACAGGAATTTAATTTACCGACAAGGGTAGTTAAGTTCATTGCGTATTAGGCTTGACATAGTTCTTCACAATGAATTACGAAAGTTCGATCATAAAGTATTGTTTTATGCAAGTTGGACTATATATTGTTTTTGATAACAGATGCCTTTTATCAGTGAAACTAAGAGGAAAGGCCTGCCTGACAAAAAACCACTTTATGGGGGAAGGACCTTAACAGGAGGGACGGTCTCTTACTAGTTACAAAGTAAGTAGCACTTTGCTAGGGATGAAAACAAAGCCGCCTTTCTGAGGAAAGCCTAACTAGTAGTACAGTATAATAAACGCTCTGGCAACGGCAGCCAACAGGCCACCAAAACAGAACAAGACAACACACTCACAGCCAAAACAACCTGAGTGAAATTGCAACTCAAAACACATGAAACTGACTACGCAAGCTAAACTTTACAGTAAGCCACTAATTATGCAAACAGAATGTTTCCTAGGCATAAGTTGATTCACCCTTTTGATAACTTGATCCAAAGTAAACAGAAACACACGCACCATGGCATTTTAGAATTCCAGAATGTTTAATTCCTGCTTTTCCAATTCAGATAATACGCAGGAAGAAACTGCATCAAATATCACCTTGGGTTTAATCTTCGGCACTTACCATCTGTTTTGTTTGCCCAATTCCAAAACTGATGCAAGTCATGATTGAGAAAACATACCTGCAACCGGTTTTCGATAGTAGTAAAAAGTTATTTTTACTATAACAACGTTTGTAAAATAAATGAAAGAGGGTCTCAGGTGGATACTGGATAGGCACAGAAAAGGCACTTCACATCATCACAGCCTTTAAAGCTTTGCATCACGGAGACATTTCCCAGCTTAGCAAGCTAGCTAATGAAACCATGCTTGGAACCTTTAGTCCAGACTCTTTAAAACTTTAAGCCAATTATAACCAGCTTTCACAGTTTAATAACCATGAGGATGCAGAGGCCACCTAGAGCCACTATAAGTCGTTGTACTTTACCTCTTTTGCCAGCAAATTGATTTTTTTATCGTGAAGCAGTAGATGATGGTTACCTGGAAGCTTAGAATTAATTCTTCATGCTCCTTGGTGCATAGGAGTTTTGTAGCCAAGCCAGCAACTTGTCAGGATACTATGCTCAATTGAAGTCCAGGCCAGGCCCTGAGCATAGGCGAGGGGTGCGACGGCCTAGGGCCCAAGGCGGAAGGGGCCCTTAAATAATTCGCATCCAGTTATTTTCTATTAATACAAAATGACGCAGATATATAAACATAAAGCATTATGTCTCAGTGGTTATACTCAGGTACATGGGATTGAACCTTCTCATTATCATTTTCCGTGCTACCTTAGTGTTTGATTTTTATATTCTTTCCCTAATAATACAAAGTACTTTTCGTTTTCTTCTTTTAATATTTCATATATTTAAGTCGCCACCATTGTTTTATGTTGCAGGGGTAGGGGTAAGGTTGCGTACGTCCGACCCCCCCCCCCCCCCCCCCCCCCCCCCCCGCTTCTTGCTGGAGGCAATGGGGTAATGATAATGATGACCATTGTTTTATGTAATATAATTTTTTTGGGTTTTTTGACATCTTTAATTCAACAAAATCGGCAACTAATAAAAAACCCAAAAAATAATTTTCATAAAATGAACATCTATGGAATTTACTTGTGTTAAAATCTTGTTACATAGTAAAAATTGTTTTGTCATACTCTTCTCGCACGATCTTTGACCAATTATGTTCACATTCTTACTTTTCGTGAAACCTATACAGGAAAAAAACAAATATCCTCTTCTTTCTTATATCAAAAATTGTAGAAATGGGTTGAAAGAAAATTTAGTTTCTACAAAGTAACATAGTTTACCGTAAAAATATAATCATGTGTTTAAGGTAGATTTTATCTATTTGGATGTGTTGAATCTTATTTCTATATCTGTTGTTTAGTTATTCCCAACTTTAAGAACCTCAGTATGTTATTACCATTGTGTTGGTATGTTTAGATGTAGTATCTTTGGTGTTCAAAATTCTTTCTCATAACTGCTGAGCTAGTCTGTTACATGTGTAATCTTCTGTTTTAGAAGTACCTATTGCGCCTTCCCCCAAAGCTAATTTAACTCTATTTCTGAGCATTAGATCCCCCTTTACCTCGCTTCTTGCGGGAGCCTCTTTGAGGCAATGGGGGTAATGATAATGATTTCTGAGCATTAGCTGTTTCACATCCCTTTGCTTCCTTATGCCGTACATCATACTGAATTGAAGCATATCTTCTGACCACACACTCACTTCCCATTTCACACTTCCCATTTCAGCGGACTGGACTCACTGCAGTATCATAGTTTTTTTGATAATTTATGTTAGTCTTCCTTATTAGCATTATAATACATGGTATCTAAATGAGATTTTGAAGTGGAAACAAATGAACTCATTGCCAAAATTCGTGCAAGTAGAAGTTATACAAGTTTTCCTGAATGTAATACGTGATTTGAGTCTGAGAATACTAATAGCTTAATTTTTCTTGCAGGTGTATTGTTTTTCCCTTTGGTATGCTTGTTAATGACTGTGGGGAACAGTGCACTCATCTTGGGGCTTTGGCCAGCACACCTTTGCTGGACATATTATTGTGTTATAAGGTGCTCTAAGATATTGAATTCGACTCTCCATGCTGTCTATCAGTGATATTTTATTGTGTAGTGGACTATCTGACCATAATTTTTTTTCCCTTCATGCCAGAGCTAAGCAAGTAGGACCTGTGCTGAAGCTTGTGTTGTGCCCTTTGATTTTTGTTGTTTTGATCCTCTGGCCTGTGGTTGGCATTGTTTCAAGCATTGTTGGAGGTGCTGCATATGGCTTTCTTTCACCAGTATTTGCTACTTTTGATGCTGTAGGAGAAGGAAAGGAAGACGAATTTTATCACTGTGTTTATGTATGTAATCCAGTGATTCTTTTTTCTGAATCCACCACTGAAAAGATGAAAAATGCGTATTCAGAAATTTTCTAGCAGTGCTTAAGTTTCCCTTTATTATCCTCTAGTATTTTAATGAGTTCTGTAATTTCTGTTATAATTTATATCCATCTTACAGGATGGAACTTGGAGTACTATTCAGGGTTGCTTTACTGTCATCAGAGATTTCAAAGATGTTTGTTTTCATTCGTATTTCTCAATTATGGATGACCTGCGAGATCGTGGTCCTCCAGATGCAAAGTATTATGAGATTAGGTTTGTATCGGTATTCATAAATTGAATGTATATGTGTAATTTCAGAGTTTATAGTTTTATACTCTTCGAGTATGTACTTTCTGAAAGAATAAATGCTAGAACCCATTATGTAATTTCTTAGCTATTGTACAATAAGTCATGCCAGTTACATAATGTTATTTTTGTCCGTGGAATTCAAAGCGCATATATATCTAGAAAATTAAGCATACAGTTACATAGTGTTTTTCTGGTCAATTATGCATACAGCACAGCCTTCAGGTAATTGCTTTGTGCTAGTAGGCTTTATTAGAATTTTGTGTGCTCTCTTTTTCTTTCTACATCTTGACATTTCTTTCCAAGAGGTGAAGTTCAATATCTTGAATTATTTCGTTGTAATCCTTCTCGTTCATGATTTTTAACCAATGTTAGTAAATAAATGCAGAATACTTCATCTTCCTGGAGCAATTGTAGCTGGTGTCCTTGGTCTTTTGATTGATGTCCCAGTTATCTCAATCCTTGCCTTGTTCAAAAGCCCCTTCATGCTCTTTAAGGGGTGGCACCGTTTGCTACATGACATGATTGGACGCGAAGGTCCTTTCCTTGAGACAATATGTGTCCCTTTTGCTGGTCTTGCTATTCTTCTCTGGCCATTAGCTGTCGTTGGGGCAGTGATGGGCTCCATGGTTTCCAGTGTTTTCTTAGGGGCATTTGCAGGGGTGGTTGCTTATCAGGTTCTTTTTGAAACTCTTATTCTAGTTTAGTTTATAATCTTTTAGTTGTTTTTTCATCTGCATAAGATTAATTCACATTTCTCAAGCTGTTATCCTCCTTGTTTTTCCAATTTCCTATTACGCTTATGATTTTGTGTAGATCGTTTGATAGCTTTTCTGCAACTAGGTTAATTGTTTAGAGAATAGTACTCTCTGGGTCTCTGCCAGTGTACTTGCGCAGACAATGTTGTTCTTATTTATCAGGGTCTAATTGTTTGGAATATTATTAGCTACGCTGAAGGTGTATTTTACAATATGAGATGTAGGAAGTGCATTTATGTTCCCTTCATGTGACAGCAATTAATTTCAAACGAGAAGGATTTTGAGGCTGATTGTTAGTCTCTTGTATGCTCGGTTATTGACATCGCAATTATAAGTTTCTAATATATACAGAGTTACAGTCCTTTGGTTATTTTAAAGAAGTGTTGGAATTGTGGATAGGATCTTTTGGAAAGAAGCTTTGTTATACTATTATGTTTCTTACTTTTTTAAGATTTATTTAAAACTGTTCCCTAATTTTTTTTTTTTTTTTTGTAAGTTGTAAACTCTGTAACTTGAACATGTGATAAAACATAGAGAAGCCGTGTCAGCATTGGCATGAGCAACTAATTTGTCACCTAAATGTATTTTCCTTTGGACCGCGGCTGATTTTTAGTGTTGTCCTGCCTAGAATCATCTTGAAATTTGGCTGCCACTTAGGATATCTTATAAATATTAAACATTGTCTGCTATATGAGTCATATGACCACAAATCTTGCTAATCAAATCACCACCTGCTGTACATTGCAGAAGCTTTCACCTCCACTCTATGCTCTTCAAGAATATCTTCTTGCGAATTCCTTCTCTAAAGACTGTAAGGCAAGAATATGTCGTTAAAGTTGGCAAGGGGTCCGTGAGAAGTAACTGGCTTCTATGTGACTAACGCCCGGCATCCAGGCCATTGAGAAATTGAAAAATTATCTTTTCTGATTTTTACTTGGACAGTGCTCACAAAACAGCATTATTATCACTTGTTTTCTTGCTGATTATTGGCAAATCATAATCCAAGTCTTTCCACAAACAATGCGTCTGAGTATATTGTTCATCAATGTGCTGTCCATTCTTCTTAAACCCATAATTGTTATATTAATGGACTGTTGATTTTGCTTAAGTCCATAAGGGGGTGTTTGGTTCAAACGGGGTAAAGGGAATCAACCCAAGAAAGTGATTGGGAGGGAATAGAAAGGAGAACCCTTTGACATAAAATGTTGTTTGGTTGTTTTTGGTCACTCAAATTATCTTCCTTCTCTGATAGTGCTCCACCACACTCTTCCCCTCTCATGGTGTCAGCTCCTCCGCCCCCCTCCACATTGTCGGCGTCTTTCCATCCCCGCTTCTTCCTCGTTGCTGCCCCGCTACCCCTAATTCTCCCTTTCTTCCTTTATTGTTTCACCATCACCATATAAAAGGTTGAATTTGAGGTTTTAATGGTCAAATTCGACCATAAAAACTCCAGATTTGGAGTTTTCATGGTTAAATTTGACTCTATAAAGCTATAAGTGATGGTAAAAATAAGGTGCTCTCCATTTTCAGTCTGATTTTGTTTTTCGAACTTTAAGGTTGTGTGGTTTTTGAAGGGGTGGATTGGTTTTCAGATTAGTTGCGGTGGTTTTTGAAGGGGTGGGTTGGGCTGATGTTTCATGGAGGGTTGTTTCATGGGTGCTGCTTCTGCTTTGGGGGTGGGGCTGGGGTTTCAGTTGGCCGGGGGGTGGGGTTTCAGGTGGCTGGGGGTGAGGTTTCTTTGGTGGTGATGGGTTTTCGGAGAAGTGGGGTAGGGCTTTCGTGAGAGGTGTGGTGTTTCGGTGGTTGCAGAGGGGACTTGCTGGTGGTGGTAGGGCGGCAAGGTGGTGGTGGGAAGTTCTGATGATGGTAGCGTCGTGGTGTGATGGGACCTTTTTGGTTGGGAACTGTTGTTGTTGTTGGGTGTGTTGGTGTTGGAAAGGGAATGCAAATACAGCGGGGGATGTGGGACTGTGGGGAATCAGTTTAGAGGAGTTTGGGGGTAAAGGGAATGATTAAAATGACATTACAAACAATAACAAAGGGAATCAACCCTTCTCATTCTCTTCCCTTTCCTGAATACCCCATACCAAAGTACCAAACCTCCCCTTAGTGTTTTTGTTGATTGAATGAAGATATTTGAATACAAGATTTTACCTGACAGGTTTAAGTCTTTCCATAGATCTGCGTTTGCATCAGCAGCTGCAGACCTAATAACAGTTCCCTTGACAGATCTGTATATCCGTTTTCTTTAATTTTTATTCGTCTGATAGAGGGAGAGGATTATAGTTGACGATCACATGGGATAAAATCTTAGTTCATGTAACCGATCCCATCATTGGGATTAAAGCCTTGATTGTTGTTGTTGATGGAGGCAAAAGTTTGACATGAATGTTACATAGTTCTTTTTTTGTTGGAAGATGTTATTGACACTTTTCTTTCCATAATGTTGTTGCAAGCGAGCATTGTTTTTTTTTTGTTTTGCTTCTAAAAAATGTTACTTTGACTCGTGAATGTAGGACATCATTCCTTTAGCACCTTGACCTTATAAAAAAAACTGGATAAACCTACGGCGAACTGTTTGATGTTTAATTATTGTTTTTTGTTTTTTAGATTTATAACTTGGAAAAGCGTGGTTATTGATGAATCCATTTTACATTCTAGCGAATTAGGCCATGGAAACTTGGTGGACTTAGATATAACATTGGCATTTACGATAAATTTCTCACTTCTCATGGTTGTATATCCTGTAAGCAGTCTGAACAGTTTTCAAAATCTCTGTACTCATTAACGCCATCCCATTGTTTTCCGTCTTTCTTTTTCTGAGGCAATTGATCTAACTTCGATCTGGAGTACTTGATCAAAAATCTTTGGTGTAACTTGTATCTGTTTTATTTCTCAACAGTTTTTAGATTTATTTCTATCTTATATAACGCAGGAGTCTTCCCTTATGATGGGGCTTCACTACATTGTCGCTGCCCTATCCCTTTATGACGAATACAGCAATGATGTTCTTGACATGCCTGAGGGATCTTGTTTTCCAAGGTCAACTTTTGGTTATCTTTTTATTCACAAGAATTAGGTATGCAATATATTTACTTCATATTTTTAACTTAAGTTTGCCCTCAACAGGCCTTCTTACCGGAAGAAGGAGGCATCATTACAGACTCAGTCCCGTACACCTTCTTTCTCGAAGCCCAATTCTTTCCAGAAGATGCCCTCTCAAAATGGTTCTTTGAGGCGTCCCATGGTTGACTTAAAGCCAATTGAGGTATATTATTGACCTTATCTGCATTACAAATTGCATTAGTTCTTCTTTGCAATGACTTTGTAGATTAGTTTCAGTTTATTGAACGCTTATAAAATGGCTGCAACTCATGTAGCTACTAGATGGCTTGTTTAAAGAATGCCATCGCCATGGTGAAGTGCTGGTTTCTGAAGGGATAATATCTGTGAAGGACATTGAAGATGCAAAGTCCGGCAAAGAAAACCAGGGTGTTTTTAGCATTGGTTTACCTGCTTACTGCATCTTACAGATGCTTATACAGTCAGCAAAAGCTAATTCTCTTGGTTTGTTGTTAAGTAAGTCATGCTTTTGGTTGTTTTTACCTTTACGTTAATCAAACATGGGAACTGAGAAGGACTTAGATTCTAGCTTTGGTTTTATCTTTTTGTTAGTGTGTTTCTTTTCGTGTTTTGTTTGTGTTGGTTTAGGGGCTTTACTCCTCTCATCACCAAAAACAAAATAAATAAAAAAGTAGTATTTATGAGGGTGTTGTGTTGTTTGTGCAGGTGATAACACTGAAATAACTAGCACGAACAGACCAAAAGATACATTCTTTGATTGGTTTCTCAACCCACTTTTGGTTATGAAAGAACAGATAAAAGCAGAAAACCTCTCACCGGCATTGGAAGATTACCTCGGCAAATCAGTTTTACTGAATGGAGATCCTGAGAGACTTCGAAGTTGTTGCACAGTAAACGCCCCTGAAGATGAAGTAAAAAGAGCAGAACTTGAGGCACTGGCACGAAGGTAATATAATATCAAGTGCTTCCGAAATGATATCTTAATTAACAAGACTCTTTTTTCTTATTATGCATGCTGTTTATGATTCTTTTTATCAGTTTGTCTCTACTGTTTTCTCAGCATCTCTAACTCTTTATCTAATATCTGCTGAAGGCTTCGAGGAATCACAAAATCAATCTCAAGATATCCAACTTTTAGACGCCGTTTTGAAACTCTTACCAGATCCTTATTGGAAAATATGGCAACAAAGAGTGGTAGAGACCGTTCAAGAAATGGGTCTGGATCAGCTGCAAGGACAAGAAGTAGCATCGTTCGATTCCTTAGTGATAGATCATTTAAACGCAGTAAAAGTGAAAGCAACTCGGACATTGAGCTCCATAATCCGATTGAGAAGGATGTGGAGATACAATGATTTTGAATGCGTAAGAGTTCATTTGTACAGATTCTTGTATATGTCTGATTTTTGGGATTTTAGATTTTGAAGCATGTATCTTGATATAACCTTGAAAAAGTTGTAGCTGTAAAATTCAACAATCAATGACAATCACCAGCAAACAAAAGACAAAACAAATGTTTAGAATGCCTAAAATAAATGTATAGGCCTCTCAGGGACAGGAAGGTTGAATTGTTGGACATATTATTCTTCATCAAATATTCAGACACAGGTTTTGGCCGTTGAGCCCATTGAATTGTAATGGTAAACATGGGCCTCAGGTTACCTATATCTTCATCCTCGTCTGAAATTTAAGGGTGTACAACTAATGGTGGCTAAACACGAGTGTTGGTATGTAACAGAAAATTAAGTAAATTTAAAATTTGATCTGTATAACCCCAAATAGGCAAATGTGACACATAATTTGTATTGTGTTATTAGGAAAACATACTAATAATAATCCAAGATAGAAGCTTATTTTCTTGCAAGTTTCTCTCTACACCGTTGAAAACACGGAATGATAATATATAAATATAAATATAAATATAAATATAAATATTAATTATATGGGTTATCAGCGTATTGAATCCAACATCATCAAATGGATTGCAGAAAAGTCATAGTTTTGTTTTTGTTGGTAATCTTGAGTAGTACCCCCAAAATAAGTGAAGCAATTTCTGATTGTGCTAAAGATTGTATGCCTAGGTGTCTAGGCGTCGAAGGTGCAACCATACCTACTTGTGAGGTCGGCTGTGAATCTTATTGTAATCAACGAGATGGGGATGGGGATGTTGGACGTTAACCTCGTCTAACTATTAATATGTATTATGTAATGGCTTCTTCAACTATCATATCAGAAATAACCATGTATTTCTATCTCTTGTAATCAAATACTTATTTCTTTAACATACGTTGCATTCACTCTCTATTTCTTTAATCAACTTTCCAACCCCTTCTTTTATTTTTTACGCATTAAAACACCCGATTCATCGAATCTTAGCTCCGATTACATCTGGATCTGATCCCGGTCGCACAACTTACTTTATACTTTTGATGGGTGAGTCAGTCACCCAACTAAAGTTTCTGCATTGTAGAATTGGATGATCATTATGCATCAGGACGCCACGAACAAGATCATCGTCTCATCTCACCTACCAAATACCGATGTCTGCATGCTTCATATAAGTCATACAACGTTGCAGAACGTACATAGTTTAATTATATTAGGTCTCGTGTACACACTGGATATTCTAATATTGGTATTTTACTATTTTTTATAAAATATTTGATTGAAGTATTTGTTTCCCTAAAGGTTCTGCATAATTAATAAATCTTGAACACACTCATTAAGACATTTTATTTGCAATTTCTTTCATTACGTGTCTATGTATTACATATTTTATTGTAAAAATTAACAACAATAATCCGAACTATTGATGGTCTTCTCAAAATAATCGCAACCCTTTTTAATCTAGAATAATCTCAACTAATGGGTAATCCTTCTCATGATATTCTTTGTTTTTTTTACCGGTTAAACAAGTTACAAGGATGATGTGTCATGTCTTAATTGGCTTGCTTTTAAATTTTTACATATAACTTATTTACTTTTATTAATTCTCTAATTTTCCTTCCATAATTTATTCTTCTTCCTAGGTCCTAACTAGAGATGGCAATGGATCCTAGATCTGGTCCGAATCCGGTGGATCGAAATCAATTTTATTTGATATGGATGTTGAAATTCTAGACCCGACGGATCGGGATCGGTTATGGATCTGTTTCTAACGAATCAGATGTGTGTTATTTTTGAGATTCAGATCTGGTTTGTGGTTTCATTTTAAACATGTTTCTTTAATAAAACTTATAAAATATTATTAAAATTTGATGCTTTTCACAATTTTGATTTTTACTTTTTTTCTGTTATAATTTATTTTTAATGTAAGTTGAATGAGTAAAAATTTTTACATAAAAAAATTAGAATAGAAAAAATAATTTATTATGGATCCAGATCTGGATCTAAATTTTTTTTGAAACAAACAATTTAGGATATTTTCTTCTTCAAGATGGTCCATTCCTCATGTTCCTTTCAAACTAAATTCTAACAAAAGACATTACCATTGCCAAGTTCTTCTTTAGTCCCTACGTCACATATGCCTCACATTAGTCACTTAATGCCTTGAATAATAAAACAGTACCTCAAATTCTCACACGCATCTCTTAAATCATAAAAAAAAATCTATTTCCTCGAATTAATTCATCATTCCAGACTTTAGACGCGAACATGGCAATTCTCATATGCGTGAAAGTTTTTTATTCAAATCATAAACGTCATTTCTATCAAATATAAACAAAACTTGATAATGTTTTTGTTACATATCGAACACTGTTAAGATAATATTTGACAAACACACATCTAAAAATTGACTATTTATACATAACTACTACGTAGTTCTTATCTTCATGCACATTTGCATACATTTAAGGAAAATTTGTTTTAAATAATACGACCTTTCGATGATTTTCCGTTAATAATCCAACATTTAGATGACTATATATTAATCCAACATTTGTACGCCATTAACTTTTATTGCACCTTAATAACGGAAAATCGACTAAAAATGTGAACTTTTAAAAAAAAAAATTAATTTTTGATTTTTTTCCATGAAAAGAAAATAAAGGTTGATTACTAGATTCATGTATGCGGTAATAAATCCCACGCCAAAGAAAGAAACCGGAACCAAAGAAAGAAAAAATTTCTCTCTCTACCTTTCCTATTCTCTACGAAAGCCCAAAAACCAGCAAAACCCTAGCGCCGCCGCAAGCTCGCTGGTGGTCGAGGCCTTAACGGCCGCCGGCGAGCTTGTGTCCCTCCGGTGGAAATAGTTTGTCGTCGTAGGCTAGGTTTTCTCGCCTGTAAAAGGGTTGTGTTCTCCCGGTTGAGGGATTGAAAGAGGGACCAAGTTTTGCTTCTACCCCCTCTTAGTTCGTGTTATTCTCTCCGGGCTGTGTTAAGTTCTAGCTTTTGATCACTGGGAGGTATTAGATCGGGCCAAGTTCAACCTCCGCGCCTCTTCCATCTCTATCCTAAGCGCCGACGCCTTGTTTTGTCGGTAAAGGTTAGTTTAGGGTTAGGGTTTTGTTTGGAATTGGAAACGCTAGCTGGGTTGTGCTCTTTTCTGTTGATTTTTTGTGTGTTCTGTGAGTTTTGGCTTGTCTTTTCCCAAGTTTCTAATCGCCGCCGTCTTGTGGTGTCAGACCACCCCGATTTAGACGATAAAGGCGTTCGCCGTCATCTTGTAGTGTCGAACCACCCCGATCTGGACGATAAAGGTGTTCACCGTCGTCTTGTAGTGTCGAATCTCCCGACCTTGACGGTAAAGGTAAAGGTTAGTTTAAGTTTTTGGGGTTGATCTTGCCTAGCTCAATTTGTGGCCTTACCTCTCTGTTTCGTGAGTTAGAGTTTGTTTAGTGTCCTTATGTTTAGTTTTAATAATTGCATGGTTGTTAGTTTCTCTTTTTTGCTTAGTGGTTTGTTTTGCGTGTTATGGGAATATGGGATAGTTGATTTGTGTAAGTCCTTGTGGTTTTTCCATTGTTGGTTAATTGTTGGATGTCCATGGTGGTTTTGTCTGATGTTGAGGAATGGATTTATTATAGTTTTGGGGATAGGTGATACCCTGTTTGGATTCAAAATAGAATCCGTCTATGTAGGTTGTGGTTTGGGTCCTGTGGTTTACACTACCCTCGAAGGTGGTATTTTAGGTCCTAGGATGGAGGAAGAGGATCGTAGAAGTGTCTGTGGTAGGGGTGTTTGGTGTTCGCGGGGGTTGGTTGTTCACTTTAGGTTAGTGAGGAGTTGTGTTCTCTTCACTTTCAAAATTTCTTATCCGAAAAATGCTCCCCAGATGAAAAGTTTGGGGGTTCATAGCATGTTCACTGGTTTGAGTCTCTCTTGGTTACGAGGGAGACTGTTAGTACCCACTCAAGAGGGTGCCGAGCCACTAGTGGCTCAGTTTGATTGTGAGCTTATGCCCACAAGGTTACTTCAACCAATTCGTGAATTTCATACTCTTCCGGCTCGTTCTTTGTTCTTTAAGTTCCACAAGGTTAAAGGGGATCACCTTACTGTTCATTGCCCAAGCTACATCTCAAACGGAAAAGGGAATGGGGATGTGCAAGATGGTTCCAATGATCAAGAGGCAACAAGCAAGGCATGGACTATCTTTGTAATGTTTATGGGTGTTAGGTTATGATACATATGACAATTCATAAATCATGCGGAAAAACCATAAAGCCAGGAAAGCATATTATTTACACATAATCATTTAGCATAGTTTAGATGCATACACTTTGTTGCGTGCCTTCCCTAGCTGCGCCCGAACCGAACAAGAACAAGTCTTTAGGACTCCAAGTGTCGTCCCTTCGTAGATAGTCCACAGCACGTCCGGATCCGCCTTAAACTTGACCAACTAGGATCGCCCTTAAGGTACTTAGAATTTTCGGCTAATGTAGGCAATTATATGACTGAATTTTTGCTCTCAAAAATCACTTTGAATACTTGAATACTCTATACAAAATAATGACCCTAGGCCTTTATTTATAGAGGTATGGAAAGGGAATTGTAATCCTATTAGGATACGAATTAATTAAACTAGAATCCTAATAGAATTCTTATTTAATTAATTCATCCTTTTAGGTTTAGGAATTTAATCATATGTCGAAACCTGATAGCTTTAGGATTCGTATAGCACACAAACACACACACGCACGCACAGCAGCCCACGAGGGGCGCCATGCGCGCGCGCAGCCCGCGAGCTCGCAGCCCATTGCTACGAGGCCCACACGCTGCCGCAGCGTGAAGGAAATAATGCCCTTGGTCCAAGTATGCATTCTATGTTAAGTCTAATAAATGCGGTTCAGTATTAATTAACAAGTTAATAATTCAGTGAGATCAAGTGAGCTGAATGCCTAGCTAGATGCCGCTTCAGTTCAAGTGGAATTAATGATATTAATCCACAGCTTACTCTTGACTGAACCCGTAGGGTCACACAAATAGTACGTAAACGGATCAAGTATTTAATGGCATTAGATACTCCATCTATGGATATTCGGAATCGACGGATCTTGGTTTCAGTGGGAGCTGAGATCGTCACAGGCAAGAAATGAATACTCCGGAAACGATGATATTGCCGGAAACGGAAATATGGATCGTATCGGAAATATAAATATTATCCAAGTCGTAGATGTTGCCGGAAACGGAAACATGGTACGTATCGGAAAATATTATCGGAAATGGAAATATTGCCAGAATCGGAAATATTGCCGGAAACGGAAATATTGTCAGAATCGGAAATATTATCGGAATCGGAAAATAATTCCGGAAACGGAAATATTAAATATTTGTTCGAAACGGAAATTGATTCCGGAATCGGAAATATTAAATATTGTTCGTATCGGAAATGAATTCCGGAACCGGGAATTTAATCGGAAGCGTATCGTACGAATTAGCATCGGACGAGGCCTGCCGGACGAAGGCCCAGCACGAAGTCGGGCCATCGCCCAGCAAGCCAAACGCGCGCCCAGCCAAGGCAGCGCCCAGGCCCACCGCAAGGCAGGCCCAGCGCGCGCCAAGGCCATGGCCTCGTGGCGTGGGCTGCTGCTCGCACGCACACGCATGGGCGGCCCTCGTGGCTGCCGTGTGTGTGTGAGTTTGTGTTCATGCATGATTCCTAAAACTATTAGAATTAGTATATGATTAAATTCCTATTCCTAAAAGGATAAATTAATTAATTAGAGTTCGTATAGGATTCTAAGTTTAATTAATTCGTATCCTACTAGGATTCCAATTCCCTTTCCATAACTCTATAAATACGTGCCTAGGGTCACATATTTTAGAGATTAATTCAAGTATTCAAAGTGAGTTTTTGAGAGAAAATTCAGACACATTCCTTGACTAAAAGTGCCGAAAATCTTTAGTACCTTAAGGGCGATTCTAGTTGGTCAATCTTAAGGCGGATCCGGACGTGCTGTGGACTATCTACGGAGGGACGACACTTGGAGTCCTAAAGACTTGTTCTTGTTCGGTTCGGGCGCAGCTAGGGAAGGCACGCAACAAAAAGTATGCATCTAAATTATGCTATATGATTATGTGTAAATAATATGTATTCCTGGCTAAATGGTTGTTTCCGCATGATTTATGAATTGTCATATGTATCATAACCTAACAGTGGTATCAGAGCCTCTTATTATTTTCATAATCTAAATTGCATGAACATGGTTAAATATTACAAATTTGCAAGAATTAAAAGGGGTGATTAATTTTCGTAATTGTTAATTAATTGCAAATTGCGTTTATTTAATTATACGTACGCAGTTTTTCGGCAGTTTCTTCGTTACTCATCCAAATCGAGTGATTTTTGTGTCAATTCCGCATGTAAAAGGCATTCTAAAATTTTGACAAAAATAGTCATTTTCTGCCGAACCCAGAATTCTCAAATTTGAAGCCTAACTATGACTTTTCGAAGGTTTTAGTTTTTCGAATGCAAAATTTCGTAAATTTAAGATGTTAAATTAAATATTTGCGATTCTTGTTGATAAATCTTGAATTTTTGATTGACCTACTGTATATGTTTAACAAGTTTGAATGCCTAGCCTTGTTAATTATGCAATCTAATTTGTAATTATGATTAATTTGTTGAAAATTAGAATAATTTAGAATTAATTTGATTTTCATAATTAATTATAATTTAATTAGAAACCTATGATTAAAAACCACCATAAAAATTGTAAATTTTTGATAAATTTTAAATTTTTATGACCTAGACTTGAATCCATAATAATCGGAAATCAATTGGATAATAAATTTTCGATTTTTCGCCCTAAAATTATGAAATTAATATTATTTATTAATTTGTCATTAATTTTAAATATAAATTTTAATTTTTTATGCGATTCGTTCATATGACTTGCACGCACAAAGCAATGGACGCTTCGTGTTACCCTTAAGGAGTGTTGTATAGTGCGGGCATTCGACGACGAGCAAGGGAGCTCGTCGCCCGTGCGGCACGAATGCAATGAGCAAGGGCATGGTGCACGAACACAAGGCAGCAGCCCTGCCTTGTGTCGTGGGCCACGAGCTATGAACAAATGGGCATGGGCGAAAGGCAAGCCAAGGCAGTCGCGTGTGGGCAGCAAGCGAGCTGCGCCACGACGCGCACTGCCTCGCGCAAGCGCGCGCAGCCTCGCGCGCAGCGAGCGCAAGCTCGCGTTCCACGAGCGCTGCGCCCAGCGATTGATCGCGCGCAATTGTTCGCGCGCACAGCGAGCGATGGCTCGCGCGCACAACGAGCGATGGCTCGCGCGCACAGCGAGCGATGGCTCGCGCGCACAGCGAGCAATGGCTCGCGCGCAAAGCGAGCGATGGCTCGCGCGCAGCGAGCGCTGGCGAGCGCGCACAGCGAGCGATGGCTCGCGTGCGTCGAGCGCTGGCGCGCGCGCAGCGAGCACCATAGCGTGCGATGGCTTGCGATGGAAGATGCAGCAGCTATGCGACGAGCGCATGGGCTGCGCGCACATGGCCAGCGATGGCTGTGTGCGTGCGGCCCATGGGCGTGCAATGCGTAGGGTGTTTGCGTTGCGATTAGATCGTTTTGAATGTTTAATTTGAAATTTTTCAGTTTACGTAATTTTAATTAATTTTAAAATTAATAATTTAAATTATTTTCTTGGATTTTAATTTTGAATATTGTAATTATAATAAAATTTATTTATTCTAATTATTTTACTAAAATTAAAATCATGAAATAATTTAAATACGACTGAAATTAAATTAAACTTTTTGGATTCAATTATAAATTCATATGAGCTTTAAATTTTAATTAAATTTGTATGTTTCCGGTTAGACTAGAAATACATTTTTATGTTTAAAATTGGTAAAGCATACGAATTTATTGGTTTAAGTGGGAGCCCTTTTAGTCATAAACTCTTGATTAGGTCTACAAATCCTTAAGGTTAAAACAACTTGATTAGAATTAATAAGGACTGAATAATTGGTAGATTATTGGTGCCCTTGATTAATTGCTGCAAATGTTTACGTGATGCATAATGTGTTTTACTAACCAGCTATGTGGGCCATTCATGATAATGAATGGGTGAATGGTATATATTGTATATGTACTGTTTTGCAGGTTATGAAGTGACTAGTATGGCCCAAATAGGATAGAAAATATGGTCTGCGTACCATTAATTTGAATGTAATTGGTCTAAAGTACCAAAGTTATTTTTCAATTCAAATATGGTCTGCGTACCATCAAATAGTTGTAATTAGTTATAGCTTATCCTATTTGAAGAAAATGGTGCCTCCCACGGAGATTTTCAAGACGGACTTTGAAGTCAAAGCTTCAAGATGAAGTCGGGCCATACTAGATCACATTTATCTTATGCATGCTTTAAGTTATTTATTGCTTTAAATATGTATTAATTATGCATGAGATTGTGGCTTGATTATGTTGCATGATTAAGGATTTTAGTTCACTTAAAATCTAACCAACATAGTAAAAGCCTTAAGTTCCAAACTTAAAAATTGAGTTAAAAGGTGCCATGCCAAAATATACACTTGCTTGGATATCCTTTACATCAATCTAGTAATAGTTTTCGCTCAGCGAGGTGTTACTTATTGGTCCTAAAGGGGCAAGGTACACAAACAATTGTGAGTACATGTTAGTTTTGGTGAAACTCAACGATATAAGTAAGGAGTCCTTTTATGTCGTGGCAAAATCGATAGGTTTACCTAATAAGTTCTTAGACGTACCTATCAACCAAGAATAGTTTCTAGACTATTAGCAAAAGGCTTTTGCTTACCTAAGATGTTTTAGGATTAAGTCGACAAACTGTGCTTAGTTCTTCAATGATTTTAGGATCTTGGAATCATTTTATTCACACCTGCCGGAACAATAAATTCGAATTAAATGCTAATAACTTGTTGAAATTGCATGATTGCTTTGATTTTCAAGTTATTATTCATGATAAATGTTTAGACTTTGCATGCTTCAATGTATGTTTTAATTATTGTTTATAATTAAATATCTTGCACTGCAATAAATCCTTTTAGAAAGGTAACAGTAAATTTCCTCGATTGGTAGTGAATCCAAGAACGATTCACGGAAATGAGAGAAAGTGAGCAATTTAAAATGTACGTTTCTTATACCGACTTTTATGGTTGTTTTCGAGTATCAAAATCGAATGGCAAACCGATTGGTGCTTGTGAATTCAAAATACAATGTAGTTTTGAGATCATAAAGCATTGAGTTTAAACGCTCAGCTTTACCAATGGTTAACAACCTAATATCTTTGTCCATTTAATTCTCGAATGAGTCTAGTCCCTAGACATTTGAATAGATCGATGCTTAGAGAACTTTAGAAGCTTCTGGTAAGATCATCTAGTTGAAACAAAATATTCAACATAAATTAAATGAAAGGAATTTACGATTCCGTTTCTACCTATAAGTTTATGTTTAAAGAGAAGTGACCTAGCAATCAAACTTCCTTGGTATCATATACCGCTTGAGGTTCTTACTTCGGTAATAACTCAAACAATGGAAGCTATGATACACTAATGACCTACAAGTGGGAAATGAAGCATGGCAATGCTACATTAGTTGTAGGGTCATCTAGTTTGTTTTAAGTCCTTTCAAAGGCTGGAACTTAATGGCTATTTTGTTCCATAATCAACATACCTAAATTTCTGTTTTCAAACACAGAAAGACTCACATTCAAGAAAAACAAAAACAATGTTTGTTTGTTTATTTGAATGAAATGGTCAATTACAGGTTGAGTCAATATGCTTGATTAAAACAAACAGCTCTTTAAAGAACTTTACTAGGTTCAAATCAACCCCTTGATTTGAGTTCCACTAATCTTTGGCATTGTTGCTTAGACCATATCAACAAGTTAACATTCAAAAGCTCTATTTTTATGGACTTTTGAAAGTTCATTGATTTCTAGATCAATTTAAGACGACTAGTCTTACTTGTTGAAAGTAACAAAAGATATGAACTATTGTTAGAACGCCTAGACAATAGAGTTCAAAGCTAAAGAAAGATTTTATGACTTTATTATTTCACATAGATTTGAGTGAATGTAGGTTTATTTACTCAAATGTGATATAAATTGAATCTGTTTGGCTAGTTCAAAGATTCAGAAGTATAAAATCCACTTGGCAAGAAATCATAAAGATCTAGGTTAGATCATGTTGATGATTACTTGAGACCAAATATGATCATCAATGATTGTGTGTTGTAATTTCACAATCTAGGTCCATAAGATATGGCATATCTACGTTGGAATGATTGAAGTCAATTAGTACTTGATTCGATCAATAATGAATCATAAAGACTTTTCCTATAATTTCTAAAACAAAATGCTCAACTACCACCAAACTAAACCAAATTCGTCAAAGCTATTGAAAAGTAATTTTAGAATAACTTTTCATAAAATATATCTAGAGAGTTGCAAAACTCAGTGGGAGCTTAGTGTTTTTCATTCGACAAACTAAGGCCCAAGTATAGATATATGTTTCATTGTGATTTATTCAAATGAGACACAAGGGTATTGTTTCTACCACGAATTTTTGAGAACATAATGTTTGTTTGCTCGAAATAATGTCCTTTTGGAGATTCATTTCCAAAATGACAAGTGGGAGAAAATAGACCTCGAAAGTCTTCGAGGCAAACAACAAACATAAACGGACATTCCGGAGGCTTTTCGAAGTGCTTCAGAAAATCTGAACTTATTCTTTAAGGACTTTAGAAGTGGCTTTAAAGAATAGACATCTCTTAGAAGACTTTACAAGTGCTTCAAGGAGAACAGAATATTCAAAGGACTTTTAAGTGGCTATTGATATTCTATTTGTTTGATGTTCTATACCCAAAGTAGGCTTAGAGTTGAAGTCACTGGAACTATGATATTCTTCTATTGGATAGTGAAGAAACATGGAGTTCAGGTCACTGAAACTATGCAATTCTTCTATTAGATAGTGAAGAAACCTACAACTTGCAGTCAAACTATTATCATATAGATTAATGAGTTTGTGACTTGTAAGAAAGCTATGACGAAATATAGATTCCCTAAAATGGTTAGAGGCCATATATAGACTATATGTTTAAATGGTTAGAGGCCATAAAACATACTCAATGTTTTGATGACAAAATTAAAATTTTGTTGATTTGCAAGAATAGTTTCACACCTATTGGTTGCAAGTTTGTTTTAAGGATAAAAACCATCAAACATGAAATTGTGTTCACACGCAAAGCTAGATTAGTTGCTAAAGGTTACAAGCAAATTCATGACATGGATTGTGTTGAAACCTCATGCATAATCGTAATGCTCAAGTCTATAAATCAAGCAATGATTGCATATTGGTACATATGGCAATTGGATGACAAAACATATTCCTCAATCAAATGTTGGAAGAAAACTATGTACATGGCATGTCATAGGATTTGTGGATCCAAATAATGCTTGAAATGAATGCCAGCTTAGGAAATCTAAGTACGGATTTAAGCAAGCAATTGGGAATTGGAATTGTATTTTAGTGAAGCTAATAAGTATTTTAGTTTCATAAAATATACATGATTCTTATAGATATATAAGAAGTTTAGTGGGAGTACATAAAACTTAATTGGTCCTATGTGTATCACACACATATCTCTCTATTGTGAAATAACATTCAAATGCTAAATACTTAGATTTGAGATTATTCATCAATGACGGACCAAAGCGAAACTTAGTTCATACTGGGTACTAAGATCTATTTACAAAGATCTTATAATATTGTTTTGGATTAAGTAATGGCATTTACTTAATCAAACACGAAAGACTCCATTGGAGATATTCGACCCATGTGAATAAATCTAAGTAAAGAATGTTTGAACTATGTATAAGCATTTACTAAGTTAAAACATCAAAGGATCTAAGTGAGATTCTTCACCTATATTTTATGTCAAAGAATTTGGCTGGATTCAGTATCTACTGAAATTGAATGAGCTAAAGTTACATGAATAGAATTCAATTGGGAATTATTCTGCAAAAGAATTTATCATGTATGATATAATATGAGGATCGCCAAAAACGTATCGTATGACTTTAGGCATGACGAACATATACCAATCTCTATTGATCTAAGTGAAGATCAACTAGATTGAGATCAAGAATACTTATGGTACTTGAAAAGGTACATAGGAATAGTTCTTGATTCAAGAAAATAAAGATATGCTAAATATTGATGCTACACGCATAAACACTGGCAAAGGATCAAGCAAGACCCTTTGGAGTTAACCATTGATAAGGACGAGCTATAGAGCATCGTGTTTTGAAATTGCAACATGGATTGGAGACCATGAGTTGTTGCGTGGGAAATTAAAATAATAATTTCTATGTTCTAAGATATAGTTGAAGAGTCTTCCACATATCTATGAACTGCTTGGATAGGTAAATCCAAACAAAGCATCACTAGCAACCTATACAGTTGAAGTAAAAGTGATTATTGCCTAAGAAGCAATAAAACAGGGTTGTTTAAAGTTCTTCACTGAACTTGGGTAGATCACCTATCTGCTGGCTTGATGGTTCTTCATTGAGAAATGCGTAGAACCACTCTTGAAGCAAGAAAAACGTCTGCTAACTTGATGGTTCTTCATTGCAAAATGAGTAAAACCACCATCGAAGTAAGAAAGACTAGATCACATAATAAACAAACTCGAAAAGATCTTATCATCATATCTCGAAGAACATTCGATGAAAAGGATATTAAGATTGGCAAAGCATGATAACTAAACCTATGCAACAAGTGAGAAGCAACACTCACGTTGTAGCACTGGAAATCAAGCATAGCTTTGAATTCCGTGAATTGTTTTAGAAGATGGGTTTGAGGCCCATGGTTATAAAACATTGGGGTTGAACATTTATCATATATGAAATGTATTTTCATATTCCATTTAATCTTGGTTTAGTATTAAATAATGAGTCCCTTCAAATTTGACGATATATTCAAGATAGACTGTCAGGACCAGTCCTGTGACTAAGAAATGTCTATCAAGTGAACTTGAATGTCAAAGGTTGAAAATGGTCCCTAGTCGGAGTTTTCTATAAAATTGGACGCATAGAAAACGTTAGACGATTAGAATGCAAGATGACTAGTAGTTCTGTTTCTTGAACTATGTGGACATGGCAATGTCATAATCATTTGCATAGATACTTACTTTGGGAAGACTAGTATCGGACAAGACCTATGAAACTTTACTGTAAGAGATGAAAATCTGTCATAAGTAAATTTCATTAAAATTATTAGACACTAAATCCTCAATACCTGAGTGATTTGAGATTACTTGTTTGAGAACTGGTTGCTTTGACGTTGACCAACCGTCGCACCGTAAAAGGAGGCTATAAAGGCAACGCTCAGGTAATCACCTATCAAACGAAGTCTAATCTCAAGATCGCAAGATTGGGATTGTCCTCCCATAAATCGGGATGAGATGCTTAAAAGTTGTACAAGGCCACTCGGAGAGCTAGAAACTGTGAAATGCATGGCCGTGCTCGGATGAATCATAGGCTATGATTATCTGTTTATTTGATCAGTTGAACTCTGAAACCGAGGAACACCTCTGGACATAATAAGGATGACAACTCTTACCTTATGTTCAAGAGCAAGCATCGAGCGACAAAGGAATTAGGAAATGCACACTTGTCCCTAAGGACAAGTGGGAGACTAAAGGAAATAATGCCCTTGGTCCAAGTATGCATTCTATGTTAAGTCTAATAAATGCGGTTCAGTATTAATTAACAAGTTAATAATTCAGTGAGATCAAGTGAGCTGAATGCCTAGCTAGAGGCCGCTTCAGTTCAAGTGGAATTAATGATATTAATCCACAACTTACTCTTGACTGAACCCGTAGGGTCACACAAATAGTACGTAAACGGATCAAGTATTTAATGGCATTAGATACTCCATCTATGGATATTCGGAATCGACGGATCTTGGTTTCAGTGGGAGCTGAGATCGTCACAGGCAAGAAATGAATACTCCGGAAACGATGATATTGCCGGAAACGGAAATATGGATCGTATCGGAAATATAAATATTATCCAAGTCGTAGATGTTGCCGGAAACGGAAACATGGTACGTATCGGAAAATATTATCGGAAATGGAAATATTGCCAGAATCGGAAATATTGCCGGAAACGGAAATATTGTCAGAATCGGAAATATTATCGGAATCGGAAAATAATTCCGGAAACGGAAATATTAAATATTTGTTCGAAACGGAAATTGATTCCGGAATCGGAAATATTAAATATTGTTCGTATCGGAAATGAATTCCGGAACCGGGAATTTAATCGGAAGCGTATCGTACGAATTAGCATCGGACGAGGCCTGCCGGACGAAGGCCCAGCACGAAGTCGGGCCATCGCCCAGCAAGCCAAACGCGCGCCCAGCCAAGGCAGCGCCCAGGCCCACCGCAAGGCAGGCCCAGCGCGCGCCAAGGCCATGGCCTCGTGGCGTGGGCTGCTGCTCGCACGCACACGCATGGGCGGCCCTCGTGGCTGCCGTGTGTGTGTGAGTTTGTGTTCATGCATGATTCCTAAAACTATTAGAATTAGTATATGATTAAATTCCTATTCCTAAAAGGATAAATTAATTAATTAGAGTTCGTATAGGATTCTAAGTTTAATTAATTCGTATCCTACTAGGATTCCAATTCCCTTTCCATAACTCTATAAATACGTGCCTAGGGTCACATATTTTAGAGATTAATTCAAGTATTCAAAGTGAGTTTTTGAGAGAAAATTCAGACACATTCCTTGACTAAAAGTGCCGAAAATCTTTAGTACCTTAAGGGCGATTCTAGTTGGTCAATCTTAAGGCGGATCCGGACGTGCTGTGGACTATCTACGGAGGGACGACACTTGGAGTCCTAAAGACTTGTTCTTGTTCGGTTCGGGCGCAGCTAGGGAAGGCACGCAACAAAGAGTATGCATCTAAATTATGCTATATGATTATGTGTAAATAATATGTATTCCTGGCTAAATGGTTGTTTCCGCATGATTTATGAATTGTCATATGTATCATAACCTAACACAGCGTTGGCGCGCGCTGGGCCTGCCTTGCGGTGGGCCTGGCGCAGCCTTGGCTGGTGCGTTGTGGCGCGCTGGCTTGCTGGGCGATGGCCCGGCTTCGTGCTGGGCCTTCGTCTGGCAGGCCTCGTCCGATGCTAATTCGTACGATACGCTTCCGATTAATTTCCCGATTCCGGAATTCATTTCCGATACGAACAATATTTAATATTTCCGATTCCGGAATTAATTTCCGTTTCGAACAAATATTTAATATTTCCGTTTCCGGAATTATTTTCCGATTCCGATAATATTTCCGATTCTGACAATATTTCCGTTTCCGGCAATATTTCCGATTCCGGCAATATTTCCATTTCCGATAATATTTTCCGATACGTACCATGTTTCCGTTTCCGGCAACATCTACGACTTGGATAATATTTATATTTCCGATACGATCCATATTTCCGTTTCCGGCAATATCATCGTTTCCGGAGCATTCATTTCTTGCCTGTGACGATCTCAACTCCCACTGAAACCAAGATCCGTCGATTCCGAATATCCATAGATGGAGTATTTAATGCCATTAAATACTTGATCCGTTTACGTACTATTTGTGTGACCCTACGGGTTCAGTCAAGAGTAAGCTGTGGATTAATATCATTAATTCCACTTGAACTGAAGCGGCCTCTAGTTAGGCATTCAGCTCACTTGATCTCACTGAATTATTAACTTGTTAATTAATACTGAACCGCATTTATTAGACTTAATATTATATGCATACTTGGACCAAGGGCACTATTTCCTTCAGTCTCCCACTTGTCCTTAGGGACAAATGTGCATTTCCTAATTCCTTTGTCGCTCGATGCTTGCTTTTGAACATAAGGTAAGAGTTGTCATCCTTATTATGTCCAGAGGTGTTCCTCGGTTTCAGAGTTCAACTGATCAAATAAACAGATAATCATAGCCTATGATTCATCCGAGCACGGCCATGCATTTCACAGTTTCTAGCTCTCCGAGTGGCCTTGTACAACTTTTAAGCATCTCATCCCGATTTATGGGAGGACAATCCCAATCTTGCGATCTTGAGATTAGACTTCGTTTGATAGGTGATTACCTGAGCGTTGCCTTTATAGCCTCCTTTTACGGTGCGACGGTTGGTCAACGTCAAAGCAACCAGTTCTCAAACAAGTAATCTCAAATCACTCAGGTATTGAGGATTTAGTGTCCAATAATTTTAATGAAATTTACTTATGACAGATTTTCATCTCTTACAGTAAAGTTTCATAGGTCTTGTCCGATACTAGTCTTCCCAAAGTAAGTATCTATGCAAATGATTATGACATTGCCATGTCCACATAGTTCAAGAAACAGAACTACTAGTCATCTTGCATTCTAATCGTCTAACGTTTTCTATGCGTCCAATTTTATAGAAAACTCCGACCAGGGACCATTTTCAACTTTTGACATTCAAGTTCACTTGATAGACATTTCTTAGTCACAGGACTGGTCCTGGCAGTCTATCTTGAATATATCGTCAAATTTGAAGGGACTCATCATTTAATACTAAACCAAGATTAAATGGAATATGAAAAATATATTTCATATATGATAAATGTTCAACCCCAACGTTTAACAACCATGGGCCTCTAACCCATCTTTAAAACATTTCATGGAATTCAAAGCTATGCTTGATTTCCAGTGCTACAATGTGAGTGTTGCTTCTCACTGTTGCATAGGTTTAGTTATCATGCTTTGATAATCTTAATATCCCTTTCATCGAATGTTTTTCGAGATAGGATGATAAGATCTTTTGATTTTGTTTATTATGTGATCTAGTCTTTCTTACTTAAATAGTGGTTCTACGCATTTTGCAATGAAGAACCATCAAGTCAGCAGACATGTGATCCAGCCAAGTTCAGTGAAGAACTTTTAATGTAAACAACTCAGTTTTATTGCTTCTTAGGCAATAAGTACTTCTACTTCAACTGTATAGGTTGCTAGTGATGCTTTGGTTTGGATTTTCTTATCCAAGCAGTTCACGGATATGTGGAAGACTTTCCAGCTGTATCTTAGAACATAGAAATTAATATTTAATTTCCCACGCAACAACTCATGGTCTCCAATCCATGTTGCCATGTCAAAACACGATGCTCTATAGCTCGTCCTTATCAATGGTTAACTCCAAAGGGTCTTGCTTGATCCTTTGCCAGTGTTTATGCGTGTAGCATCAATATTTAGCATATCTTTATTTCCTTGAATCAAGAACTATTCCTATGTACCTTTTCAAGTATCATAAGTATTCTTGATCTCAATCTAGTTGATCTTCACTTAGATCAATAGAGATTGGTATATGTTCGTCATGCCTAAAGTCATACGATACGTTTTTGGCGATCCTCATATTATATCATACATGATAAATTCTTTTGCAGAATAATTCCCAATTGAATTCTACTCATGTAAGTTTAGCTCATCTAGTTTCAGTAGATACTAAATCCAGCTAAATTCTTTGACATATAATATAGGTTAAGAATCTTACTTAGATCCTTTGATGTTTAACTTAGTAAATGCTTATACATAGTTCAAACATTCTTTACTTAGATTTATTCACATGGGTCGAATATCTCCAATGGAGTCTTTCGTGTTTGATTTAGTAAATGCCATTACTTAATTTAAACATTAATATAAGATCTTTGTAAATAGATCTTAATACCCAGTATGTACTAAGTTTCGCCTTGGTCCATCATTGATGAATAATTTCAAATCTAAGTCATTAGCATTTGAATGTTATTTCACAATAGAGAGATATGTGTGTGATACACATAGGACCAATTAAGTTTTATGTACTCCCACTAAACTTCTTATATATCTATAAGAATTATGTGCATTTTATGAAATTAAAATATTTATTAGCTTCACTAAAATACATTTCTAATTCCCAATTTGCTTGCTTAAATCTGTACTTAGATTTTATAAGCTAGCTTTCTTTTTCAAGCATTTATTTGGATCCACAAATCCTATGACATACCATGTACATAGTTTATTCCATCATTTGATTGAGGAATACGTTTTGTCATCCAATTGCCATATGTGCCAATATGCAATCATTGCTTGATTTATAGACTTGTGTATTACGATTATGCATGAGGTTTCAACACAATCCATGCCATGAATTTGCTTGTAACCTTTAGCAACTAATCTAGCTTTGTGTGTAAACACAATTCCATGTTTGATGGTTTTTATCCTTAAAACAAACTTGCAACCAATAGGTGTGAAACTATTCTTGCAAATCAACAAAATTTCAATTTTGTCATCAAAACATTGAGTATGTTTTATGGCCTTTAACCAATTAAACATATAGTCTATATATGGCCTCTAACCATTTTGGGGAATCTATATTTCGTCATAGCTTTCTTACAAGTCACAAACTCATTAATCTATATGATAATAGTTTGACTGCAAGTTGTAGGTTTCTTCACTATTTAATAGAAGAATCTCATAGTTCCATTGACCTGATCTCTATGTTTCTTCACTATCTAATAGAAGAATCTTATAGTTTCAGTGACTTGAATTCTATGCCTACTTGGGTATAGAACATCAAACAATAGAATATCAATAGCCACTTGAAAGTCCTTTGAATATTCTGTTCTCCTTGAAGCACTTGTAAAGTCTTCTAAGAGATGTCTATTCTTTAAAGCCACTTGTAAAGTCCTTACAGAATAAGTTCGGATTTTCTGAAGCACTTCGAAAAGCCTCCGGAATGTCCGTTTATGTTTGTTGTTCGCCTCGAAGACTTTCGAGGTCTATTTTCTCCCACTTGTCATTTTGGAAACGAATCTCCAAAAGGACATTATTTCGAGCAAACAAACATTATGTTCTCAAAAATTCGTGGTAGAAACAATACCCTTGTGTCTCATTTGAATAAATCATAATGAAACATATATCTATACCTGGGCCTTAGTTTGTCGAATGACAAACACTAAGCTCCCACTGAGTTTTGCAACTCTCTAGATATATTTTATGAAAAGTTATTCTGAAATTACTTTTCAATAGCTTTGACGAATTTGGTTTAGTTTGGTGGTAGTTGAGCATTTTGTTTTAGAAATTATAGGAAAAGTCTTTATGATTCATTATTGATCGAATCAAGTACTAATTGACTTCAATCATTCCAACGTAGATATGCCATATCTTATGGACCTAGATTGTGAAATTACAACACACAATCATTGATGATCATATTTGGTCTCAAGTAATCATCAACATGATCTAACCTAGATCTTTATGATTTCTTGCCAAGTGGATTTTATACTTCTGAATCTTTGAACTAGCCAAACAGATTCAATTTATATCACATTTGAGTAAATAAACCTACATTCACTCAAATCTATGTGAAATAATAAAGTCATAAAATCTTTCTTTAGCTTTGAACTCTATTGTCTAGGCGTTCTAACAATAGTTCATATCTTTTGTTACTTTCAACAAGTAAGACTAGTCGTCTTAAATTGATCTAGAAATCAATGAACTTTCAAAAGTCCATAAAAATAGAGCTTTTGAATGTTAACTTGTTGATATGGTCTAAGCAACAATGCCAAAGATTAGTGGAACTCAAATCAAGGGGTTGATTTGAACCTAGTAAAGTTCTTTAAAGAGCTGTTTGTTTTAATCAAGCATATTGACTCAACCTGTAATTGACCATTTCATTCAAATAAACAAACAAACATTGTTTTTGTTTTTCTTGAATGTGAGTCTTTTTGTGTTTGAAAACAGAAATTTAGGTATGTTGATTATGGAACAAAATAGCCATTAAGTTCCAGCCTTTGAAAGGACTTAAAACAAACTAGATGACCCTACAACTAATGTAGCATTGCCATGCTTCATTTCCCACTTGTAGGTCATTAGTGTATCCTAGCTTCCATTGTTTGAGTTATTACCGAAGTAAGAACCTCAAGCGGTATATGATACCAAGGAAGTTTGATTGCTAGGTCACTTCTCTTTAAACATAAACTTATAGGTAGAAACGGAATCGTAAATTCCTTTCATTTGATCCTCGTTTTCCTATTTCTTGTACCCTTTCTTATAGTTTTAAGAATTGAATTCTTTAGTGTTGACTTTTATACTTTGTTGGACATGTCCAATGTCACCCCAACAAGGTTCTTACCATTTAATTTATGTTGAATATTAAGTTTCAACTAGATGATCTTACCAGAAGCTTCTAAAGTTCTCTAAGCATCGATCTATTCGAATGTCTAGGGACTAGACTCATTCGAGAATTAAATGGACAAAGATATTAGGTTTTTAACCATTGGTAAAGCTGAGCGTATTAAACTCAATGCTTTATGATCTCAAAACTACAGTGTATTTTGAATTCACAAGCACCAATTGGTTTGCCATTCGACTTTGATGTTCGAAAACAACCATAAAAGTCGCTATAAGAAACGTACATTTTAAATTGCTCACTTTCTCTCATTTCCGTGAATCGTTCTTGGATTCACTACCAATCGAGGAAATTTACTGTTACCTTTCTAAAAGGATTTATTGCAGTGCAAGATATTTAATTATAAACAATAATTAAAACATACATTGAAGCATGCAAAGTCTAAACATTTATCATGAATAATAACTTGAAAATGAAAGCAATCATGCAATTTAAACAAGTCATTAGCATTTTATTCGAATTATGTGTTCCGGCAGGTGTGAATAAAATGATTCCAAGACCCTAAAATCATTGAGGAACTAAGCACAGTTTGTCGACTTAATCCTAAAACATCTTAGGTAAGCAAAAGCCTTTTGCTAATAGTCTAGAAACTATTCTTGGTTGATAGGTACGTCTAAGAACTTATTAGGTAAACCTATCGATTTTGCCACGACATAAAAGGACTCCTTACTTATATCGTTGAGTTTCACCAAAACTAACATGTACTCACAATTATTTGTGTACCTTGCCCCTTTAGGACCAATAAGTAACACCTCGCTGAGCGAAAACTATTACTAGATTGATGTAAAGGATATCCAAGCAAGTGTATATTTTGGCATGGCACCTTTTAACTCAATTTTTTAGTTTGGAACTTAAGGCTGTTACTATGTTGGTTAGATTTTAAGTGAACTAAAATTCTTAATCATGCAACATAATCAAGCTTTTGATCTCATGCATTTTAAGACATATTTAAAAGCAATAAATAACTTAAAACATGCATAAGATAAATGTGATCTAGTATGGCCCGACTTCATCTTGAAGTTTTAACTTCAAAGTCCGTCTTGAAAATCTCCGTGGGAGGCACCATTTTCTTCAAATAGGATAAGCTATAATTAAAACTAATTACAACTATTTGATGGTACGCAGACCATATTTGAATTGAAAAACAACTTTGGTACTTTAGACCAATTACATTCAAATTAATGGTTCGCATACCATATTTTCTATCCTATTTGGGCCATACTAGTCACTTCATAACCTGCAAGACAGTACATATACAATATATACCATTCACCCATTCATTAACATGAATGGCCCACATAGCTGGCTAGTAAAACACATTATGCATCACATAAACACTTGCAACAATTAATCAAGGGCACCAATAATCTACAAATTATTCAGTCCTTATTAATTCTAATCAAGTTGTTTTAACCTTAAGGATTTGTAGACCTAATCAAGAGTATATGACTAAAAGGGCTCCCACTTAAACCAATAAATTCATATGCTTTACTAATTTTAAACATAAAAATGTATTTCTAGTCTAACCGGAAACATACAAATTTAATTAAAATTTAAAGCTCATATAAATTTATAATTGAATCCAAAAAGTTTAATTTAATTTCAGTCGTATTTAAATTAATTCATGATTTTAATTTTAGTAAAATAATTAGAATAAATAAAATTTATTATAATTACAATATTCAAAATTAAAATCCAAGAAAATAATTTAAATTATTAATTTTAAAATTAATTAAAATTACGTAAACTGAAAATTTCAAATTAAAATTTCAAAACGATCTAATCGCAACGCAACAATCCCACGCAACGCACGCCCATGGGCCACACGCACACAACCATCGCTGGCCATGTGCGCGCAGCCAATGTGCTGCGTCGCATCGCTGCTGCTCACCATCGCAAGGCATCACGCGAGCTGGTGCTCGCTGCGCGCGCCAGCGCTCGACGCAACAAGCATGCTGCCGCAGCCCATCGCTGGGCGCAGTGCTCGTCGCACGTCGCAACAATCAAGCTGCTCGCAATCGCTGGGCGCAGCGCTCGTCGCACGTCGCAACAAGCACGCTGCACGCCATCGCTGGGCGCAGCGCTCGTCGCACGCACAATAGCGCTCGCTGCGCGCGAGGCTCCGCATGCTTGCGCGAGGCAGTGCGCGTTGTGGCGCAGCTCGCTTGCTGCCCACACGCGACTGCTCGTGCCTTGCTCTCGCCCTCGCCCATTCGCCCATCGCACACAGCCCACGACACAAGGCAGAGCTGCTGCCTTGCGCTCGTGCACCATGGCCTTGCTCATTGCATTCGTACCGCATGGGCGACGAGCTCCCTTGCTCGTCGTCACATGCCCGCACTATACAACACCCCTTAAGGGTAACACGTAGCGTCCATTGCTTTGTGCGTGCAATTTATATGAGCGAATCGCATAAAATTTAAAATTTATATTCAAAATTAATGACAAATTAATAAATAATATTAATTTCATAATTTTAGGGCGAAAAATCGAAAATTTATTATTTAATTGATTTCCGATTAACATGGATTCAAGTCTAGGTCATAAAAATTTAAAATTTAACATAAATTTACAATTTTTATGGTGGTTTTTAATCATAGGTGTCTAATTAAATTATAACTAATTATGAAAATCAAATTAATTCTAAATTATTCGAATTTTCAGCAAATTAATCATAATTACAAATTAGATTCCATAATTAACAAGGCTAGGCATTCAAACTTGTTAAACATATACAGTAGGTCAATCAAAAATTCAAGATTTATCAACAAGAATCGCAAATATTTAATTTAACATCTTAAATTTACGAAATTTTGCATTCGAAATACTAAAACCTCCGAAAAGTCATAGTTAGGCTTCGAATTTGAGAATTCTGGGTTCGGCAGAAAAATACTACTTTTGTCAAAATTTTAGAATGCCTTTTACATGCGGAATGGACACAAAAATCACTTGATTTGGATGAGTAACGAAGAAACTGCCGAAAAACTGCGTACGTATAATTAAATAAACGCAATTTGCAATTAATTAACAATTACGAAAATTAATCACCCCTTTTAATTCTTGCAAATTTGTAATATTTAACCATGTTCATGCAATTTAGATTATGAAAATAATAAGAGGCTCGTGATACCACTGTTAGGTTATGATACATATGACAATTCATAAATTATGCGGAAAAACCATAAAGCCAGGAAAGCATATTATTTACACATAATCATTTAGCATAGTTTAGATGCATACACTTTGTTGCGTGCCTTCCCTAGCTGCGCCCGAACCGAACAAGAACAAGTCTTTAGAACTCCAAGTGTCGTCCCTCCGTAGATAGTCCACAGCACGTCCGGATCCGCCTTAAACTTGACCAACTAGGATCGCCCTTAAGGTACTTAGAATTTTCGGCTAATGTAGGCAATTAAATGACTGAATTTTTGCTCTCAAAAATCACTTTGAATACTTGAATACTCTATACAAAATAATGACCCTAGGCCTTTATTTATAGAGGTATGGAAAGGGAATTGTAATCCTATTAGGATACGAATTAATTAAACTAGAATCCTAATAGAATTCTTATTTAATTAATTCATCCTTTTAGGTTTAGGAATTTAATCATATGTCGAAACCTGATAGCTTTAGGATTCGTATAGCACACAAACACACACACGCACGCACAGCAGCCCACGAGGGGCGCCATGCGCGCGCGCAGCCCACGAGGGGCGCCATGCGCGCGCGCAGCCCACGAGGGGCGCCATGCGCGCGCGCAGCCCGCGAGCTCGCAGCCCATTGCTACGAGGCCCACACGCTGCCGCAGCGTTGGCGCGCGCTGGGCCTGCCTTGCGGTGGGCCTGGCGCAGTCTTGGCTGGTGCGTTGTGGCGCGCTGGCTTGCTGGGCGATGGCCCGGCTTCGTGCTGGGCCTTCGTCTGGCAGGCCTCGTCCGATGCTAATTCGTACGATACGCTTCCAATTAATTTCCCGATTCCGGAATTCATTTCCGATACGAACAATATTTAATATTTCCGATTCCGGAATTAATTTCCGTTTCGAACAAATATTTAATATTTCCGTTTCCGGAATTATTTTCGGATTCCGATAATATTTCCGATTCAGACAATATTTCCGTTTCCGGCAATATTCCCATTTCCGATAATATTTTCCGATACGTACCATGTTTCCGTTTCCGGCAACATCTACGACTTGGATTATATTTATATTTCCGATACGATCCATATTTCCGTTTCCGGCAATATCATCGTTTCCAGAGCATTCATTTCTTGCCTGTGACGATCTCAGCTCCCACTGAAACCAAGATCCGTCGATTCCGAATATCCATAGATGGAGTATTTAATGCCATTAAATACTTGATCCGTTTACGTACTATTTGTGTGACCCTACGGGTTCAGTCAAGAGTAAGCTGTGGATTAATATCATTAATTCCACTTGAACTGAAGCGGCCTCTAGCTAGGCATTCAGCTCACTTGATGTCACTGAATTATTAACTTGTTAATTAATACTGAACCGCATTTATTAGACTTAATATTATATGCATACTTGGACCAAGGGCACTATTTCCTTCAATGGGGTTGTATTTTCAGTGGTTTGTAAGAGCTAGTAAAGGTCAACTTAGTAGCTTTGGATATGTTAGGGTCTTGAATGGCCTCCAAAGTTTAGGTAGTGTAACTAGTGTGTGAATGTTGTAGCTTGTTAACTTTTCATTAATGTACGTTTATCCGATGTCAAAAAAAAAAAAAGTTTCTCTAAGACCAATATTTGGTCTTAACAACAAATAGAGGAACGAATCAAACGAGGAGAAGAAAATGGCATGGGTTGGCGTGCGATGAGTTGGATTGGGCGTAAATGGGTGGTGTTTAGGGGATTTTTTTTACCAAACTAGCTACTTTTAAAATTTTATTTTCCAAAACAGCTAGTTTTAAATTGTATTTTCTAAAGTAGCTACTCTTTAGTTTTTTTTTAAAAAAAAAAGTAGGTACTCTTTTGACTTTCAATTAAAAATCAATAAATCGGTTTGGTCTTTTTAAAACCAATGAACCGGTTTAAATTTTTTACATAGTGAACTGGTTTGATTTTTTTTAATAGTGAATCAATTGACGATTTACTTATACTTTTAGCCTCTTAGCAACTTCAAAAGTTTTTAATAGGGACTTGCTCGCAAATATTACAAATATAAAGAAATTAGTTGAACCGTTGTAGCGGATATTGTTAATTCGATCTCTTAGATACACGAATTCGTTGTGTTAAACGAATTTGTTTGGCAAACTCGATCAACCAATAATTTAACATACTCTAAAATCGTGTGCGTGAAAGTGACGTGAAGGAGACGAGTAGCGCGTGCAATAAAGGCGCCTAACAGTGCAAATTTTTGCGTCTATTTCCCCTACAAGTCGGACCACTATCTTACTATAGCCAATTGATTTTTTTATTTTTTAAATTACTGTAATTTCTCATTATTAAGTTTGTAACTATGAAATGAATAAAACTTATTTAAATCAATTATTTAATAATTAACTTATTATTGGAGCAGGAAATAAGTAGCAGGGGTGTAACTTGAGAAGATGATGCATCATAACAAGCATGCTTAATACAAATTTGCCCACCATTAGAGTTTAGGTTATCAAAAAGTAAACATAATTAAAATATTAAAATGGGTAAAAAAAACGAACTTCAATTATTACTATGGTGTATCGTGTATGTATCAAAATTAAACCATCATGAGCAACATTTTACATTATTTGTCGGCAAATTCAAAAGAAAAATTAATTCGAAGTATAAAGTAGACAAATAAAAGATAAATAAAAAACCCCGAAAAATAACCGGTTAACTATATTAAAAAATGAACCAAACCAAACCAGTTTAATTGTTTTTGCCACATAATGAAAATAGTCATTTTGGTAAATAAATTATACATAGTAGCTAGTTTGAGAAATAGATTTTAAAAGTAGCCATTTCGGTAAATAAAATTGAAAAAGTAGCTAATTTGGTAAAAAAAAATCGTGTTTAGGTGATGGAGGCATGTTCTTGGGGTGGTGCAAAGGTGATGGAGCCGAGGTGGTGGTGCAAAGGTGATGGGAGCCGAGGTGGTGGTGCATCAAAGGAGAGAGAAAATAGGGAGTGTGTACGGAGTGCTTTAATTTAGGCTCGGTATTTGTGGGCAAAGGTCCTATTGATTCAGGTGGTGGAATTGCGAGATTGGTGCGAGTGTTTAACTGCAAATTGAAGAGCAAGTGAAGAGTGGGAAGAGCAGAGAAGATGGAGAAGAAGAGTAGTGCGCGAGGGCAGCAAGAACAAAGGGGAGCACGAGCACCAGCAACAAAAGGGAAGCAGCGAGAAAAAGTTGCGCTTCCCAGTAATTAGTTTTATTTATTTATTTTTGTTTTAATTTTTGTCACTCAAAAGATGCCCTTGTTAAATAAAGGCCACCTTTAACTAGCCACTTTTGATGGTTTTTCTACTAGTGGAAGCCGAGATTTTTTTATGGGAGCCAGCAAGTTAGGTGACGGTGGAGCCACGGTTGTGATGGTGGTTGCTTCTCTCAATTTCCTCTTTCTCTCTCCTCTTGATCTCCTTTTTTTTATGGATGCTTCTCCGATTTTGGTTCATTAGGACAAAACTGGCGATCATAGAGAGGAGTGAGTAAGAGTGAGAGTAGAAATTGAGGGTGCAGTTTGTTTCGGGGTGGCTGGATGCAGGAAAGGGGAAGGGATTTGAGGAAGGCGATAGTGGAGGGAGGTGGTGGAAGAGAGGAGGAAGGCGATGGTGGAGAGACAGAAAGTGGGGAGGACTAAGCTATCCACTAGAGAAGAATTTGCAGTCATTAATGGAAAAGGAAGGAAAGAAGAAGAAGGAAAAGAAAAAAAATTACAATATTGTAGTAAGTGGATGCATGACATGTGTTCATGTTACTTGCTATATTGAGTTGGTTACCGGATGGTTGCAATGAGAGTTAATAGGGTATGCAAGTTTGATTATTATATAATAATCAAAAGGTTTGATTAATTACTAAAGGAAATCGTTGAAAGGTTAAATTATTAGAAGTACGTTTTCCTACATTTAAACTATAATTTTGGAAAATAATCAATTTTCTGTTAGAGTTTGAAAAACGTGGACGAACTTCTTAATTGAAAACTCAAACTTAAATTTTGTATCCTTTATTAGATGGGTAACATATACATAACGTCCCATCCAAGCTTCTTGAAAAATATTTCATTCTTGTTCAAAAAAATACTCCGTAACAAAATTTTAAATGTATATTTTTTTTATAAAACATTACGTTTTGTCAAATGACTTTCACAAAATCAAGCCATTGGTTTGAACATTAAAAAAATTCAAGCCATTTAATATATGTTATACGCATAACCAAATCGAGTTAATATAATTACTCTCATATAATTCTCAAATGTTCCATATATGGAGAAATTAAAGTAACTGCAGTGAAAGCAATTATAAGTTTTAAAATAGAAACTAAGCTTTCTATTTCACTCATATTGAATTTTAGTAATCCATGGCTATACTTTTTACTTAAGTTATAACCCTTGGGTAAAATAAATAAAATAATATACAATCTTCTTGGTGCCTTGTACTGTAGCTAATTTGTGACTTTCTATTAGTCGAATGAAAACTACAAGAGGGTGGGGGGGGGGGGGGTGTTTGTAGTGTTATCTAACTTGTAGCTAATTTTCGCGGAATTTAAAACAAAAGCTACAGGAATTTAAACACAAGTGCAAGAGAAGTTTAGTGATAATTTTTTTAGTGCTAACCTGAAAATAAAATCTCGACCCACCAGGGATTTACTTAAAAACCCTTTCACTAAAAATGGCAACAACTCTGTTACAATTTAGGACACTACAAATAACTCGAGTTCCTCTTTGGAGTTGAGTGGTTTATGGTATGGAGTTATAGACTTATAGTAAACGATAATTAAGAGTTATGTTTTCACATTTTTGAAAGTGATAAATTAGGCGATTCTAATCTTAGTACTACTAATTTACTGGCGAGAAGATAAGACATGAACAAATATAGTACTCCTATATTTTTGAGATTAGCAATAAAGTATCATGATTTGGTAAAGTACGTAAGTAATATTGAGATCAAGCGCTTAAATTAATTCAAGGAAGTATGTTGTTATAAATGAAATTTATGGTTATATATTTGATTTCTTTTATTAAGTTGTTTTTATTCTATTGCCACGTATCATGACATTATCAAATCTTTTCCTAAGCACGAGAGGAACTAAGTAAATAAAAAAGAATAATAATAATAATATTAAAAGCTAAAAAAAACTTTTGATAAACTCGAGTTGCTCTTCAGTTTGGATCAATTCGGGTTGATTTAAATTATATAGTTATTTTCGGTTCGGGTAAATTCGATTTTGGGTGAAGATCGGTCCAGGTTACTTCGGTTTGGGTCGTTCGAATATCGGATCATTTCAGATAAAATCACTTACTGGTCGAATCTATTTGGTTTTCAGGTCTGTTTCAGGTTGTCGTTTTGTGTCAAATTCGGGTTACATATCGAATCAATCAGGTCGATTTTTCGGGTCCGGATCAGTTTTCCCAGGTCTAGTCAATTTACCCAGGTCTAGTGAACAGGTGTCATAGACTTCTTTGTATATACACAAAACTACTGGCAAAACAGTATGAATCATGGATTAACTAAAAAAAACTAATCAGGTCTTTCTCTCTGACTAGTGCAGTTATGATCAACAGCCGATGATAAAACAAGCCGGCCTCGCACCACTTGCTGCTAGAACAATTTCTATGGCATAAATGAATACATCCTAAATTCGAAAAATATTTGATACTCTTATAGTTGTATAGATAGTTTCTTCTATTCAACAATTATAACTTCATTTGCAGTGCCTGGAAAGCACCAACATGAATGTCCTCTGATAACTATTAACAAGTGTGTATAATGTGCTGCAAGTACACAAAGAGCTTTCTCATTTGATATCACTAGTTCATCATATGGGGCTTGAGGGTATCCCTGTGATACTGTTAATGTAATACTTCACTTCCAGACAATGTCACCCAAAAATTTAAGAGCTGGAACACCTCTGATCTCTACATCAACAAGTGGTGCCTGAATCAAAGTCAAGGGGGCGAGTTCAGGATCACTCTGTATCACTTCAAGTGCACGCATCTGATCCTGGAGATTTTTCAAATTGCAGAAACAATGCCAAGTTAGAACATGGATTATTAAGATGTTTAATACATTCATATAAAAGCCGCAAGTCAAAGACAGTTATTTGACATTCACTAGGGACAAAAATGAATTTGGCAAGGCTTGGTTACATCACATTACATTTGGAGCTAATGTGTGTGCATATTGTATAGTCTACTCGAAATTACCAATATAATCCATCTTCATTATTTTATAGATTAAAAGAACAACCAGAATAATTTATCTGTTGAGTAAGATTTTCAACCTGTTGGAGTATGTCCAACAGAACTACACACTGTAGAGTTAACACAAATTAATTCGATAACATCAACTTTTCTATAATGTGAATAAACGCTAATGATCGATAAAATGGATATAAATTGAGCAGGATCCTTGCTGTATAGAAATTCTGTACGTTGACAATTTCTTACAATTTAGAAGCGAATTTTTACTATTGAAATCATGTCTGGATTACCGCAATCTCGTTTTATGTTGGATTTGTCAAAATTGGAACCGCTTGATGGAACTAATTATAAGAGGTGGTCTCAAAAATTGCTGATTTATTTAGAACAAGCTGATATTGATTGTGTTGTTCAATGATCGCCCTATCCCTACAACCTCAACTGAAAAAACTATTACTGTTCTTGATACACTTGTTCAAACTGGAAAATCAACTAGTAGTACAACTGCTACGAGTAAATCTAATGAAGAGTATGTTAAAAAGTATGACAAAGACAATAAGGTTGTTAGGGCTCACATGATGTACCACATGACTATCCTAATTTTTGATCTCTGTATTAAAGAAAAATCGGCTAAGGCTATTTGGGAATCTCTTGAGAAGAAGTATGGTGCTGGGAAGAAGAAGTATGTTACTGGAAATTGGCTTAATTTTAAGATGGTTGATACTAAGCCTGTCATGGAGCAAGTCCATGAATATGAAACCTTAGTTGCCGAAGTTCTTGCTGAAGGCATGTATTGATTGAGAAATTGTCTGAAACCGTCTGAAGCATAAGAAAAGGGATCTGACCCTTGTTGAGTTAGTGAGTCATATGAAGGTTGAAGAAGCAAACCAGCTCAAAGATACTCCACTGAAACCCGAGAATGAACTTGCCGTGAGGGAAAATCTTGTTGAAACTAATGTTGATTTTGATAGGAATGCAGGCCATGGTAACTTGTAACTTGAACACGGGACAAAGTTTAGGAAACGCGAAGAAAGGAAAATTTGTGCAGGAAGGGGGAATTGAGAAGAAGTCCACATGCTATGGTTGTGGAAAGGAGGGACATTACAAGTACCAGTGTCAGAAAAGAAAAGCAACAAGGCAAAACCAAAGAGTGAGGTTCATATTGCAGAGTCAGATGATGTGATAGTTGCTGTGATTTCTGAGGTAAAAACCTAGTGGAAAACATAACTGAGTGGATTATTGACACAGGGGCTTCGAGAGATTTATGTGCCAACAAAGACATGTTCGTGGAACTTGAGAAAGCTGGAGAGGGCGAACAAGTCTACATGGAAAATTCTAGGAGCTCGGAGGTACTTGGCAAGGGCAAGGTGATTCTTAAGCTCACTTCTAACAAAACACTAGCTTTACACAATGTATTGTATGTACCATCCTTTCGTAGGAATTTGATTTCTGGTGCTTTGCTAAACAAAGTAGGTGTTAAGTTAGTTCTTGAAGCTAATAAGCTTATGCTGACTCGCAATGCGAATATGTAGGAAAGTGATACCTTAATGGGGGTTTATTTGTTCTTGACTTTGTATATGATTCTACCATGAATAAGAATTCTTCTTCTGCTTATATTATTGAGTCCATTGATCTGTGGCATAGTAGACTGGGACATGTGGGGGTGAGCAAATTGAAACGTATGAAGAGCTTAAATCTGCTCGCCAATATGACAATGGATGGACACAATAAATGTGGTGTATTAGTTGAGTCAAAGTTTGTGAAGAAACCGTATAAACCGGTCACAAAGAGGAAAACAACATTGTTAGAGTTAATTCACACTGATTTGGCAGATTTCAAGAACTTGGAAAGTAGGGGTGGAAAACGCTACTATATTACTTTCATTGATGATTTTTCAAGGTATAGCAAGGTCTACCTTTTAAGGTCCAAAGATGATGCAAAGTCCAAGTTCCTGGTGTATAAAGCAGAAGTAGAAAATCAGTTAGATCGAAAAATCAAAAGGGTAAGGTCTGACAGAGGTGGAGAATGTGGGTAGACATTTCTGAAGGAAATGTGTGAGAAGGAAGACACTATTCATGAGGTGACAGCTCCCTATACCCCACAACAGAATGGCATATCAGAAAGAAAGAACTGAATGTTGAAAGAAAGAACTGAATGTTGAAAGAAATTATGAATGCAATGCTTTTGAGTTCCTGATAACTTGTGGTGCTATCAGCAGAACAGGGTCACTCACAAAAAGTTGGACAAGACTCCGTATGAGTATTGGAAGGGTTACGCTCCTAACCTGAGCCTGAAGGTGTGAGGGTGTTTGGCAAAAGTAGGTTATCCATCTTTCAAATGGCCTACTGTAGGATCGAGAACATTTGATACTGTGTTGGTAGGCTATGTGGAGAACAATGCTGCATACAGGTTTATGAGTCTTGATGATCACTCGATATGCGAGGCTCGTGATGCGGAGTTCTTCGAGCAAGTATTTCCCTTGAAAGATAATGTTGTTACTAATGATTCTTCCTTTGCTACCCCACCTCAAAGACGGTCTTCTCAAGCTAGACGTTCTGCAGAACATATTGAAACTTCCTCTAGGGTTGATGATCAGGAGCAACCTAGGAGAAGTAAAAGGCAAAGGACAAAAACAAGTTTTAGACCTGAATTTCTCACAGCATTCCTCACGGAGATGGAAAATATGGATGGTTTGGATGAATTAATGGTGTGTCTCCAAGTAGTAGATGATGACCCCAAAACCTATAAAGAAGCTATGAGGTCCGTTGATGCGAGTTTCTGGAAGGAAGCAATCAATAGTGAACTTGAATCCATCTTGACAAATCAGATCGAGCCATAGGATGCGAGTGGATTTTCAAGAGGAAAAAGAAGATTGATGGTTCGGTCTAAAGGTTCAAGGCCAGGCTTGTGATTCGAGGATTCTCGCAGAAGTTTGGTGTTGATTATTTCTATACTTACTCTCCTGTGACTAAGATAGCTACTATTTGTATCTTATTTGCGTTAGCATCTGCATTTAATTTGATTGTTCATCAGATGGATGTTAAAACAGCTTTCCTAAATGGAGATCTGGAGGAGGAAATCTACATGGAGAAACCCCCTGACTTTGTAGTTCCTGGCATGGAGAATAAGGTATGCAGACTGAAAAAATCGTTTTACGGTTTGAAGCAGGCACCGAAGCAATAGTATGAAAAATTTTACAACACTGTTCTTAGTTTTGGCTTTGTGGTGGTGAATGATAGTGACGCGTGTGACTACACAAAGATGTTTGGTATTAAATGTTGTGATTATATGCTTATATGTTGATGATATGCTCTTATTTTCGTGCTAGTATAGATGCCATAAATGAAACTAAGAACTTCTTGTCCTCCAAATTTGAGATGAAAGACTTGGGTGAGGTTGACGTGATACTTGGTGTGAGAGTCACTAAAATCGACAAGGACTACGTGTTGTCTCAAACTCATGATGTGGAGAAGATATTGAAGAAGTTTGATTGCTTTGATGTGGTTCCCGTGAGGACGCCGTGTGATCCGAACAAACATCTATTCAAGAATAATGGAACGAGTGTTTCTCAGGAGGAATATGCCAAGGTGATTGGTAGTCTTATGTTCCTGATGAATTGCACAAGACCTGATATTGCTTTTGCAGTGAGTAGACTCAGTCGTTATACCCATAACCCAAGTGGGGAGCACTGGAGTGCCCTCAAACATTTATTGAGATACCTTAGAGGTACTATGGAATGGGGTTTAAACTTACTGGTTTCCCATTGTTACTCGAAGGGTATTGTGATATGAACTGGGTGACAGACAGTGATGAGCTAAGCTCAACAAGTGAGTATGTTTTTACCTTATGTGGAAGTACAATTTCATGGAAGTCAACAAAACAAACGTGCATAGCTCGATCTACCATGGAGGTGGAATTCATTGCTTTAGATCTTGCGACGCAGGAGGCCGATTGGTTGAGAAACTTGTTAGCAGACATTCCATTATGAAGCCAACTCCTTCTGTACCTATACATTGTGATTTACAAGCCGCCATAACTGCTGTGAAGAACAGTGTGTATAATGGCAAGAAGAGACGCATTCGTGTCAGACATGAGTCTATAAGACAGTTTATTATGAATGGTGTGATTTCTCTAGAATATGTGAGAACGGAGAAGAACCTGGCGAATCCTTTTACAAAAGGGTTGGACAGAAGGAAGGTTCTTGAGTCATCAAGAGGTATGGGTTTGAGAGATACTAAACCCGTGTGGTGAATCATCCGAAAGGGATGATGTGTATGAGTTAAAAGCTCTTAATGTATCTAGCCTCATAGACCGAGGTCACTTGTCTAAGTGATGTCATGAGATGCTCCGTAGATACGGTACTTCTTTTCTTAGCCTCATAGAGCCATAGACCAAGACCATTCGAGTTAATGGTGTCATGAGAAGATCTATTCAACTAGCCTCACAGACATAGGCCACTCGAATTAGTGGCGTCGTGAGATGACCGATGAGTTGTATAAATGGAAGGTTGAACTTAAATGTTCTTATTGTTCGCGGAACACCTACGGTGAATGTGAAGGGATGGCCTCCTTCTACGAGTAATAGGATATCTCTCTAGAGCGTTCACTAAGAGTGAGACGGAGTATTTGGTCCCGATGTAACTAACAAAATGTACGTATTTATTTTATAAATACATAAGGGAAGAGGATAATTTCTCAAAGTTTGTAAATATGTGAATTCCTACTATTCTACGGGTTACGCCTATTTACTTGTTTTGCACTCTCTAACATTTACAAAATAATTTACAACAAACTATCCATTTCAAACACTACGTTAGACCTATAGAGCACTATTTTATGGTAACCGATTATTTTGTTTTGAACCGTACCCACAACACTATAAGTAATATTTTTGGCAAACGATTATTTAGTTTTGAACCCTTACCCACAAGGCCACAACACTATAAATAATTAATCCACCCCATTTTGTTCCCAATTGTACAAACCTCGAAAATCCAAGGAGGTTTGTACAATTGGGAACAAAGTGGGGTGGATTAATTATTTATAGTGTTGTGGCCTTGTGGGTAAGGGTTCAAAACTAAATAATCGTTTGCCAAAAAATTTTCTTATAGTGTTGTGGGTACGGTTCAAAACAAAATAATCGGCTACCATAAAATAGTGCTCTACTTAGACTATAATTTTGGAAGGAATCAGATTTGAGGTGCACCGTGGAAAATACCTCTTTGCCGCAACCGACCTGTGGAGTATACTGACACTGCAATTATACAATGCTTTGTTTTTTGATAATCCTCTAATGATGCATGGCCTTGGGTGGAAGTCTTCTAATTCTATCAAGATTCTCCCCATAAATGATAAGACCACCCAATTCCTTTTTGTGAGAGGTGAAATCATCATCGTGTGGTTGTGATCTCCGTTTCCTATACGGAGTATATACGTTTACCTTCTCGCTATAATAAAAAATACACACGAGATTAACCCTAAAAACAATACCAAAACACAAACCCTAAATCCTATTAGAGATTTGAGCAGTTCTTAAGCAGTACCATCTTCTGAGTTCGGGTGCACGAATTTAGAGGAGGATTGTGTTAATCTTGGGGGGCGTTCGTCACTTGAGCATGTACCGGTAATGGCAAAATTCGCTTCTAATTCAATGGCCTTCATACCACGACACAATCATTGTAATCCGTAGATCATCAATCAAGTAAAGTTATTCAAGTTCTCTTATTTATTTGATTTCAATAGCTTTATTTCTTACAATGGAGGCGACAAATCTAGCGTTGCAACACTCTTAATATAAAGTAAAAGTTTTCTGTAGGATTTACTTATATTGAATTAGTTTAGCATCGTCAAATTAGAGTTTTAGTCAATGTCTAAAATGGCGCAAGGTGCACCAAAGCGATAAGAGTCCTAGAACCTAGGGCAAGGTCCGCCCCTCATCCAAGTGAAGGGCACTTTTTAAAATTACAGGTTTCTTTTCTATTATGCATATATATCCGACTATAATAGAGGATTTAAACCACAACAATATATAAACATCAGATTTGCTTCCCAAATACTCTTTGTTTTAACAAAAATAGCATATAACATAGTGTTTATCATGTAGGGCCAGCTGATTATTCATCACTGTCTTCTTTTCTTTCCTTTTCTTTTGGATTCTTGGCCCACTTTCTATTGTTAAGGATTTATATGGTGTGGTCCAGAACACAGTAAATAACATAAAAAAAAGAAGTTTCCAACATAAATAAAAACCAGAAAAAGTAATTTAACGAAGCGGTTAAAGGCACGCTCCATGCGCTTCTTCCAAAACAAATCGCCTATAACTAATTAAACGCTTTACCCTAACGCTTTACCCTAACGCTCTTCAGCGCTTAAGGGCGCTTTTTCATACACTGGTTTCAGTAGGACTTTATTTTCGAATAAACGGACGTGTAGGCAGATTGTTATTAATTAGTTCTACTTTATCATTTTAGGATAATTCTAGCGTTTATATTTTGTCCTATACAAAGGACTTAAGCTATTACTTTATTATTCAGATATTATGATATGAGATTATCAATATAGTTTTCCTGTTTTCTTAAAACTTGTAATTCCTTGAAAGTTGGTGGTTAGTTCCTTTATGCTTTCAATGCTATCTAGCTTATGGTTAATTTGCAGATGATTAAACTCTTGGGAAAATTTGTGGGGAACTACCTTTTATTGTAGTGATTTCGAAAATAAGTACCTTTATGTAATTTATGTGGAAAAACTATCTATTATCTTCGTTTTTTGTTGGTAGCACTACCCCTTTACGTTTTTCATTCGAAATTCCGTCCAAGGGGCTCAACAATAACGATTTACCTCTACTTATTTGTAATTAAACCCTAATAATTGAAGGTAATTTGCCCCAAATATAAGCAACTTTCACAAATTATAAACCTTAATTTAAAAATAAAATGTGGATAATGACTTATTTTCGTGACTAATTACCTTCGTTAATATAAGGTTAATTACCGATAATTGGAAGTAAATCATTATTGGTGGGCCACTTGGACGAAATATTAGATTGGAAACGTTAAATGGTAGTGCTATCCTAGGTAGCACTGATACGGTTACGGGAACGGATACGGGTACGGGGACGGAAAACGGCAAAACCTATGTTACTCAGACACGAGTGTCGGTGTCGTGTCCGACACGGTGTCGGAGTATCTGACACTCCGATCCAAATATTTGAAGACACTCCGACACGGTCAACGGAGTGTCTTGACTTATTTTTTAGACACGGTTTCTATACAAAGTGTCGGATAAAAATATCCGACACTTTCAATAAAAATATAAAAGTAGATGTTAAAGTAAAAAAAGTATACGAAGATCGTGAAATACAAAGATTAGGTATTTAAAAAGGTCTTATAGTACCCAGAATAAATTAAGATTTTAAAAATATTTGTCAAAGTAAAACAATATAATGTGTGTAAAATTATTAATGTCTGCTCTGGAAAGATTCCCTGTAAAAAGTAAAAAAAATACAAAAGCAATGCAAAAGATAAAAAATGTCATGAGTCACGTGGGTTTGTCCCACCTGTGACCTGTCCAACTCCCACCCTTGTTTATTTTATAAAAAAGGTTAAAAAATAGAAAAAGAAAAAAGTGCCCAGTTGCCCACCAGTTTCACGGTTTCACCACTCCACTAAGAACGAAGAACCAAAAAATGGTGGCAGGAAGGCAGAAGGGTTCAGCAATGGAATAGCAGACCATTATCAATGAAAATAAGAATTGAAGAGGGCATTCATCTCGTTTTTGCTTCTACAACAAAAGCCCCAAACATATTTTTTCTTTTCTCTCCTTCCACGACTATCAATTGTTAGATCTAGGGTTTCGAATTCTTCTAGATCTAGTGCATATGGTTCCGGGTAAGACTAATTTTGTCACCTGCTATGTATATCAATGGCTAATTTTGATTTTTTTTTTTACTCCTTTTCTTTTCTCCTCCCTATTACGACACTGTATTTTGGACCCTTTTTCGACACCGGTGTCAACACCTCCCCGGACACGTGTCGAGTGTCGTGTCGCGGGTCAGGTCGTGTCGACACCGACACCCACCGTTAGAAGAAGTGTCGGAGTAACATAGGGCAAAACCAAAATTTTTAAAAACGGGTACGGCTTGGATTCGGCAAAAAAAAATATATATATATATATATATATATATATATATATATATATATATATATATATAGGGGAGGGATCCGGTGAGAACACCTCCTTATGTAAGAACACTTCTTATGGTGAGAACACTTTTACACTCTCTATGTTCTATATTTATTCAACAATTTTCTAAATTTTCAAACTCATGTTCTAAATTTATTCAACGATGTTCTAAATTTATTTAACCATATTCTAAATTGGTTCAACCATATTCTAAATTTATTCAAGCATGTTTTTAATTTTATTCAACCATATTCTAAATTTTTAACTTCATGTTCTAGATTAATTCAAGCATGTTCTAAAATTATTCAACCATGTTCTAAATTTTTAACCTCATGTTCTAGATTAATTCAAGCATGTTCTAAAATTATTCAACCATGTTCTAAATTTGTAAGCTCATGTTCTAAATTTATTCAAGCATGTTCTAAATTTATTCAACGACGTTCTAAATCTATTAAATGATGTTCTAAATTTATTCAACGATGTTCTAAATTTGTTCAACCATGTTCTAAATTTATTCAAAAATGTTCTAAATTTATTCAACAATGTTCTAAATTTAGAACATGAGAATGTAGTCAACACATATACATGTATACATGTTCTAAACTTTTAAGCTCATGTTCTAAATTAATTCAAACATGTTCTAAAACTATTAAACATGTTATAAAATTATTCAAGCATGTTCTAAATTAATTCAAGCATGTTCTAAATTTATTCAATCATGTTCTAAATTTTCAAGTTCATGTTCTAAATTTATTCAAGCATGTTCTAAATTTATTAAATGATGTTCTAATTTTTTTCAAGCATGTTCTAAATTTATTCAAGCATGTTCTACATTTATTTAAACATGTTCTAAATTCATTCAAACATGTTCTAAATTTATTCAAGCATGTTCTAACTTTATTAAATGATGTTCTAATTTTTTTCAAGCATGTTCTAAATTTATTCAAGCATGTTCTAAATTTATTCAACCATGTTCTACAATTATTTAAACATGTTATGAATTTGAAAAACTCTCTCGAAAACCCCGAATCTAACGCCTAACTCGTCTTTAGTTTCGGCTCTTCAATCTACCTTGCCGGCGATCTTACCACCTCATCCATCCTTCGTCCAACTAAGCTCACCTTGCCTCCGGCATTCCATGGTTTGAGGATTTGGAATTGGAATTTAGAACATGAATCTGGATAAATTTCGGATTAATTTAGAACATGAATTCGGATAAATTGACTGATATTAGAATCAAAGAAATCAATTGATTTTAGAATCTCAGAAAAACGAAATCGATTGATTTAAAATTGAAGAAACCGAAATCGAAGAATCTAAGAATCAAAGAAACCTAAATTGAAGAATCAAAGAAACCTGAGAGAAATCAAAATCAAAGAAATCTTACAGAAATCGAATTCGAAATGGAATCACTAGAAGTTATTCGCAATCTGATTCGCGGACCACAACCACCGCCACCACCATATTTTGTTCGAACTCCGATTCACGAACCACAACCACCGCGACCGGTGACGAATTTCTGCGAGCAGCGGCGAGCGTCGTGAGGAAAGTAGAAGCGGCAGCGAGAGGAGAGAAGACGCAGCGGCGTAGAGGAGAGAAATAGCGGCGGCGATAGGAGAAAGAAACAACGGCGAGAGGAGAAAGAAACGGCGGCGAGAGGAGAGAAGAAGCGGTGGCGAGAGGAAAGAAGAAGCGGCGGCGAGAGGAGAGCACAATCGTCGGCGAGAGGTAAGCAGCGGCGGTGCTAGCGGCGGCGGCGATTGGTGGTGGTGTTCGAATAGGAGAGAGAGGGGAGTTGAAGAGAGAGAAAGATTGCCAGAAAATCAGAAATATTGGGGGAAAAAACGTGAAAAAACAATTATATTGGTTTATTTGTTTATAAAAATTACGAAAATGCCATTATAGAAAGTGTTCTCACCGTAAGGAAGTGTTCTCACCGTAAGGAGGTGTTCTCACGAGAGCCTTCCTCTATATATATATATATATATATATATATATATATATATATATATATATATATATATATATATATATATATATATTACCTTAAATTTTTAATAGATATAAAATCTCTATTACAGTGTATAAGTGGACAAAGTGGTGTTATGTACTTATGTATAGGTTGAGCTTATTGGTTAGTCCATGAAAATAGCACGAGCACCCTCAACTAATTGTACTTCGATTCGAATTTATTTAGAGACACGTATATAAAGGATCATATTAGTCAAAAAAATTGACTTTCCTTATTACAATTCTCCCTTCTTTCTTCACCTCTTTCTCTCTCCTCCGTCTTTCTCCTCCATCATCATCATTCATCCCCTGTTACCCAAAATTAAAAAACCAAAAAAACCCAGAAACTATTTTACCAAAAATCCAGAAAAAACTTGTCGGCATGATGGGCGGAGCACAACAACTTGCCGCCGCAGATCCAGAAGGAATTGACGGTGTTAGAATGCATGGAACGCCTGGCCGCGAAGTAGCGAACAAAGGTGGAAGCTTCAATAAGTTTCCGGCCACCGCACAACAGTGTTTAAAAAAGCACGCTTAAAGCACGCTTAAGCCCTGAAGCTCAAAGCTCTAGGGCAAAACGCTTAATTAGGTCTGAGCGAAGCTCTTGTGATTAAGCCCGCCGAAGCGCGCTTAAGCGCATGAAGCCCGCGAAGTGCAAAAAGCACGCTTTTGGCGCTTCATTGAAATTCTTTTTTTTATTATTATTATTTTACGTTGAAAGCATTTTTATATGTTGTTATTGTGTTTTGGACCACTCCCTATTAATCCTTAACAATAGAAAGTATACCAACAGTCCAAAAAAGAAGAAAAGAGAAGACAACAGTCACAACAGCCGAGCCTAGCTTCTAGCTTCTGGATAAACACTATGTTATATGCTTTATTTTTGTTAAAGCAAGGAGTAATATGTTTTTGTTAAAGCAAGGAGTAATATATTTTTGGAAGCAAATTTGATGTTTATATATTTTTGTGGTTATTTTAGTAAGATATATATTCATAATAGTAAAAATCTTTAATTCTTAAAAAATGCGCTTCACTTCGATGAAGCCCGCGCCTTGCGCTTGCGCTTTGCGCTTAAGCTCTAGGACTCATATCACTTTAGTGCGCTTTGCGCTTTTTTATACACTGTCGCACAACCACCGGCCCACCGCGCAGCCACCGGCCCACCACATCAGAAACTTCTCGCGACTCCATAGAATTGGTCGCTTCTCAACGCCGACTCCGATCCCTAACCATTCATCCTCCTTCATATATGTTTAGTGCTTGAATTTTTAGATTTAGTGTTACAAACCCTAGATCTGAGAAAAGGAGAGGAAGAAGAGGAAGGGTACGTCTTAAAGCTTTAAAATCCGTCCCCAAAACGTCCCCATTAACCTCTCTAGCCGTCCCCTACTGGACCTGACGTCCCCACCCTTCAAGAGTCGTCCCGGGGACGTTTTTCCGACGTATCAGTCCCGTACCCGTCCCCTAAACGCACTCCGGGGAAGTACCCGTGCTTCATAGGTGCTAACAAAAAAATATATTAAGTAGGTAGTTTATAAAAATCAACTACATAAAAAGTACTTATTTTCAAAATCACAGTTGTAAAGGTAATTCCCCACAAAACATCCTAACTTCTTTAAGCTAGATAAACTATTTGGTCCGTTAGATTCGTATCTTGGTGATTAGTTTTTGTATAGAGTCGAGCAGAGCTAAATTTCCGCACTTTGTTTAGAATCCATAGATTAAATACATCAAAGAGCACACCAATGTCGTTGAAGGACCTTCTTTCATTCATACGGACGCCATCCGTCCACAAACAATTTTCATGTTTTCCTTTTTCAGATGTCCGCAAAAGAATTTACCAGTCACTTAAGATGGAAAATATACACCACTCAGCCTATGAGACCCCCCCTCCCCCTTCCCCCCGTCCAAACTAACTGTATCTTTCGAACAGTTTTTTTATTCTTATACACTATCTATCAAAAAAAACTACAGTATCAAGCTAAAACTTCTAAAATGGGTGTCAAGACCTAACAAAAGCTTATTATTTTATTTGTGGATAAAAAGGAGTAAGATGTTAACTGACACGGGAGAAGAATTAATAATCTTAATCTGTACCTTCCTCTTCATTGCACAGAATTTGCAATCTGATGTCGATGGTGGCAGAATTTGATTCACAATAAGCCTCTTGACAGGCACATTTTCCTTCTTTAGAGAAGCAGAGAGTCTGGCTGATTCATTAATGGCCATGACCTGCAAAGACAAAAATAAATGGTTTGACACAGATATCACTATTCCAAAAGCTATATTATAAGCTATGCTGCTCAACCACAGTAACATAAGAGTCTACAAGTTACGCCTATAAGTAGTACTCATCACGGACTTAATGTCTCCACAAAATATACAGTAAAGATAGACGATAAATTAAAACAAAGATAAACTATGTTACATGGAAATGCAGAAATAAGGAACGTGACAAACACTAAATCACAAAAAGGGAAACGTATTATGGAAAAGGAAAAGGAGAAATATGCGCACAAAAAATATGTGAAACTCACACTACTAGAATGAGTAGAATAGACTGGAATAACCATGCCAAGTGGTTAAACAAAAATAATCAGCTAAGCAAAGAGAAATAAATTGGCAGACCACAAAGCACCACTACAATTTTACCAACATGGAAGAGAGCAAAAAAGAGATCAGCAGACAGCAAGACGGAACACTTGGCCAGAGAAGATTCTGGAAGACGGAAACGGCCAGAGCTTTTAGAAAAGAGAAGTAACAACTGCAATTTGGAGCAGCAACAGCTGCGATTTGTAGCAACAAGTTTTGTGGCCACTGAAAGAAATTTTAGATCCGCAAGAGGAGTTGAATGAGATTAGGAAAGAGGAATGGGTTATTTTATAAACACGCTTCTCCCATAGGTCGGAATAGCCCGGTCAAAATTTCCAATTACAACTGGGTATAAATATAATTGGTCGCTGGAGAAGATTTCAATTCGAGAGGCACTTCACACTTCACAGACAAGAATTCGACAGTTGGAGAGAGGGTGGTTGAAACTTGAAAGTGGAGTGGAGGCTGAGCCTAAAAAGACAAATGGGTCTTTGCTTGGTGAAGGAAGTATACACTGTGGGCCAAAATGCTTTTCCCACTTAATTCAAGTTGATGTTTCCGCTCTGAAATGTTTTGTTTGCTACTTTGCTGATCATATATTTCCATTTTGGCTACCAAGACATTTTGGAAATGAATATGTCAGCCTCGAGGAGCAATTCTCCATACATCAAAGATGACGCCAAAACAATGAAAACATTGAAAAAACATCCGATGTGGTCAAGTAGCAGCATGTAAATTGAAATCTAAGGGGGATGCCTCTGATATGTAGTATCATGCACACAATTTATATGTCGAAAGAAAATCTGTCAAAGAAAAAAGGCAACAAAATGCTTCAGAAAATAAAAAAGTTAAACTAGATCCTTTATTACTCATAACTGCTTGTAAATAAATATGTCTTTTTACCGTTGGAATAGTGACTATGACGAACTCTGTCGAGTCTGTATCCCGAAATAGCTCACGTACTTGAACCATTCTTTCACGTAGCTTCTCCAGTTTTCCGGCCTGAAACCAAAAAAACCGATCATACATGACTTATTCACAAGAGAAGGTAAAAGACATGGACAACATAAAAGGTTAAGCTTACAGCATCCTGTTGTGGTGGCTTTTCCTGCCCAAAAACAGATTTAAGGGCTGAAGTAGCGGATGTAATTTTCTGTCTTAGCTGCATGTGTGAGACAAAGCATTAAGAAGGGGGAAAAAGCAATTAGGAAGCCAAAAGTAAGGGGTGGGGACATTACAGAAAAGAGATTTTCATTTACAAACATATAATTTCCTTTTGCAACGGCTATGTTTTAAGATACACAATAGGCCTTCACATATTTGTTTCTTTTTTTTTCTCGGTTCTAGATTAGTGGTCCAAAATTTTGGTGCAAATTATCATTCCTTCGATAACGAAAATTCTGTGAGCCCATACATAATGTTTGCACCTATGATACTTCAGATCATTATATTATATCAACATTGTAAAATAATAGATCTAAGAACAAATGAACCCATGCCACTGATGCCAGCACCCAAGACAAGTCACTACTACTAGGCCATGACAAATCCATAACTCGGCATACTTGGACATAATATAATCATCTCAGCATAGATTTCTTTCAGGAAAAGACCTCGACCTTCATTCCTTTTTACCCTAGTCACACCGAATTTTTTTACTAGTGCAACTTATTTATTATTCTCTGTTTTGGGGGGGGGGGAGGGAAAGGAATGGTTTAACACATAACGAAAAAAACCACAGAACCAATCCCCCACCCCAAACGGTCGGATGTCAATTACCAACACCCATCCTTGAAGATCCCATAACCTCACTTTGACCACGGTGCCGGAGATCACCACCAAGGCACCAAATATGCTCATCTGAAAGCTAAGATGACTCTAAAAGAAGTTCATACCCAGTGCCTAAGTGTCACGGTCCGAATGTTTTTGCAGATCCGTGCGGCACGCTCTTGTCTTTTGGCGGCAACGACAAAAGTCTTGTGCAGAATGAGTGTCTCGGGGCTCGTAGAAGCACGAGCAAGCGTTTGATTCAGCATGGGCACTCTTGACTATTGGCGATAAGTGCGAGGGACGAGGGTCGATCGGACTGCTTGTATGCGCACAGCAGACACAAGTGGGACCAACAACGAGAATTTATCTGATTGCGAGACTTTGGGGTGGTATAGAGCGACTCGCAGCACAATATTTATAAAGGCCTATAACAAAACATAAGCAATAAAACAATGGCAACAATTGGTTAGGAGTTCATTCATTCCTACCCCTCATAGAGGTTTATTTTGAATTAGCTACAAACTACCAATAACATAATAATTACATCTAAAGCCTACATACCTATTAGAATAGTCCTAGAAGGAATTAGATAAGCAAAATACAAGCAAAGGAAGGATGGATTCTAACACCAAGGCTCTCGTTATTTATCACAAGGTATGGGGAATAGTGCGTATATCAAATGTACGCAGTGTTACCCTTATTTTCATAGAGAGGTTGTTTCTAGGGATCGAACACATGACCTAGCGGATAACAAGTAGACACTTGACCATCGCGCCAAGGCACGACCTTCCTAAGATGACTCTCTAATGAGTAGTGACTATTTATTACATCCACATATTAGTATCTAGTCTATGCCTAAGGTGGTTGCACTAAGAATGGCCCTCTACCCCTCTCCTCCTGCTCCACAATCCTATCAACACTCCCTCCGCCTTCCAGTCCCATCCGCTCCCCCCCTCCCCACACACACACACACAAAAAAGGTCATATCCCTTCATCTCACCTTTCTTGACTCTTTCCCTCGTCATGTTGTAAACCATTCTACCAGAACTTTTTCTCTTGGCCATCAACCAGAATGGCTCCTTCATCTTTATCATCAAACTCCATCAACCAGAATGCTACTTCATCTTACCTTTTTGTCCCCGCATTTCAAAGTCGAGTTCATGCCATGGCCCTCAGCCTCCATCTTCTACTTTAACAATGTTTTGACTAACTTAAATATCATACCTACTTAAAATTGTTATGTTGAACCTGAACTTATCCTATCTAATCGCTTTAAGCAGGTCAGGAAATCTTAAAGTGCCACATGCAAGATACTGCTCCACAACTCCATGACTGCTACTAAAACCACAACTGAAACCAGAATTATGTATTATTTCCTACCGTTGATAATTTTCCAAAACCTATTTCCAATCACTGACATATGATACTTCCCTTAAGTCATTACCTTTACAACTTAGTAAAGGTAAAACCAACAGGAAATTCTCCATCCATAAATCAATTATAGGAGGCTTATAAATGGCTGCATCACTTCCAGATCACATATCTTTTTTTAAAACCCTACATCGTGCTCCACCAACTTTATTTCATTTTTGGCATACCCCATACAAGTATACCTTTCCACACTCCCTCCTCAATATTTCTTACCACCACCAACTTATTCCTTACACCCACCCACTTTTTTCCTTACACCTACCCACCTTTTTACACTCCCATACTATAACTTACTTTGTCTTATACTCACCCACCTTTTCCACGATTTTCTTAAACTACGTATCTACGTCAAGTGAGTAGGAAAAAAAACAGAACACAGGTAATATATGAAATAAAATTCACATAATATATAAAGAAAAGGATTGGGATTGTATAACATAAAGTTCAGAAAAACATTTTAAGTAAAAGAAATCAAGAAATACATAATATGTACAACCTAACTCGATTAAGCAGTGCAACCTCGGTGCAGAATGCTTTGCTTCTTTAACAGAAAATAGAACTTCTAAAGCTCGACTTCTCTTTAAATTTCCTGAAATTAACTTATAGTTGCTGAACTTTTTTTATTGTATTTTACATGTTTTCTCCGAAAAGTTTATTTTAAATATGGAGTAGTACTAAACTTATTTTCTGAACTTCACTTACCTAAACAGAAATTATTTGCCGCAGAAATTTGCTTATTTTACTTAACTAGCTTTGCTAAAAATTAATTCATTTTGCTCAGCCTAACATCAAATCTTTATTTTTTTATGCAACTAATTTAATAAAAGAAGAAAGGAGCCCAAAAGGTAAACAATATTTACAGTGGAGGGGGAAGTTATTTTCATCTCGAAGGATTCGAACCATAGAGACAGACAACATAAAAATTAGCTGTCAGTGGATCATTAGTGTTCCCACTTCCCAGTGGCCTGTCTTGGACTATGACAAAAATATTTGAAGCTAAAGAAGTGTTTCTGCAGCATGGAGATCCCAGCCAGTTCATTAAGCATGGAAAATTCTCCATTAAGTTGTTAAATCAGCTAATGCAAGGGCACCAATCACATGTGGATTGGGAGAGAGTGATATGTAATAAACTACTACCTCATCCCGAGACTGTCCCTTTCCTTTTTCATCCGTTCCAATTCAGTTTGTCGATGTGAATATTAGTGACCTAATACGCACAAGGATTAAAAAAAAATCTGATTATTGTTCTCTAAAGGCTCAAGCCACAAGGAAACAAGTAACAAGTAACAACAAAGAGACGTGATTGAATTAACTTGATTTAACAAAATTCACCCTCAAACAAAAATAAGTCTCACACACAAAAAATTCACCCTCAAACAAAAATAAGTCTCACACACAAAAATCACACAAGATATTTTGTAAATCAAAACACTCAAAACTTTTATAAATCACTCAATGAAAAAATCAAAAACAAGGTCCTCCTTTTATAGTTAGGAAATCTAATAATAGTAGGACTAGGAAAACTAATTGACAATAACTAAAACACTTCAAATATATCCTATGCTTAAACCTGAAAACCGACTTCAAATGAAGTCCGAAAACCGCAAGCAAAAAACAAACCTAGTTACGAAACAATTAAACAGCAGTCCAACTACTCCCAAACACTAAGTGGCCTCTAAAGGACCACTTTCCAAGTTGCTGATTAAATAAGGATCAGGATGAAACCACACAATAAGCCGTCGCCTTGCTACTGCTTCCCAACCACTGTCCATGAGTGGCCTCTAAAGGACCCCTTTCCAAGTTGTTGATTTGCTGGTCCAGTAGCACCCCATCATCGAAGCTCTTCAAATTGAAGCCGCATCATTTGCCCCTTCCTATTTTTTGCATGGACACACTATTATTTTATTACTTCTCTCTTCCCACTAATAAAATTGACTTATTGAGGGTCCCATACCCTCTCACATTCAATTAAAAAAAAATACTCAACTATTTTCATTTTACATACTTTTTCAATAAAATAATATTTGTTAACCATTTACCATACTCCAAAACTCTACCTAAAACTATGTTCCATGATAAAGGGGCATTCTAAATTGGGAAGGAGGGAATAATAATCAAGCTAGTTTAAAAGGTCTTATCATTTGGATGGCTTTGCATAATAAATTGGCTACTGAAGACAAGCTGAAGATGTGGCAAGTCATAGCAGAAGATCAGTGTGAAACAGCTTAGCCTCTGATCCTTGACTTCAGATATTTACAGTTTGAGCAGGAGGTGGAAGCTGCAAGAAGAGCTAAAAAACCGGTCGAAGGCAGGCTTCAATAGTTCATGGTGTGCGGTTTGCAGAAACGGTATACCATATTTGGCTCCAGATTAATCAGCTTATTTTGAAGGAAATTGTACTGATAGTTTTAAGGTGTTTAAAACTATGGTGTTTAGAAGTAGCTTGACGTTGTAATACAGTAAATGCAAGAGAGGCTTTTGTTGCATTAAGCATTTTGCACGTAAAGGTGCCACTTTTCAGCCCTTCCTAGAAGGTGGGAAAATGCTGGTACTGACGCAGTTTAGTGCTTAGGAGGACGTTTGGTGTTTTGGCATGTAGTTTTAAGTTGTACCTATTTTTGGTGACTAATATATTATGTATTTTCTTGGAAGAAAGAAAATTGAACATTAGCCCCAGTGAACATGTTACTTAATAGCAGACCCAGCTGCAAATCAAACATTGCAAGTTTTAACTTATACAGTTATACCGAGTTAAATTGCTAACTCTCCAACAAGAAAGATGATAGTTAGCCTACATCATAGCTAAACATTTCTACTGTTCACAGTTTTACAAACCATGCTCCTAATATAGGCCAGAGACTCAAGTAGAAAACCAACAAAATGCCACACGTACAAAATAATTGCATTCTGCCAGACAGCAGATGAAAAGTAAATCCCAAGTCAGCTAACCATTAGATACAAATAAAAGACTTTAGGCAGCAAATTGGTGGCTTCACTATTTTCCAATGATTTACCATTCCAAGATTTAGAAACATACCTTTAGTATCTTACCAATGGAGGCATCTAAAAAATCTGGCAACGATAAAAGTCGCAATGTATGACCCTGTTTAAAAAAAAAGTAAAAGAAATTCAATTAAAAATAACAGTGAATGAAATAATATCCCTTCATATAAAATCAGAAGTCTCATTGGCTTGTCCTTTAGTTTTGACTACAAACATGTCAAACTTTGACAATGAATTCTCAAATGTTTGTAGATTTGAAACATTGAAGAATTTATAACTGTCTTTCAGAACATTCCTGACTGATGATTTCTTATGTCAACTGATCCACAATGGTTATGAACTTGTTATTGCACTTATATAAAATGATTTTATATTGCTACAGTCATATTTGGAATATTAATTAAAATAATATCAAAGTCCAATAAAAAACTTAAAGTCTAACATAGAGTAACTCTTAAATTATACTCCCTCCATTTTTTTACTTGCATCACTTGGACTTTGGCACTATTCATATACTAAGTTTGACTTGAATTTTTACCTATATATAATAATCAAATGTTATTATGCAAAATGTTGTTGGATTAGTCACAATACATATTTTCATAATATCAACTTTTATAATTTTTAGAAATACAAAATTAGAGATATTGAATGGTCAAATGATGCATTGACAAGTTGCCGGTCCAAGTGATGCAAGGAAAAAAAACGGAGGGAGTAGTACAATGTCTCACCGTTGGAGCAGTGTCAAAAACAATTCGAGTGAACATACTATATTCTTGTGATTCAAGGAATTGTATCACCTGGAAAAAGAACATAAAGTTTAGGCAGACTTCAATCAAATGATATAACAATCGTGAATAAACAAAATACCAAACTCCAAATCCATTTGGGAGAGAAGGCCAAAGATACATACTTTGGAAATTGCGAGAGCTTCATCTAAGCCAGGCGGTGGTGTGTCAAGAAGCTCCCCAAGTTTCAACTCTCCTAGCTTTGTTGATCAAAATAAATACAACTGGTTAAGAACAACTCAACACACAAAGATCGACTTATAATATTTTAAAGAGCCATATACAGTCCTTTGTCAATTCTATGAGTAAAATGCGACATACCTGCTCTGATAACATGCCAAGGCCCATGCCATCCATGAAATCTTTTACCCCAGTTCCTCCATTTCTCTGACTCATATCACGGAAATCTTCCCTTGCCTTATCTGGGTTTATCTGTAATTATTCAAAAAAGTAAATTGTTTGAGTTTGTATGACACTGACAATTTTTGTATGTCATCACTTGGAATTCAAGCACACACTGAATTAATAGCATCATTACTCATTAGCAATCAGTCCAAATATAAGCACAACAGTCATAATACCTCAAGAGCAAAGAGTGGAGACTCAAGCCCTTCAACGGGCACCAATGTTCCTCCAGTCAGATCCTGTGAATGAAAATAATATTGTAGAGGGAAGCAGAATATCCTTAAAAGATTAGCAAGAGATTTAGCATCAAATATGATGCCTAAAAACAGAGAAACAAACCTGCGCAAAAGAATCACTCAGTGAATGAGCTGGATCTGTCGAAACCACCAGAGTAGGGTGCCCACTGTTAGCAAATTTTACAGCTAGAGATGCTGCACAGCTTGTTTTCCCAACACCTCCCTTACCTCCAAGCATGTAATACTTCCTCTTGGTCCCTGAGGTCATTTCTTCAAAGCCAGCTGAGGCTTCTGCCGGAGAAACTACTGACCTCACTGCCAGAGACATTATGAAATATCAAACTCATCTCCCAATGAGAAGAAATAAGGTTGCAGATTAATCTATGAAACTCAAACTCGCAAACTAAAAACGAGCTTGTTTAGTGATGGTGAAGTTAGAGTAAATGGCAATGTCTATAAGTATGTCCGTGATGCATCTCCATTAGCAAACATTTAATTTTTTTCTTCTTATCTCCTTGTCACTTTTTATTCATATCTCTTATGTAATAATAAGTGGTAAAGAAAAAGAATGAATGATTTGTCCATGGTAAATACTACCTTGGAAATCGTAGCTAGATTCAGAGTCGGACATCCCATGTAAATTTTGGCATAAGCTTCATTACCCTTCCCTTTACTGTTTACCTACTAAACAAGCACTAGCTCATCGTAAACTCCCCTATCAGCAATTAGTTGATACAAATTCTTTTAACAGCAATGCTTAAACATACAAGCACAAAATGTACAACTTGTTTCAATTACAATAGGGGGTTGCCGGGTTGGTGTAGGTTTGGTTTACTCCCTTTCCATTGATCAATTCCTTTCTTTTCGTGTGTTGCAAATTAAACTGCCCCAAATTTAACTTAGCAACAACATATGAATGAAAATGGCAAACAATATTTAAGAAAAATAGTTATAGAACTATGTCTTACAACAACAATACCAAAGCCTTACTCCTAAGTTTCTAACATAATGGAGTTCGGCTGTATGAAACACGGATTTATCTCATGTGGTAGTCCACAGAGATTATTTCCCTACACTCGACTTTATCTCATGTGGCCGTCCATAAAGATTATTTCCCTACACTCGAATTTATCTTGTGTAGCTGTCCACAAAGATTATTTCCCTACACTCACTTCTATCTAGTGTTGCTCTCCGCAATCTGTCTTAAAATAACAGAAATTGCAAATACAAATTCATTGTTTTTTTAATTTGTCTCCAATTAATCTAAGCTTAAATTCCAACCTTTTCCAACTAGTACTCTACCAATTTCCAAACTAAATTGAAATCCATTGATAAAACACAGAGCAAAAAATGAAACTAATAGAAAATCAAATAAATACTATGTTAGTTCAAAATTTAAAAGCAGTAAACTTTCATGCAGCAATAGAAGAAATAATATTCTAACCCAGAAACAAAATTCGGTAAGAAATAGAAGAAATAATATTCTGACCCTGAAACAAAAACCGGTGAGGATTTCTGCGGACATGGAGATGAAGGTGAGGGAACTTAGAGTTGAAGGTAGGATTGAGTCGTATCAGAGGAAGAGGAATAGCGCAATTGGAGGGATGATGAGGGAACCCAACTAGCGACATGGACGAAGCAAATGAGCGGATGAACGCACTCGCCATCTCTGCTGCTGACGCTCAGCGCCTGTACGCATTCCACAAACACACACGACGGGGGTAAACCGGTAAAGGAAAGGAGTGTTTCAGATTTCTGTAAATTGTGTGTTTAGCGGGGTGTTGTCGTTGCAGTTTAGAGTCATTCGATTATCTCTTACAGCATAGTGACCTACAAGTTTGGTGAAATCACAAATTTTTATTTGGCAAATTTGCCAAAAACAATCTTTTATAACTATTTTTTTTGCAAAAAACAATCTTTTATAAAAAAAATTGCAAAAACATACCTAATAGTAAAAATAATTTGCAAAAGACAGTCTTTTCCCATTTTCAGGCGTTGACTTTCATTTTTCCGGCTTGACTCTCACGTTTTTACTTCTTGCCCCCACTTCCCTCCCTTTTTCTCACTTACACCCATTTGGAGCCAAAATAAAACCCAAAAATTACAATATCCACTTTCCCTCCCTTCTCTTTGTTCTTCATCCTCGTTCTTCATCCTCCACCCAAAAAAAATCTTCTCTTCTTGCTTTATTATTTGAATGAAATTGGTAGATTGCTGCTATACTAAGTGATTTTCGACACTATACCACTAATTTTTGGTAAGTTTTGTTCATAAATTTTGCCTAATTTCAATGTAGGAAATTAGGGTTTTTTCCCCCAAATTTCTGAATTGATTCGGTTTTGTTGAAGGAATTGCAGGACCATGGCTCCTTTGAAGCAAGTTAGGTGTGGATGTGGTTTTCCTGTAGCAAAGAGGACCGCGTGGACTCATGAAAACCCGGGAAGGAAGTTCGTGGCTTGCAAATTCTACAATCCCGAAACTGAGGAAAGGGGTTGCGATAAATTTGATTGGGTTGATTAAGGTATACTTGACTGGCAGAGGGATGTTACTAATGTGCTTGTAGCAGAAAAGCATAGGGTTTCAACTGATCTTGCCATTATGAGGAACATAATGGCATGTATTGAGCAAGAGAAGGCTAGGCTTGTTGAAGAGGTCGAAAGGTTGAAGAAGAACAAGGGCATGATGAAGGTTCATGGTGCCAAGAATGAATGGGGGTTGATGAAATCTGATTTGGTTCAAAATAATCTAGTAGGGGTGATCGGTGTATGTGCAATTGTGTCTGTTGTAGTGAGCTTCACCCTTATGAAGCTATTTGGGTAGATAATAAGATGATAGGGTGTTGGTGTTTTAGTAAGTACGAAGCTAGGTTTTAGTAATTATCTGTTGTATTGCCTTTCGGTGTGATGGCTTATTTGTAATCAAACTATTATGGTTTCTAATGAATGGAAAGTTTGTCACAATGATTTCTCTTCATAAGTCGTATATGGTTTTATTGATTTTTCATTTCCAATTAAAGAACAATGTTAAAGAGCTCGGTTCCATCTAACATGCTCGGTTTTCCGCTAAACTTGTTCGGTTTCAATTTCACAAGATAAATCGGAAAAAAATCAAAAGGACAAATCTTACTAAAATAAGATGAATATTGCCATGAATATATTACTTCCCTTTCTGCAGTTTGGCAAAATATTACAAAAGTAGTTATCATTCAAAAAAGGTTGACTCAAAATATACCAAAGTTGACTAATGTTTGGTGAGCACATTACTAGCTGCTGACTGACTTTGGATTCATTAACTAGACACAATCAGCTGCTGACTAACTTAACTATGAAGAACAATAAATTCACTAACTTGTCTAACTTAACTAAGTCACATTAGCTACTGAGTTTGAGTGAGAGGTGCAACATTCCGTGAAGACAGCAGCACCTCTGCAACCACTGTGTCAGCTGGACCAGCCTTTGGGCACTTAGGTTTCTAATGCCCTAGAGCACCACAGTTGCTGCACTTGTTCTGCCGTTTAGCCCTCTTGACAGGTTGCTTATCCTCGTCTTCTCCGGCTGCCTTCTTCCTCTTGTGTGTGCTAGGCCTAGCTACCAGGCATTTTCCTGTAAGGAGGAGGCAGTGGACATGGGTATGGTGTTTTATCCCATTGGTTCTGACCAGGCATACCTCTAAATGGTGGGTGTGAGGGGGTCGAAAAAGCACGAGGCTAATGCGTGCCCTTGTCCCTCGTGGGTGTGACGTTTCTTTTTGTCAAATCAAGTGCAATTGGATTTCCTGTGAGTTTACACCCAATTGACTAGTAATATAGGAGTCGCCATTCAGTTTTTAACGACAATGAGAAAAACTGACAAAACCCGGTTATCGTGACATAAAGGGAGTGCAATTATGTTTGACCACGACGGCCGTAGGTTCCCTTGTGATCCCTGGTGTGGGGATCTCTCAACATACACCCGCAAGGTAGAGATTGAGGGTTCGGGGGACTGTAACTACCGAGAGGAGTACTCGCTCTTCGATAACTCCAGAGGCAGGATATCCTTACTAGCTCAGCATAAATAATTGAAGGGACATGTGTTAACTATTAAACTAATCTGAGTTGATTTTAACAATATGCAACATATAGTACTAGATCGAGCGCGATTATCTAATTTAGATTGTTTTAAGGGACCTAGCATGATAATCCAATTTCCCAAAAATATCATATTTATTAGGCGTGATCGAACAATCAGATTTAGTTAGTTTAACAGTTCATAAAAGGGCGAGGAAAGCAATTAAATCATAGAAAAGGGACACATTACGACGCACCCTTGAGAGGTGCGTCACGGTTCTCAGAAAACTAACCACTTTGACTTTGCTATTTCTCCTTTTATTTAACGAATCTCAAATTATGGGACAGGATACGTTCTGTTCGATTTATGGATCAATTGCGACAGAACGCGTGATCAGTTTTGCAGCGTGAGGCTTAGGCTTAGGGGTTTAGAGTCAATACTCAGAATAATAATTATGTGTCGTCCTTTTTTCACGTCGAACTTAGGCTATATTTATAGAAAAGAGTTCGTGGAAAGATAGAATTGTAGAACTCTAATCCACGAGGAATTAGGAAAGAATACGTCCCAGGTAATTTCAGCGCCCAAGCCTGGGCGCCGAAGATTTCGGCGCCCAGAGCCAGGCGTTGAAAATAGGATCTGGGCTGTTTTCTTAGTCAGATTCGGATTCCTAAAATCCGGAGTGTTTGAGATTTAATTGAGTCTTTTAGTGCGTATTAACCTTGTGACGGAATGCGTCTGGGCCCGTTACGAACTCTAGGCTCGTTAGGATTTTTAATTAATACGTGACTCTTATTTTCGAATCATATTAGGAATAGGATTCTCTCATAATATCTATCTCATTTAGGATTTATGTTGGAGTGCAACACCTAATTCTGACAGGTTTCTATCTTTTATGACTTGCCACTTTTAATAACTACCCATTACGGCAGTTACTATTTTTAGCAGGTTTCCATAAATAGCAGGTTTCTATAAATAGCAGGTTTTGGGTGAAATGAAAAGGGGTGATCGAGATTCGTTATTTTATAGGAGATGCGTTGTCAAGTGGAGATTTATGCTTTCATCATCGAACCTTCCCTTTCGAGAATGGGGACAAAAGTAGGTGTCTACAGTTAGCCCCCACTTTGACTGAGTCTTGGAGTAAGACGATGGTCAAAGTATTAGACGGAGTGCGTCGCCACAAGCCATGGTGACTTATTTTTGCGAGGGTCTCACGAGCCCCCAAGTGATAACATTTGACTTAAGGGTCATCACTTGAAATGTCGACATATCCCTCACGTGTCATTGGGATTTGTCAACGGATAGTATAGAATACTCCCTCACTTTGTCATTGGAAGTATCTAAAGAGGCGTAGAAACTCCCTCACTTTGTCATTGGGAGTAGGTACATATGTTTTCGAAATCAAAGCTATAAAGTGTAATTGGGTCTGGCCAAGCCCAATCACGAGGTAAAAATGTTTTTAAAGATTCTCATTTTCAGGGTTAGCTAAACGAGAAAATCCCCTTGTTTTTATGGGACGTAAAACGAAGGAAAATCCAGCACATCATTCTTTTTTGGAAAAAACGGAAAACCAATCTTTGGAAAAAGGGAAGATACTCACATCGTTCTTTTTTGGAAAAACGGAAAACCAGAAAAAGTTATCGCTGCAGCGACTAAGGACCTGCGTGGTTAGTGACGCAGACCCCGCCTGCTAAAGATGGCGAGCCTGTCCGCTAAGGGTGGACACCCCGTCCGATAGAAGTGGACGAATCTATTTTTGAAATTTGAAAATAAGGACCTACGCGGTTTGTGACGTAGACCCCGCCGGCTAAAGATGGCGAACCTGTCCGCTAAGGGTGGACACCCCGTCCGATAGAAGTGGACGAATCTATTTTGAAATTTGTTTTGTGTTTATTTTTTTGAAAATGAGGACCTACGTGGTTTGCGCCGTAGACCCCGTCGGCTGAAGATGGCGAGCCTGTTTCATTTTGTTTTTTTTTGAAGACTCTATTTTTCGAAAACTGAGGATCTGCGCGGCTAGTGACGCAGACCCCGCCCGCTGAAGGTGGGCGTGTTAGGTTATGATACATATGACAATTCATAAATCATGCGGAAAAACCATAAAGCCAGGAAAGCATATTATTTACACATAATCATTTAGCATAGTTTAGATGCATACTCTTTGTTGTGTGCCTTCCCTAGCTGCGCCCGAACCGAACAAGAACAAGTCTTTAGGACTCCAAGTGTCGTCCCTCCGTAGATAGTCCACAGCACGTCCGGATCCGCCTTAAGCTTGACCAACTAGGATCGCCCTTAAGGTACTTAGAATTTTCGGCACTTTATAAGCAATTGTATGACTGAATTTTTGCTCTCAAAAATCACTTTGAATACTTTAATACTCTATGTAAATATGTGACCCTAGGCACCTATTTATAGAGTTATGGAAAAGGATTTGGAATCCTATTAGGATACTAATTTATTTAATTATAATCCTACTAGGACTCTAATTAAATAAACTAAATCTTTTAGGATTAGATTTTATCATATGACAAATCCCGGTAGCCTTAGGATTCGAGTAACACACTTCGAGTGATACGCTAGCACCGCACGCAGGCCTTGCGGCCCACGCACAGCGCCAGCCCACTCGTCGCAGCCCCGCGCGCGCGCCAAGGCCATTGTTGGGCCTGGCCTTGCGCTGGACCGGGCGTGGCTTGGCAGCGTGTTTTTGGGCGCTTGGGCTTGCTGAGCGTAGGCCTGGCTTCGTGCTGGGCCTTCGTCTAGCAAGTCTCGTCCGATGCTAATTCGTACGACGCGCTTCCGATTAAATTCCCGATTCCGGAATTTATTTCCGATACGAACAATATTTAATATTTCCGATTCCGGAATTAATTTCCGTTTTGAACAAATATTTAATATTTCCGTTTCCGGAATTATTTTCCGATTCCGATAATATTTCCGATTCTGACAATATTTCCGTTTCCGGCAATATTTCCGATTCCGGCAATATTTCCATTTCCGATAATATTTTCCGATACGTACCATGTTTCCGTTTCCGGCAACATCTACGACTTGGATAATATTTACATTTCCGATACGATCCATATTTCCGTTTCCGGTAATATCATCGTTTCCGGAGTATTCATTTCTTGCCTGTGACGATCTCAGCTCCCACTGAAACCAAGATCCGTCGATTCCGAATATCCATAGATGGAGTATTTAATGTCATTAAATACTTGATCCGTTTACGTACTATTTGTGTGACCCTACGGGTTCAGTCAAGAGTAAGCTGTGGATTAATATCATTAATTCCACTTGAACTGAAGCGACCTCTAGCTAGGCATTCAGCTCACTTGATCTCACTGAATTATTAACTTGTTAATTAATACTGAACCGCATTTATTAGACTTAACATAGAATGCATACTTGGACCAAGGGCATTATTTCCTTCAGTCTCCCACTTGTCCTTAGGGACAAGTGTGCATTTCCTAATTCCTTTGTCGCTCGATGTTTGCTCTTGAACATAAGGTAAGAGTTGTCATCCTTATTATGTCCAGAGGTGTTTCTCGGTTTCAGAGTTCAACTGATCAAATAAACAGATAATCATAACCTATGATTCATCCGAGCACGGCCATGCATTTCACAGTTTCTAGCTCTCCGAGTGGCCTTGTACAACTTTTAAGCATCTCATCCCGATTTATGGGAGGACAATCCCAATCTTGCGATCTTGAGATTAGACTTCGTTTGATAGGTGATTACCTGAGCGTTGCCTTTATAGCCTCCTTTTACGGTGCGACGGTTGGTCAACGTCAAAGCAACCAGTTCTCAAACAAGTAATCTCAAATCACTCAGGTATTGAGGATTTAGTGTCTAATAATTTTAATGAAATTTACTTATGACAGATTTTCATCTCTTACAGTAAAGTTTCATAGGTCTTGTCCGATACTAGTCTTCCCAAAGTAAGTATCTATGCAAATGATTATGACATTGCCATGTCCACATAGTTCAAGAAACAGAACTACTAGTCATCTTGCATTCTAGTCGTCTAACGTTTTCTATTCGTCCAATTTTATAGAAAACTCCGACTAGGGACCATTTTCAACCTTTGACATTCAAGTTCACTTGATAGACATTTCTTAGTCACAGGACTGGTCCTGACAGTCTATTTTGAATATATATCGTCAAATTTGAAGGGACTCATCATTTAATACTAAACCAAGATTAAATGGAATATGAAAATACATTTCATATATGATAAATGTTCAACCCCATTGTTTTACAACCATGGGCCTCAAACCCATCTTTAAAACAGTTCATGGAATTTCAAAGCTATGCTTGATTTCCAGTGCTACAACGTGAGTGTTGCTTCTCACTTGTTGCATAGGTTTAGTTATCACGCTTTGCCAATCTTAACATCCTTTTCATCGAATGTTCTTCGAGATATGATGATAAGAACTTTTGAGTATGTTTATTTTGTGATCTAGTCTTTCTTGCTACATTAGTGGTACTACGCATTTTGCAATGAAGAACCAATAAGTCACCAGACATGTGATCTTCCCAAGTTCAATGAAGAACTCATTAATATAAACAACTCTGTTTTATTGCTTCTTAGGCAATAAATACTTTTACTTCAACTGTTTAGGTTGCTAGTGATGCTTTGTTTGGATTTGCTTATCTAAGCAGTTCACAGATATGTGGAAGACTTTCCAGTTGTATCTTAGAACATAGAAATTAATATTTTAATTTCCCACGAAACAACTCATGGTCTTCAATCCATGTTGCCATTTCAAAACACGATGCTCTTTAGCTCGTCCTTGTCAATGGTTAACTCCAAAGGGTCTTGCTTGATCCTTTGCCAGTGTTTATGCGTGTAGCATCAATATTTAGCATATCTTTATTTCCTTGAATCAAGAACTATTACTATGTACCTTTTCAAGTACCATAAGTGTTCTTGATCTCAATCTAGTTGATCTTCACTTAGATCAATAGAGATTGGTATATGTTCGTCATGCCTAAAGTCATACGATACGTTTTTGGCGATCCTCATATTATATTATATACACGATAAATTCTTTTGCAGAATAATTCCCAATTGAATTCTATTCATGTAACTTTAGCTCATTCAGTTTCAGTAGATACTAAATCCAGCTAAACTCTTTGACATATAATATAGGTTAAGAATCTTACTTAGATCCTTTGATGTTTAACTTAGTAAATGCTTATACATAGTTCAAACATTCTTTACTTAGATTTATTCATATGGGTCGAATGTCTCCAATGGAGTTTTTCGTGTTTGATTTAGTAAATGCCATTACTTAATCTAAAACAATATTATAAGATCTTTGTAAATAGATCTTAATACCCAATATGTACTAAGTTTCGCCATGGTCCATTATTGATGAATAATTTCAAATCTAAATCATTAGCATTTGAATGTTATTTCACAATAGAGAGATATGTGTGTGATACACATAGGACCAAATAAGTTTTTATGTACTCCCACTAAACTTCTTATACATCTATAAGAATCATGTATATTTTATGAAACTAAAATGCTTATTAGCTTCACTTAAAATACAGTTCCAATTCCCAATTGCTTACTTAAATCTGTACTTAGATTTTATAAGCTAGCTTTCTTTTTCAAGCATTTATTTGGATCCACAAATTCTATGACATACCATGTACATATTATATTTCAACATTTAATTGAGGAATACGTTTTGTCATCCAATTGCTATATGTACCAATATGCAATCATTGCTTGAATATAGACTTGAGCATTACGATTATGCATGAGGGTTCAACACAATCCACACCGTGAATTTGCTTGTAACTTTTAGCAACTAATCTAGCTTTGTGTGTGAACACAATTCAATGTTTGATGGTTTTTATCCTTTAAAACAAACTTGCAACCAATAGGTGTGAAACTATTCTTGCAAATCAACAAAATTTCAATTTTGTCATCAAAACATTGAGTATGTTTTATGGCCTCTAACCATTTAAAACATTTGAGTCTATATATGGCCTCTAACCATTTTAGGGAATCTGGGTTTCGTCATAGCTTTCTTACAGGTCACAAACTCATTAATAGTTTGACTGCAAGTTGTAGGTTTCTTTACTATCTAATAGAAGAATTGCATAGCTTCAGTGACCTAAACTCCATGTTTCTTCACTATCTAATAGAAGAATCTCATAGTTTCAGTGACTTGAACTCTATGCCTACTTGGGTATAGAACATCAAACAATAGAATATCAATAGCCACTTGAAAGTCCTTTGAATATTCTGTTCTCCTTGAAGCACTTGTAAAGTCTTCTAAGAGATGTCTATTCTTTAAAGGCACTTCTAAAGTCCTTAAAGAATACGTGTTCGGATTTTCTAAAGAACTTCGAAAAGCCTCCGGAATGTCCGTCTATGTTTGTTGTTTGCCTCGAAGACTTTCGAGGTCTATTTTCTCCCACTTGTCATTTTGGAAACGAATCTCCAAAAGGACATTATTTCGAGCAAACAAACATTATGTTCTCAAAAATTCGTGGTAGAAACAATACCCTTGTGTCTCATATGAATAAATCACAATGAAACATATATCTATACTTGGGCCTTAGTTTGTCGAATGACAAATACTAAGCTCCCACTGAGTTTTGCAACTCTCTAGATATATTTTATGAAAAGTTATTCTGAAATTACTTTTCAATAGCTTTGACGAATTTGGTTTAGTTTGGTGGTAGTTGAGCATTTTGTTTTAGAAATTATAGGAAAAGTCTTTATGATTCATCATTGATCGAATCAAGTACTAATTGACTTCGATCATTCCAACGTAGATATGCCATATCTTATGGACCTAGATTGTGAAATTACAACACACAATCATTGATGATCATATTTGGTCTCAAGTAATCATCAACATGATCTAACCTAGATCTTTATGATTTCTTGCCAAGTGGATTTTATACATCTGAATCTTTGAACTAGCCAAACAGATTCAACTTATATCACATTTGAGTAAATAAACCTATATTCACTCAAATCCATGTGAAATAATAAAGTCATAAAACCTTTCTTTAGCTTTGAACTCTATCGTCTAGGCGTTCTAACAATAGTTCATATTCTTTGTTACTTTCAACAAGTAAGACTAGCTTGTCTTAAAATGATCTAGAAATCAATCAACTTTCAAAAGTCCATCAAAATAGAGCTTTTGAATGTTAACTTATTGATATGGTCTAAGCAACAATGCCAAAGATTAGTGGAACTCAAATCAAGGGGTTGATTTGAACCTAGTAAAGTTCTTTAAAGAGTTGTTTGTTTTAATCAAGCATATTGACTCAACCTGTAATTGACCATTTCATTCAAATAAACAAACAAACATTGTTTTTGTTTTTCTTGAATGTGAGTCTTTCTGTGTTTGAAAACAGAAATTTAGGTATGTTGATTATGGAACAAAATAGCCATTAAGTTCCAGCCTTTGAAAGGACTTAAAACAAACTAGATGACCCTACAACTAATGTAGCATTGTCGTGATTCATTTCCCACTTGTAGGTCATTAGTGTATCCTAGCTTCCATTGTTTGAGTTATTACCGAAGTAAGAACCTCAAGCGGTATATGATACCAAGGAAGTTTGATTGCTAGGTCACTTCTCTTTAAACATAAACTTACAGGTAGAAACGGAATTGTAAATTCCTTTCATTTGTTCCTTGTTTTCCTATTTCTCGTACTCTTTCTTATAGTCTTAAGAATTGAATTCTCTAGTGTTGACTTTTATACTTTGTTAGACATGTCCAATGTCATTCCAACAAGGTTCTTACCATTTTAATTTATGTTGAATATTTTGTTTCAACTAGATGATCTTACTAGAAGCTTCTAAAGTTCTCTAAGCATCGATCTATTCGAATGTCTAGGGAATAGACTCATTCGAGAATTAAATGGACAAAGATGTTTAGTTTGTTAACCATTGGTAAAGCTGAGCGTTTAAGCTCAATGCTTTATGATGTCAAAACTACATTGTATTTTGAATTCACAAGCACCAATCGGTTTGCCATTCGACTTTGATACTCGAAAACAACCATAAAAGTCGATATAAGAAACATACATTTTAAATTGCTCACTTTCTCTCATTTCCGTGAATCGTTCTTGGATTCACTACCAATCGAGGAAATTTACTGTTACCTTTCTAAAAGGATTTATTGCAGTGCAAGATATTTAATTATAAACAATAATTAAAACATACATTGAAGTATGCAAAGTCTAAACATTTATCATGAATAATAACTTGAAAATTAAAGCAATCATGCAATTTAAAACAAGTCATTAGCAATTTATTCGAGTTTATTGTTCCGGCAGGTGTGAATAAAATGATTCCAAGATCCTAAAATCATTGAAGAACTAAGCACAGTTTGTCGACTTAATCCTAAAACATCTTAGGTAAGCAAAAGCCTTTTGCTAATAGTCTAGAAACTATTCTTGGTTGATAGGTACGTCTAAGAACTTATTAGGTAAACCTATCGATTTTGCCACGACATAAAAGGACTCCTTACTTATATCGTTGAGTTTCACCAAAACTAACATGTACTCACAATTATTTGTGTACCTTGCCCCTTTAGGACCAATAAGTAACACCTCGCTGAGCGAAAACTATTACTAGATTGATGTAAAGGATATCCAAGCAAGTGTATATTTTGGCATGGCACCTTTTAACTCAATTTTTAAGTTTGGAACTTAAGGCTCTTACTATGTTGGTTAGATTTTAAGTGAACTAAAATCCTTAATCATGCAACATAATCAAGCCAAATCTCATGCATAATTAAGACATATTTAAAGCAATAAATAACTTAAAGCATGCATAAGATAAATGTGATCTAGTATGGCCCGACTTCATCTTGAAGCTTTAACTTCAAAGTCCGTCTTGAAAATCTCCGTGGGAGGCACCATTTTCTTCAAATAGGATAAGCTATAATTAAAACTAATTACAACTATTTGATGGTACGCAGATCATATTTGAATTGAAAAACAACGTTGGTACTTTAGACCAATTACATTCAAATTAATGGTACGCAGACCATATTTTCTATCCTATTTGGGCCATACTAGTCACTTCATAACCTGCAAAACAGTATATATACAATATATACCATTCACCCATTCATTATCATGAATGGCCCACATAGATGGTTAGTAAAACACATTATGCATCACATAAACATTTGCAGCAATTAATCAAGGGCACCAATAATCTACAAATTATTCAGTCCTTATTAATTCTAATCAAGTTGTTTTAACCTTAAGGATTTGTAGACCTAATCAAGAGTATATGACTAAAAAGGGCTCCCACTTAAACCAATAAATTCATATGCTTCACTAATTTTAAACATAAAAATGTATTTCTAGTCTAACCGGAAACATACAAATTTAATTAAAATTTAAAGCTCATATAAATTTATAATTGAATCCAAAATTTAACTTAATTTCAGTCGTATTTAAATTAATTCATGATTTTAATTTTAGTAAAATAATTAGAATAAATAAAATTTATTATAATTACAATATTCAAAATTAAAATCCAAGAAAATAATTTAAATTATTAATTTTAAAATTAATTAAAATTACGTAAACTGAAAATTTCAAATTAAAATTTCAAAACGATCTAATCGCAACGCAGCAATCCCACGCATCGCACGCCCATGGGCCACACGCACACAGCCATCGCTGGCCATGTGCGCGCAGCCCATGCGCTGCGTCGCATCGCTGCTGCTCACCATCGCAAGGCATCACGCGAGCTGGTGCTCGCTGCGCGCGCCAGCGCTCGACGCACGAGTATGCTGCCGCAGCCCATCGCTGGGCGCAGCGCTTGTCGTACGTCGCAACAAGCAATCGCACGCCATCGCTGGGCGCAGCGCTCGTCGCACGTCGCAACAAGCACTCGCACGCCATCGCTGGGCGCAGCGCTCGTCGCACGTTGCAACAAGCACTCGCACGCCATCGCTGGGCGCAGCGCTCGTCGCACGCACAACAGCGCTCGCTGCGCGCGAGCGATCGATGTTGGGGCGTAGCACTCGTGGCACGCGAGCTTGCGCTCGCTGCGCGCGAGGCTCCGCACGCTTGCGCGAGGCAGTGCGCGCTGTGGCGCAGCTCGCTTGCTGCCCACACGCGACTGCTCGTGCCTTGCTCTCGCCCTCGCCCATTCGCCCATAGCACACAGCCCACGACACAAGGCAGGGCTGCTGCCTTGTGCTCGTGCACCATGGCCTTGCTCATTGCATTCGTACCGCATGGGCGACGAGCTCCCTTGCTCGTCGTCACATGCCCGCACTATACAACACCCCTTAAGGGTAACACGTAGCGTCCATTGCTTTGTGCGTGCAAGTTATATGAGCGAATCGCATAAAATTTAAAATTTATATTCAAAATTAATGACAAATTAATAAATAATATTAATTTCATAATTTTAGGGCGAAAAATCGAAAATTTATTATTCAATTGATTTTCGATTAGCATGGATTCAAGTCTAGGTCATAAAAATTTAAAATTTAACATAAATTTACAATTTTTATGATGGTTTTTAATCATAGGTATCTAATTAAATTATAACTAATTATGAAAATCAAATTAATTCTAAATTATTCCAATTTTCAACAAATTAATCATAATTACAAATTAGATTGCATAATTAACAAGGCTAGGCATTCAAACTTGTTAAACATATACAGTAGGTCAATCAAAAATTCAAGATTTATCAACAAGAATCGCAAATATTTAATTTAACATCTTAAATTTACGAAATTTTGCATTCGAAAAACTAAAACCTCCGAAAAGTCATAGTTAGGCTTCGAATTTGAGAATTCTGGGTTCGGCCGATAAATACTTTTTTTGTCAAAATTTTAGAATGCCTTTTACATGCGGAATTGACACAAAAATCACTCGATTTGGATGAGTAACGAAGAAACTGCCGAAAAACTGCGTACGTATAATTAAATAAACGCAATTTGCAATTAATTAACAATTACGAAAATTAATCACCCCTTTTAATTCTTGCAAATTTATAATATTTAACCATGTTCATGCAATTTAGATTATGAAAGTAATAAGAGGCTCGTGATACCACTGTTAGGTTATGATACATATGACAATTCATAAATCATGCGGAAAAACCATAAAGCCAGGAAAGCATATTATTTACACATAATCATTTAGCATAGTTTAGATGCATACTCTTTGTTGCGTGCCTTCCCTAGCTGCGCCCGAACCGAACAAGAACAAGTCTTTAGGACTCCAAGTGTCGTCCCTCCGTAGATAGTCCACAGCACGTCCGGATCCGCCTTAAGCTTGACCAACTAGGATCGCCCTTAAGGTACTTAGAATTTTCGGCACTTTATAGGCAATTGTATGACTGAATTTTTGCTCTCAAAAATCACTTTGAATACTTTAATACTCTATGTAAATATGTGACCCTAGGCACCTATTTATAGAGTTATGGAAAAGGATTTGGAATCCTATTAGGATACTAATTTATTTAATTATAATCCTACTAGGACTCTAATTAAATAAACTAAATCTTTTAGGATTAGATTTTATCATATGACAAATCCCGGTAGCCTTAGGATTCGAGTAACACACTTCGAGTGATACGCTAGCACCGCACGCAGGCCTTGCGGCCCACGCACAGCGCCAGCCCACTCGTCGCAGCCCCGCGCGCGCGCCAAGGCCATTGCTGGGCCTGGCCTTGCGCTGGACCGGGCGTGGCTTGGCAGCGTGTTTTTAGGCGCTTGGGCTTGCTGAGCGTAGGCCTGGCTTCGTGCTGGGCCTTCGTCTAGCAAGTCTCGTCCGATGCTAATTCGTACGACGCGCTTCCGATTAAATTCCCGATTCCGGAATTTATTTCCGATACGAACAATATTTAATATTTCCGATTCCGGAATTAATTTCGGTTTCGAACAAATATTTAATATTTCCGTTTCCGGAATTATTTTCCGATTCCGATAATATTTCCGATTCTGACAATATTTCCGTTTCCGGCAATATTTCCGATTCCGGCAATATTTCCATTTCCGATAATATTTTCCGATACGTACCATGTTTCCGTTTCCGGCAACATCTACGACTTGGATAATATTTACATTTCCGATACGATCCATATTTCCGTTTCCGGTAATATCATCGTTTCCGGAGTATTCATTTCTTGCCTGTGACGATCTCAGCTCCCACTGAAACCAAGATCCGTCGATTCCGAATATCCATAGATGGAGTATTTAATGTCATTAAATACTTGATCCGTTTACGTACTATTTGTGTGACCCTACGGGTTCAGTCAAGAGTAAGCTGTGGATTAATATCATTAATTCCACTTGAACTGAAGCGGCCTCTAGCTAGGCATTCAGCTCACTTGATCTCACTGAATTATTAACTTGTTAATTAATACTGAACCGCATTTATTAGATTTAACATAGAATGCATACTTGGACCAAGGGCATTATTTCCTTCAGGGCGAGCCCTGTCCACTGAGGGTGGACGTCCCTGAATTCGTTTTTTCTTGATTTAGAACTCGCGTGGTTCGTGGCACGATCTTGCCTGATCGAGGTAGGCAAGTCCCTATTTTTTGTTCATTGTGATTTCTTTTGAGATTTCCTTTTTATTCATTCTTATTGATATGTGCGTTTTATATAATATTTTCACCCCCGTCCCTTAGTACTTTTATGCGTCAAATGAGCTCCTAGGAGCCATTTTAGTACTAATCTGTGTATTTTAGTGTGCCGTGAGTTTCAGGAATACTTAGTGAGAAATTGGTCTTTTTAGGCCCGTTTCTTGATGATTTAGGCCACTACAGGATCTCGAGGGAGTTCGGGACGACTTTTGTCGACTTACGGGAGCCCTAGATGTTCATGATCGAGCCCCGGAAGTTAGACTCGGTGTTGTGGACGAAGGGCGGATCACTTAGCCCTCCGCCCGGTGGATTGCCCCTCGCCCATCGGGCGAGCAAGCAGAGGAACAGTTCGTCAGAGGGCGCCCGACGGGCGGAGTTTCGCCCGGTGCCCACCGGGCGCCCATCAGAAGCAGCAGCAGCAGAAATCGCTCTCCGCCCGACGGGCGAGAGCCGCCCGACCGGGCGCGCGGAGAAGGTTTCCAAAAAGTCGCCCTACGCCCGTCGGGCAGCCCTACGCCCGTCGGGCGGACTTCGAGCTTCTCGCCCGTCGGGCGGAGAGCCGCCGGACCGGGCGACGACAACCCAAGGCGCTGTGCGCGCGCGTCCTTCTTTACTCTTTTCCGGTTTTTCCTTATGTTTTTAGGCTAAACTATAAATATAGCCTTTGTTAATTTAGTGGGACTTCATTATCTCATATCCTAGTATTAGCCCCTTAGTTTATTTCTCTTAGCTTTGTTTTCTCTCTAAATTTATGCAAACACTTAGTTTTCAATTTCAATAAAAATTCAAGCTTTCTATTTCTCTTGTTCTTCAATTAAGGTATTGTTCTTTATTTCAATTCTTTGTTTAGCTTTAATTATGTTTTCAATCATGCTAATTGCTTTGTTTATTGTTAATATGCTTGAGTAGTCTATTTTCTAGGGTTTGGGGATCCATGAATAATATGAAGGGATATTGAATAATTGTGATTGTTGGCATTGTAATTAATTCCTATTGATTGGTTTATTTCACTATACAATTAGATTTGCGCAGGTTTAATTGTGGTAGTTATGCAATATCAAATTAAGATTCGAGAGATGCAATTTGATGTTTAGGCTTGTGTCAATAGGTGGAATTAGAGTTAATACGTAGCGAGAGCCCGTTAATTCTAAGTCTATGATTAGTATCGATTCGAGAGAGCATGCTAGTCTAATTAATTACTTTGTTGAATATCGTGATTGTTCATTGTCCTGGATTGTTATCTGTTGGTGAACCTATGCCCTAGATTCCTTAATATATTGATTCCTAGTTGTTTAATTATCGCCGTAGTTTTAGCAAACCATCAAACCAACTCTTGTTCACAATAGTCTAGATTAATTAATTGATAGTAGAAAGAACGCCTGTTTCCCTGTGGATACGATCCTGACTTCCCTTGCTACCTTGTTAGTGGAATTAGGTTATTTTTTATTAGGTGATACGACTTTAGCCTGTCAAATTTTGGCGCCGTTGTCGGGGAAACGGTTTTATTTTCTGTTGTTGATTGCTTACCCTAGATTATTATTTGTTACTACTCAAGGAACTCACGTTCCTTGAGACCGGATCTCACATTGTTTTATAGTCTTTGTCTATGCCCAGGACTGTAGGTACTAGTAATCTTACTCCATTCGATCCTGAGCCCGAAAGAACCTTTCGTAGACGAAGAACTTTCATTGCACAGTGTGGGAATTACTCTGATTCTGATCATAATATTGGCGATCTTTTTCCTTCAGATACAGATTCAGTTTCAGAGATAGAGATGGGTGACGAAAATCTGATTCCACCACCTACCCCACGGCTTACAGACTATTCTAAGCCAAGTCTGTCCGTGCTACCAAAGGCGATCATGCCTTCTATTGCAGCTGAGACCTTCAAGATTGAGCCTGCATTGATTAATATGATCGAGAGACGCCAGTACGGTGGGGAACCAGGTGAAGATCCGAATCTTCACATTCAGTCCTTTATCCAATATTGCTCCACCATCAAGCAAAAGGGATTGACTCCGGAGCAGACTATGGAGATACTTTTCCCGTTCTCTTTGAGTGGGAAAGATAAACTTTGGATTAATGGGTTGAATCGGGCGGCTTTGAAAATCAATAATTGGGAATCCTTGGCTCATGCTTTTTATGTTAAATATTTTCCACCTGAGAAAACGGCTCGTCTGAGGGGTCAGATATTAGGTATCTCACAACAAGCGGATGAGAGTTTGTTCGAGGTCTGGGAGAGATTCAAGGATTTGCAAAGAGAATGCCCGCACCATGGTTTGGAAGATTGGTTCTTGATTCAGCAGTTTTATAATGGTCTGGGCAATGAGTCTAGATGTTTGTTGGATTCAGCTGCAAGTGGGAGGTTCATGCAACTTGAGGTGCCTAGAGCTATGGAGGTGATTGAGGAGATAGCCATTCACAATGCCCAGTATGGAAATCCTAGAGGTCTATCTAACAGGGGTGGTAAGCATGATTTAAATTCTATTGAACAATTAACTGCCCAATTGACTGCTTTACATTATAAGTTTGATAATATGCAAGCGGCCAATGCTCAATCTGCCCAACCTGTTAGTGTAGCTGCTATGAGTGCCCAACCTACTACTATTTGTGAAAGTTGTGGAATGTCTGGTCATTATGCACAGGAATGTAGGAGCTCTATTGAACAATGTAATGCATTTCAATCCTACAAACAAAATAACCCATTCTCCAACTCTTACAATGAGGGCTACAAAAATAACCCTCTGCTTTCCTACAGGAGCAACAATATCCAAAACCCTCACCAAGTTCAACATCCACCACCACAACCATATCAACCCCCACACCAACAATCTTACCAACCCAGAAACAACTACAACCAACAGTCTAGTGGGCCACCTGTGTTCTCTAGACAACACACATCACCCCCACAACCATAACCTCAAACCACACAGCCTGACCCTATGCTAGTAGAGATGAGAAACATGATGCTACAAATGCAAAAATCTCTAAGTGAAAAGGATGCAAAAATCGATGCTCTTACTGCTCATAACAAGATCATTGATACACAGTTGGCACAGATGGCTACTACTATTGCAGGGAGGCCACCAGGCCAACTTCCTTCACAGCCCGAAAATAGGGAGACTGCTAATGCAATTACATTGAGGAGTGGTAGGGATTATGATGGTCCTTCTATGCCGGTTGAGGTTGATTCCGGGGTGTCTGCTAGTGATCTGGTCAGTGAGGAAATCCCGAAGATAGTTATGAGTGAAAAGGAAACTGAAAAGGTAGTCAATGAGAATGAGGCTACAACTGAGGTTAAGAAGGGGGCGGATATTCAAGTACCACCTATTGCACTCCCCTTCCCAAACCGACAACTCAAGAATAAGCTGGACAAGCAGTTTGGCAGATTCTTGGAAGTGGTCAAAAATTTGCAGGTAACGGTTCCTTTTACTGAATTAATTTTACGGGTTCCTGCTTATGCTAAATTCATGAAAGATATTTTGACAAGGAAACGTGCTTTTTGTGAGGTAGAGACTGTAGCTTTTACTGAGGAATGTAGTGCTTATTTGCAAAACAAGTCTCCACCTAAACTTAAGGACCCCGGGAGTTTTTCCATCCCATGTAACATTGACACCGTATTTATTGATAAAGCTTTATGTGATCTAGGTGCTAGTGTGTCTGTCATGCCTTTGTCTGTCTGTACTAAACTGAATATGGGTGAGCTTAAGGTTACCAATATCACTCTGCAAATGGCCGACCGTTCTGTCAAATACCCCTTAGGTGTTTTAGAGGACGTCCCTGTTAGAGTAGGTAAATTCTATATACCTGTAGACTTTGTAGTATTAGACATGCAGGAGGATTCTCAAATTCCCATAATCTTAGGCAGACCCTTCCTTCACACGGCGGGGGCGGTAATTGATGTTAAAAGTGGGAAATTGACATTGTCTGTTGGGGATGATAAGGAGACTTTTAATCTAAACAGTGCCTTAAAAAGTCCCATGCTAGAGGAGGAACAATGCTATCGCATAGATGTAGTTGACCTTATTACTCGTGATAACGTCTCCCAAGTTCTCGAAAGAGACCCTTTGGAGGCAGTGCTTTGTTGTGAGTCTTCTGCAGGTGATAGCAGTTCTTGGAGTGCTGACGTGGATGTTCTGGAGTTGGCTCTTAATGGTGGAGAATCTGAGCCGGAGAGCACCAAATTGAAGAGGTTAGTTCGGCCGGTTTGTTCTGTTAAAGAGGTAAAGAAACCCGAACTTAAGCCTCTTCCTGCTAACCTTAAGTATGCGTTTTTAGATAATGAACAACTTTGCCCTGTGATCGTCAGTACTGCACTTGATGCAGACCAATTATCCCAACTTCTTATTGTGTTGAAAAGGCACAAAAAGGCCATTGGGTACAGTATTGATGATTTAAAGGGTATTAGCCCTGACTTTTGCATGCATAGGATACATCTAGATGAGAATCATAAACCATGCATCCAACCCCAGCGTCGTTTGAACCCTGTCATGCAAGATGTTGTAAAAGCTGAAGTTATGAAATTGCTTGATGCGGGTATAGTGTATGCTGTGTCTGATTCTAAGTGGGTGAGTCCCGTTCAGGTAGTGCCTAAGAAAGGGGGGACAACTGTGGTGAGGAATGAAAAAAATGAGTTAATACCAACTAGGGTAGTCACAGGTTGGCGCATGTGCATTGATTATAGGCGTCTTAATGTTGCTACTAAAAAGGACCATTTTCCCCTTCCCTTCATTGATCAAATGTTAGAAAGGCTAGCCTGTCACAAGTTTTTCTGTTATCTGGATGGTTATTCTGGTTTCTTTCAAATTCCCATACATCCGGACGACCAGGAAAATACCACCTTCACCTGTCCCTATGGTACCTTTGCATATCGTAGGATGCCTTTTGGTCTGTGTAATGCACCTGCTACTTTCCAACGTTGCATGATGAGTATCTTTTCTGATTTTATTGAGTCTATCATGGAAGTGTTTATGCATGATTTTAGCGTCTATGGTACTTCTTTCGATTCTTGTTTGCTAAATTTGACTAAAGTTTTGAAAAGATGTGAAGAGTGCAATTTAGTCTTGAACTGGGAAAAGTGTCATTTCATGGTTACTGAAGGGGTGGTTTTGGGGCATTTGATATCTGATAAGGGCATTCAGGTGGATCGAGCTAAGGTCCAAGTGATTGAACAATTACCCCCTCCAGTTAATGTGAAGGGTGTTAGAAGTTTTCTTGGTCATGCGGGGTTTTATCGCCGCTTTATCAAGGATTTTTCTAAAATTGTTAAACCACTTACCCAGCTCCTCCTCAAGGATGCCCCGTTTGTGTTTACTGATGCTTGTCTTGAAGCCTTTGATAGGATTAAACAGGCACTGATTTCGGCTCCCATCATTCGTTCTCCCGAATGGGATCTTCCGTTCGAGATAATGTGTGATGCAAGTGATTATGCAGTTGGGGCAGTCCTGGGTCAGAGAAAGGAGAAGGTTTTACATGCCATCTATTATGCAAGTAAGACCTTAGATGAAGCTCAAGTTAATTATGCTACTACTGAGAAGGAGCTTCTAGCTATAGTCTATGCCTTGGATAAATTCCGCACCTATCTGATTGGATCCAAGGTGATAGTCTATACTGATCACGCGGCCCTTAAGTATCTTCTCTCTAAGAAGGAAGCCAAGCCTAGGCTTATTCGATGGATACTACTGCTACAGGAGTTCGATCTAGAAATCCGCGACAAGAAAGGGGCTGAGAATGTGGTTGCAGATCACTTGTCTAGATTGAGGTATGACGATGGTAAGGGATCTACACCGATTGATGATTCATTTTCGGATGATCAGCACTTGCCAGTCAGTCACCATGGTTCGCAGATTTTGCTAACTACATTGTAGGAAGAATTCTTCCGGCCGATCTGTCATATCAACAGAAGAAGAAATTCCTACATGATGTCCAGTTCTACTTTTGGGACGACCCTTATTTGTTTCGTGAGACTGCTGAAGGGTTGTACAAGCGTTGTATTCCAGAATGGGAAGTTCAAGGTGTTATCAGTAGGTATCATTCTTCACCTTATGGTGGTCACCATGGACCGTCTAAAACAAACGCTAAGTTGTCACAATGTGGTTTTTACTGGCCTACTATGTTCAAGGATGCACAGGCTTTTATTATGGCTTGTGATACGTGCCAGAGGGCCGGCACTATTTCGAGGAGGTATGAGATGCCACAGAACGGGATCCTTGAGGTTGAGATTTTTGATGTATGGGGAATTGATTATATGGGACCATTCCCATCGTCCAAGGGTAACTTGTATATCCTTGTTGCTGTAGATTATGTGTCAAAGTGGGTGGAAGCCGTTGCCTCACCTACTAACGATGCTAAGACAGTCATCTCCCTGTTCAAGAAGATCATTTTTCCTAGATTTGGGGTTCCGCGCGCTTTGATCAGTGATGGAGGGTCACACTTCCATGAGAAGCATCTGGATGCGCTCCTGCGCAAGTATGGAGTTTACCACCGCACTGGACTAGCCTACCACCCTCAGACGAGTGGTCAAGTTGAGGTCTCCAACCGAGAGATCAAATCTATCCTTGAGAAAGTGGTGGCGAAGTCTAGGAAGGATTGGAGCGATAAGCTAGATGATACTCTATGGGCATACAGAACCGCCTTTAAGACACCTATTGGTACCTCCCCGTATCGGTTGGTGTATGGCAAGGCGTGTCACTTACCAGTAGAAATGGAGTACAAGGCTTATTGGGCAATCAAACAGCTCAACATGGATGCAAAGCTAGCCGGTGAGAAGCGGTTACTTCAATTGGGTGAGCTCGATGAATTCCGACTACAAGCTTATGATAGTGCCCGGATTTACAAGGAAAAGACCAAGAAGTGGCACGACAATCACATTTTGCATAGAGAGTTCGCGGTGGGCGACAAGGTTCTACTTTTTCACTCTAGGCTTAAGTTATTTCCTGGAAAACTTAAGTCTAGGTGGTCTGGGCCGTTCACCGTGACTATGGTAAGTAAATTTGGGTCTATTGAAGTAGAGAATGAGAATGGTGAACGATTCAAGGTTAACGGGCAACGTCTGAAGTTGTATCATGATGAGGCTACTGTAGGAGTGGTTGAGGTCCATCACCTCAACCCCTTCGCCTCATAGACGGCATATTCAAGGTAACAAGGTCGAGCGGGACCTATGAATAAACCAGCGCTTTGCGGGAGGTAACCCGTATTTCATTGCTTTCAATAGTTTAGTTTTGTTTTGTGTGTTTTGTAGTCTAGTTTCTTTGTTCATGAGTGGTGAGGAGAGAGCATTTTACGGTCATTGGGTGTTTAATGATGTACAGGTTCAGCTTCTAAGCACGAAAAGATAGAAAAAATCCGTAGGAGCAAAAATCGCAAACCGCCCGACGGGCGATAGCAGCCCGACCGGGCGCGCGGAGAAGGTTTTCAGAGAAGGTTTTATATAATATTTTCACCCCCGTCCCTTAGTAATTTCATGCGTCAAATGAGCTCCTAGGAGCCATTTTAGTACTAATCTGTGTATTTTAGTGTGCCGTGAGTTTCAGGAATACTTAGTGAGAAATTGGTCTTGTTAGGCCCGTTTCTTGATGATTTAGGCCACTACAGGATCCCGAGGGAGTTCGGGACGACTTTTGTCGACTTACCGGAGCCCTGGATGTTCATGATCGAGCCCCGGAAGTTAGACTAGGTGTTGTGGGCGAAGGGCGGATCGCTTAGCCCTCCGCCCGGTGGATTGCCCCTCGCCCATCGGGCGAGCAAGCAGGGGAACAGCTCGTCAGAGGGCGCCCGACGGGCGGAGTTTCGCCCGGTGCCCACCGGGCGCCCATCAGAAGCAGCAGCAGAAGAAATCGCCCTCCGCCCGACGGGCGAGAGCCGCCCGACCGGGCGCGCGGAGAAGGTTTTCAGAGAATCGCCTTACGCCCGTCGGGCAGCCCTGCGCCCGTCGGGCGGACTTCGAGCTTTACGCCCGTCGGGCGGAGAGCCGCCCGACCGGGCGACGACAACCCAAGGCGCTGTGCGCGCGTCCTTCTTTAGTTTTTTCCGGTTTTTTTCTTATGTTTTTAGGCCAAACTATAAATATAGCTTTTGTTAATTTAGTTGGGCACTTCATTATCTCATATCCTAGTGTTAAAACACTTAGTTTTATTTCCCTAAGCTTAATTTTCTCTCTCTAATTTGTTCTAAACACTTAGTTTATTTTCAATCAAAAATCGAAGCTTTCAATTGCCATTGTTCTTCAATTAGGTATTATTCCTTATTTCAATTCTTTGTTTAAACTTTAATTATGTTTTCAATCATGCCAATTGCTTTGCTTATTGTTAATATGTGTGAGTAATTGATTTTCTAGGGTTTTGGGAATCCATGAACGAATGTGAAAGGATGATTAATTGTTGTTGACTGTTGGTTTAGCTGTTAATTCCTATTGATTGCCCTTATCTACTTTGCAATTAGATTTGCGCAGGTTTGATTGTATTAGTTTCGCAATATCAAATTAAGATTCGAGAGATGCAATTTGATGTTTAGGCTTGTTTCAATAGGTAGAATTGGGATTAATACGTAGCGAGAGCCCGTTAATTCTAAGTCTATGATTAGTATCGATTCGAGAGAGCATGCTAGTCTAATTAACTGTTTTATTGATTATTATCGATTGTTGTCATCCTGGAATGTTGTTCATCGGTGAACCTGTGCCCTAGACCTTTTAATATCTGATTTTTCCCTATTTTATTATCATCCTAGTTTCATTATACAAATCAACCTATATTCTTGTTTCCCAATAGTCTAGAATTGCCGATTAATAGTAGAAAGAACATTGTTTCCCTGTGGATACGATCCTTGCTTCCCTTGCTATATTTTTAGTTGGTGAACGTTAGGTTTATCTTTGATAGGAGTGCGATTTAGCCTGTCAAATTTTGGCGCCGTTGCCGGGGAGTGAAGTATGGGGGAAATTGACCGGGGATTTTAATCCCGGTAGCATGCAACATTTGCACGCCTCTAGCGTGCAACACCCCGTCCCCTTTGTTTGGTTCAGATTTATGGCTTTCACAATCTTTGGGAGAGACCAAAAGGAGAATGTGAGGAGCACGGAGTTGGAGGTGCTCGGGGGGTATTTGTTAGATGGTGATGACAGTTACAGGATGAATTTGGCCCATCACTTGGACATGCAACTGCTTACTACCGCCACCCACCGCTACTCGACCGATATTGCTTTGGGTGGTCTGATCACCCACATTGCCGTAGCAGTGGCAAACTTTGTTGAGAGGGACCATGCTGCGGTCCGGGGGAACAACCTATTGGATATTGAGTATTTTGGGAGCCTTTACAGGGTGCACTCTGAGTACGGGGGACTTCTCCCCGGTCAGATGTCATGGATGTTCCAAAGGAACGCTCTCTTTACTCTCCCGGACACCACCGGGCTCACCAGTTTTACTAGGGGTCAGCCCCATTACATATATGTAGGTGAGCAGGCAGCACCCTTAGCCCAGCCCCAGCCACATCCCTAGGCCGCGCCTCGCACCCACCACAGGAGGGGAGGGCGTAGAGAGAGGGGGTCGGGACAGAGAGGTAGCCCGGCTCCACAGGGGGAGCATGGGTCTTCAGAGGAGTTAGGGGCCATTCATGAGAGGCTAGGCAGACTTGAGCTCGGTTTCCACGAGTTTGCCGCGGATCACCAGAGGACTATGTTCCCCTTCTATGATCAGTACGCCAGGCAGGGCTACATTGCCCCAGATCATCAGCACCCTTCCTGGTTCACTTACCCCACAGAGGGGTACGGAGCGCCCGGTTCCATGGGCACCTTCACGCCCACCCACTACGGGGGGTTTAGAGCAGGCAGCAGCGGCCACGGTGGCCATGATAATGATGGTGGTGATGGTGATGATGGCCAAGATCACCAGTGATGTTGTTGATGATGATGATGGTTCGGTACCCCTGAGCCAATGAGGACATTGTCTGATTTGGTTTGGGGGGGTTCACATTACCTGTATATACTAGGTATGTTTTTCTTTTCATTTCCTATTCTTTATTTTTGTGTGTTTCTTTGGTGTGTTTAATGCTTTCTAAGATTAGTTTATCGCTTCGAAAAAAAAAAAAATATATATATAAAAACAAAAATACAAAAATACAAAAATACGTTCCGATGAATACAATATCATGCTTCCCTGTGCCCCTTGAACGAAAATTGTTTTGATTCTTGGTATGTGATGATGGGCAATGTAGATGTGTTAGCCATGATTTGATATTCGATTGCTTTGATGCCTTAACATGAGTCAACTCCGACTAACTATTTGTGGACTTGGTGCTTGACTAGTTGACTTGGTTAGGATGTGTGATAGCTTCCTGGTGTGTCATTGATTTTGAGTATTGATTTGCAACTATTAGTAGTGTTTTATGACTCATATACATGCACATTGTGAAGGACGAAGGCATTTTTCTATTTAGGTAGCCTTCAGATGAGATTAGATACGTTTGTTCCCTCTTTTTCTACCCATGTTGTGCTTGTGCCATTTATTCGGTGACTAACCACATTACAAGCCCGTAAATTCCCCATTGGTTACTAGTCCCAAGCCTAGCTTGGGGGAGCTAATAGTAGTGAGGTGAGGGAGTTGTAGTGTGATACATTTTGTACATTTTGGGCATATTGAATATCGAAAAGGGAAGTTCTTCTTATCATGATTGTTGTTGAAAAAAAATGAAATGAATGAGATGAGGAGAATAAAAAAAATTGTGTGAAGGTTCCAAAAGAAAGAAAAAATGAGATTGAGCAAAAAAAAAAAAAAAAAAAAAAAAAAAAAAAAATCGTTATTGAATCAAGCTTTTGTCACTCCGGTATTACAATTTCTTATCTTCATGAGTGATTGGTTACAATTGTGAAATCAAGGCAAGAAAGTATAGTGTGGTTTGTTTGTTGTTTCATCATGTGTTGAGTGGGAAGTTGTGGTTGTGGTCATCATTTGTGGTTGACCATGGTTTTACTAGGATTTATGCTCCCCAAAGCTAAGGCTTTAAGCTCACGTTTTACCCAAATTTACCGCACCTTTACCTAAGCCTATCATTACAAGCTTGGGAGACCTTCCGACCTTTGTGCATAGAGTTGTATTAATGTGAAAGTAGTTGTTTATCAATGCAAGTTATGACGTGACACATTACGAGTCGACTACTAGGTTGAGTGTATGTTTTTCTAAACACACGAGTGTGTAAGTTTGGGAGGGCATTGTTCACTTATATGTTGGGAGGAGAGCGAACGGGTACATCTTTTATCCGCCACATAAATGAGTGACGAGTGTGTGAGCACTAGTCTTGAATTCCATTGTGCATTTGTGGTTCGCTTTGCGTGACGATTGTTAAGGAGTATTAGCAATTGAATGGACCGGATTGGTTGACATTGATGCATACTTGTTAGATTTTACCTTGGATCATGTGTTCATTTTGAAATATGTTGGGGTGAAGTTGGTTTTGTGTTCATCGATGATTTCTTTGCTTAGGGACAAGCAAAGATCTAGCTTGGGGGAGTTTGATATGTGCGTTTTATATAATATTTTCACCCCCGTCCCTTAGTAATTTCATGCGTCAAATGAGCTCCTAGGAGCCATTTTAGTACTAATCTGTGTATTTTAGTGTGCCGTGAGTTTCAGGAATACTTAGTGAGAAATTGGTCTTGTTAGGCCCGTTTCTTGATGATTTAGGCCACTACAGGATCCCGAGGGAGTTCGGGACGACTTTTGTCGACTTACGGGAGCCCTGGATGTTCATGATCGAGCCCCGGAAGTTAGACTAGGTATTGTGGGCGAAGGGCGGATCACTTAGCCCTCCGCCCGGTGGATTGCCCCTCGCCCATCGGGCGAGCAAGCAGAGGAACAGCTCGTCAGAGGGCGCCCGACGGGCGGAGTTTCGCCCAGTGCCCACCGGGCGCCCATCAGAAGCAGCAGCAGAAGAAATCGCCCTCCGCCCGACGGGCGAGAGCCGCCCGACCGGGCGCGCGGAGAAGGTTTTCAGAGAATCGCCTTACGTCCGTCGGGCAGCCCTGAGCCCGTCGGGCGGACTTCGAGCTTTACGCCCGTCGGGCGGAGAGCCGCCCGACCGGGCGACGACAACCCAAGGCGCTGTGCGCGCGTCCTTCTTTAGTTTTTTCCGGTTTTTTCATATGTTTTTAGGCCAAACTATAAATATAGCTTTTGTTAATTTAGTTGGGCACTTCATTATCTCATATCCTAGTGTTAAAACACTTAGTTTTATTTCCCTAAGCTTAATTTTCTCTCTCTAATTTGTTCTAAACACTTAGTTTATTTTCAATCAAAAATCGAAGCTTTCAATTGCCATTGTTCTTCAATTAGGTATTATTCCTTATTTCAATTCTTTGTTTAAACTTTAATTATGTTTTCAATCATGCCAATTGCTTTGCTTATTGTTAATATGTGTGAGTAATTGATTTTCTAGGGTTTTGGGAATCCATGAACGAATGTGAAAGGATGATTAATTGTTGTTGACTGTTGGTTTAGCTGTTAATTCCTATTGATTGCCCTTATCTACTTTGCAATTAGATTTGCGCAGGTTTGATTGTATTAGTTTCGCAATATCAAATTAAGATTCGAGAGATGCAATTTGATGTTTAGGCTTGTTTCAATAGGTAGAATTGGGATTAATACGTAGCGAGAGCCCGTTAATTCTAAGTCTATGATTAGTATCGATTCGAGAGAGCATGCTAGTCTAATTAACTGTTTTATTGATTATTATCGATTGTTGTCATCCTGGAATGTTGTTCATCGGGGAACCTGTGCCCTAGACCTTTTAATATCTGATTTTTTCCTATTTTATTATCATCCTAGTTTCATTATACAAATTAACCTATATTCTTGTTTCCCAATAGTCTAGAATTGCCGATTAATAGTAGAAAGAACATTGTTTCCCTGTGGATACGATCCTTGCTTCCCTTGCTATATTTTTAGTTGGTGAACGTTAGGTTTATCTTTGATAGGAGTGCGATTTAGCCTGTCAGGCAGCACCCTTAGCCCAACCCCAGCCACAGCCTGAGGCCGCGCCTCGCACCCACCACAGGAGGGGAGGGCGTAGAGAGAGGGGATCGGGACAGAGAGGTAGTCCGGCTCCACAGGAGGAGCATGGGTCTTCAGAGGAGTTAGGGGCCATTCATGAGAGGCTGGGCAGACTTGAGCTCGGTTTCCACGAGTTTTCCGCGAATCACCAGAGGACTATGTTCCCCTTCTATGATCAGTACGCCAGGCAGGGCTACATTGCCCCAGATCATCAGCACCCTTCCTGGTTTACTTACCCCATAGAGGGGTACGGAGCCCCCGGTTCCATGGGCACCTTCACGCCCACCCACTACGGGGGGTTTGGAGCAGGCAGCAGCGGCTATGGTGGCCAAGGTGGCCACGGTGGCCATGGTGATGACGGTGATGATGGCCAAGGTCATCAGTGATGCTGTTGATGATGATGATGGTTCGGTACCCTTGAGCCAATGAGGACATTGTCTGATTTGGTTTGGGGGGGTTCACATTACCTGTATATACTAGGTATTTTTTCTTTTCTTTTCGTATTTCTTTATTTTTGTGTGTTTCTTTGGTGTGTTTAATGCTTTCTAGATTAGTTTATTGCTTTGAAAAAAAAAATACAAAAATACGTTCCGATGAATACAATATCATGCTTCCCTGTGCCCCTTGAGCGGAAATTGTTTTGATTCTTGGTATTTGATGATGGGCAATGTAGATGTGTTAGCCATGATTTGATATTCGATTGCTTTGATGCCTAAACATGAGTCAACTCCGACTAACTGCTTGTGGACTTGGTGCTTGACTAGTTGACTTGGTTAGGATGTGTGTTAGCTTCCTGGTGTGTCGTCGATTTTGAGTATTGGTTTGCAACTATTAGTAATGTTTTATGACTCATATACATGCACATTGTGAAGGACGAAGGCATTTTTCTATTTAGGTAGCCTTCAGATGAAATTAGATACATTTGTTCCCTCTTTTTCTACCCATGTTGTGCTTGTGCCATTTATTCGGTGACTAACCACATTACAAGCCCGTAAATTCCCCATTGGTTACTAGTCCCAAGCCTAGCTTGGGGGAGCTAATAGTAGTGAGGTGAGGGAGTTGTAGTGTGATACATTTTGGGCATATTGAGTATTGAAAAGGGAAGTTCTTCTTGTCATGATTGTTGTTGAAAAAATGAAATGAAAAATGAATGAGATGAGGAGAATAAAAAAAAAATTGTGCGAAGGTTCCAAAAGAAAAAAAAAATGAGATTGAGCAAGAAAAAAAAAAGGAAAGAAAAAAAAAGGAAAGAAAAAAAAAAGGAAAGAAAAAAAAATCGTTATTCTCAAGTTGAATCAAGCTTTTGTCACTCCGGTATTACAATTTCTTATCTTCATGAGTGATTGGTTACAATTGTGAATTCAAGGCAAGAAAGTATAGTGTGGTTGTTTTTTGTTTTTATTCATGTGTTGAGTGGGAGATTATGGTCATTGTGTTGATTGATCGCGGTTGTTTCTAGGATTTATGCTCCCCAAAGCCAAGGCTTTAAGCTCACATTTTACCCAAACTTACCGCACCCTTACCTAAGCCTATCATTACAAGCTTGAAAGACCTTCCGACCTTTGTGCATAGAGTTGTATTAATGTGAAAGTAGTTGTTTATCAATGCAAGTTATGACGTGACACATTCCGAGTCGACTACTAGGTTGAGTGTATGTTTTTCTAGACACACGAGTGTGTAAGTTTGGGAGGGCATTGTTCACTTATATGTTGGGAGGAGAGTGAACGGGTACATCTTTTATCCGCCACATAAATGAGTGACGAGTGTGTGAGCACTAGTCTTGAATTCCATTGTGCATTTGTGGTTCGCTTTGCGTGACGATTGTTAAGGAGGATTATCAATTGAATGGACTTGATTGGTTGACATTGATGCATACTTGTTAGATTTTACCTTGGATTGTGTGTTCATTTTGAAATATGTTAGGGGTGAAGTTGGTTTTGTGTTCGTCGATGATTTCTTTGCTTAGGGACAAGAAAAGATCTAGCTTGGGGGAGTTTGATATGTGCGTTTTATATAATATTTTCACCCCCGTCCCTTAGTACTTTTATGCGTCAAATGAGCTCCTAGGAGCCATTTTAGTACTAATCTGTGTATTTTAGTGTGCCGTGAGTTTCAGGAATACTTAGTGAGAAATTGGTCTTTTTAGGCCCGTTTCTTGATGATTTAGGCCACTACAGGATCCCGAGGGAGTTCGGGACGACTTTTGTCGACTTACGGGAGCCCTAGATGTTCATGATCAAGCCCCGAAAGTTAGACTCGGTGTTGTGGACGAAGGGCGGATCACTTAGCCCTCCGCCCGGTGGATTGCCCCTCGCCCATCGGGCGAGCAAGCAGAGGAACAGTTCGTCAGAGGGCGCCCGACGGGCGGAGTTTCGCCCGGTGCCCACCGGGCGCCCATCAGAAGCAGCAGCAGCAGAAATCGCTCCCCGCCCGTCGGGCGAGAGCCGCCCGACCGGGCGCGCGGAGAAGGTTTCCAAAAAGTCGCCCTACGCCCGTCGGGCAGCCCTGCGCCCGTCGGGCGGACTTCGAGCTTCTCGCCCGTCGGGCGGAGAGCCGCCCGACCGGGCGACGACAACCTAAGGCGCTGTGCGCGCGCGTCCTTCTTTACTCTTTTCCGGTTTTTCCTTATGTTTTTAGGCTAAACTATAAATATAGCCTTTGTTAATTTAGTGGGACTTCATTATCTCATATCCTAGTATTAGCCCCTTAGTTTATTTCTCTTAGCTTTGTTTTCTCTCTAAATTTATGCAAACACTTAGTTTTCAATTTCAATAAAAATTCAAGCTTTCTATTTCTCTTGTTCTTCAATTAAGGTATTGTTCTTTATTTCAATTCTTTGTTTAGCTTTAATTATGTTTTCAATCATGCTAATTGCTTTGTTTATTGTTAATATGCTTGAGTAGTCTATTTTCTAGGGTTTGGGGATCCATGAATAATATGAAGGGATATTGAATAATTGTGATTGTTGGCATTGTAATTAATTCCTATTGATTGGTTTATTTCACTATACAATTAGATTTGCGCAGGTTTAATTGTGGTAGTTATGCAATATCAAATTAAGATTCGAGAGATGCAATTTGATGTTTAGGCTTGTGTCAATAGGTGGAATTAGAGTTAATACGTAGCGAGAGCCCGTTAATTCTAAGTCTATGATTAGTATCGATTCGAGAGAGCATGCTAGTCTAATTAATTACTTTGTTGAATATCGTGATTGTTCATTGTCCTGGATTGTTATCAGTTGATGAACCTATGCCCTAGATTCCTTAATATATTGATTCCTAGTTGTTTAATTATCGCCGTAGTTTTAGCAAACCATCAAACCAACTCTTGTTCACAATAGTCTAGATTAATTAATTGAGAGTAGAAAGAACGCCTGTTTCCCTGTGGATACGATCCTGACTTCCCTTGCTACCTTGTTAGTGGAATTAGGTTATTTTTTATTAGGTGATACGACTTTAGCCTGTCACTTATAGGAGCGAATTCTTTCGAGGGATGCTCGGACTTAGTTGCAACCTGAATGTGGGTTGACAACGTGCTTAGACGGACCATTGTCTCGTGGTCATCATCTTTCATGGTTTTGAGCTAGTCTTTATGGCTCAATTTTGCCACTACCTGGGTCCTTGATTGGGGGACCATGTATAAGTATCAACGGCGACCTTTTGTCTTGAGGTTGTAAACCGGTTCTTTTTCTTTTGAGATTATCCAAACACGGGACTTTGTACAGCGTAGTCTGGGAATATTGTTTTAACTTTGCATACTTTTTTTTGAAATATATATTTTCTTTCGAGCCCCCAAGCATTCGTGCTTGGCGGTCATTCCTTGCCAAAGAGGTTCCTTGGGGATACCGATTTTATAATGTCCTTGATCGTGTTTGGGATCGTGCTCGTAAGTGCGAGCGATCTTTGTAGTGGTGTGCTACTCTTGACAAAGTGGTGAGGTGCGACTTTCAGTAAGGAAATCGGCAATTTTCGAGTCGAATGTATGCGGCAGGGCCCAATAGAAGTTAGGGCCTTTTCTGAGCCTGGGTTCATTTTCGGCGCCCAGGCCTGGGCGTTATAATAATTCACGCCCAGGTGGGGCGTTGAAAGTGTTTTTTGGGCTGGTCTTTTGATGACACAGTTGGCCTCTTGTTCATTCGTTTATTTCACTTGGAAGTTCTATGTATTCTCTTCTCCTTTGTTTTTTCTTTATTTTTAGAACGTGATAATTTTCTTGAGAAGCCGTAGCCGATTGGTGGACTACGGTGCTTGTCGCTTTGGGGCGATTATTTTAAGGAACTGTTGCTCTTAAGGCGTTCAGTTATAGCGATAGTTGGGCGAGTCTTTATGGCCCGAGGAACATACCTTGAGGCGTAAGACTTTGACCGTTCTTGTTGTTGTATATTTTTCCTTTTGAACGCGTTCGTGAATGTTCGATACTTAGAATGATGATATGTATGTGCGAACGAGCGTTCATAGAATGGCCGTTGTGTGCGGTCCATTAATCAGTTTGTTTGAATCATTTTTTTTTGAGCAATGACTGATTTTGAATAGTTTGCTTAGAAGCTTGATAGGGTTCAGGCCCATTCATGAAGTGGGCTCAAGCATCGTGCCCTTCTTGATCGTTCAAACATTTGCTTTGAGATTTTTATTTTGCTATGGTCGTTTCGTAGCTTGGAGCCCCCAAGTATGCATGTTGGGATGCTTCCTTTTGGCGTACGATTTTTGTAGGTTCTTTCGAAAAAAATGCCTTGGGGTTCCTGCTCGTGTAGGTGCGAGCTATCCCTTCCGTGGTAGGTAATATTTCGTTACCTTTAATCCTTAATGTAGGAGTCGTGGGGCTTGCATTTTGAATTTAGGCGATAAGTAGTCTTTGCCTCTTACTCTTGGTCGTGCCCGCATTAGTGCAATATGCCTTACTCTTTGTTTTAGACTTGTACCGTGGGATGGTTGAACTTATGGTGCGACGTAGGCTTGTGTGGCCTAACAACATGTATTAGAACATTTCTCCAGGTGTTGGGATATCATTATTATTTTTTGCATTGCAGTACTTCATCACGCCTCGTTCAGGTACTCGAACAAGTGTAGCACCTTCCGCGTGGGTATGCACGGCTTATTACTTCGTTCGATGCGAGGATTCATAGGTGTTTCTTTCTTATTTTTATATCTGGGAAAAACTTGGCTAGCAGAAAGAATCAGCGCCCAGGCTGGGGCGTTAAAGATATTGGCGCCCAGCTCTGGGCGTTGAAAATTATCTCTGGGTATATTTTGACAGTTCTTATCCTTGATTTTTCTTTCGCTTTTGCTTTGGAACGACGTAGACTGTGTAACGGGGGCTTTATAGGGCGAGCGTTAGGTGCAGTAGTTTGATCGGAGTTTTGGTGACTCGCGATTTTCAGTTACCCTTGTTAGTGGGGTGACTTTATATATTCTAAGTAGTGCTTAGAATTTGGGAGGGGTTGTAGCCATTCTAAGGTTCGTTTTACACGATTAAAGCTTAGGATTGTGCCCCTATGATGTATGTATAGCATTAGCGTCGAGAATTTGCGATAAAATCGTCATTTCGAGCATTTTTAGAGTGTTTTTCTCAAGCCCCCAATTGCAGCTACGGGATTGGCTTGGTGCTATAATGCTTTGCATACGTTTTTATGCATTCATGGTGACACGGATCATGAATAGTTTGAACCAGACTCGTTTAGTGCGAGGTATGTTCGAGTAGTGATTTGCTACTTCTCTTGTAAATGTCGTATTGTGCGACATTGCCATGGTCAAGGTAGTCACATGTTGAAGTGTGCCTTGACCAAAAGTTAGGTGTCTTTCTTTACCCATAACCATATTTAGAAATCTTTTGACTCACTTGCAACATCGAGATAAACGCATACTTAGCTTAAACCAACGACACTTTATTATGTTCGAAGAAGTCTTTAAAAATCATTTGAAAATTATTTAAAATCCGAGTCCTACTGTGTACAATCCGAGGTGTCCTAAGTAGGTTGACTTATAGAAGGGTTCATACAGGATTACATGAGTGAATCAAAATACTGTTACGATTTTTGGAATGATGTCTAAGGATTTACTGGAAGCCAGGGTGCAGGCGTCAAGATATACTTGTGTCCGTTTGGCATATGCTTTAGGCTTTTAGGGCTATCTTTTCCAGAATTGCGGGAATATAAACCGTTTTCAAATTGACTTAGATTTACTTGGTGTATGTCTGTACAAAAGGTCAAGGTATATTTAGTTCTTTCCCTAGCTCTTTCATTTCAATTTTTAGCCCCCAGTTGCTGTTATGTCTTCCCATTAATGATGCTTTCAGATTTCGATTTTAGATGCCCGTGCCATATGTCTGAGTAGGGTGAGCCTTGGTTAAGTGCCAAGTCCTATTGACAATGTCTGATTTTTTAAAAGGGGATTCGCAAGCATTTGAATTACCATGAACGGGTGCCCTGAGGTCGAGGGAACGATGGGGCGACGCCGTAGAACAATCTTTTTCATTGCAAGCTTACTGCCTTTACTACTTGTTGGCGATCATGACTGTGTCTAGTGGTGAAAGAAGGTCTTTAAGTGAGTTAGTCCGCTTTAGGGAGGGTCAAGTCGAGTACTTTAGAGGTCATGGACGCTTGCGCTAGCCCCCATTCAATTGAGGCAAAGCGATCTTTTTGAGTCTTGGCTAAGTGCCTAGGAGTGTGAGTGCTCTTCTGGCAAGGGTATGTGCCCTTATTATTTTTCGATGTGTGCTCATTAATTTTGGCATCTTGATGACTTGGATTCTTCCTTTGACTTAAATTTTTCTTTCGACTTGGATTGCAAGTAATTAAATTTCAATAAGGGACTCTATTTCTTATTCTTGTTTTTCTATAGGCTTTAATATTTTTGCGAATTGGTTGGACCGAATCATGGATTGCCTACGTATCCGCCTTAAATAGATTTAATTTGGAATCAGGTCTTGCGTAGTTCTTAGCCAGAAAATGGTTTCTTAGAATGCCGAGTTCGATAAGTATGTTCTGAGGTGGAAATATATTATTTGAAACGGTAGAATAAGTGAAGTTTATTATTATTTTAATCTGCTGCTTTGCCGTAAGCCAAAAAATTGTTTTATATTTTTTTGATTGAGTACATGTATTTCTTTGGTGGTACGTATATCTGAATACGTGCTGTACCCCCCCAAAGTGTTCGTTATTGTTCCGTGTATGTGAGGATAAAATGACGAGCACTTCTGGACAAATTTTAGCAAGCAGAGAGATTCAGCGCCCAGGCTGGGGCGCTAAAGATTTCGGCGCCCAGCTCTGGACGCTGAAAATGACTTCTGGGCGGATCTTTTTTTTTTTGGTGCGCTAAATGCTTCTTTTTCTTTTTAGACGAACTTTTAAAGGCGCTTTGCAAAGTTTGCTTTTTTTTATTATTATTTATTATTTTTTGTACTTTTCATTTGTTTTCTTTTTTATATTCGTGACTCAAGATGGTTTGAAATATGGGTTGAATGAGATAGGATAATTTGTATAGGTAAGCACGAGGATTATATCTGCTAGGACTCACAATTTGCAGCCTCAAGCTAGTGTCATGAGTTTACATCAACCAAGGCCGATGAGTAGCATGGGGACGGCTCAAGGGTATATCAACAGGATGTATCCAAACAAGTTATATGGTCATTATGCTAATGGTGGTGTAAGAGCAGGTTTGAGCTTTGGAAATAATGGGTATGACGCACGTGTCAATGGCCGTGCGTGGTTTGCGGTTGACAACAAGTTCAAGAACAAGAGTCGAGGTAATGGTTTCTTGGGTTATGGCAATGAGAACATGGATGGGTTAATGAGCTGAACAGGGGCCCCAGAGCGAAGGTGTCTAAGAACATAAGGATTGGAAAGGGTAGACATCGTAGAATTTTATGATTTAGATTGGTTGACTCAATTCTTTTCCTTCGTTTACTTGAGTAAATTTCGCACTTTGGGAGGTACGGGCTAAGTATTTCATGGCTCGCTCTTTTCGCTCTCCCTTTTCTCTTTCTTTTTAAGCATTTCATGGCTCGCTCTTTTCGCTTTCCCTTTTCTCTTTCTTTTTTCCTTCTTGCTTGGGATTTCTCCCCAACATAAATTTTTCAATTTTTTTATTTGGGCTAAGAGGTAGATGGTTGTGGTCTTTGAGTCACGAGGCGAGACTGAGTGAGCCTCGTTTGGTAGGCCTATAGTGGACCTTTAATTTTAGTAGGCCTAGGGTGGACCTTTAGCTTTAATAGGCCTAGGGTGGACCTTTTAATTGTCTTACTTTGCAAGCGTATTTAGTCATTTCTTAAACTGCGCAAATAGCGTAGATTCAAAATGTTATTTTTACCTTATTGAAATTTAACGAAAGAATTACATCGAAAATAATTTTTTTTTGCTTCTTTTCAGATTCCAGTTTCTGGGATTTAATTGGAAGTTGTGATTTAGACTCGAACTTTCATTAATCTTTCTGATTATAACCCGGTAATGGATACAAGGAGGTGGCCTAGACTCAAAATAATGATGTGGCGTAAGCCTATAATACTTGACCAAGCAACTCTCAGACTTAGGCTAATTGGACCATAACTTTCGTTGGTTGACACTTTAGATTTTAACCCTTGGGTGTTCATTTTTCATGCGCCATTTTGCTTAATGTTGGCAAGGTAGTTAATTGGGGAGATCGAATTTTTATTTTCGCAAGACTAGAATCATTAGTGCGGCTTCTCTCTTAGTGTGTATTGCTTTTACCCCAATGGTAGCCTTATGGCATGCCGATTTGGGTATTTTCATGGTTGGTCATGTTGCATTCATGGAAAATCTTTTAGTCCGTACTTAGGAGTATTTAAAGGAGCGAGTGGCTCGAGAGACTATGATAGTCGTGACCCTAATGTGATCATAAGCCTTGAGGCCATTAATTTTTGCTAATGGTATTGACACCTTAGGCTCACTTTGGGGGTTGTGCGACTATGGGGGAATGATTTTCAGAATGTGACTGTTTCCATTTTGCAAATACTTGAATTATATAATGTGTTCTTTTTATTGGTGAGAGAGAGCATGGAGGCCGTAGATTCTTAGCAGGGAATGACAATTACATATGGGTGCTTATTGATTTAAATGTTAGAAAGGGAGACTCAATATGGTTTAACCTTTTAACTTGCAGAACGACACCAAGCATTAGGGCCAATTCTATGGATAAGACAACTACGACTTAGGATTTGGATTGTACTTTGGCATAGCCTAGTCTAGACTCGGATTTATTTTTCATTCGAACATTATTTTTCCTTGAAGACTCTATTTGAACATTATTTTTTGAATACTTTGCCCATGTGACATTCAAGGTCATTTAATTAGCATGCTAGGTTTTGGTGCCGAACATTGTCGTCATAGGAGGCCTAACAACGACACAAAGAGTTCTTTATTTTTTATAAGTCGCTTTTAGAATCGAGTGCTTTTTCATACGCCCTCGTAGCAATTTTTTCACGAAAATTTATTTTTACTACGTATTTTCTTCATGCGCGGGCACCGAGGCTGCTGCGCCTGGCCAAAAGGCCAGGCAGCAACTTCAGCGCCCAGCGTAGGGCGTTAGAAATATTGGCGCCCAGCCAGGGGCGCTGAAAATGCGTCCCTGACTGGTACTCGTTTTCTGTTCGCGTATATTCTTTTGTTTATGCGACTTCGATTTTGCGTGCTTGCCCAATAACGTCCTTTACGCGTTGTGCAGCGTTTGTGGGATTCGTTACGGGCCATCCCGAGCGTCGCTTATTTTTGTGGCGATCGTTCGGGTTTGCGGAACACATATCTTGGTATAACTCTTTGGCCAATTGGTTTATGAATGCTTGGGCACTTTTTAAGGTCGTTGGTTTTCTAGCATTATTTGTCACACACAATCACGTATTTCGCTACACATAACTAACATTACATCATGAGGCAAGATAATAATATGTCATGTAGTTTATGATAGGCTTCTATGGGTAGTATTTGCGCCGGCTTGGTACCGCTTCTATCGCAGATCCAACACATGCCCCGGTCGAGGTAGTGCCTTCAACAGACGAATTACGCCCAAGAGGCCAATCACGATGTAAGCCAAGGGGGCATGCACCAATGAGAGGGACCTAATGGGCGAGCGATTGGGTTTGGGACGGGTGTACTACTAGCGAAAGTGCCGAGTGGACAACATTCGAAGCGTATGCACCCCCCGGTTGGCGATGGGTATCCTTAGTCCCAACTCCCGAGATGAAACATCCAAGGGAGCCAAGATTCGTTATGCAGTTCTGTCCGTTCACATTAATATGCTGATTTTCAGGTCGTCCCAACTTGATGGGGAAATAAACGCGGGGTAGGATCGTTTCACCCTTCGGCTATTTTGATTACCTACAAGCACGAGTATTTCCTTCACTATCCCCAGTGGAGTCGCCACTGTGAGGGGGTCGAAAAAGCACGAGGCTAATGCGTGACCTTGTCCCTCGTGGGTGTGACGTTTCTTTTTGTCAAATCAAGTGCAATTGGATTTCCTGTGAGTTTACACCCAATTGACTAGTAATATAGGAGTCGCCATTCAGTTTTTAACGACAATGAGAAAAACTGACAAAACCCGGTTATCGTGACATAAAGGGAGTGCAATTATGTTTGACCACGACGGCCGTAGGTTCCCTTGTGATCCCTGGTGTGGGGATCTCTCATCATACACCCGCAAGGTAGAGATTGAGGGTTCGGGGACTGTAACTACCGAGAGGAGTACTCTCTCTTCGATAACTCCAGAGGCAGGATATCCTTACTAGCTCAGCATAAATAATTGAAGGGACATGTGTTAACTATTAAACTAATCTGAGTTGATTTTAACAATATGCAACATATAGTACTAGATCGAGCGCGATTATCTGATTTAGATTGTTTTAAGGGACCTAGCATGATAATCCAATTTCCTAAAAATATCATATTTATTAGGCGTGATCGAACAATCAGATTTAGTTAGTTTAACAGTTCATAAAAGGGCGAGGAAAGCAATTAAATCATAGAAAAGGGACACATTACGACGCACCCTTGAGAGGTGCGTCACGGTTCTCAGAAAACTAACCACTTTGACTTTGCTATTTCTCCTTTTATTTAACGAATCTCAAATTATGGGACAGGATACGTTCTGTTCGATTTATGGATCGATTGCGACAGAACGCGTGATCAGTTTTGCAGCGTGAGGCTTAGGCTTAGGGGTTTAGAGTCAATACTCAGAATAATAATTGCGTGTCGTCCTTTTTTCACGTCGAACTTAGGCTATATTTATAGAAAAAAGTTCGTGGAAAGATAGAATTGTAGAACTCTAATCCACGAGGAATTAGGAAAGAATACGTCCCAGGTAATTTCAGCGCCCAGGCCTGGGCGCCGAAGATTTCGGCGCCCAGAGCCAGGCGTTGAAAATAGGATCTGGGCTGTTTTCTTAGTCAGATTCGGATTCCTAAAATCCGGAGTGTTTGAGATTTAATTGAGTCTTTTAGTGCGTATTAACCTTGTGACGGAATGCGTTTGGGCCCGTTACGAACTCTAGGATCGTTAGGATTTTTAATTAATACGTGACTCTTATTTTCTAATCATATTAGGAATAGGATTCTCTCATAATCATATTAGGTGATCGAGATTCGTTATTTTATAGGAGATGCGTTGTCAAGTGGAGATTTATGCTTTCATCATCGAACCTACCCTTTCGGGAATGGGGACAAAAGTAGGTGTCTACAGTGGGGCATACGACTTAGCATATGTCTGAACATGGTAAGTTGGGTGGATGTAGTCTTCGTAGTTTAGCCGCCTTGTTTGGATACATGCCAATGCATGCAAGCATGGAATTCCCATCAGACTCCATCTATAGCATCCGCAAACCTTAGATTCCAAGTTCACAACAAAAGTATCCAGCTCATGGTCCACCTCAAACTCATGTAGGTCATCTTGTCTGATTCTCATGCTATGCACTTGCTTCAATCCCTGCTGAACCATCTTAACCACAGATGGCATGATAACACCCTGAAAACTCTTCAATCCCTCCTTTTTCCATTGAAATTTTGCATTACATACCTCCTTATCCATTTCATTAACTGTAGGATAGGTTTTTCCCTTGCTTCCCTCAAAACATTATTAAAACTCTCACAACAATTGTTGAGCAGCATACCAGACTTGCTTGCAGTGCTAAACCCATGCCTAGACCAGTGACTTGTTTTGATTGCTTTCAAGTACTTGAATGCTTCCACATTTATTTCCTTTATAGCTGCCATGTGAGTGTTGGAATGGTGCTGCAAATAACAGTGATTAAACCTTAGCATGATACCACAGAAACCACAGAAACCAAGGCAGAAATGATACGACAGAAACCACAGAAACCAAGGCAGAAATGATACGACAGAAACCACAGAAACCAAGGCAGAAATGATACCACAGAAACCACAGAAACCAAGGAAAAAAATAAAGGAACAGTACAAAATGATACCTTTGTGGATGACCTTGATGCCTTTCAGAAATGTTCCTTGTATAGCACACCAGGAAACTTGCTTTTGAAGTTAGTCCATATATGTCTACAACAATATCTTGTCTCCGCATTTGGCATGACAGTTCTGAATGCATCAAGTAAACCCTACATAGAAATATGAACAAATCAAAGCAACAGAACCACTCACAGTCAAAACACATTCAAGTAGACAATTTCAGAACAGAAACAATTAAAACATTTAGAGAGCACAGTTGAGGATTTAAAACAAAGGCATAAATTAGGTGGAAGTTGGTCAACTATGGTCAAATTAGGTGATTTTAGGACATTTAGGGTCAAATAAGTGTATTAAGGCACGATTGTTTCAATATAAGTCAAAATTGGTCAACTTAGGTGATTTTAGGACATTTATGGTCAATTTAGTGTATTTAGGCACGATCGTTCCAATATAAGTCAAAGTTGGTCAACTTAGGTGATTTTAGGACATTTTAGGTCAATTAAGTGTATTTAGACACGATCGTTCCAATATAAGTCAAAGTTGGTCAACTTAGGTCATTTTAGGACATTTTAGGGTCAATTTAGTGTATTTAGACACGATCGTTCCAATATAAGTGAACTATGGTCAACTTAGGTCATTTTAGGACATTTAGGGTCAAATAAGTGTATTAAGGCACGGTCGTTCCAATATAAGTCAAACTTGGTCAACTTAGGTGATTTTAGGACATTTTGGGACAAATAAGTGGGTTTAGACACGATAGTTCCAATATAAGTCAAAGTTGGTTAACTTAGGTGACTAAGTGGCATAATAACTACTGAATTACTTCACCTTATTTACCATTCAAACAAGAAAACAAAGTATTGACTTCAGGCTTTCACAGAATACTGAAATGAAGAAAACCAAAAAAAGGGGGGGAAGAGGTGTATCTTCTGTCTTTCAGACATGTAGGTCACTTCTTCCTTCTCATGCACCCAAGTGACAACATCAGCTACTGAAATAATGTCACTCCTCAACAGCTCAAGGAACCAACTCCAAATTGCTGCATTTTCTGTCTCAACCACTGCCCAGGCCACAGGGAATATATTGTTATTCCCATCCTTCCCCACTGTTGTCAACAGAATGTCAGGGTATGAACCTCTCAAATGTGCCCATCAACACCAATAATTGGCCTGCAACCACCCATAAAGCCCTCTTGGCAAGCTTGCAAACATATATACAACCTCTGAAACAAGGGTGGTGGATTTTCTATCCCCTAAACCTTCACATCAGCAACGCTTCACGGGTTATACTTCCTAATTGCTGCTGCATAGTCCCACACTCTGGCATAATCTAAGCTTGCATCTCCAAATATCATTTTCAAAGCCAATTTTTTTGCTCTGTAGGCCTTGTAATAACCAATTTCTGACTTCACTTCTCTCCTTGCCCTCTTTATAAAAGCCTTAACCTTTGTGTTAGGTTCATCCATCCAATCATCTAAATATCTCTCAGCCAGATACTTTGATGTAACCTTGGGGTTGTCATTCTGCCACCCACAAATGTGCTCTGGCCTAATGCTTTTAATCTTCCAACTATCCCCCCCCTTCAACTTCCTAGCATGCAATTTAAACCTACATTTTCTCTTCTCTTTGCAACTACAACTTACAATCCTAGCTTTCTTCCAAGGGCACTTACACCTATTGGCACAGTATATGGACAATCTTTTGTTGTTGTTGTGTAAGTAGTAGTAGTTGTACCCCTTTTGAATGGCATTGAACCTAATAGCCTTCCTCAAGACAATGTTATATGGGAACTTCAACCCTTTCCACAACTCAACACTCCCTTTGAAATCTACTGATGGATTAAAAACAGGGTAGTTAGGCCCTTCATCATCTGACCCAATCACACTCACCACCTCACCATCACTGTCATTCAACTCCTGATCATCAGCAATTTCAAGCTCACCAACATCACCTTCTTCATCTGAATCAAGCTCATCATTCACACCAACAACTTTCCCTGATCCAATCAATGCACCCAAACTTCTGCCATGATCCACAAATTCCTGGAACAGATCATCATCACTGGCATCCTCATAATCATCATCACTCAACAACACATCACTACCCTCACTTCCCTCACATTCATCATCCAGTAGTATATCCTCCCCTGCAGCTCTCGTCCCCTTCCCTGCAGCTCTCTTCCCCTTCCTTGCAGCACTCTTCCCATTCCCTGCAAATCTCTTCCCCACAGTTCTCTCCTTCTCACATATTGATCTCTCCTGCTCAAACTCATTTCTATTCTGCTCACCAACATCTACCACCTGATCACCTCCAGCTAGCTCCTTATCAACTCCAGCTCTCTCCTGAACAGCTCCACCAGTCACACTGCTTGATCTAGCACCTGCCCTTTTTTGGTCAAGGGTTCTCTTGTATAGGGAAACTGTGGGTAGTTTCTGTCTCACCGCTTGATCTAGCAGTGAAAAGGGTTGCTTTGTGGTAGGTGGGAGTGTGAGGGATGGAATCAAACCAATTGGAGGGGGTGGGTTTTTTCTGGACAGAATTGATGCAGGAGGGGGTGGGTTTTTTCTGGACAGAATTGATGCAGGAGGGGGTGGGTTTTTTCTGGACAGAATTGATGCAGGGAGTTTATTTGACAGATTTTTGGTGGGAGGCAAGTTGCTCAAGTGTTGTGACTTGTGAGTGTTGACTGGAATTAGGGTTTTGATTGCTTTTGGTGACTGGACTGCTGACTGTACTGCTTATTTGGACAACTTGTGGGCCCCCCCTTGCTGAGTCACCACTAAAGGAATTACTCCCTCCTCCACTGCCCTCATCAGTCTCAGTCTCACTCTCACTATACCACCTCACATGTGAAGGAAACCTACTCCTCAAATCAACCCCCTTCTCAACATGTACCACATATAGTTGGTACGAGCCGTCTTTTTCGGGTGCGCTCAAAACTCAGGAATCTCAGCATCACTCTTAATTTCTTTCCTACCATTCCCATTTAAACTACAACCACGCCTCCTAAACCATATTTGACCCACTTCATCGTACCCCAATTCCCTCTTAATCCAATCACAAAACTCAAAATAACACACTTCCTCAACATTTGTATGCAATGCCATCCCCGCCTTAGGATTATCACCCCTTTCATAAGTTGTTTTATTATTGTTCGTTATAAATTGACCCCCGTGAAACAACCTAATTGTGACAGGCTCCATCAATTTATACCAAGTGTAATTTACGTTTATCCTACCGTTAAACCTGATGCACACACACAAAAACAAACTACTCATTCAATTACTTCATTTTAATCCAAACATAACCACATTCAACAACAAATAATCCAACAATCACCATCACAAATTCCAATTTACTGTTTTAAGGTAAACACACTAACACATTGGTTTCACAATTCGATTATGCACTAAATAATTCAATAATCCTACTTAATTAATCAGAAATCCCTAATTTTTTAATTAAAATCGAAATTGTAGGGTTAAAATATTGAAAATTACCTATGTTTCTGTATGAGTCTGTAATTCCCAAAATTGATCAACTCTGTCGTTTTCCTCTTCCTTTTCCTTGATGTTGATGCCTTCTTCTTTCCTTTATTCGGCGCCACTAGAGTATAACAAAGCAACAAAGAGCAGACCCAAAAACAGAAAATGTCAGCGAGGGAAAAGCCAATGTAGTTGCAGATGCCTTGAGTAGGAAATCGAGCCATAGTGTGAATGCGTTAGTAGTTACTAACGAACTGTGCAAAGATATACAACAATTGAATTTGGAAATAGTGAATGGTGAATGTCTGGAAGGAATGATGAATGCATTGACTATCCAACCGTCAGTGTTTGATGAGATTAAAGAAACCAGGCTGGAGATGTTAAGTTAGAGCGAATCAAGGAAAATATTTCGCAGGGAAAAGAAGTGGACTTTAAAATCCATGATGATGGAAGTTTGAGGTATAAAAGAAGGTGGTGCGTGCCTAAAAAATATGGAGAACTGAAGGAGAAGATGATGAGAGAAGGTCACAATATACCGTATTCTGTTCACCCGGGTGGGGATAAGTTGTATAAAGATCTAAAGAAGGTCTATTGGTGGCCAAAAATGAAGAACGAAGTAGCTGAATTTGTAGCCAGATGCTTGACTTGTCAGAAAGTCAAGATAGAGCATAGAAGACCTCAAGGAAAGGTCCAACCATTAGAAATCCTGAGTTGGAAATGGGACTGTATTTCAATGGACTTCTTCACTTGTTTTCCTAAGTAAAAAACCGGAAACGATACCATTTGGGTGGTGGTAGATAGGTTGACTAAGTCGGCAGTGTTTATACCAATGAAGGAAACCCGGAAGATGGAGCAACTTGCCAAGGCTTACATTAAGTATGTTGTGAGACTACATGGAGTTCCTAAGGATATCATATCAGATAGGGATTCAAGGTTTCTTTCGAACTTCTGGAAAAGTGTGCAGAAGAACTTTGGTACGACATTAAAAATGAGTACAGCATTCCATCCAACTACAGATGGTCAGAATGAAAGGACTATTCAGACACTTGAGGATATTCTTCGAGCATGTGTAATAGATTTCCAAGGAGGATGGGAAGATAGTCTAGATTTGATCGAGTTTTCATACAAAAATAGCTATCATGCTGTAACACCCCGACAATTCTCCTTTTCTAAAATAACCTTTTAATATAAAACGTAGAGAATTATCAGGGCATTATCGCCCATGTGAAAATGTAACGGCTTATTCAGAATTTTGCAGCGGAAAATATAAAACTAACTTTAGGTTTATAAATAATCGATTACAGATTTAGTCCCAAAAACCAATTAATGAAAATAAGGAAATGTAAATTGTACGACAATTTTAAAGTCCAATTTAACAAACCCAAGTCACTTAGCAAAACAAAATAAATACAAGCTCTCTAATCCTGATCCTAATGATGCATCATCTTCAAACCTGTAGATGGACAACGCTTATTGATCCTTAGAGACTGCTCATCAAAATGGGTCATCACAGGATCAATAAGGCATAGCCATGATCAACACACACAAACAAAGCACGTAATCAGCAAAGATGAGTACTACATACTAAAACAATAATAATCTTAACATGATTCTATTAAACGAACAATCCTAACATGATACTAATAAAACATAAGTAAGGACGACCCAAACATATTAACTTGAAGACTATATTTGACTGAACTAAACCTTTGTATCATTAACATTATCTTAATTGAAATAGTCAATGGACCGAGTTGCTACTAGAAGTCTTCATTAAGGAAGACGAGGTACGGGCGCGACTCCGTAACCCCAATGACCTGCGATATCGAGGAACTTTTGACTGAAATAGAACCGGTGATCAATCCGGCCCCATAAAAAGCCATAGGCAACCTATGACCCCAACTCCTGATTGTCCGTCACTTCAGACGTGCACAGTCTAAAGATATTGCTACTCAGTTTCACTTTACATGATTTACAGATTAATACTTTGTTATGACTCAACAATCACATAAGTCATACAATCAACAACTAATCACAACTGTTTTTATCTTGGAATTAAGTAAGTGATCACAAATGTATAAATCAAGAACTTATTCCAATTAATTCAAACTTTCCTTTAACAATTAATGGTTAACCCTTGATATGGGTATAAAGGTTCAGCTTACTAAACGAGGTCCTCGACCCTCATAAAGTAGTGAAATGCTAAAAGGGAACAACGATCAATCGATCTAAACCAATATATATAAAATAATATAAAGTTCCCAACTGACATGATTGCATCAATAATCCATGCTAACATGTTATAATTCTCATAATAAAGTTCTATGCTCAATGCATTCATTCAACGACATTGAATCATGAAATTTCCAACATAAACCAATCCACACATACATTCAACATAGTTTCAACAATAGCACACATTCACAAACACACAGGTATGTACGTACCTTGTGTAAACAAATTGATATGCCACTTTAACAATCTCAAAAGTCGTCTACAGAGAATTCTCCGCCTAACACAACCAACAAATATTCCCAATCAATTTCTAATCATTCGCAACCATAATAAAGCATTCTAAATACATCCTAAACATATTTAGAACCTTCCCTAACATTAAAACTTGAACATTTGATTTCCTAGCATCATAATTATTGAATTAGTGATTGAAATTCGTTGAAAACTCTTCACAAACATTTTACATTAAATTTCCAGCAATATAAATTCGTTTAAAAATTCGTCAAGACCAAAGTAACATTCTTATAACATCCCAACAATAATTTTAATAATCCACAATTATCCCATCATTATTCAATTCCATTAAAACCTTAAAATTCATACTTTAATAATTAAAACCATTATTTCAATCAAATTGTATAATCTGAAAATTAATAATTTAATTATGCAAAACCTATAATATGAAATTCATAATTAAATCATAAAAAAAACATAAATTTAATTCAATCAAAACATAACTTAAATTAATAACATATAATTAAAACATTTAATTTATTAACTTAGGGTTCAAGAAAATAACCCACTAAGGAGGAAATGAGATGCTGGCCGGCGGCAAGGAAGGCGCGGCAGCGACAAGGCTGACGAGTAGTGGCGCGGATGGGCGGTGGAAGAAGCCTGGTGGTGCATGCGATGGTGGTAATTTCCGCAGCAACCAAAACACACCATTAATTAGGAGAGAAAGAACGAAAGAGAGGAAAGAAGGACGAAGGTGAGAATAGGGTTACCCGCGGAGGACGACCGGTGGTCGGGTGGTTGGTCGCTAGCAGTCGAGCTTGGCGGCTGATGTGGTTGTTGTGAGGAAAACGAAACAATTGAGTGAAAAAGGAGGGCAAGAAAATGAACGAAGTAAAGATGAGAGGGAGAGGAGGAGTACCGTACAGAGGGGACCGGTGGTGGCGGTCCGGCGGCGTGAGCAGCAGCCGCAAAGGGGAAGCAGGTGTGAGAGAGAGGGAGGGTTTGTTTGCTTTTCACGTGAATTGAAGGAGAGGAGAGGTTTGAGAGTTTTTACGTGACATTGAAATATGGGTAGGGGATATGGGTTTATTTAATTTGGGCTTGTCAACTTGGGCTAGGATTAGAATGTAGTTTGTTTGAATCTAAAACCGGTTAGGATTGTTTTCCAAATTCCAATGTGTTTTCGTAATTCAAATTCTTTTCAACATAAAATTCTAAATTTATTTTTAAATTTCATAAATCTTTAAAATATTAAAATGTAATTAACTAAAATAAATACACGTTAATTATATATTTATTATTAAAATTCATAAATTCTTTTTAAATATAAATAGCTATACGTTAAAATATATTGATAAAATGTATAAATTTACGGGGGATTACACATGCCAGTATAGGAATGGCACCATTTGAGGCCTTGTATGGACGAAAAAGTAGAAGTCCCCTATGTTGGAATGACATTAGTGAAACCTTTGTGTTAGGACCTCAAATGATATAGGACACAATGAACCAAGTTAGAACCATTCAATCCAAAATTCAAGCAGCACGAGATCTCCAAAAGAGCTATGCGGACTTGAAATGAAGGGATGAAGAATTCCAAATAGGTGACAAAGTGTTGCTCAAAGTTTCACCAATGAAGGGCGTAGTGAGATTTGGCAAGAAAGGAAAGCTTAGCCCAAATACATAGGCCCATATGAGATCCTGGAACGGATAGGAAAGGTAGCTTATAGACTAGCCTTACCCATGGACTTGCGTAGAGTGCATAATGTGTTCCATATATCCCAGTTGAGGAAGTATGTACCGGATAAATAACATGTGTTGCAACCAGAAACCATAGAATTAGACCAAAGTTTAACTTTCGAGGAAAGACCTAGATAGTAAAGTGCGTAGTACACGAACTAAGGGTGTTAAGATTGTGAAAGTGTTATGGTCTAATCAAGAATCAGAAGAAGCTACAAGGGAAGCCGATGGCGAAATGAGAAAGAAATATCCTGAGGTTAGTTGAGTACGAGGTCGTAACTCGTGTCTTTTAAGGGGGGTAGAGTGCGGTAGAATTTCGCGTTTTTTACCTTATTTTCCCTTATTTTATGCTTAATTTAGTGTTTTCTATTGAATTTGCACTTCATACTGTCATGTTTAATCATCTGAAGAGTTCAACAACTTAAATTTTTGCAAGAAAACACAATAAAGTCTCATAAAGTCTCAAGTTCGAGTTTCAAGTTTTGATTTCCGAGCCCAACTTTCGGGACGAAACTTCTTTTAAGGAGGGTAGAATGTAATACCTTGTATTTTTTCGTATTTATAAATATATTTTATTATATTTATAAAGCATTTTTATGATTTTTAGAATTTAAATCGCATTTAAATATTATTTAAATATATTTATAATTAATTAGAATATTTATTATTTTAATTAATTACAAAATGAATTTATTATTTGAAGTTGGGAATTAATTGGGTTTCGATTTCTAAATGATTTGAATTAATTCTAAGCCCAACTCGTTCTAACAGTTGAGCCCAACTAAGATTTCTAATCCCAATTCTTAATCCAAAACCAACATCAAAGCAAACCCAATACTTAATTCCTAAGCCTAGCCCATTAGGGATTAGGTGAAGCCTATATATACTCCATTTAAATTCAATTGATCCCCACTTCATTAAAACCCTCATTAATTCTCTCTCTTCCTCTCTCATACCTGGCTCCTCTCTCTTGCTCTCGTCCGCTCATCACACAGCTGAGTACCCGCTCGTCGCTGCTCGCTACCTTTTTCCCTCGGCCGCGTGTTGCACCCCTCACCGCACACTCGTGCACCATCGCCCTCGCTCCTCGTCGCACACACTCGCACACTCTCCCTTGCGAGTGTTGTTGCTTTGTTGTCCCTCGCACAGCACGATGCTCCTACTCGCTGCTCTCCTCTTCTTCGTGCTCGCACAACCTCGCACACTCGTGGCTCTTGCCGAATGCTGCTTCCTTGTGTTGTGGAGCACCGCGTGCCCTACCCCTGCTGCTGTTGCTCGCATCGCACCCGCACACACACAAGCCATCGTGTGTGTGTTTCCGTGCACTATACTCCGTATTCTTTTGATCTTTTAATCACATCCAAGTCGTGATTGTACCGTGCTATAGGTCGGTTTGGTATAATTCTCTTCTTCCTTACCTATTCTATTTCAATTCCGTATTTTAAATTATATTATTATTCTAATTGGTTTTTGATTAATTAAAATGTTGGGATCGGTTATGAACACCGAATTTTGATGATTTGTATGTTTGGATTGTTGAAGTATGTTTTGAATTGGAGTATTGCAATTTTCAGATTTGAATTAATAAATAAATTATCGAATTTTGATGTTTTAAATGATTTTAAAGGTGAATTAGGGTTAGGGTTTTTAATGTAAGCCTAATGATTAATTCATTAGCATAATTAGATGACTGATTTAATTATGATAATCAATTATATTGTTTAGAGTATTTTAAAGTCTTAAGTTGGCGATTTTGAGTGGTTTTATATATGAAAATAAATTAATTTCATACTAGGGTTTTAACCATTCAATTGAGACTATTATTTTATTAAAAAACGATTGATTTCTAATTAATTCAAGTGTTTTAAATATTAAAAAAGTTGCTAGAAATTTAATGAACATAAATAATAACTAAATTCATTATTTTAATGGTAAGAGGTGATTTCTAATCTAGAGTCTTGATTCGCAAAGTGGCCCCGTACTTAGATATTCGAGGTACGTACATGTCTAGGGGGTGACCACCGTTTACATGAGGATACTTGTAATACTTTATTATTGTGAATCATGTGATTTGGATTATTATGGATTCATGTTTGATGTTGTGAACGAACATGTTATATTATTATGGATTCATGTTTGATGTGGTGAACAGGCATGATTGAATTATTGTGGAACTATGTTTTGTTGAACAAGCATATTGTGTATCAAGCATGTTGTTCAAGTATTATTATGCATTGTATGGTTGTTTCACATGCAAGGGATTATTTTATGCTATCGTACTTAATGTCTAGCATACTTTGAGCAAAGTATTCGTGCCTCGTTGCACTATTTATTCTACCCCGTCTGTAGGGTATGTTTGGAGAGTCTGTGTGAATTGAACTAAGGATTTTTCGTGCCTAGTGCACACCCTGCATGTTAATAGGCATGTCGGGATATCTCAATAGTATATTGGGAAGGAACCCTGGGAGTAATATCACTTGAGTCTTGTATGTTTGATCACAAGTCCTAATGAATTAAAAAGGAGTGTTGTTTGGTTGCTTAATGTTATATGCCTTATGTTGTGTCTTGAGTTCACTTGGTCATAAAATATTAATTAACATAAAGTGCAATCAGAACAATCTTCAAAACTCTTGGAACATATATACCTCGAGTATGAACAATGGGGGGGAGTCTTGCCGGAAAACTTGTACTCCTATTAATGATACAAGATGTTATTTCATTTTCTTTATGCGCTGGAATTCCGTCGGTATGGTCCGACAAGTTACTTTATTTTATATTTTGGTGTTTGGTGGGCTCCCAACACCCTTCCTTTTATGAATATTTATTTTAGGCCCGTTCGAAGCTTATACTTAATTAATTTATGAGTCAAGAGTCGTGTCAAGAGTCGAGTCTTGCCTCCATGATTAATTTATTTAATTTACTTATATGACTTTAATTGTTTATTTACATGGTTTTGCATGTGGATTATTATTGTGGGTGAAGCATGTTAGAGTAGGATTTCATTCTAGCTTGTTCGTACTCAGCTTTCGTTGACTTCATGCTTCATGTTTCTTTTGGTCATGGCCTTTGCCTTAATGACCCTATAATGATCCATCATTGCATTTGCGTTGTTGGGGAGTAGATTTTCAATAAGCAGGTTTGTAGAGATAACTTGCGGGAGAAGTTATCTAGCATGGGGATTGTGTTTGAACGTTGTTTTCTCCTGCATTCTAAAATCTATTATTCTTATTAGTCTAGACTACTTAAGCTATTTAATTGATAGTTAATGGATTTTAATTACTCAAACGTTTTGGTTTTGGGTTGTTATGGTTCCAATTTGTATGGAGGCCAATAACTACTATTTATGTTTTGAAAGTTAGTTATTCCCGCTGCGTAATTCTGGTAATAGCCTTAACCGTTATTGTAATACCTCGTATTTTTCTGTATTTATGAATATATTTTATTATATTTATAAAGCATTTTTATGATATTTAGAATTTAAATCGCATTTTAATATTATTTAAATGTATTTTTAATTAATTAGAATATTTATTAATTTAATTAATTACAAAACGATTTTATTATTTCAAGTTGGGAATTTAATTGGGTTTCAAAAGTAAAACGATTTTAAATTAATCTAGCCCAATCCAATTCCAAGTTCAAGTCCAAACAAATTAAGCAAACCCGTCTTATGTTTAATGAAGCCCGAAAGGGAATCCTAAAGCCTAGCCCATCTTGGAGTTTCCTAAGCCTATAAATATAGGTGATCACCCTCAAAATCCCTCACTATTATTCATTAAACCTAAAAGTAAAACCCAAACCCTAAATTCCTCTTTCTTTCGTCGAACTTCTGTTTGGTCGTTTTTCTCCTACTTCCATTCGTTTCAGACAAATGTTTCTTCTTCAAAGTTGTAGATATCAAAAAGTTCTTGAACATTTTCTCAAGAATTGATTGACTCCGAGTTATAGATTAGAAGTTATAAGCGTTCTAAAATCTTGCTGCAATAATTCACTTTCCCCTCTCTCTCTTTTGTTCGTCCGCGCACAGCTAGCCAAGCACGTTGCTCGAGCCTTGCGCCCTGTTGCCCTCGTCGCTGCCTTGTGCCCAGCGCCCACAAGCACTCCTTGCTCTCCCCTCCTCTTGTCGCTGCTTCCCCTCACCCGCACACTCGTGCAATCTCACTCTCGTTCCCTCGGTCGAGCACCACACCCCTTGCCTTGTTGTTGCTCGCACAGCCCGCAGCTCATCTGCCTTGTTGCGGCTCGCGCCGCACACCCACACACGCAAGCAATAGTTCATGTGTGTGTTGCCGCACACATTCTTCGTATGTCTTTGATCTTTTGCGCCCAATCACATCAAATTCGTGATTGTACCGTGCTATAGGCCGGTTTGGTATAACTCTCTTCTTCCTTGCCTATTCTATTTCAATTTCGTACTTTAAAATTATATTATTATTATTGATTTGGATTATTTAAACTGTTGGGAACGGATTATGAACACCGTATTGTGATATTTTTCGTATTCGGATTCATGAGGATGATTTTAATTATAAGAGTTATTATTTTCAGATTTATTAAAATAATAAAGTGTCAATTTTTATTATCAAAACATGGTTTTTATGATTGGTTATCACTAGGGTTTTAATCCCAACTTAATAGGCAATTGATTTACATAATGTAATGATGTTTTGGATTATGAGAATCAAACTTAATTTTCAGATGTATTATAAAGCCTTAAAGTGTTGATTTTTAATGATTTTAAAAGCAAAAAGTCAATGTTTTTGTACTAGGACTTTAATTGACCAATTGAGACTATAAATTTATTAAGGAACGATTAATTTCTAATCAAAACAAAGGTTTTAGAATCTATAATAGTTGCTGGAAATTTAGTAAACATGGATAATAATTAAGTTTCTTTATTTTAATTATAGGAGGTGATTTCTAGCTTTGAGTCGTGATTCGCAAAGTGGCCCCCGTACTTAGGTATTCAGGGTATGTACATGACTAGGGTGACCACCTATTCCATGAGGATTATGTGATGTTTATTAATTGTGAATCATGTGAACTTGAAGTGTTGAGAATTCATGTTTGATGTGTGAACAAGCATGTTGTGAATTATTATTGCTTTATGAAGCTCTTGTGAACAATCATGTTGTGATCTTTTATAATCGTTGAATTATGTCAAGCATGTTGTTCAAGTTTATATGCATGTATGAGTATTTCACATGCAAGTTTTTATGGTTATGCTATTGTACGGGATGTCTAGCATACTTTGATCCTAGTGGATATGCCGCAGTGCATTATTTATTCTACCACCGAGTAGAATATGTTTGGGAATTAGTTTATGTGAATTGAACTAAGGACTATTCGTGCTATGGGCACACCCCGCTTGTTAACTGGAAATGTCGGGTTATCTCAACAGTGTTTGAGAAGGAACAATGGGAGTAATATCACTTGAGTCCTATGTTTGATCACAAGTCCTAAAGAATTAAAATAAAGTGTCATTTTTTAATTGCTTGTATGTCATGCTTTGTATTGAGTCTTGAGTCGCCTTGAACATAACATATTAATTAACGTAAATTGTAACCCGAATGAGCTTCGAAACTCTTGGAACGTATATACCTTGAGTATGAACAATGGGGGGAGTCTTGCCGGAAAACTTGTACTCCTTGAATGATACAAGACGTTGTTTCATTCTTTTGTTTTTATGCTTTTATGCACTGGAATTCCGTCGGTATGGCCCGACTTTCGGTAGAAGTCCGACTTTTATTTAATTTGGTGCTTGGAGGGCTCCCAATACCTTTATCTTTCCTTTTATGGATATTTTATTTTACCCGTTCGAAGCTAATTCTTATTAATCTGTGAGTCAAGAGTCGTGTTAAGTGTCGAGTCTTGTCTCCATGATTACTTGTTTATTAAATGGCTTTTGCATGTGGATTATTGTTGTTAATTCAAGTAAGGCATGTTAGGATATAATGTTATTTTAGCTTGTTCGTACTCAGCTTTTGCTGACTTTGTGCTTCATGTCTTTCGGTCATGGCCTTCGCCTTAATGACCCTATGATGATCCACCATTTCATTTGCGTTGTTGGGGAGTAGATTTCGAATAAACAGGTTGTTAGAGATAACTTGCGGAAGAAGTTATCATGGGATTGTGATGAGAGTTTATGTTTTCTACTTCCGTATTTTATAAACTCTACTTACTTAACGATTAGTTAATGGATTTTAACGGTTTTTGTTTTGGGCCGTAACGGTTCCGACTTTGTAGTCACACCATTAACTATTTATTATGTTTTGAAAGTTAGTTATTTCCGCTGCGTAATTCTGGTAAATAGCCTTAGCCGTTATCACGGTGGCGGTAATATCTAAGTAATTCTTTTATATTAGTCAGAAAAAGGAATTATAAATATAAGGAATTATCAGGGTGTTACAGTTATCACGGTGGCGGTAATGCTTTAGTAATTCCTTTATTTTAAGTTGATAAATGATTTTATAAACGCAAGGAATTATTAGGGTGTTACACTTCACTTTGATATATCTCATCAAGATGGATGTCCAAATGATCTAGAGTTGCAACTGCAATATTCACATATTCGGGGAGGGTGGCAGCCTTCAAGCAAATGGACTCGAACTTTACCGAAAGGTGTCGTACCTCAAGACTTCTTCAGTTTTTCTTGGGTCATGATAAGACACTTTGACACGAGTATGCGGCCTATGAATATCCTTGTGCCAACGTCTAAGTATCATCCACTCCGGTACCTCAGTTATTTTCTCTCTGTCCAAAACGTTAATTAAATGCCTACAAATAATTCCATGGGCTTCAAACAACTTACAATTGCACGAAGCTTGCTTGGTCTCGGTATTAAATCTCACTGTGTAGTTCTCCTCTTATGCGTTACAATCTCATTCCTAATTTCCTTTATGTAAATCCGGACCCTGTCTTCCAAATGGTGTTCCATTTCATTTGCTGACAACTCAATTCTTCTAAGACATTGGACATATAACACTCTCATGCATTGAACCTGAACCTCCAAAAACTTCGCATCTGTGTACAACTTTTGAAATACTCTTTCGGCTGGAAAAACCAGTTACCAGTTCCCTAACGTTAATGGTTGTGTTTGCATCAGCTTTTTTCTCGGTATTAGCTATGTGTTCCATAACATCAATGTAGCTCTCCGCAAACTAGTACAAACGGGTGTCACTTTTCACATGCTTATCAAAAAATATGTTGATACTCTCAGAACGTTGTGTGGTCTTCATTCCAGCACAAAATAAGTGTTTCATGTACGCTGGGACCCACATGTGTCTCTGGTCGTACAAGCCTGCAATAATACACATAATATTTAAACACGTAAAAGATTTTAATGAACTCGTATTTATAAAGAAATCCAAATATATAAAGAAATAGCAATATATATAAAGTGTGACAAACCAATGACAGTATTTATAAAGCAATATCAATTTATATAAAACAATGACACAATCCATAAAACCAATGACAATATTTTTAATAAAGGCATCAGTACATATGAATAACTTAATTATGAACACAACTACAAAACAAATAATACAACCGATGGAAATATTTTAACTAAAGTCAACACTACTTATGATGACATAATTATGAACACAACTAGTAAACAAATAACAAAAGCAACAGTAACTAAATAATTAATGACTTAATTTAATACAACGATGACAATATATATTCTAATGACATGTATCATTGCAATTCCAAGAGTTAACCTTTCTGAAAGTAAAAAATGTTAAAAAATATTAGAATAACCAACTTATTAACTTTACCATTTAAACATGTAAAACAATTAACAGTTAAATGAGATTAAAGAGTGACAAACTTACCACTTAACCAATCGGCTACACCAAGTCCATACAACTCTATGGAAGAAGTCAAATTCACCTCAAAGCCTGCTTCTGTTAAGCTATCATAGATCAAGTTATGTAACACACCTTTGACCTCCAAATATTTCGCATAGTTACCCAACTTTTTGCCAAATTTATGAAGTATGTGCCACAAGGCACTAGCACCATCGATGCTTAGTGGTTGGCATAGACATAGCTATTTTGAGTGACTTCCTCATTGATGCACATTGATCAGTCAAAAAGCCAATAGGGCTTTGCCTCCCATACAATGGAGCCATGTTCTGAAAAACCAAACAAATGTTTCAGTGTCTTCATGAGACACTAATGCACAACCAAGCAAAATAGTCTGCCCATGATGATTAACTCCCACAAAGTTAGAAAATGGAAGCTCTTAATTGTTTGTAACATATGTGGAGTCAAAACATACTACATCCCCAAAGTCTTGGAAAGCTACTATACTCCTTGCATCTACCCACATAACACCATTCAAGCGATTCTTAGAATTTTATACCGATGGATAAAATTCTGGTTTCAAGCAGTCATCTTATCGAAATAATTAATCATGGATTTCGCATCTCCACCTCTCATCTTGAGTTTCTTTTGCTTCACCACTATGTTCCTCAAATCCCTCATATTTTCTACACCATTTCTCTCTTTAGCTAAGCTTATGTGAATGTAATGGATCTTGGAACCACCGCCAACACCATTGAACAACCTCCTCCTCACAACACAAGTAATACTATCTCTCCTATACATTGAGATATAGCGAGATTTAAGGGGCGTTGGCTTGTGATTCAAGTGTTTTACAACTGCTTTCCTTACTTCCCAAGTTCCACAAGTGTCTAGCACTGTATACATATGAACAGGGCATCCACACATTTTGACTTACTAGTTCTCTGGTCAAGGATACCAGGGGCATTGATCATGGCCCTCGTAGCTTTCACCCCCTTCGCCCGGCTTCGTAAGTCTAGTTTTCCTCCACATTCACACTTCCAAACATAGCTCCTCAAGGTCAACTTCTCATCTACTTTGCGACTGTAATTACCATAAGCACGAACAACCCGGAAACCACATTGCTTTTCGTAATTTCTAAAATGTTCATCAGCCCTATCCCAAGATGAAAACGTCATACCAACTACAGGGGTAGCCACAACTACCTCCTCCACTACACATTTACCCTCACAATTCACAATTTTCTCCGATGGTGTCCGACATAAATTTTCCTCACCAAAGTTTCCCACTTCTACATCATAGTTTCCCACTTCTGCATCCCCAGACTGTACTTGAATGTCATCACATTAGCACCCAACCAGTCAGATACAACCTAACGAATTATACATTCTTAAAATATTTGAACATCACCATCAATGACATTATTTCAAAAACAATTACAGTACTTGTAAAACAATGACATTACTTATAAAACCAATAACAGCATATCATAATTTTTACAAAACACAGCTATAAAATGAAAATAAGTACCAAAAAAATTCTTCTAGAACACAGCTACAAAACAAAAAGAAATACCTAAGGTACCAAATAATCAATGGACATAATTTAATACAACAATGACTATAACCAATGACAGTATATCCACATGACATATAAAGCTATAAATATGTAGTCACATTTCCTACATATAACCATTCTGAACATCACAATAACCAACAACTTAACTATGTGCTTAGACGAATTTAATTGAATTACTTTTACACAAACTTAATTCACATGAATTTGTTGAAATTCACAATTGAACAACAATTATTACCTCATCGTCATTCTCATCTTTTTCATCTGAGCTTGAGCTTGACCTTAAATTAGAAATTTCATCCATCTTTTTGTACTAAAACCTAAACTTTAAATTTCAAACTCTGGTTCTAAACCCTTTAAAAAACCCGAAACTTTAAATAGTGGTTCGAGGAGATTGCTTCATTGTTGATGCACACCAACTGAGGAGCTTCTTCCCGCCATTTTCTTCCTCTACCTCTTGCTCCCTCTTCTTTGATATACTTCTTTATGTTTTTATTTTTGTCTTGCTATTACCGGAGCTCGGGGAGGTTAATTTCAACCCCATTCATTAAAGGGTTGGCCAGCTTTTAAATTTCATTTCATTTACATTTTCTTTTGGACTAAGGAGCCGTTGGGGACATCGATGTTGGAAATTATGCGTTGTAACCATGAAATTAACAATAAAATAATAGGGAAGAACACAATACTCAATAATTGATCTCAAAAGTTATGACGGGTTTTACGCCTGCCCTAGAAGCGTATTTCACCACCACCGGTACAAGGTTCTCAGTGACGATTGCTCCTCAAGGGTAACACAACTACCTTCCAACTCTGTACCCCGATTGGAAGGCTGAAATTACTTCAAGAACTGCTCAAATCTCTATGGGACGATAATGACAGAGATAATATTTTTTAGGGTTTATGCGTTTCTCTATGTCTCTGGGTTATTTTTCTTGGAATAAATAAAGGAGTATTTATAAGGAATCTGGAATAAACCGCAACTCCCAAACAATACTCCAAAACCTTTACCCATGAAAAATAACGAAATGGGCCCACAAGCATTATCATGTTAAAGGGATGCATTACAAATACCAACAATCCCCCACTAATGCATACAGACAAGAGATCTTGAAACCTGCGCAGTAAATGAAAGGTTTAGCGCATAAATGTTAGTGTCTAAAGACTTGAACTAACACATTAGCGGAGTGTGGTATTCAATAACCTACAAAGTATCCGAAGATTGAACTCTACAACTATTGAAGGAACCCAGCACCACACACTTCACCTTTAGAAGCTTGATTCCGCGACCGCATGAAACGTCATACGAGGCCAACATTCCCTTGGATTCTAGTGAGTATTATTAGAAAACAACAAATATGTTTCATAGAAGGATGTCATCCCTTCTTACTCACATAGGTGTCTCATCAAGTCTATTTTACCACATAAACCACCCAAAAGGGATATGAAGACATTAATGACATGGCAAGTCCAACCTTACCCATCGGTATATCCATCAAGTCTGTTTTATTAGGACCACTCAAAGGAGCTATGGATATATTAAGAACATATTTTTCAACCTCACAAATTGCACAATGTATCTATCACGTCTTCTCATGAAATCACTTAGTAACTGAAGTCAATGAGGCTAGATACTTTAATCTTAAATCCATCAAGTTCAATAATAAGAACCATCCACACAATAGGACATAAGAGCAACAAGGATTAACCTTCTCAATCATAAAGTGGTGTATCTATCAAGGCTTCTTATAGTACCACCCATTCTAGGGGACCATAATTGGCTAGACACATTAAGAGTAAAATACTTAACCTCACACAAAGTGGAGAATCCATCAAGTTCTCTCATAGAACCACCCAAATTCGAGATATAGATTCATTAAGAGCATAAGCTCATCCTAACAAGTGTTTTCCGTAGAAATTGAACACAACATAGATTTAGAAATCCTTCCTCTTAACTAGTTTGACACAAACTCGTGCCAAGACCTTATTTAAAGAATATTTTCTCTTTGATCTTACATAATCAAGGAAGGTATCAAATTCACAAATAAATGTATCTTTCAGTGTCTAAATTGCACGAACGTGTCTCACTTTTCCAATTAACTCATCGTACACATACAGTAACTAGTGAATGGAATTATACAGAAATGCGATAAAATTACTTACCCTCACAATGAGCCATCATCAATACCTTTTTCTAATTGTATGCATCTTGACTTGTAGGATCCAATGATATTGACCATAAATTCATATTAATTAGGCTCATCATTGTTACTCAATGGGCATCTCAAACCTTCTCGTTTGATCCTCTTCCCATAGTACCTTTCAGTAAATAAAATAATGGAGATCACTTTCACGCTCTCTACCCACGCAACAGCATTATCTACAAAGTATGCTTATAACACAAGCATTATCAAGTCATGAATCAATCATACAATATTAGAGCTTTGAGCATGTTAAAATATTCAATTTTTTAGAAACTCTTTCTACATAGATTTCAATGACAATATGCTGCGATCAAATATGCAGTAATATAATGACCAGTTGACCACTCAATAAGAGATTGGTAGTCACAAGCCACTCTTCTACAAGCTCATATGTAGTAAGTCACTCCTTTACCCAATCATTTGTCTCAGTTTGGCTTTTATCTTGAATTGAGAAAATAGAAACTTTAGTCTCATTTAAAGCATTAACGTGTGTACACTACAACAAATATGATTCACACAAGGCGTATGAACACTATCAAAGCCAACCACATATAGGAACACACACATATGCATCAAATATTCTAATAATAAAATCAATAGCATGAATTTGGTTTAATAAAAATACTCATATCATTGCTTAAGTGTTTGTATTCCAACATACTCTCCATTTCTAGTAAAACTAGCCCATTGGCCTCAAACACTAACTCACACCCCCACATTGACCAACAAAGTATCAGATAACAATGTACCACACATCAAGGGAGGGGACGTATCTACTATTATGTAAATAAGTTAGAGTTTGCCAAAATAAAAATTAGATAAGAACTTCCCTGACATCAAGCATGATGGATATACTATCATTAATGCTTGTGCTCCCAAAGTAGTAGACGAGCATCCTCATCTTTAATGCTAGCTCTGCAAACATGTATTCACATTAACTGTGCGTCCAAGTATAATGAACCTGCACAAGCTTGTTAGTGACCAATGCACAAAACAACAACTAACGCACTTGTAGTCTTCGAACTTTAGTTTTAACTCTCACAATTTCCACTTTTGCATTAGAGGGCATATAAAATAAATTATGCAAATAAGTTAAAGCTTTACAAAAGTAAATCAAAGGAAGGAACTCCCCTTTTACTGCACAAACTTGTTGGGATGCAAAGGTCGGATATACGAACTTGATCATCCTAAACCACTGATTTTAACCCATGCTTGTAGAGTGCTTCTTGTCTTTATTCTCGTACAAATGTTCATTGGGAAGCCTACTCCACAGCCTGGGTGCGGCATGGTATTCCTTGTTTTACTTGATTTGTGGTTTGGTCAAATTAGGAAAACAATTTCCGTCTTGTGGCAGTGAGCTCCACAACCTGACTATGGGTAAATGCTTTATGCCACAACTTGGTTGTAGGAGAAACTGACTTCACCTTTCTGCTTTATAAATTACAAAGTGTACAAATTAGGTACAAATCTCCCACCTTGATAATACCTCTTTCTCCTTTATCATCAATCTAGTTGCCGCTACTCAGCTTGCTAACAATAGCTCCTATTTGACTCCCTCGAGGACGGCTATGAAAGTATTGTTCAGATTCCGCATTAGAAACCTTTTTCACAGGCCATTCTACTCTTACCGTGCAGTAAAGTCATCCCAGTAAAATAGAAGTGTGTCATGTGGACTCAAATAATTCCTTTCCGACTTTCATAATTGGTGAACCAGACAAACCTATTTGTATCAACTCCTTTCAGCAGAACCATCTGCGATGAAGATTTTCTATCCTTTGGGTTCAACTGCCAGTATTAATTAATGCATCAAATCCATAGAAGATTCCCAAATACACAATTAATCTGAACCAAAGATGCAGTTGAACTGTATATGGATACACAAACGTATATGGATTATTCCCTTTTTGTTATTATTATTATTAAACCCATGATTCAAAAGGATCGATAATCACAAAGATTTGCTCCGCATGAGTAAGAATTACTTTTCGGCGATCGAATACCTTATTAATTCAAAATTGGTCACAAACCACGGTAACAACAATAAATTACGCTTCTAGATTGTTGGAAATTATGCGTTGTAACCATGAAATTAACAATAAAATAATAGGGAAGAACACAATACTCAATAATTGATCTCAAAAGCTGTAACGGGTTTTACGCCTGCCCTAGAAGCGTATTTCGACACCACTGGTACAAGGTTCTCAATGACGATTGCTCCCCTAGGGTAACACAACTACCTTCCAACTCTGTACCCCGATTGGAAGGCTGAAATTATTTCAAGAACTGCTCAAATCTCTATGGGATGATAATGACAGAGATAATATTTTTTTAGGGTTTATGCGTTTCTCTGTGTCTCTGGGTTATTTTTCTTGGAATAAATAAAGGAGTATTTATGAGAAATCTGGAATAAACCGCAACTCCTAAACAATACTCCAAAACCTTTACCCACGACAAACAACGAAACGGTCCCACAAGCATTATCATGTTAAAGGGATCCGTATTGCATTACAAATACCAATAATCGACGTATCCTCCCTCAAGCACAAGGGCGCGCCAACATGACTGTCAATATGACGGTCTTTTTTTAACGTTTTGGTGAGGCAATCTCATATAAAGGTGTTGTTTTCAATAATTTTTCATGAACTTATCTGAACTGATGTAAATTTATTTGGTTATCTAAATTTATTTTGTACTTCCTCCGATTTTTTAATACTCCCCACGTTTGTACTTTTTACACTATTCACATATTCTACTTTGACTATTGTTGGTTATTTATAAATAGATAAAATATAATCATGTAAGATCTTGTTAGATTTGTTTCAATGTGAACTTCCAAAATATCAATTTTTTGTAATTTTTTCTTAAAGAGAATTAAAGATATTAATGATCAAAGAGATTAAAGATATTAATGTGCATCGACATGCGTGAAAGTAACAAATATTGCAAGTATTAATCGGAGTAAGTATGAAGTTAAAATAAGCAATTCCACTTGCATGGACCCGGTCCACGCTATAAATAGTATGGACCAGGGTATTTTCGTAATATAAAAGTGATAGATTAGGAGGGTTCCACGTGACCTTACCCACCTCCTTCCCCTCTTTCTCTCCCTTTCCAGTTTCCACCCCACTACCCCTTCCATTTTCTCTCTCCTCCCTTTCCCCATGGCTTCTGAAGACCAGCCTATGTACTACTGCGACGATTTCGACGACGATGATGATGAAAGTGAGCCTCTCAGTGGTGGTGTTCCTGACGATGATGTTCATAAAGTCGATCCAAGATTTTTCTATAATATTTATGAGAGATTAAATGACAAGTTTGCGATAATAGTGAAAGATAAACAATCAAGATTTGGCAAACTTGACAGAGCAAACCATCTTCCATTTCCTTTGAGGAAGAAGCCATGAACCCTTGTGCGCCTTCTTGTTGATTTGGATTTGTTTTTCTTTCCTTTTTCTTTGAGGAAGAAGCCGATTGAATGTTGGTATCCAATTCCTATGCTAGGCCGGCTATCTTTAATCAATAATCTTTAATGTATATGTGTATGTAGTCTGTGTAGTTAAGTACATCAGCCATACGTCTCATACCTGGTACGGAAGATACTCAATCAAAAGAAGGGAACATCAAAAAATTAGAAACTATATCTTATTATCTTCATAGCAGTAACTATGAAAAAATAATAATATAGTCATTTCAATAAGAATAACTATTTTATCCAAAGAGTAACTATTTGTTCGGTAAAGTGACTATATCTTCATATTAATAACTATGAAAAAATAATAATAATATAGTCATTTCGATAATAATAACTATTCTTTCTAAAGAGTAACTATATCATATAGAAAAGTAATTTTAATTGTAGAACAATTACTACGAAGTATATTATAAAAAAATATATAATGATAAAAAATTAGAAATTATATGGTCTGTAACGTAACTATATCTTCATAATAGTAACTATGAAAAAAATATACTCCGTAGTCATTTTGATAAGAATAATTGTTTCATCCAAAGAATAACTATATGTTCGGTAAAGTAACTATATCTTCATAATAGTAACTATGAATGAATAATAATATAGTCATTTCGAAAAAGAATAATTATTCTTTACAAAGAGTAACTATATCATATAGAAAAGTAATTTTAATTGTAGAACAATTACTACGAAGTATATTATAAACTAAATAATATAATATAAAAAATTAGAAACTATATGTTCCGTAAAGTAACTATATCTTCACAATAGTAACTATGAAAGAAAAATAGTCATTTTGATAAGAATAACTATTTTATCCAAAGAGTAATTATATGTTCTGTAAAGTAACTATATCTTCGTAACAGTAACTATGAAAATATAATTATATAGTCATTTCGATAAGAATAACTATTATATCTAAAGAGTAACTATATCATATAGAAAAGTAATTTTAACTGTAGAACAATTACTACGAAGTATATTTTAAAATAAACAATATAATATAGATGATTTAGAGGTCATATAGTAACTTTTTCTATTATAGTTACTATTATTTCATATAATTACTAAAATAAAAAAAAGAGTAACTATATCAAAAGTAAGAGTAATTATAACTATTGAACAGTAATTAAGAAAACATTAACTACATGATTAGTTGTTTTTAGCCACGACATTCTATTTATTTGGATCTATTCAATACGCCACATTAAGCTCAAATATTTTTTGAACTAAAAAGTACTAATCGTCACGTCCACGTCCCTTCTTTCCACCAACACGTCCTCTCCTTCCACGTCCGCGTCCTCTTTTTTCTCTACCACGTCCTTGGTTTTCATTGTTGTCAAAATTTTCTTCTTCTCCTGCTTTTGTTTTCCTTGCAGAAGTTATTCTTTGCACGACCTCAATTCTAGAAGAATCATCTTTGTATTTCTGAATTAGTAATATATAAACTAAGTTAATAATTTTGACATTTAAATGTGAAAAAATAACATAGTAACTATGTAAAACATATAGTTTTTATTATGCATCATATAGTAACTCTTAGAATTAATGATGGTAAGATATTCGCAGAATTGCAGATATAGTTATTGTTATAGTCATATAGTTACTGTCATAATAATATAGTCACTCTTATTACTAATAACATGGAGACAAAAAAACAGAATATAATAATAACATAGTAACTATTAAAAACATATAGTTATTATTATACATGATATAGTATATTTTAATATTAATGATAGTCATATTTTAGCAGGGTTACATATATAGTTATTGTTGTGGTCATATAGTTATTGTGGTCATAACATAGTAACTCTTATTAATAATAACATAGAGGACAACAAAGAACATAAAAGAACATTATAATATACATAATAACTATACAAAACATGTAGTTACTATTATACAAGATATAATACCTATAAATATTATTGATGGTCATTTAGTCAAATAGTTGCAGACATAGTTGGCGTGATAATAATATAGTAACTCTATCCATAATATATATAGTAACTCTATCACTAAAAATATAGAATAACATCAAAACATGCACATAACATAATAAATTAACATATTATATTATAAAATAAACAATATAATATAAAAAAATTAGAAACTATATCTCCATAATAATAACTACGAAAATAATAATAATACTCCGTATATTCATTTCGATAAGAATAACTATTTTACCTAAAGAGTAACTATATGTTCTGTAACGTAACTATGTATTCATAATAGTAACTATGAAAAAATAATAATATAGTCATTTCGATAAGAATAACTATTCTATCAAAAGAGTAACTATATCATATAAAAAGTAATTTTAACTGTAGAATAGTTACTACAAAGTATATTATAAAATAAACAATATAACATAAAAAATTAGAAACTATATGTTCTGTAAAGTAACTATATCTTCATAATTGTAACTATGAAAAAAAAATATAGTCATTTCGATAAAAATAACTATTCAATCCAAAGAGTATGTAACACCCCGACAATTCTCTCTTTTCTAAAATAACTTTTTAACATAAAACGTAGAGAATTTATCAAGGCATTATCGCTTGTGTGAAAACGTAACGGCTTATTCAGAATTTTGCAGCGGAAAACATAAAACTAACTTTTGGGTTTATAAATAATCGATTACATATTAAATCCAAAAACCAATCAACGGAAATAAGGAAATATAAATAGTACAACAAGTTTCAAGTCCAAATTAACAAACCAAGTCACTTAGCAAACAAAACTAAATACAAGCTCTCTAATCCCGATCCCAATGATGCATCATCTTCAAACCTGTAGATGGCAACGCTTATTGATCCTTAGAGACTGCTCACCAAAATGGGTCATCACAGGATCAATAAGGCATATCCATGATCAACACACACAAAAAAAGCACGTAATCAGCAAAGCTGAGTACTACATACTAAATCAATAATAGTCCTAACATGATTCTATTAAACGATCAATCCTAACATGATATTAATAAAACATAAATAAGGGCAGGCAAAACATATTAATTTGAAGATCACACTTGACTAGACTATGCTAGACTGGACTAGAACTTTTATAACAATAATATTATTTTAATTGAAATAGACAATGGACCGAGTTTTCTAGCTAGAAGCTTCACTAAGGAAGACGAGGTACGGGCGCGACTCCGTAAACTCAGTGACCTGTGATATCGAGGAACTTTTGAATAAAAATAGGACACGGTGATCAATCCGGTCCAAGAAAAGGCCATGGGCTACCACCATGAACCCCAACTCCTGTTTGTCCGTCACTTTAGACGTGCACAGTCTAAAGCTATTGCTACTCAGTTTCACTTTACATGATTTACAAATTAAAACTCTGTTATGACTCAACAATCACATAAGGCATACAATCCACATTTATTCACAACTGTTTTTATCTTGGAATTAAGTAAGTGATCACAAAGGTATCAAACAAGACTCATTCCAATTAAATCCAACCTTTCCTTTAATACTGATCAACCCCTCTATATGGGTATAAGGTTTCAGCTTACTAAACAAGGTCCTCGGCCCTCATAAAGTAGTGAAAAGCTAAAAGGGAACAACAATCAATCGATCTGAATCAATATATATAAAATAATCTAGTGTTCCCAATCAAACATGTTTGCATCAATCATCTACTAACATGTTATAATCCTCATAACGAAATATATATGTTCAACATGTCCATCCAACAATATTAAACATGAAATTCCAACACAATCAAGTTCATCAACAAATTTCAACTTGGTTTCAACAGATAACACACATTCCAAGCACACAGGTATGTACGTACCTTGTGTAAACAAACTGCAATACCACTTTAATAATTCAAAAGTCGCCTACAGAGAATTCTCCGCCTAAAAACAACCAACAAGGATTCCCAATCAACTTCTAATCGTTCACAGCTATAATAACACATTCTAACTACATCCTAAACATATTTAGAACTTTTCTCCAATAACAAAACTTGAATATTTGATTTCCTAGCATAACAATGATTGAATTAGTGATTGAAATTCGTTGAAAACTCTTTGCAAACATCGTACTTTAAATTTTCAGCAATATAACTAATTTCAAACTACTCCCAAAACTTTGAAATCATAAAAACAATAACTTTAATAATTTATAATCATCCTACCATGATTTCAAAACTATTAAAACCTTAAATTTCATGCTTTAAATAATTAAAATTCTAATTCCAATTCAATTACATAATCTGAAATTTAAATTATTAATTATGCAAAACATGTAATCTGTATTCATAATTAACTCATACAAACTATAATTTAATTCAAGGAAAACATGAATTATATTAATAAAACATGATTAAAACATAAATTAGTTTAAGGGTTTAAGAATTAACCAAAATAAGAGAAAGAAGGAGTGATGGCCGGCGGCAGGGCGGCGCGGCAGCGGGACCAGGTGGAGGAGTACGGCGGACGGCGTCAGATGGACGCACGGTGGTTGTGCGGCGGTCGCGGAGGCTGGCGACGCGTCTGAAGTGACGTGAGAGAGTGAGGCAAGCACGAGGGAGAAGAGGGAACAATGGTGCTCGCGAAGGAGAAGGGAGCAGGGAAGAAAGGCCGGCGGCTGGGCAGGGCAGCGACGGTGGGTTGGCGGCTGCAACCAGGTACTGTGGTGTGACGGTGGAGGAGGGCTGGTGGCTGGAGCAAGGGGTTTGCGGTTCTTGTTCACGTGAAATAGAAGGGTTTTGGTTGCTTTGGGTTTTACGTGAATTGTATGTGGGTTTGAGAGGAGTGAAACTTGTGATTCAATTTTGGGTTTTATCTATTTGGGTTTTTCCAAAATTGGGCTAGGATTAGGATTTGGGTTTGAGTGTATGAATCAAAAACCGATTCGGATTGTTTTCTGAATTCGAATTCTTTTCAAAGTAAAATTCAAAACTATTTTGATTTCATAAATCGTTAAATATTTAGAACGTAATTAAAATAAAATAAATATACGTTAATTATATATTTATTACTAAAATTTATAAATTCTATTTAAATATAAATAATATACGTTAAAATATATTGATAAAATTTATAAATTTACGGGGGATTACAGAGTAACTATATCATATAAAAAAATACTATAGAACAATTACTATATTATAAGATAAACAATATGATATTGATGCTTTAGAGGTAATATAGTAACTTTTTCTATTATATAGTTACTATTATATACACTACTAGAAAAAGGACATTTAACGACGAACAATTTCGTCGCTAAAAGCCTCAATTTTCGTCGTTAAAACCTTTAACGACGGTCATGATGTTCGTTGTAACAGGTTCCGTCGTTATTGGCTTTAACGACGATGTTAGTCGTTAATATTTAACGAACATTAACAATGAAACATCATGTCGTCGTTAACCATTAACGACGGATTATCATTTCGTCGTTAACAATTAACGACGAATTATGGTTTCGTCGTTAATTGTAAACGACGAATTTGGGATTTCATCGTTAAAAGTTAACGACGAACTATTATTTCATTGTTAAAAGTTAACGACGAAATATTATTTCGTCGTTAAAAAATAACGGCAACATGATATTTCATCGTTAAATACTTATTCACGATGGACAATTAAGCAATAACGACCAAAAAAACCATCGTAAAATGTCATTCAAACGGTAAAAAATTAAATTTTTGGCAATAACGACGAACTATTCTGTAGTTAATATTTCAATAATAATAACATTATTTACATTTTTCAAAACACCTACATTGTTCTCTATGAAACAATATACAAAACTATAAATCAATCAATTAAAACAAAACATCTATCAGCTGCCAGCATTACTGCCCTCAAAAGATCCACCCTTGCCTCTTAAACCCCAACAGATATTGTATCTGGAGAAGATAAGAAAACAAACAGATCAGTAGCTACTCCAAGTATAGATTAAGAGAAGGTGCAACAACAAATATTGTTGCTACTGCAAGATACAATTACCAACAGCATTTGTCTGAACATATTTGCAGGTTTTAGGGACAATTCGGAACATGGATTAATCACACAAAAAAATCATCTCCAACATATGATAACAGATTTAATCCTAATACGAGTCCATATTCAAGATGTAGAACCTGGAAAATCTTTTTCCAGCATCCTCCACTCATCCGCAATTTTGTTTACCCAGCCTTTGGACTGTTAAAAATCGGGGGGAAAAGAACAAAAAAGTATAATCTGTTTTATATGAATATTCCCAGGTGTACAAGCAGAAATACCAGAATAAAAATTCCATAACCTCACAGCCTCGAAGATTCTGTTGTCATTCCATATAAATGACAAGATTATCTTCTAAAGTGTCATATTCCTTAAACAGTTCCAGCTTCTTCAAAATAAAACTTCGCTAGAATTTCCTTGCCATCAGTGGAGGGTGGAAAAACGTCTGCACATATGTCATCCTCAAGTCTTAATTATTAGCTTTGCTGCTCCACAACATATCGTGCAGAACTTTATCTGTAGAAATAGGAGATAGCAGAGTAAAATAGCAGAGTAAAACAACAACAAAGAAACAACACAACAACTAGTAGTCTGACATCTTTGTATTTATGATGAAACAAGTCCATGCTTTACAAGAGACTGACTCAATGGACTTATTGAAGGTTTTAGTGACGAAAGATGATCAAGGTCCAATAAAGCACTCGCAGCTTGCTGTAGATAAATATAACACAATGATGTACAATATCTAAACAAAGCATAAAGTATTAACAAAATGATATACAATATCTAAACAAAGCATAAAGTATTAAAAGCTGCTTAAAGAAACCAAGATTGGCACACTAAAATGTTTCATGTTCATGTTCCTCGGTCCCAATTCAAACCAAAAGTAAAATTCGTCAGATCATTAAACACAGACACATATGACACTTGGAGAATTCTATGCAAACAAAACAAAAGAAGAGAGAACTCCCTAAGAGACTCAGAACAAGGTCCAATAATATAGCTTGCTGATGAAATTGGGTTCTGGTGAATCGAAATAATCCTACGGTCACTAACTCAATTTGTAACTCCCCGGAAGCTTGCAGTTGAAATAGTTCTAGATGAAATTCCTACAATCTTTTAGTTGATTGTAGTTGGGCAATCAAATTACTTAGAATAGTAATTTAATGTTGATAAATTCCTAAACTTTTACAGTTGAATGTCGGATTTATAAGCAAGCTAATAGAAATGCAAAAAAGAAGCTTAATGATAATTTAAATGATAACAAAAAGGCGTGCAGTGTAAGACATAAATACCCATCCATGTCAGTCTCCAATGAAACAACCCAATCATCTAGAAACCTTAGCTTCAACAACAAAATTATGGATAAATAACAATGATAAATCCAATACCAATTGAAACAAGAGGCTAAAACCTTAGCATTGGATCAGTATATATAGGCTCAATGTTCATTTTTAATCGTTGTTTAAGGTAACTACCACAACTCCATAGATCAACTTCATGGCCAGCATAGAGTTCCTCAAAAACAAGCTAAGATCACAAAGAAACGTAGCTCACCTTTCAGATTAAATACCATATCTACTGATGACATTAGCCATTAATGTTCTGACGAGCAACAGCTTTAGTCATGAGATAGAAGAATGATATATGAAATGACTAAATAAATGTACAGGAATTAACTCCAATAAATAGCAAATTTAACAGTATTTAAAATGCAATTCTTTGGAAATATCCTGAATAAAAAGGACAACATTTTACCAAGAAAGACAGTGACAAGATAACAAAACTAAACAACTTTAAACGATTCTTGTGAAGGTGAGAGCACAGTTAGCAGCAAAATGAGAAGATCAATATAAATTTTTAAGACGCGGTTAAAGTTTTAAATTGAACCTCGGTTATTCATACTCCACCTTTCAGCATTAGATCAGTATGTATAGCCTCAATAAGTTCAAAATCAACAAAGGAATGATGTTGTAAGATTCCGTTCCAACAAAATTCTAGAGTATCATACCTCAGGGGCTGCATGATTTGGGCTTCCACAGCTGGTCTTCAAGAAATGGCCATCTCGCATTATGTTTCTCAAACCAAAATCTGATATCTTCACATTGCTATGCGGATCAAAACAGAAGGTTTTCAGGCTTCAAGTCTCGGTGAACAACCATATTCCTGTGACAGTACTCTACTAATGATATTATCTTGATCCATGAACAAAAAACACCTTTGGATGCACCTAGCCACCCTGATGATAGATAAATTAGGGCGGAATTATAACCGTCAAAAATGAATTAAAACCTACAAAATACGAGTAACCAACTACTCTTGGTCCCTAAAAATAAAATAAAAAATCACCCGACTTAGTAGCACAATTGCTAAATACATTTTATAAAAATGCCAAATGCAGAACTAATATTTACAATTTAAGATTCGCATGATTGAGGGAAAAGAGGGGGAGTGATAAGGGAGTAATTAGTTCTTATGTAACAAATAGCTGCAACAGTAGCATATAATTGCATATCTTACGCAATAAACTAAATTTCACAAGCCTATTTATATAGACTGAAGTAACCTCCTTCCTTTTCTGATGAATTCCAGTGTAATTTAAGCTTAGGTCATTCAATTTTAGCCCTGACTACACCCCTTGAGTGTGCTCTGTGCATATGATTTAGAAACGTATAGTTTAACCTATGACTTCAAAATAACCTAAGTGGCTTAGTTGTCTATGCAGTCCGAGCAACACCGATTTAAAATAGTAGTTTAATGTTGATAAATTCCTAAACTTTTACAGTTGAATGTAGGATTTATAAGCAAGCTAATAGAAATGCAAAAAATAAGCTTACTGATAATTTACATGATAACGAAAAGGCGTGCAGTGTAAGAAATAAATACCCATCCATGTCACTCTCCTATGAAACAACCCAATCATCTAGAAACCTTAGCTTCAACAACAAAATTATAGATAAATAACAATGATAAATCCAATACCAATTGAAACAAGAGGCTAAAATCCAAATCACTATTCTTCAACCCCCAAATAAAAAATTAAACAACGATTAAAATTGAATATTCGTGATAAATTATTTCAAAAAAATAACAGAAAATAAAGTAAAACAAAATTTCCATTGACATGGAGCTTGGATAATACAAGAGAAAAATAAATTCCGGAAGCAGGAAAAATCGATAAATCAGCCAATTGATAATATGGGTTTCGATTACAATTGCTCAAATTAACTTCATTAAAAAAAAAACCATATCGCAAAATACCTGTTGATGTAGAATTAAATCGGAGAAAACTAAAATCGAATTCCGTAATTAGATTTATCAATTAGAACCCTAAAAATTGGAGTTCTCATTTGGAAGAAAAAGATTACCTTTATTCAGACGATTTGTTGACCTTCTGATGTCGACCTTTCTCTTAAAAAGCTTCATCTAAACTCAAATTCGAGAAGTTAGAGACGCAAAGGAAAGAAGGGTTTTCTATGTTATAGACTTATAGTACTTGAGTGTTTGTCTGTTTGGAGAAGGAGGAAGAAGACGGTGGCGAGCATCGAAGAGAGAGAAACAATTTCAGACTGAAAACTATTTTTGGTAAAATTTCCATCATCGGATGAAAAAAATCCTCAGAAATTCAGCGTTGAAATTTCAATCTACACGGTTGTTTAACTCCTTCTCCGCCGCTACGAGCCACCGTTCATCCGCCGACGACTCTACCGCCCACCTCTTTTGGCTTCCAGATCCCTCCCTATAATACCTCGTATTTTTATAATATTTATAAGTATATTTTATTATATTTATAAAGCATTTTCAATTTATTAACATTTAAATGTATTTTATTTAATGTATTTTAATTAATTAGAATAATTATTATTTTAATTAATTACGAAACGAATTTAATTCTTGAGTCGGGAAATTAAATGAGTTGCAAATGATTTTTAAAGGCTTCGGGTTTTAAATGAAAAGTCCAATTCGTTTTACTAAATGAGCCCAATCAAAAGTATTTAATTCAAGTCCTAAGCTAGCCCAATCATTTAATTCCCTAAGCCAAATTCTAATTTCCTAAGCCTACCCCATTAACAATAAGGAGCCTATAAATAGGACTCCTCATCATTAATTGACCCCCTATTTTGTCATAAACCCTTTTCTCTCTTTCTTGCCCAACACTCCTCCTTTTCTCTCTCCCTTTTTGTTCGACCGGCTCACTCGGCCAGCAAGCACGAGCCTCGTGATGTTGCGTCGCTGCTGCTCCCTTGTGCCCTCGTGTGCCCTCGCGCGCCAGCGCCCACACTCCCTCTCTCGTGCGCCCTCGCGCGCCAGCGCGCGCTGTCCCTCTCGTCTCTCGCCCGCAGCCGCAACGTGCCCTCGTGCCTGCGCTGCTGCTTGCCTTGTTGTTGCTCGCGTGCTCAGCGCACGCCCTCGCTCTTGCCCCTCCTCTCGCGCGCGCGCCCCAGCGTGTCGTGCGCCCTGTCCCGCGCGCAAGCGCTGCTGCGCCCTTCGCCCCTGCGCGCACACACGCGTGCGTGTGTGTGTGTGTGGTTCGTGCTCGTAATTCAATTCCTTTTCGCCCAATCACTCTAATTCGTGGTTGTTCCGTGCTATAGATCGGATTGGTATAATTCTCTTCTTCCTTACCTATTCTATTTAAATTCCGTATTTTAAATTATTATATTAATATTGTTTTGAGTAATTAAAATGCTGGGAACCGGTTATGAATACCGTGGTTTGAGGATTTGCGTGTTGTGATTCGTTAGGTTTGTTTTATTTATTAAAGGATGAATTTTCAGATTTGTTTATTGAATAAAGCATTGATTTTTATGATGATAAACTAGTGTTATTGGGGTTTTCAAGTTAGGGTTTTAACCTAGACCTAATGAGTCAATTGATTAGCATAATTAGGTGATGATTTTAATTATGATAATCAATTATATTTTCAGATTTGAATAAAGGTTTAAAGTGTCAATTTTTATTGATTTTAAAGGCGGAAAAAGTATGTTTTCGTACTAAGGATTGATTTTGCAAATTGAGACGTTTTGATTATTGAAAAACGATTGAATTCTAAAGTTTAAAGGAGGTCTTAAATTTTATAAAGTTGCTGGAAATTTAATGAACATAGAAATAATTTAAGTTTCATTATTTTGATGATAGGAGGTGATTTCTAGTTGAGTGCTCGTTATTGCAAAGTGGCCCCTACGCTTAGGTATTCAAGGTACGTACAAGTCTAGGGCGACCACACCTTTTGTCAATGACATTACATGATTGTTGATGACGTGAATTACATTATGTGGAATCATGTTATTTTGGTGAACGAGCATGTCATTTCTGATGTCGGATTTATTGGATTAGTTGTTGAACAAGCATGTTGAAATTATTATGAGTATGGATTTCATTGTCAATCATGTTGTTCAATATTTATGCATGTATGGTTTGTTTCACATGCAAGGGATGGATTATTTATTGTTATGCTATTGTACGGAATGTCTAGCATACTTTGAGCCAATTATTCGTACCTCGTTGTACTATTTATTTTACCACATGTGAAGGGTTAGCTCCCGTAAGCCACCGCACATGTAGGGTTCAGTTGGGAATATTATGTATGAAATAAATTAGGACTTGTCGTGCAAGGGCACAACCCTCATGTTAATGTGCATGATGTGGAATCTCACTTTGGTGAGGAGGAACATGGTAGTAATTTCACAAGTGTCTTGCCTTGTTGATCACAAGTCCTAAAGCATTTAAAATAAGATTGTTTTGATTGTTGTTTATTAATTGTATGTGTGCATGTTGGTGAGTCTTGAGTTCGCCTTTAATAAAAAATTAATAAACGTAAAGTGCAACCAGAACAAGCTTCAAAACTCTTTAAACGTATATACCTTGAGTATGAACAATGGGGGGAGTCTTGCCGGAAAGCTCGTACTCCTACTAATGATACATGACGTCGTTTCATTTATAATATGCGCAGGAATTCCGTCGGTATGGCCCGACACTCGGTATGGCCCGAATTTATTATTTACTATGTGGTGTATGGTTGGCTCCCATCACCTTTTTCCTTTATGGAATATTCTTTTGGCCCGTTCGAATCTTATTCTAATTAAATTGTGTGTAAAGAGTCAAGTCAAAAGTCGAGTCTTGTATTCATTATTGGTTGTTGATAATTATATGGCTTTTGCATGTTTATTAGTACTTAGTGAGTGATGCATGTTTTAGTTTCATTTCACTCTATTCTTGTAAGTACTCAGCTTTTGCTGACTACGTGGTTTGTGTGTTTTGGTCATGGCTTTTTCCTTAATGACCCTATGATGATCTATCATTTGCACTTGCATTGATGGGGAGTAGAATAATATAGCAGGTTGGTAGATCGGAATCATGTGGTTTGGGATGATCGAGAGAGTTGCATGTTTTCGTATTTCGAACCATTTAATATTACTTTAATTATGTTTTAAATGTTTAAACTATTTATGTTTTGGTTTTGGGCCATTATGGTTCCAAATTGTAGGAGGTCTCGATAAATTATTAATTATGTTTTTAAAAGTTAGTTGACATTAATTTCCGCTGCGTAATTCTGGTAATAGCCTTAACCGTTATCACGATGGCGGTAATGCTTTAGTAATTCCTTTATTTTAAGTTGGAAAATGATTTTATAAAAGCAAGGAATTATTAGGGTGTTACAAAGTGGTATACTAGACCTTAGTTTCATTCCTTCTTTGTAATAATCAATACTACAAAGTGGTAATCGGAGACTAATGCGGAACTTTAGGATTTTTAAATATTATTTTCCTAAAGTCAAAACGTATTATTTTGAGTACTCAATATTTTAAAGGTCAAATATCAATTATTTTGGGTCGTTTGAAATGAGTTGAAAAGTTGGGTTATTATTTAATTTAATTAAAATTTCTGAAATATTTTTCTTATTTGTTTATTTCACTCAAAAATTTTGAACTAAATTCGAATAAATCTTATTATTTTCGGATTTTCTTAAAATATCCGAATTATTTATTTTATTTAATTATTTATTTATTTATTTATTTATTTATTATTATTCGAATATCTTTTTTTTCGAATTTATATTTTAATTTTTCGGATTTCTTTTTATTTTTTTTAATTATCCGAAATTTATTTATTTATTTAATTAATCAATAATTCTTATTAATTTTCGATTTTAATTTAAATAATTTCAACTAAGTTAGGAGTTATTTCTTAATTAATTTCGAAAATTAATATTATTTTCAAGTGAGAAATGGGTAGATTAAGAAAGGGCATATTAGTCTAAGAATGCATATTATGTGACAATGTGATTTATTAAGTGTCATGTATATGTTCTAACCATGTTTTATCTTGCTTTATGTGATTAATTGCATCATATTTCATGTTGAGCATGTAATTGTGCATTGAAATTGTATGGCTCCATGAACTATTTATTGTATCCTTTTGGGGTTGGAATTTCTAGGGAAACGCGTTAGTAAGACTCTTGAGTTGTGAATTTTCAGGAATTAAGGATGCTACCTTCTAAGTTCACCAGTCTAGGATACTTAGAGAAGATAGATAATGAGACTCCTCGCACGTATGTTCAGAAGATCGTGTTTGCTTGTGACTATTTGGCTTCGACCAAGAATATGCCCCACCTTAGGCACAAAGATATGATGGCTAGTATGGTTATACATTGTCTACCCCATAAGAACCCTTACATAGACCTCAAGAACAAGTTCAGTGACATGCATTTTGGTGATGGTAGCCCTAATTGGTACAAATATGGGACTAGTGATGGTAGGTGGAAGTATGATTCTGAGGTTCTTGCTACTATCTTAGAGGTTGCAGAAAATAGCTATGAGGATGGGAAGTATTCTGCGGGTCTAGGTATGGGCTATGGAGGAATAGAAAGTGATGGTGAGGATGGCATGATCCATGATGAGCAAGCTAGTGAGGTTGAGGAGGATAGTGATGATGATGTGGTAGAGATTGAAAATCCTAACCCTATAGTTCCTGAACCAACCACTGAGATATCCAGTGGATCTGAAGATGAGCTTGAAGAGAACAATGTGGTTGATAGTGAGCCACAGCAAAATGATGAGGCTATGGATGAAGACTCGGATCCGGAAGAAGACTTGGATGATCCTAATGATCAAGACTTTACTCCAGAGCAATACATGGAAAGAAATGATCGTCGTGATGACGTTAGTCTCTAGAGAAATGTAATCCTTAGTTTTATTTTTCGTTGATTAATAAAGTGGCAAATCTACTATTTATGGTTTTAGTTTTATTATAGTTGGAGAATAAATGTTATGGCATTAGTGGATGTAAGACTTATTCATTGGAGTTTTAATAAAAGAATAGAATTTCCTTTTCGTTATCCTTTAAGTTCAATTCTCAATTCTAAGTCTTGTGGGTATCGCAAAGGGATTAATTGTTATTTCTTAAATGAAATTTTATGTGCAAGGTGGTCTAGTAGCAACCATCTAAATTTACTTGCATCGAGTAGTGGGGTGAGAAGGCCCAAGAATGGCGCCAACTCTTCCCCTAGGTTGCGCCTAAATGTGTTCTTGTTATCAGTAGGTTCGTTGTTGAACTAGTGCCTTAGTAATGTCATGTCCAACCAATATTAAAGTTAGCCTTTTTATTTATTCAGGAGAAGGGATATGGCTAACCAAGAGATTTCTGAAGTGGTTAGACAACTAGCTGAGGTAGTTCGAGACCTAGCTCAAACTAGAGCCAACCCAGTGCATGATCCGGCTGGGGAAATGTTTAAGAAAATAGCTCATAGCAAGCCTCCACTCTATAGCGGAGAGATTGAGCCAAGTGTGCTTGAAAACTGGTTGAGAGAGTTTGATAAGCTCATTGTAGCTGTGAATTGCCCCGAAAACCTTAGGGTGAACAGTGTTGTGTACTACCTGAGAGGTGAAGCTGATTTATGGTGGCAACGATGTGAGAATACCCTTAGAGCCACACCTAACTTTGGGTGGGAAGCATTCAAAACTGCACTAAGGAACAAGTTTTACCCACCTTATCTGAAGAAGCAAAAGGCGCAGGAGTTCATTGAACTCAAAATGGGAGGTCTGTCTGTGACGGAATACTATTCTAAGTTTATAGAGTTGTCTAGGTTTGCACCTGAAGCGGTGGCAACGGAAGAGCTCAGGGCTCAAAGATTTGAGAATGGTTTGACCATGGACTTACAGCTGTTTTTGTCTGGAGAGACATTTAACTCATTAGACACCCTGTACGGGAAAGCTGCTCACCTGTATGGGTTACAACAGAGGAAGAATGGTAGTGCTGAAAAGAGAAAGGATGGTGGAAGCTCGAATCAAGGGAATAACCATCAGAATCAGGGGAATTTTAAGAAGCACAAGGAAATGGGAATTTCCAGTTTAGGGCTAACAATGGTGGTAATCGCAACAACCAAGGTGGTGGAAATCAGTCTGAAAGGAATGGAGTACGGACCTACGAATGTAGGTGCTGTAACATGAATCACCCTGGAAAGGATTGTGATGGAAACTTGGTGACTTGTAGATTCTGTCAGAAGTTAGGCCATAGGGAGTATGAATGCTATTCTAATAATGGAAAGCCTAACCAAGGTAACCACCAAGGCAATAATCGGAACAATCAGAACCGGAATGGGGGAAATGGAGGTGGAAACCAAAGGAACTACCAAGGTGGTAACAATGGCAATAATAATGGCAATAGCAATGGCAATCACCAGAACCATGGAAAGCCTGGAGGAAACCAACAACAGAATGGGAACCGAAACAACAATGGGAACACCAATGGAGGTGGCTATAACAAAGGAGTTGTCCAAGGAAAGTTGAATGTGATATCTAGGCAAGAAGCGGAGACTTCCTCTGACGTCATAGCGGGTACTTTTTCTATTAATTCTGTTTTAGTTAAAGTTCTATTTGATTCTGGTGCGACTTATTCTTTTATATCAGTAGATGCTTTGGGGAAACTAGGGTTGAAAGAGCCTGAAACAATTGAGGTACCTATAGTCATACCTACTGGTAGTATAGTGAAGTGTACCAAAATCCATAGAGATGTGCCTTTGACCATAGCCAAGACCGTGTTCTTATCTAACCTAATCGAGTTTGAGTTAGGAGAGCTATATGTAATTCTAGGAATGGATTGGTTGGCCAAGTTCAAAGCCAAAGCAGAAGGTTCACTTGAGGTCTAGCCTAGGCAAGGTAGTGTCATATCATCATTTTGGTAAGCCTAAGAACATAGGAATCATCACGGCAATGGAACTCGTGAAGCTAGTCGGTAAAGGGAACCCAGCCTTCTTATGTAATGTGAGGATCCTAGAGCATGTGATCAAGGATCAGCCTGCGGATATTGCAGTAGTCAATGAATTCCTTGATGTATTTCCAGAAGAGATCCCGGGGATGCCTCCCAATCGACCTATTGACTTTACCATAGATTTAGTGCCTGGAACCGCCCCTATTTCGAAAGCACCTTATCGAATGGCTCCAACAGAAATGAATGAGTTAAAAGGCCAACTAGAGGATCTATTGGAGAAAGGTTACATTAGGCCAAGTGCATCGCCTTGGGGAGCACCAGTGTTGTTTGTGAAGAAAAAGGATGGAAGTATGAGGCTCTGTATAGACTACAGGGAGCTCAATAAGGTCACGATCAAGAACAAGTATCCATTACCTAGGATAGAAGATCAATTTGACCAACTGAAAGGAGTTGGAATCTTTTCAAAGATTGATTTGCGTTCGGGTTATCATCAATTGAGAATCGCCAATCATGACATACCAAAGACCGCATTCAGGACTAGATACGGACATTATGAGTTCATTGTTATGCCTTTTGGGTTAACCAATGCCCCTGCAATATTTATGGACTTAATGAACCGTGTATTCCATGCATATTTGGACAAGTTTGTAGTGGTTTTCATAGATGACATCCTAGTGTATTCAAAGAGTGAAGAAGATCACGCGGAACACTTGAGATCGGTGTTGACTACCTTGAGAGATAACCAGTTGTATGCCAAGTTCTCAAAGTGTGAGTTTTGGTTGGAAAGAGTTGCATTCTTGGGACATTTTGTGTCAAAGGAAGGAGTGGAAGTTGACCCTGCTAAGATCAAAGCTGTTAGTGAATGGCCTACACCCAAGAGTGTGACTGACATCCGTAGCTTTCTGGGATTAGCTGGCTACTATAGGCGCTTTGTGCAAGACTTCTCTAGGATAGCCAAGCCCATGACTACCTTGATGAAGAAGGAAACCAAGTTTGAATGGAGTGACCAGTGTGAGGAAGCATTCCAAGCCTTAAAGACGCGATTGACAACCGCGCCAGTATTAACCTTACCAGATGAGAGTGGTGCATACGATGTGTATAGTGATGCCTCTAAGAATGGTTTAGGGTGCGTATTGATGCAGAACGGGAAGGTTATTGCGTATGCGTCAAGACAATTAAAGCCATATGAATCTAATTACCCTACCCATGATTTAGAGCTGGCTGCTATAGTGTTTGCATTGAAGATATGGAGACACTATCTGTATGGTGTGAAGTGTAGGATATTTACGGACCACAAGAGTTTAAAGTACATCTTCACACAGAAGGACCTGAATATGCGCCAACGAAGGTGGTTGGAGTTAATTAAGGACTATGATTTGGATATCCAGTACCATGAGGGAAAAGCCAATGTAGTTGTGGATGCCTTGAGTAGGAAATCAAGTCATAGTGTTAATGCGTTAGTAGTTGCTAACGAGCTGTGTAAGGACATGCAGCGTTTGAACCTTAAAATAGTGAGTGGTGAAAGCCTTGAAGGAATGATGAATTCCTTAATTATCCAACCGTCCATATTTGATGAGATTAAGGAAAATCAAGCTGGTGATGTAAAGTTGGAGCGAATCAAGGAAAAGATTTCGCAAGGTAAGAAGTTAGATTTCTGAATCCATGATGATGGAAGTTTGAGGTACAAAGGCAGATGGTGCGTGCCTCAAAAGTGTGGAGAATTGAAAGAGAGATTGGTGAAAGAAGGGCATAATACGCCATATTCTGTGCACCTAGGTGGTGACAAGTTGTATAAGGACTTGAAAAAGGACTACTGATGGCCAAGGATGAAGAACAAAGTGGCTGAATTTGTGGCTAGATGTCTAACTTGTCAGAAGGTTAAGATTGAGCATAGGAGACCTCAAGGGAAGGTCCAACCTTTAGAGATTCCAAGCTGGAAATGGGACTGTATTTCTATGGACTTCGTCACTTGTTTACCTAAGTCAAAGACTGGGAATGATACAATTTGGGTTTTGGTAGATAGGTTGACTAAGTCAGCAGTATTTATACCAATGAAGGAAACCTGGAAAATGGAACAACTTGCTAAAGCCTACATTAAGAATGTTGTGAGGTTACATGGAGTTCCTAAGGATATCGTATCAGATAGGGATTCAAGGTTTCTTTCGAATTTCTGGAAAAGTGTGCAGAAGAGCTTTGGTACGACATTGAAAATGAGTACAGCCTTCCACCCAGCCACGGATGGACAAACTGAAAGGACTATCCAAACCCTGGAGGACATGCTTTGAGCATGCGTTATTGATTTCCAAGGAAGTTGGGAAGATAGCCTAGATTTGATTGAGTTTTCCTATAACAATAGCTATCATGCTAGCATTGGAATGGCACCATTTGAGGCTTTGTATGGACGAAAATGTATAAGTCCACTTTGTTGGAACGATATTAGTGAAACCATAGTGTTGGGACCCCAAATGATAGAGGACACCATGAACCAAATCCGAACCTCCAATCAAAGATTCAAGCGGCGCAAGATCGCCAAAAGAGTTATGCAGACTTGAAACGTAGGGATGAAGAGTTCAACATAGGTGATAAAGTGTTGCTCAAAGTGTCACCAATGAAAGGTGTCATGAGATTTGGAAAGAAAGGGAAGTTAAGCCCTAAGTACATAGGCCCATATGAGATCTTAGAAAGAATCGGAAAGGTAGCCTATAGACTAGCCTTGCCTATGGACTTGCATAGAGTGCATAATGTGTTCCACATATCTCAGTTAAGGAAATATATCCCGGATAAATCGCATGTGTTGTAACCGGAGACCATAGAATTAGACCAAAGTCTAACCTTTTGAGGAAAGACCTGTCAAAATCCTTGATAGCAAAGTGCGTAGTACGCGTACTAAAGATGTGAAAATTGTCAAAGTGTTGTGGTCTAATCAAGAATCTGAGGAAGCCACTTGGGAAGCGGAGGACGAAATGAGAAAGAAATATCCCGAGCTTTTTCCCGAGGTTAGTTGAGTTACGGGGTCGTAACTCGTGTCTTTTAAGGGGGGTAGAGTGCGGTAGAATTTCACGCTTTTTACCTTGTTTTCCCCTATTTTATGCTCAATTTAGTGCTTCCTATTGAATTTACACTTATTATTGTCCTGTTTAATCATGTAAAGAGTACAGCAACTTAAATTTTTTGTAAATGAACGTATTGAAAGTCTCAGAAAGTCTCAAGTTTTGAGTTAAATTTTGATTTCCGAACCCAAGTTTCGGGACGAAACTTCTTTTAAGGAGGGTAGACTGTAATACCTCGTATTTTTATAATATTTATAAGTATATTTTATTATATTTATAAAGCATTTTACGATTTATTAACATTTAAATAATATTTAAATGTATTTTATTTAATGTATTTTAATTAATTAGAATAAATATTATTTTAATTAATTACGAAAAAAAATTAATTCTTGAGTCGGGAAATTAAATGAGTTGCAAATGATTTTTAAAGGCTTCGGGTTTTAAATGAAAAGTCCAATTCGTTTTACTAAACGAGCCCAATCAAAAGTATTTAATTCAAGTCCTAAGCTAGCCCAATCATTTAATTCCCTAAGCACAATTCTAATTTCCTAAGCCTAGCCCATTAACAATAAGGAGCCTATAAATAGGACTCCTCATCATTAATTGACCCCCTATTTTGTCATAAACCCTTTTCTCTCTTTCTTGCCCAACACTCCTCCTTCTCTCTCTCCCTTTTTGTTCGACCGACTCACTCGGCCCGCAAGCACGAGCCTCGTGTTGTTGCGTCGCTGCTGCTCCCTTGTGCCCTCGTGTGCCCTCGCGCACCAGCGCCCACACTCCCTCTCTCGTGTGCCCTCGCGCGCCAGCGCCCGCACTCCCTCGCTCGCTCTCTCGCGCCAGCGCGCGCTGTCCCTCTCGTCTCTCGCCCGCAGCCGCAACGTGCCCTCGTGCCCGCGCTGCTGCTTGCCTTGTTATTGCTCGCGTGCTCAGCGCACGCCCTCGCTTTTGCCCCTCCTCTCGCGCGCGCGCCCCAGCGTGTGTACGTGTTGTTCGTGCTCGTAATTCAATTCCTTTTCGCCCAATCACTCTAATTCGTGGTTGTTCCGTGCTATAGGCCGGATTGGTATAATTCTCTTCTTCCTTACCTATTCTATTTAAATTCCGTATTTTAAATTATTATATTAATATTGTTTTGAGTAATTAAAATGCTGGGAACCGGTTATGAACACCGTGGTTTGAGGATTTGCGTGTTGTGATTCGTTAGGTTTGTTTTTAATTATTAAAGGATGAATTTTCAGATTTGTTTATTGAATAAAGCATTGATTTTTATGATGATAAACTAGTGTTATTGGGGTTTTCAAGTTAGGGTTTTAACCTAGACCTAATGAGTAAATTGATTAGCATAATTAGGTGATGATTTCAATTATGATAATCAATTATATTTTCAGATTTGAATAAAGGTTTAAAGTGTCGATTTTTATTGATTTTAAAGGCGGAAAAAGTATGTTTTCGTACTAAGGATTGATTTTGCAAATTGAGACGTTTTGATTATTGAAAAACGATTGAATTCTAAAGTTTAAAGGAGGTCTTAAATTTTATAAAGTTGCTGGAAATTTAATGAACATAGAAATAATTTAAGTTTCATTATTTTGATGATAGGAGGTGATTTCTAGTTGAGTGCTCGTTATTGCAAAGTGGCCCCTACGCTTAGGTATTCAAGGTACGTACAAGTCTAGGGCGACCACACCTTTTGTCAATGACATTACATGATTGTTGATGACGTGAATTACATTATGTGGAATCATGTTGTTTTGGTGAACGAGCATGTCATTTCTGATGTCGGATTTATTGGATTAGTTGTTGAACAAGCATGTTGAAATTATTATGAGTATGGATTTCATTGTCAATCATGTTGTTCAATATTTATGCATGTATGGTTTGTTTCACATGCAAGGGATGGATTATTTATTGTTATGCTATTGTACGAGATGTCTAGCATACTTTGAGCCAATTATTCGTACCTCGTTGTACTATTTATTTTACCACATGTGAAGGGTTAGATCACGTAAGCCACCGCACATGTAGGGCTCAGTTGGAAATATTATGTATGAAATAAATTAGGACTTGTCGTGCAAGGGCACAACCCTCATGTTAATGTGCATGATGTGGATTCTCACTTTGGTGAGGAGGAACATGGTAGTAATTTCACAAGTGTCTTGCCTTGTTGATCACAAGTCCTAAAGCATTTAAAATAAGATTATTTTGGTTGTTGTTTATTAATTATATGTGTGCATGTTGGTGAGTCTTGAGTTCGCCTTTAATAAAAAATTAATAAACGTAAAGTGCAACCAGAACAAGCTTCAAAACTCTTGGAACGTATATACCTTGAGTATGAACAATGGGGGGAGTCTTGCCGGAAAGCTCGTACTCCTACTAATGATACAAGACGTTGTTTCATTTATAATATGCGCAGGAATTCCGTCGGTATGGCCCGACACTCGGTATGGCCCGAATTTATTATTTACTATGTGGTGTATGGTTGGCTCCCATCACCTTTTTCCTTTATGGAATATTCTTTTGGCCCGTTCGAAGCTTATTCTAATTAAATTGTGCGTAAAGAGTCGAGTCAAGAGTCGAGTCTTGTATTCATGATTGGTTGTTAATTATTAATATGGCTTTTGCATGTTGATTAGTACTTAGTGAGTGATGCATGTTTTAGTTTCATTTCACTCTATTCTTGTAAGTACTCAGCTTTTGCTGACAACGTGTTTTGTGTGTTTTGGTCATGGCCTTTGCCTTAATGACCCTATGATGATCTATCATTTGCACTTGCATTGATGGGGAGTAGAATAATATAGCAGGTTGGTAGATCGGAATCATGTGGCTTGGGATGATCGAGAGAGTTGCATGTTTTCGTATTTAGAACCATTTAATATTACTTTAATTATGTTTGAAATGTTTAAACTATTTATGTTTTGGTTTTGGGCCATTATGGTTCCAAAATGTAGGAGGCCTCGATAAATTATTAATTATGTTTTTAAAAGTTAGTTGACATTAATTTCCGCTGCGTAATTCTGGTAATAGCCTTAACCGTTATCACGGTGGCGGTAATGCTTTAGTAATTCCTTTATTTTAAGTTGGAAAATGATTTTATAAAAGCAAGGAATTATTAGGGTGTTACACCCCGTACTGGAGTGTAGGGTTAATTAGTTTTCTTAAATCGTTTTCTTCCTTTGAGCAATAACGACGAGCAAAATATAGAAAAAGCCGCTCAATTTTCTCCTTTAAAATGATGCTCGACGGTTTGGGTACCATTTACCCATTTAAGTCCGTTAACGACAATTATTTAGAGTTCGTCGTTATAATATGGTCGTTAAAAAATGTATTTCTAGTAGTGATATCATATAGTTACTAAATAAAAAAGAGGAAGTATATCAAAAGTAAGAATAATTATAACTCTTGAACAATAATTAAGAAAAACATTAACTACATAGTTAGTTGTTTTAAGCTATGACATTCTAATTATTTGCATCTATTAAATAAGTCACATTAAACTCAAATGATTTTTGAACTAAAAAATATATTAATCGCCACTTCCACGCACATCCTTCATTCCTCTACCACGTCCTTGGTTTTCATTGTTGTCAGGATTTTCTTATTCTTCTTCTTCTTCTTCTTCTTCTTCTTCTTTTGTTTTCGTTGCAGAAGTTATTCTTTGCACGACTTCAATTATGGATGCATCATCTTTGGATTTCTGAATCAATAGCATATAAACTAAGTTAATAATTTAACATTTAAATATGAAAAAGTAACATAGTAACTATTTTAAACATATAGTTTATATTATACATCATATAGTAACTCTTAGATTTAATGATGGTAAGATACTCACAAAACTGCATATATAGTTATTGTTATAGTCATATAGTTACTGTCATATTAATATAGTCACTCTTATTATTAATAACACAGAGAACAAAAAATTATGAATATAAAAAGAACATAATGATAACAAATCATGATAAAATAAACATAATACATATTTCGAACATATAGTAACTATTGAAGAGAATAAACATATGGTAACAAATTATGATAAAATAAACATAATACATATTTCGAACATATAGTAACTATTAGAGAAAATAAACATATGGTAACAAATCATGATAAAATAAACATAGTACCTATTTCAAATATATAGTAATTATATAAACCATATAGTAACTATATAAAACATATAGTGACTATTATTATAATATAGTAACTATTGTACACATATAGTAACCATTATAATCATATAGTCACTATCTAAGAAGCAGACAAAAACATACTCTAAATAACATAGTACATAATGTAATCGTATAGTAACTACAAAGTATTATTTATCCAAAAGTCACTATAAACTGTTCATAACATAATAACTATCTTAAACACATAGTTACTGTTTTAAACTTATAATAACTTTCTAAAAAATATAGTGACTAATTTAAACATATAGTTACTGTTTTAAAGTTATAGTAACTTTTTAAAAAATATAGTTACTCTAAAAACTACTACTAACATAAACACAACGAACATTCCAGTGACTATTAAAAACACTATTTCGCAACATAAATTAAAGGAGACTATATCATTTATATACTAACTATGTGAAACACTAACCCTAATTTCAACAAAACAACAAACATTTCAAATCACTTAACAAAATAATAACTATTGTACACATATAGTAACTGTTGTACACATATAGTAACCATTAAAATAATATAGTAACTATTGTACACATATAGTAACCATTAAAATTACATAGTACCTCTTTAAACCATATAGTTACTGTATTACTCATATAGTTACTATTTAAAATCGTGAAGTCACTGATCGAATTCGCGAAGTGAAAACGATATTTCGGTAAAACACAAACATTAATTTCTTCAAAACAACAAATATTTTCAATTTTAAATAAAAATAGACTTAAAATTCTTTTAAAAAACAACAAATCGAGATGTGATCTCTAAAAATTCTTGCGAAGATTTGTAGGCGAGCGCAAATTCTTCAATTTGATTTCGGCAACGACGAACCTCCTTCTTGATCTACTACTTCCTCCAATTTTTCCTCGTCTAATAGATCCAATTATAAGAATTATAAAATAATTACGAAGAAAATCGGTCAAAACCTAGAAATTTGGGCTAAATTTTGAAAAGCATAGAGAGAAAATGAAGAGAGAGAAAATGAAAGAGAATGATTAGAATGTAGATCTAAAATTTTGAAAAATAAAAAAGTTTAAAACGTATATAAAGTGGGCTAGACACAAATCGCATTGAAACTCTACAAAACACATAGTAACTCTTTAAAACACATAGTTACTGTAATACGTATATAGTTACTATTTAAAATCACAAAATAACTGTCGTTGCCCATACAAATTACTCCGTTGCCCTAAGTTAGCATGGACCAAGTTTATATTAGTGTAAATATAAAATAAGTAGCTTTCGGTGTCTTTGTTCCCAAATTAATTTTGCGGTCGTATTTTTTTAACCAAGTTTCTGTGAAGTTTTGACTACCAGAGTCCGGCTTAATCTCTCTCTCTCCTCGCGCGTAATCGCATGGCAAGCGCTTGTCCGCAAATTGCAGCAATTACAACATCAAAGCTAAAGCAAGGATCGCTTCTATGGTTCTATGGCTTCAAAGAGGCTTGCTTTGTTCATAGGGTCGTCATCTTATGTTCCAGGTCTAGAAGCCTTTTGATTAGAACTGGACAATGTTTTCTATTTAATGGATTCATTTTTTTGGGCAGGTATAATCATAATCCATAATTTTTCTTATTTTTTTGTGTTACTTTTTTTTTTGGGGATTTTGTGAATAGTAAATCGAACTTAAGGGAATGCTTAAATTTTGTATATTTTGGAGATTCTTTGGCAATGTAGTAATTAGGTGGTTCTAAGGGTTCCGGAACACCTTTCTGCTGAGAAGGTTGATTTTGATGGGAAATGCTTGATGTTTTGGAGGCATAAGAAGGAGTGGCTTGTATTAAAAAATAGAGTTTTAGAAATTCTTGATGGAAAATTTTATCTGACGAGGATGAGAGTTTCTTCGTTAAAGCTTGAAGGTTTGAGTTTACGTCCTTAGGTCTCCTTTTGTACAAGGGTCATCTGGTTTGGGACAACAAATCAATTTTACATGGTACTTTTACCAAATTGGGTAGCCCGTGAACAAATTGAATAGTGTGATGGATAATGTTAAATCTGATTAGTCTTGGATTATTGTTCTATCTTGTTCTTTTGATTGTGGTTTTCTGATTCTTTGGGATATATAGTCAGGACAACAGTTAAATGTGTATTGAGAATATTTCCATGTATTTCTGACGTTTAATCTTGTTTCTGCATCCCTTTTGAATGGCCTTTTCTCCTATTCTACTTCTTTTAGATAACATTGTTTCTTCTGTCTCTGCAATTATAGTTGTTACACTCTTGTTGGGGACTTAGTGTTGTTGTATTATTAGTGAATTATCTTCCATCTATGTTTTTGTTGCAGTGTATATATATTGAAATCATTTCTTGTTCCTGTGCTGCAATGGATATTGCCTGATCAGTGCCCTCATATTATGTATGAAGAAGTATGCAGATATGGAGTAGTTTTGGCTCTTTATTCAACAATGCGAAAACTTCTGATACAGCTCATCTATGTAAGTGTGTGTTTTCTTTCAAACTCTTGTAGTAACATTCTGCACCACAACTTTTGTTTCTTGGCTAAATACTATACCCGACTAATAAGCTTAATATAGACTTGCTGCCACGATATGAATTTTGTGAATCTTGTCATTTTTTAATCAACATCAAGGTTAAATGTGGCTGTTTCTGATTTTATAGATGAATCACAATTCACTCAATGTCTGTGTAGCTCACAGCTCACTAATTGATTCTTTTATCCTTAAAGAAGCATGGTTGTTCCTTTTCCTTTTTTCCTGTGTGAGATGTGAGTGATGAGAGAAATCCAAGGAGAAGATCTTAGTTTTAAAAAGCGCGCTTTTTTGCGCTTAAAGCTCGGAAGCTCAAAAGCTCAAAAGCTCACAGCAAAACGCTTCTGCCAGCCGAAGCCTAGCGACATACAAGAAGCGCGCGCTTCCTAGCGCTTCGGTGCTTCGGTGCTTCTGCGCTTCCTAGCGCTTTTGCGCTTCTTGTAGTTTGGGCCTATCTGACCCTTCTTCTTATAAAAAATAAAGCCACGTGACTCCAACATTTTTTTTAAAGTACACGTGATTTCTTTTTTTGAAAAGCAAATATTTGGAAAGTTTTTGAAAACCCTAGTGCAATTTTCTCCCGTAACCCGATTTCTCTAGCCTTCTCGCCGGATTTCTCCCGTCGGATTCTGAATTTTTCTTTCATCGTTTTGATTTTTTTTTTTTTTTTTTTCATCTTTTCTTTCCATCTTTTCTCCATATTTTCCGAACTTTTGAAATTTTATTATTCCTTTCTGGGTGCGCTTCGCCTACAAAAAGCGTGCGCTTTCGCTTTGCGCTTAAGCTCCAGGGGTCTTTTGCGCTTCAGTGTGCTTCGCGCTTTTTAAAACTAAGGAGAAGATGCTACAATGTTATAAAAAGAGAGAGTCAAGTTTCCGCGAGAAACCAATTACAAAAAGTTGCTTGACTATATATTCCAAAATACCAGATTGGAGAATAGACTTTATGTTTTGAAAATAAAAAAATAAAAAGTTGCTTGATTATTATACTTGCTTGATTATTATACTTGCAAATTTCTGAAACACTCTGAATAGGATTATCTTCTATGACTCCCGTTGTGTGTGATCTCTTTGTGATCATTCTATGTATTGTTATATACTGAGAGCAACTCCAATAGTTAAAAAAAGGACCTGCTCACAAAAAAATGAGTACGTGGGCAGGTAGCTCACCATTGGTACAACAATGACATAAGCAACTGTTAAAACCTTGTAGCTATTTTGGGCTACATAGCTCAAAAAAAAATATAGCTCAAATAAATAAATTATTTAAATTAAATATTATAGGGAGCTACAAAGTATTGTAGCCCACCAATGTGAAAATTTGTAGTTTTAATCAATTGTAGTTAGAAGTTTGATGTGGCAAACTTAGCTACAACATCTTGTAGCTCACCGTTGGAGTTGCTCTTATATGTTTACATGTTCATTCCAGTGGCTATTTTATGTAAAGGATTAGAGCAACTCCAACGGTGAGCTACAAGATGTTGTGGCTAAGTTTGCCACATCAAATTTCTAACTACAATGGATTAAAACTACAAATTATCACATTGGTGGGCTACAATACTTTGTAGCTCCCTATAATATTTAATTTAAATAATTTATTTATTTGACCTATATTTTTTTTGAGCTACGTAGCCCAAAATAGCTACAAGGTTTTAACAGTTGCTTATGTCATTGTTGTACCAATGGTGGGCTACCTGCTCACATGCTCATTTTTTTTTGAGCAGATCCATTTTGTAACCATTGGAGTTGCTCTTATTGGTCACTTTTATCCCTGCTCCTAAGAAACATGTCTTTGCTATCTCCTTGATTCCTACGAGTTTGTGACATTCCCGTGGCAAACTAGGTAGTTGTTTCTCTGTTCTGTTCCTCTTTCAAGGATTTTACTATTTGTTATGGACTTGACAACATATGGGCTAATTGGTGCATTACTTATGTCTTTGTGGATAATTTATCTTCTTGAGTGGACTTTTCATTGTGATGCAATATTTTGCAGACTTGTTTCAAATAAATTTTGAGTTTGAAATATTTTTGTTTGCCTATAAAATGCAGCTAGTGTGGTTCTATCCATTGTATGTGTCCAGCATTATACTCAGCAATATCTGGTAACTTTCAAAATTTTTGTCTTAAATTTTTGGTTTTTTACACTTTTGATATCTATATGTAAATTGTGTAATATATCTTGCTTTTGACATCAAATACACCTTCAATTTTTGAAAAAACTTTTGTTGTGAGTCTTTTAGAAACTTCTCTAATGACCTAGACGCGGGTAACATTGTATATATTTGTACCTGTCCATACCAAACTAATAATAGGAGTCCTACGGTTTTTTATGTAATTAAATAACCGTATTCAAATATATTCATGTGACAAATATTAGCAACACTATGATGATTTGCTCGCCTATTCACTATAGTTTAGTACTTTTCCTTTTAGTACATTTAGTACTTCTAAAAACATTGTTTTCACCTTTGATGTCTAAAGTGTTATATATAAACATGCCCAAATTGTGGCTCTTGGAGGCCAAAAGGTGCGCATGGTGCTGAGGGCTGATGGCTTAGGCATTAGGCGATAGGGGTCAAACGTTTTTATTGGCCCAAGCGAGGCAATTTCAAGGAGGCGCAATAAGGTGTACCTATGACACACTCTACCAATATTTTTCTAATTGTTAATCATTCAGCGAAGCGCAGCTAAGGCATGCCTTGGCACAATAGGGTGCCTATCACCTAGTGTGCCTTTAGCATTTTTATACATTGGTTTGGATTTGTGAAGTTTGAATCCGGATGCACTTCCGAGCATGCTAGTTGATGTTGGTCCAATCATTGTCCGATCAAGCTGTGACGTGTTAGGAACACTGTCTTTGAAGGAAAGCCCCGACTATGGTGCAAACGGTCGTGACGTTGCTCCCAAGATTTCATACTATTTCCCCTAATGTGCACTCAAATAAGGGAAATTAGGAACTCATAATAATGCTCAGACTTGGAGAGGGAAAATCCGTAACGAATAAGGAAGAAGATAGTTTTTCTATGTATTTTTGTGGACAACAAAAGTCTTCTTTTAAAGGCAACAACAAATCGTAATGAAGAGTTGTTTTAGGAGAGAAATTTGTCACCAGAAAAATATACCATAAAAACTCTCTGATTTTAAGGAGGAAAATCAGCTTTAGGGACGTAAAATAAAGGATTATTACAACAATTTAAATTAGAGAGGAATAGTCTTGCAACTGAAGAGTCTCATCATTCCGAACTCTCAGTTACAACATGGCCCTTCTAGCCTATACCACAACCTCCATTTGCAATTTTGCATTATATCCAACAATTACGACACACGACATCCTTTTATTGGACACCCACTCATTGTTTTTAAGCATACTATCTTTCTTTTTCTTCCTAATCCTCCCCTCCTCTCAATCTTTTCCTTCTCCCATTCACCGCAAGCAACCCACCACACCGTTACTTTGTCACCACGACAACTACTGTCCTCCTCAGTCTTTTTACATTTTCTTCACTTCAGGTGGAACTTGCAAGGGAGATGGACGGTTTTTCTTGAGTTGGTTCTTGTTTTTGATTCGTAAATAAAGCATATGGCCCATAATTACAACCATTTTAGCAATTTCCTTTGATTTTTGTGCCCCTGTTTTTACTGGGAATTTTCTGTTCTTTCGTTCATTGATTTTTTTTATCTGCATTTTTTTGTGGTTTAATTAAATTTGAGGTAAATGACAAAAGCAATGGCCATGTAATAAGTGTTTCCCATTGTTTAATCTCTTAAAATCCCCTGTAATAAGCTGGAAAAATGGGTCATGATGCTGATGGAAAAATGGGTAACGGGAAGATGATGTTGATGAAAAAAATGGGTAATGAAATGTAATGTTGGTGGTCAAGATTATCTTGATGACCCGTGATGATAATCATCATCATGTGTCAAATGGTGGGGTTGAAGATCAATTGGGAAAGTGTTGGAAATAGATGACGACTGTAGTACCTTATGAGCTCAAACGAGAAGCTTTAATGGCAGATGAGGAAGAAGAAAGGGGAGCAGAGCTGTGGAGATGTACGCGAAGGAGGAGAGAGAAAGGGAGCGAGGCTGGTGGAGGGGGAGGAGAGAGAAAGGTGTCATGTGATGAACTGATAAATTTGAGCAGAAAATTAATGACTAAAATATATTTAATTTGCTTGAAGGATGAAGAACACAAATTGGAATATAAAAGGTAGTGACTTGAGGCCACCAATCTCCAAGTTAGTGACTTGAGGTCACAACTCTCCAAAGCCTAAGCTTTACTAATTTCTCAACATCCCTCCCATAACCTAATATGCTCTTATTTATAACCATTCTACTACACCTACCTAATTTGTCTTTTACCTAATATTACTTACTACCTATTACGCCCTTCCCTTACACTTGGTTCATTGCAATACCGGCCTCCTAAACTTCCACCTTGTCCTCAAGGTGGGTAGTAATAAGCATTGAATTCCAGACCTTGATAGTAATCATTTTTATCGTTCTGGCGTCTATTGTTTGCTTTCCGCTGGGGCTCAAGGTCCAGGGGTAAGGTAAAATCAATATGAAAATTGTGGTAAATAGTCAGGAAGTGAGGGAGGTCTGGTTTTGAAGGTGGTTTGAACTGATTATAGGTTGAGAACCTGGGTCTTGAGTGAGGGCAGTAAAACGTGGATTTGGGGGAATTGGTGGGATCAGGATGGTTGGGTTTAGAATTAGCATGTGTGGGCTGTAATCATAGATAAAAAATGCGGTATCGGTCACGGTCGCGGGATCGGTCGCGGAGTCTCGGTAACGGAAATGATGCGTTAGTCGCGGACCGTGTCGCGGTTGTCGCGTAGGAATTTAAAAATTTAAAAAGAAGCCCCATGTCAGCCCCATTCACTACCTACCCTAGTCCCCTTCCCCTAAACCGTACACGTGACATAATTAAAATGAATTCCTTTGTCTACCTTCTCTCTCCTCTCTTGTTTTAGATTTGAAAATGGAGTTCTCTACTCTATTTCAATGGAGTTTCTCCATTTCTTTCCCTTTTCCCTTTCTTTTTGTCGAATACATGGGGAATTCGGCTGAAAACCGAGTAGATGTGAGGTTCATAACGTTTAATGCGGACAAAATTCGTTCGTATCGGTTGAACCGGTCGAGATCTCGCCGTTTTTAAAAACACCTTTACAACTCGGGATATCTCGTATCGCCAGCCTCCAAAACCTTGTTAACTCGGGCGTTACGAGTTAACTCGGGCTAGTTTTTACACCATGGCTGTAATGCTCCTGTTCTGAATGGGTTGTAAGTGAGAGGATTGGGGAAGTAAGAAGGCTTTTCTTGTAAATATGGGTGGAGTAAAATGGGTTTAGAAATTGTTGGGAAGAGATGGGCTTTGAATTGATAATTTGATAACATGGGCCAATACAATACATTCATTATTAAAGATTCTCCATAAGAAATCTGACGTTTATTCAACTCCAACTCACCCTTTTCTTTGAATTTCTCTGGAATCTCCCCTAACAATGAGTGGTGAGCAAGCATGGTCCCACCATCAACTCCCTTGTCTCCATTTAATTTGTTTAGGTTAACAGTAGACTCATTTACCACTTTACCCTGACCATCATTTCCTTCTAAAAACTCCTCCCAAGCAGCTGCTTCCCTAATTCATCCCTGTTACATTTTCCGGCAAAAATGCCAGGCCCACCACCGGATCCACTGCCAATAGCGTCACCTTTCTCAAACACTCCTCTTGGTGGTACATTGAATACATTGACTGTATCATTTCTCAATCTTCTGCACTCAAATATATCAGCACCACCCTCAACTGCTCCACCGCCTTGGCCGGAGTAATCACCAAAGACCACGACTTTAGTGTCCTCCATCCTTTTCTCTGAATCTTCTTTCTCTTTCACCGTCGGTTCCAGGTGGAGGTTGACCACCAACAAGTGGCTCCCAGATGCTCCACAAGATCTATTGGTGAAATATCCTCCACCACCGTTGACAACACTTTTGGCGAACTCCACCGACCCTCTCCGACCACCAGTAAGACCACTGCCCCAAACCCTTCCTCGAGACTTTTCTGCCAAGAAACCCAACTGACCTCCATAAGTAAAACCTGGACCACCACCCATGGTATAAAAACTCGTCCGAGTTAACTCATATCGCCCGAGTTAACTCGGATTTTGAGTTTGGCGATACGAGATTGGGCGATTTATCACGCCGTTTTATAAAAGAGCGAGATCTCGGCCGGTACGACCGTTCCGGTCAAAAATCGCCCGAGTTACACCGTTCCAGTAAAAAATCGCCCGAGATATACCGTTTGGACTCGCAAATTAACCGATTATTCATAGAAAATGAGAGAAGAAACAAAGATTTCGAGTAGAGAAGAAGCAGACGAGTGAAGGCCGCCATGGATGTTGAGCCTGGAGGAAGGAAGAAGAAGAAGAGTTTAGGCTCTTGGATTCTTTTTTCACGCGTTCTGGAGTTGGGGGTAGACTGAATTCTTTTCCCTTTTATTAAATAAAATGGTGGGTGGGGCTGGGGCAGGTAGCAATTGGGAGATTACTTTTATTAAAATGTGACAGGTGGTTCTTTCACGTGATGGGGCCTTGGGTGTAGACTGACTTTTTTTCCCTTTTATTAAATAAAAAGGTGGGTGGGGCTGGGTTAGGTGGCAACTGGGGATGGGTTTATATCACTTTTATTAAATATAACAGGTGCCAAAAGACTACCCACATGTTTTTTTTTTTTCTTTTTCTTTTTTGCCTCATTGATCTACTCTTTTATACAAATATTTTTTAATTAGTTTTTATTTCCCTCCCTAATTGATATTGTGCGATCACCGCGACCCGTTCCGCGACCACCGAGACCGTTCCGTTACCGCATCACCGTACCGATCCCGCAATCGCGACCGATACCGCATTTTTACACCATGCCACCACCTGATCCGCAACCGCAACCACCAGCACCGCCTCGCTCGAATACTACAGTTGGTATACCAGATTTACCGCTTATGCTACCACTAACACCTAGACCACCACCGGTGAATCCACCAGCAAAATCACCATGACTTTTACCAGATCCGCCACTGGCACCGCCATCCTCAAAAACCCCACCCTTCGTGAATATGTCTGGTTCGCCACCTGATTCACCTCTGAAACCATCGCCACCTCTACCTGCAAAATCACCAGCCCTCCTAGCATATTTTACACAATTTGAACTCCATCCTCCAAACTGATTTGGTGAAAAACATTCACCCCCATTTTTCTCCACTTCCCTTTTCTTTTGTACATCAGTCACCTCCGGATCAACATAATGTTCATCCTCTCTCATTTCCTTAATCTCCTCCTTAATTTCAGTAAACTTCTCTTTAATTTCCTTCAATTCTTGCCGAAACGAAGAGAAAATCGGAGAAAGACCTTCCATAATGTTTTTCACGAATTCTTCCTTACATTTTTGGAATATCTCATCCCACTCCTCCTGGGATTTCTTATCAGATTTGGTTAACTCCATTTTTTTTTTTTTTTTTTTTTTTGAAACTCAGAAAATCAGATCAATAACCCTCCCAGAACTGTACCGCTCTGATACCAAGTGTGATGAACTGATAAATTTGAGCAGAAAATTAATGACTAAAATATATTTAATTTGCTTGAAGGATGAAGAACACAAATTGGAATATAAAAGGTAGTGACTTGAGGCCACCAATCTCCAAGTTAGTGACTTGAGGTCACAACTCTCCAAAGCCTAAGCTTTACTAATTTCTCAACATCCCTCCCATAACCTAATATGCTCTTATTTATAACCATTCTACTACACCTACCTAATTTGTCTTTTACCTAATATTACTTACTACCTATTACGCCCTTCCCTTACACTTGGTTCATTGCATGTCATGGAGAGGGGCAATAATCTTATTTTACTTAAATTTTATTAAAAGCTGGACCAATTTGAAAATACCACAAGTCATGTTTACTTGTTATGCTGGTTATCAACAGGTCAAGGACCATTTTATGAAGACATCCCTAAAAGTTGTTTTTATTCGGAACTAATCAAAAGGTGGGACTATTTTAAGAATAGTGGGCAACGGTTGAATTATTATACTTCGTAATTATTTTTTCCTATTATTTATTAGTTTTATCTTATCTTTCATCAGCTTTCGCCTTTCCCTATTTTTTTCCCTTTCGTATTTGTTTGTTTGCACCTCAACTTCTTTGATTTTATGAGCATTCTAATTAGCTGACATGCATATTGAGCGCTTGATCCAATTATTGCATCACGCTTGTTTTGTTGCTGGTACCATTCCAAGTCCCTTTTCCTGCACCATTTGTTGGATTGAATAATCATAAATACTATTGTCGAACATTTGGCTTGAGTTACACCTCCCTCGACAACATCTTTGTCCATACTGGTCACTTGTGTAGCATAACGTTAAGGTTGTCTTCTTCGAAAAAATGGAACATTTTATTTTTCCTGACTCAATGTTTTTTGGGGGCCTTATGAAAAACTTGGGCGGGCTGCGTACAATTATTTGATACTTAGAATATTTAGAAGTGGAAAAATGATTTCTGGTATGATTTATCTATGGTCTTATCAGGGGGAAGTTGAAGGGAAGTATTATCATATGACAAATGAGTTCAGTCTCCTTTCTAGAAGTTGCACAAGTAACAAAAATTAGAGGTTTCTGGCAATAATAGTTTTTATTGAGGGTGATTACTGCTTTAAACTATAAAGTGGATATAATTTACACAACGATGAATGTGGAAATAGCCTTTGCTCTCTTTCTAATCGTGGGATTATAATTTTTGTTTTATTTTTCTTTGTTTTCGAAGAAAATGATTTCATTCCTCCTCTTACACTTTATGGGTAGTAAAATTTGTGTATCCCCATTGCTAGAATTTTGCTGCATATTATTCAAACTTGTTTAGGTTTTTGCATAAGTGAATACTTTGTAAAATTAGAAAACAATTTGTGTAAATTAACTTCATGATGGATGATTGAATATTTGGAAAGAGGGATGTTATTCAATGCCTTCATTCTGCTTGTAAAGCAATATTGGTGCTCTTCATTTTCTACACATTCCTGTTGTATGATTTTGTTCCGTGGTAATAGGATAATCTGATAGAGGGGGATAAAGATGATAGTTGAGAATGATGATACCTATGCTTTTGTTTTCATATACTTGGTCGCTTTGTTGTTATAACTCTGTGACTGATATTTTCTTGTTATGCGTGAGTTTGCTTTATGTTTGAATGAAGAGATTCAGAGAGGAGGGGAGCGGAGCCGGGGAGGGAGAAATCGGGATTGATTTTCCTTGTGTTGGATGTCTTGATGGGGAAGGGGAGGGTAAGGAATAGGCTATTTTCCTTACCTCATTAATGAACTAAATATTTCTGAAGTTTCGAAAGACATGAAAGGAAATATTTACTTCTTCTCCCTCCCCATTCCTTATTTTGTTCCGGTAAAGTTGTTATTTAATGCACAGTTAGTTAATTGAGTATTGAGGCCTTTTGTTCTCTTTATCTTGTCTTTTTCTGTGAGACTATGAGTCAGTGACTCTAGTATTCTAGTAAGTAAAGTCCGTCTTCAGTAATTCAACATATGATGAGGTGAAATTTATAAGATCACTCGATTTTTTTTTGAATGTCTGGTAGTTTTGAATCTTTGACCGACTATATAATTTAGTGATGTCACAAGGGTAGTCTGTACTTCCACTACGATTAAACGCTCTTAAATTGACTGTAAAAGATGCAAATGGTTTGAAAATGGAACTGTTAATTGAAATTCGTTTTCTCCTTTAGTTTCATGATTCCTCAGGGTTTACTCATATTTTTGAGGTTGTTCAACTTTTTGTAAATAAAGGTACAATGATATAGCTAAGCATGGGTTTGTTGCTATGGGGAAATATAAGCCTTCAGCAGCACCGATTACAGGTGATAAAGAGGCATCAATTGCACAAATTGCTGTTTCAGATAAATCTGCTGGTCTTGGAGGGTAAAGTTCGAACTTTATTGTTATTTTCTTTTGAATATATGCTCAATCAGTTTATGACTTTTTGTATACTGTTACTGACTTACTTCTCTATGTGGCTGTCCTACTTACCCAGACATAATACTGGTAAATAAATCATGAGTACATTTGGTGTTTATACAATTATAATCATCAGAGCCAGTTTCATGCTTGGTGGTCTAAGAACTTACGGTCTTTATTGATTCAAACTTGAATTTTTTCATTACAGTTAAAGAGACAGGAATTTTGTGCTTCAAACTATAGAACTACTAATTTTGTATCACTTTTTGAAATGCTTAATGCAAAGTCTTAGATATTGGATATGTGAAACCTAGGGGCTTCAAATATATAGACTCTTTGCTCCTTGGGATTGTATTCATGGTGGGTATATTTTTTTGTAATTTTACGTATGAGTTTTTTCAAAGACCTGTGCCCGTTATTTTCCTGGCAAGGAGTGTCCAATTTCACATAGACTTTCACAGTTGGGAAGCCCAAATGTTCAAAGGCAACGCATTGGCACAAATGTATGTTATGTGCCACACAAGGAAGGGGGAATTTGTTATTACGTTGCCTGATTACTTATATGGATTACCATATTGGGATGGGGAAGGATCACAAGGTCTTCTAATGGCATTTTTGTTGCAATTTAATTTTGTTGTGGTTTGAGTGATTGTATTTTGATAATAGCCTGCTGTATTGGTTGATAGCTTATAGCATTATGACAAACGCAACAAGATGCTATTGTGGCGATTTTGCTGCAGCTGTCAACTGATTGTTTGTTGTTGCTTGAGAGACTTAATTTTGACAAACAGCTAACTGATTGTATTGATTAGTAGCTGGGTATATTACTCCCTCCGCCTTTTTTTAGTTGTTCGCTTGCTTTTTATGGTGTCCAAGCACGTCTTTCCTTTCGTTTGTATTAAAATAATTATAAAACTATACTTGATATTTGATAATACACATTGAAACATATCTAACAAGATCATCATTATCATTATCATTATCATTACCCCATTGCCTCGAAAAGGCTCCCACAAAAAGCGGGGTAAGGGGGGGTCGGGTGTACGCAACCTTACCCCTGCAATTGCAGAGAGGTTGTTTCCAATTGACCCAAAAGCGATAACGGGACGACAACGGGACGACCATCTTCTACTTCATGGAAAGGAAGCGAAGAGGTTTTAAAAAATTGTAATGTTCATTATATTAACGAAGTATTATATTATTTAATGTTCATTATTAAAAAATTGTGGTCAAATTCACAAAGTTTGATTTCGAAAGTAGAATGGAACAACTAAAAAATGACAGCAGTGGGAATATATTATTAATATGGTTGACTAATTACTTCTGCAATTTGTATAAAGATGTTTGGTGAAGTTAGCTACCAGCTCTTAGTAATAATTTATTGAAGGTATAAGAAATGCATGAATTTTTCATTGGTTGTTGAAGATATTACTTGCAATAGTTTATTTATGATTTATTTACTACAGAAAGTGATGGTTATTATATTTAAGCTGAACTTGTTATCTGAATAGAATCACATGTCTTGAAAGATCCTATGGAATTTATAATTTGAACAAGTGATTGATTGCAGAAGATAATAAAAGATACGAAGTACACATTTTTGTCAAAATTTCAGTAACCAATGATGCTTTTATCATTTAAGCTAAGAACTTGTTGGTAGACCTTACTGTGCTCGTACATGTCTATTGTGTAACCTGGGATCTCAGATGTTTTAGAATTCATCTTCCACGACTAATCATTCTGCTATTCCATCTCCTCTCAACGAAGTAGACACAATTTCCATCTCTTCTGTAGTATCCCTTCCTTATCTCTGGTGGATGCCACAGCCTCCAGGATCCAGCAGTGTTTCTTTCCTCACTATGGTCTTGTCGCTTTGAAATAATTATCATGTTTTTATACGTCCAGCTTTGAGCACAACTGAAGTCTACTCCTATATCATTACAAATTTGTTGTTTCTCACAATTAGCATTAGAACTATTTAGCAATACCTTGTCGTATGGTTGAATCTGTTCTTGCCTTCTACTTCTAGGATCATGATTGGAATAGGAGAACAAGTCTACTCAGTTCTCCTCCTCAGCTTCTTCTTCTTGGAGGTGAGGCTACTTCTGATTGTGTTTTATGTATTTATTGTCACAGGTGAGTAAGCTAGTCATCAATATCAGTGAACATTGGCCTCTGTACATACTATGGTGAAAAAACTCAGCTGCTTTGCTCTACTCCCCCCCTCCCCCACCCCCACCCGCGGAAAATAAAATATTATAGCCTGTTCAACTCTACCTTCACTGTTCACGGTAATACATGCAGGTTTTTGCCACTGGTTTTATACCGTATGCTGGGAAAGCACTCAATTTCTTGCTTCTTTCCTGGATGTATGCCTATTACTGTTTTGAGTACGTCACCTTTCTTCTGTTTCTGTGGACTCTATCGTCTTTGCATCAGTATGGTTTTGAATATCTATGATGCTGATCTATTTAGGTACAAATGGAATCTTTCTGGAGTAACTCTTGACAGGAGGCTGGATTTCTTTGAATCCAACTGGGCATTTTTTGCTGGTTTTGGTAGGACCACCTCAAACTACACTGACATTTTGCGCTCCTAACAATTATGAATTGATTGATATTTTCCTTGATGGCTGATTCATTTATTTGATTTAGTGATTTCTTCAACTTAGGTTGCGTTCTATTTACTTGATTTTCACTTATTTTTTCTTGAACTTATCAAAACTTATTTTAGTTGTAATTTGTACTTAATCAACCCTTATTTTTCCTGTACTTATTTTTCCTAATAAGAGGAAATAAGGTGAACAAAACGGAGCCTGAACCTACAATGTTAAGTACTGAAATTCACTATTTTTTTGGGTTCAACCTTGCAAATTGCAACTAAATTCTACTCCCTACATCCCACAAAAATAACTGCCCATTTCTCTTGTTTACATAGTTTAGAGCTAGTATTTGTAGTAAGGTTTTGTTGAGTATAAAAATAAGGTAGTGGATCTTGTTTATTGTTCAGTTGAAGTGATAGATAGTGGGGACGGTAATACTTTAAAGTAGCAGAGAGAAAATAAAAGAAAGAAGAAAGAGAAAGATAATTTTATTATATAAAGTCGACCCAACTCAAGGGAGAAATGAATTTTTTTCCGTGGCACGGAGGGATTAATCCGTTATTGGATAGTATCTGAATTTAATTTCCTCACTCTGATTATATATATGATGGATTGACGGTGCGATGAAGAACAATATTTGTTCCTTTGTTTATGAAAATATGGTAATAACCAATTGACAAGTTGTCTCTTCAACTTAAGTACAAGAATAGTAGTCTCTTTAACTCAAGTACAAGAGATTCACATGTAACCATTTGAATCTTACCTATATTTGTCATCGTCATTATCATTTGAGCCATATGCATAAAAGGCGCATCTTGAAACTTTATACAAATTTACTTCTAAGTTGATTTGGTTTTTATACATTTGAACTATGCAGATCTTGTCAGTTAAGAAATATGTTAAAGTAACTCTCTTCTGGACACACTGGAAGACCAATAATATATTGTGTCTTATACATACAAGTGTATGTGGTCCAATGAGCTTAAGAGCCAGATTTGGATTTCAGTCAGTTCTCTGCATTTCCAAATGCTATTGTTACTTCTTTTAATTAACAAAAAGGCGATTCTAAGCTGTAGGAATTCAAAAATAATATATGAAATGGACTTGCTAAATTATTAAAGCTCCTTGGGAAGATGGAGGAGGTGAATATTAAATTTAGAATTTTACAATCATCTTATGAATTGGGGAATTTTATTTCAACTCACTCTAAGAATTTGACAATCATCTGATGGAGGAATAGTTATTTTAAAATATGGTTTGGTCAATATGAATCACGCTTATCTTCCACTGTCTTTCGAGGATATGGTCTTGAAATATCTATGTATTCTTATCAGTAACTTTTTAAGAAGTTGTTGAAAAGACATGGTATGATTCTATGAGTTATAGACAGTATTCCTAGTTTGTTATCCCCTAAAATTTGGGGCTGATTTCAGGAAGCCCGTGTGTGCTGGCAATTTTCTTTATTCCTCCTCTGGAGAGCTATGCTGTCATGGCCACTCTTTTTCCTCTGGTATGCTCTCTCTACATTTTTTTTGTATTTACAAACTTTCTTTGTCAATAAAAAGTCTTCTTATTCTGGTGCACATGTAGGCATATTCCCTTGTTTTCGTGCTCTAATATCTCAGGGACACCTGACACCCCCGGTCAACCAAGGTGTCGAAGTAACATAGTTCTTATGGTTAAGAAATCTAATTGAATAATGGTTGCATGAGTGGAACTGTACTGGTTATTGAGGCAATTCTCTTCTAATTGTGAAAATATGATGAAATGCATGCTGCTGTTAATATATTTTTAGTTGTTTGCGAAAAAACAGCTTTGGAATATGGTTGTAAGAAACTACCTGATGTGGTTGGTAAATATAGGAAATTATTCATACCTTGTTCCATGGTGCTAATGCATGTAGTGTAAGGGCTTAACGAATGTCCTGGTCGCTACAGTGGTTGGACTTGTACAAATTGGCTGAAATAAGTGGGTTATGTTGTTCTTGTTTCTCTTTATCGTTGGAATTTCTGCTTAAGGAGGCAGAGTATTCCTTCTGCTCTTTTGGTGGCTTGGTGCTGGCAGTTTGATTCTTAGTAACTAATGTTTTCATCAAGTTATATTTGATGTTCTCAATGTTTCTTCTTGAAGTTTGTTTTGACAGCAACAGGGTCAGATGCTGATAGTCTAGTACTTTCACCAAGGAAGCAGTGGCTAAGTGCAGGACTAGGAAGGGTTCCTATTTTCTGTGGTGCTGATACTCTTTCGTAAGCATTTCATTTCCTATGTTATTCTGAAATTATAATTCTTTCAACAATCTACAAGACAATAATTGTGTAGCTGCTGCATATAATTTTTGAGAGAATATGATTTATGCCTCACCAAGATATAAAAAGAAAAGAGCAGAGTATGGATAACTTGTTTATTATGAGCTTGTTCTTCAACTTAGGCAACTGTATTGGGTCAACTATGAGAACGTTCGTATGAATGTAAGTGTAAATACTGAAAGCATATGCTTTTAGGTTATCCTAACTGTCACCATGGCAGTTTTATGCTTCTTGTCTACTTAGATTTTGATACTCTCATGAGTAATCGTAACCTTTTCTCCATTACAACATAAAAAGGATAATGGTAATTCAAACTTGAGCTCAGCTCACATCAATCCAAACTCGAAAGCTCAAGCCAAAATTTAAATTGCCAAGCTCGGAAATTTAGGCTAGGATCGCCCCCGAGTTTCCTCGAGTTACAAGCTTTGAACCAAGAAATCACACTTCCAAGCTACAATATATCGTACTTTTCTTTTTGCAAAGAGGTCTAAATGCCTAAATGCTCTACACAACAAAAAATAAATTGACAAGAATACCTTTACTACTCATCTAATCACAATTCACAATAGCTTTTTAGTAATTGTGCTCATCCAGGGAAGCATTTTGGTCTTTTCCTTGCTTGTTACTCCGTATAAGATTCCCATAGGTGTTATGTTGAATCATTCTTGCTCATAAATCATAATTTATGTCTTTTCTACTATTTGTAATTTTAAGCCTGCTCAAAAGCTTCTTGACTCAATCTGCTTTTCTCAGCTCATTTAAGCCTTGAGTTGAGCTCACTCAAGTTGAGCTTGACAGAGTTACTTGGGAGCAGGTTAGACTCATTATCGCTCTTAATCAAGCATAAAAACCAATTGTGTTCAGCATCAGAAGAGATACACCGTGGAAACCCACATAAGCTTGAGCCAAATGAGTAGATAGATAAACAAACCATTCTCAACCATATAAAAAAGATGGAGAAAACCATCATTTCTTTCTTGCCATTTTCCATATACCATCTCTATTTTATAAGGGAACTTATGAGGTCATTAACACAAATGACCTTTTAGTGTCCCACTGTCCCCTTATAGAATACTCTAAAATGCACCTAATAATGGACAAATAAGATATAATTGACAGGGAACACAATAAAAATATGGACAGGCCCTTAATCTCTCCATAATTTACGTCCAAATCAATCATCTTCCTCTTTGATTATTTTTTATCTAATACCAAAACTACTACTCCCTCCGTCCCGAAATACTCGAAACGTTTTCCCGGATTACTTGCAACGTTTCTAAAAATAGAAACTTTTATTAATATTATATCAATTTCTCACTTACCCAAGGACCTACCTACATCCCTACTCCCTAAAAAAAACATTAAAAAATTCCACTACCCCCACCCCCTACCCTTTTAAAAGTTTGACACACATCCCACTACCTATATTTAAAAAAATACCCCATTACCAACTGCCATCTAATTAAATAATAAGTCAATTACAATGCATTAAACTATGTGTCGGTCAAACCGTTTCGAGTATTCGGGACGGAGGGAATACTAATGACGTTAACATTTTCTACAAATAAAACTGCTCAAACGTTTTTAATATGCAAATACAAAGTTTGAGCTGTTTTTTTATTTAATATGCGAATACAAAGTTTGAACTGCTTTATTTTTAATATTTTAATTTCTTCAGTTTGGTATTACGTTGTTGCACTATGTTTTCTAAGTAGTGATTATATGATTTATTTTTTTTATTAGAAGAACTTTGCAAACAAATTGTCTTACCCGTTATTTGAGGTTATTAGATGTAATAACACAATTTGACATTTGAATTTACTTTCCCACGCACACGTGCATATAAGACTAGTAACAAATTACACAACTCGACTGGAAAGGTAATTTTGTAACCTTACCATCCATTCCATACTAAAAGTACAAGTTTATCCTTGTCTCTCCATCACCAAAACACAAGATACAAACATGAGGAAAAAAAGCCTTGTTTCGTCACTGAACCTACGCATGTTCACAGTTCACAACTCACAAGTATCTAGTTTCTCTTGAGTCTAGACTATCCGCCCACACAGATGCTTTCAATTGCTTGGGAACTTTAGCATAATGGCAGTAAGGGAGATAGCCGCTAATTAGGACCTTTTTGTAGATCGTTGTAGAAATAGAAACAAGAAACCTGAAGAGTGGATCAACCACATTCCGGTAATGAGCATTTAACAATTAACATACATATAGAATTATAGACATAGATATTGGCTGTTAGGATAATCATCAAGTAAGCTTGCTCAACTCCCTACTGCCCATATACTGGGATTCTTTTTTATTTCTGTCATCATTAGGCTAAGATGATAGTTCCAGGAATTTAAACCCCCCCCCCCCCCCTCGACCTGACAAGGGGGAAATAGGAGTATAGCGAGCGGCGGACTATGGTTATTAAATGATTGCTCCCTGCTGAATCTTCCTAATAAACATTTAAGGAAAAGTGACGGTACTTGTGAAATAATGTATAAAGGCTAGTGTAAGCAGAATAAGTCCCTACATGTGTATCCCGTTCATTTTTTCAGAGTTCATATACTGATTGTAGGCCAATGCCAAAGAGAACTAGGTTCTTGTTGGAAACACCACAATCCACAACCACTTCCCCACAAAGGAGAATAGGAGATGTTCTTAGATGCAAAATTACCAAGACTTGCTGCTCCCTCTTCTCAGCTTATAGGCACACCCATGAGCTTTGTTACCTGGACTCTTCATACCTTAAATACATGTGTCAGATCTTCGACATTGGGTGGACACTTCATTTTGACCAAAATCACATATTTTTTCACAAAATAGGCGTGTCCGGCATTTGGACAGGTGCCCGTGCCTGAGATGGGTATCCGAGTCCGGGTAACATAGCTCATGAGGCATGGATGATAAAATGATCTTTCTTATCCTTTGCCCTTTATCTAAAAAAGTCTTTGAAAATTCTCTCTGAAACCTCTTAAAACAACACCCGTAAGAACTTTAACATGGGAAGAAATACAGGGGAAAGTCGGGAAGACAAGCCTGTATGAGCATCCACATTTATCCAAATGGAAAGAAAAACAGGGCAATAGAGAAATACAGAAACAAAATGCTTTCTATATCAGCAATCTCTCTGCCATTTGGTGAGACAAGAGTGTGATGCTCTTGATTTTCTATCAAGAGACCCCATTCTGTATTTGCCTTCTCTTTCTAATTTAGCGGTGTTCATCTTTTGGTTGATGACTTGTGAACATCCCAGTCGTTTTATCATCCCTGCTATTTCTACCTCCACAGTGTCTCTGTGTTCCCATTCACCATTCACCATGCTCCTGCTCTTATCTTCCTCCTCGCTCTATGGGCTACTCGCTGCCTCTCTTTCTCACTTTACATACCTCTCTTCTTCCCCATCACTACACTCTTCTTCCCCCATCTCTTGACAAGTCATTACCTGGTTCAGGATTCTAGTCTCATGTCTAGGTCAACTGTCATTGATTTTTTACTGTGGAAAAGTTGCTTTTAATGCACACTAATCATGAAAATAAAAACTGAAGAAGAGAAATAGGGAATTACATTCAATTGAAGGGAATTTACCGAAATAACTTACCCCTAGTTGAAATGTGGTGCTTGCTTGATGGAAGTTATTGTTTGAAATCCAGTTATCAATTTCACCGTCTTGGATTTTTATATTGTATAGATTGTTTCATCTTTGCATTTTACAACCTATTTATTCCGTTTTGACAGGATGAAGGTCTTGTCTTTCCTTCCTTTAAAACCACAGGAGCAGAACTACCGAGAGAAGGCACTCTAAGAAATACCTTAATAATTCATTATGTCAACAAAGCCTATGACTAATGTTCGTTTCTTACTTGATTAATTAAAGGAAAAGCCTTGGCTGAGTTGGCTCTATTTGCTCCTGCTCATTCAGTTAGTATGTTTTCTAACTTAGTATACATCGTTTGAGGATATCTTATGTAATTAATTTTTCTACTTCTTTACCCTTTTTTTATTATTATTATTTTATTGTACCTGAAACATGAATTATGCTCTTAACCCTATGCTACAAATTAACCCTATGCTACAAATTAACCCCACACAGTCTTCATGGATAACTATTTGCATACCATAGTCGAATATACAAAAGAGAATATACTTTTTTTTTTTTTTGGCAGTTGAAACAAACAGTTAAAACTAAGTAAACAAAAGAAGCCTAAGACCCATTTTTCCTTGCCATAGTTGCAAGATAATGAGTCCTTCTAACCCTATTCCTACTACATTCTTAATATAGACATTTCTCATTCCTAGAGATATTCTAATAATATCAGCACATTCAGCCGCAATCTCAAAAGGACTGTTTGGAAAACTACGTAAGGCCGCTACCAGTATTGTACTATCTGTCATAATATGCAGATCCCACCACCCTCGGTTTTTAGCTTGCTGAATCCCATCAAGCAAAGCAAGAGCTTCCGCCTTCAGTGCGCTATTACATCTAATAGGGGAAGCGTCTTCTGCTATAACAGATCCATTTCGTTCTATCACCCAACCAATAGCTGCCTCAGGGTCGAATTTTCTACGCACCTTTTTCCATGTCCATCCACTTGCATATGAATGTTGCAATCGTTGATACTCCCTTTAATCAAAACACCATCTGTCTTTGAACTGGAGCCCTCCTGCGCAACATCTCCTCCATTGCGTATGCCTTTCTTGATTCCGTCTATGGCTGCCCATGCCATACTTTTTTGGTTTTCAATTATCCACATAACACCTGTTGGGTCTACTTCACCACCTCTAAAGACTAAATTATTTCGGGTCACCCAAATTGCCCATAAGACCGCCGCAAACTCTATGTCGTCATGCCTTCCATCCTTATTACCTTTCCACAAGTATGCCAAGAAATTCTTCACCCAATCCCCACATCTAATATGGGCAGCTCCATTTATCTTGATTCCCAAGCTGCTGGCGCACCAAACTCTTTGTACTATCTCACAATCTCGAAACAAATGGTCTTATGTTTCTACATCTTTACAACAAAAAGGGCACTTATCATCCACCATTATGCCTCTTCTAATCATTCTAGGGCGCAATGGAAGAGCCTTGTTAATCAACTTCCACACAAAAATCTTCCATTTGGGTAGCAGACAACTATGCCACAGTAACTTATAAAATTTCGAGCTGGAATAATCACAATGATCTTCATTATTTTCCCTCAACAAGCATGCATAGATTGATTTTGATGACATCTTTTCATGGCCATTTCCAACCCAGAGAAACTGATCTTGTTTTTCTTCATTTGGGATATGGATACTTAGTATCTCATGAGCCGTTTCTTTTTTAAATGTGTTCCAAATCCTTACAGCATCCCACTCTCTAGTTCCTTGTTTAAACAGACTGTTAACAGTGGTATTAAGTCTGTCATACGGTGTGCCTTGTTTCAGTTGAGGTATGCCTGAGGCTAGCCATCTTTCCTTCGCCATAATTGTATCACCACTATAAATAATCTTACTAAACCCTGTCTTTGCCGCAGAGACACATCTTCTCATACCCTTATAAGCCCAAGTAGCTTTGGCACTAGTTTTCCCTGTTAAGCCAGCTTCCAATGGTGACGCACCATAAGCCTTTCTATAGACTTTTGCGATGAGCGAGTCTGGGTTTTGATAAATACGGATTGCCTGCTTCACCAATAGGGCTTGATTAAACATCACAATGTTACGAAGCCCAATCCCCCCCATACCCTTGGGCACTTCCAATTTCGCTCGTTTAACCCAACAAATACCCATGTGCATCGAACTTGTCCTCCACCAGTACCACATTAACAGGGAGTTTATTTGTTTGGAGATCAACTTTGGGACCTGAAATACTGCAAGAACATTTGAGCACAAAGAAGCTAAAATGCCATTTATTAGCAGGAGTCTACCTGCAGGCGAGAGGGATAGGTGCTTCCAGGAAGAGATCTTTTTTTGGACCTTCTCAACCAAGGGATCAAAAGCGTGGGATGATCTTCCATCAACCTCAATATTGCATCCTAAATATCTCCCCAGTGAATCTGTGCATGGAGTTCCAAGTATCTGCTTCAACTCGTTTTTAATATTGCTTGGCGTATTCGGACTAAAAATCACGTTGGATTTGTCAAAGTTAATTGCTTCTCCTGAGACTTTGCAAAACAAATCAATTGTGTTTCTAATGTTCCTGCATGCTGAAGTGTTAGCTTGAAAACAAAACAAGGAATCATCAGCAAAAAAATAAATGAGAAATAGAGGGAGAATGTTTAGTGATTCTAATGCCCTGCACTCTCTTCTGCTCTTCAAGTTGTAGAATCATCCGTGATAGAACTTCCATGACTAGAATGAAAAGGTATGGAGATAAAGGGTCTCCCTGTCGTAGCCCACACTTCGGCTTGAACACCTCTGTTGGCTCACCATTGACAAGAATTGAATATGAAACCGTTGAGACACACTGCATGATCCAGTGTCTCCAAACCGCAGGAAATTCCATATGATCTAGAATCCAGCCAATAAATTGCCAATTCACACGATCATAGGCTTTATTCATATCTATTTTCAATACCGCAAATCTTCGCAAGCCTTTCTTCCTCCGTTTAACATAAGTGAGGACTTCATGGGCAAGCAAACAATGATCTCCCATTAGGCGTGTGGGCACAAAGGCATTCTGAAACGGACTAACCAAACCATTAAGAATTAATTTAAGTCGATTAGTGAGGCACTTAGAAACAATTTTGTAAATAACGTTACACAGACTAATCGGCCTGAATTGAGAAGGTTTATCCGGACATTCCACTTTCGGAATCAAAGCAATGAGAGTATAATTCCACTCCCGTAGCAAATATCCCGAACGAAAGAAATACAGAACCGCCTCCACAACATCACTGCCCACTATCTCCCAAGCCTTATGGAAAAAAACCGCAGGGACACCATCTGGGTCGGGCGCTTTCAGCCCACCCATTTGGAACACTGCATTTTTAATATCAATATCATCGAATTGCTTGCTCAATATCTCCTTCTGTTGTTGGTTGAGCTTCACAAGAAGATTACTAAGATTTTCTGGAATCTCTAAGTGCTCAGTTTCATCATTATTCGTTTTGAATAGCTCTTTGAAATATCCAAGAAGGAGGCTTTTTATGGTATCACTATCAGCTGTCCATTCCCCACTATTATTTTGCAGTAACTTGATTTCATTTCTTGTTTTCCTCATTTTTGCACAGCGATAGAAAAAAGATGTGTTTGAGTCCCCCAATCTGGCCCATTTTCCCTTCGCTCGTTGCTTCCAATAAGCCAGCTTGATTAAAGCTTGATCAAATTGTTCTCTCCTAAACCCCAACTCTTTCCCATCATTCTCCTCTTCTATTTTCTTCTGCTTCTCCGAACACATTTTAACCACATCATCCCATATGACATTGTTTGCTATTTTGAATTCTTTACACCAAATAAACAACTCTCTCTTAATCAAATCTAATCTCCTAGAGGAAGAGTACATGGGTGATCCCTTATGCTGGGATGCCCATTTTTCTTTTATGATCTCCTTCGGTCTAGAAAAATCAAGACACCATTCTTCTATCTTCTTGGTTCGTTTTTGCATCCTATGTCTAGGGGAGGTCTCCAACAAAATTGGGGAATGGTCCGACACTACAATTGGTAGGTTTAAAATATGAGCTTCAGCATGCAATTGAAGCCATTCAGCTGTAGCATATCCCCTGTCCAGTCTCTCATACACACAATCATCACCTTCCCGATTATTGCACCAAGTAAATGGCACCCCCGAAAATGGCAAATCAATCAAGTTCCAATAATTTCTCCAGAACATGAAATAGTCTCTACCTGGAACAGTTTCACTTCCCCCTTTCTTTTGACTCAGTAACTCCACCTGGTTAAAATCTCCTAGCAATAATACTTTATTTGTGATTTTTGCTAACACACCACCTAGTTCATTCCAAACAGAAAAACGCTCTCCTACATACGGCGATCCATACACCAAAATTAAGTCCCATTCATGCATTCCGCCAGTCATTACATCACATATTTTACACGAGATAAAATTCATAGATTTTTCCTTGACTACCAGCCTAACATTTGGCTTCCAAAAAACAGCAAGTCCTCCAACATTCGAGGTTGATGCAACAAAATCATACTTAACATAGTTAATAGAAAAAGCTACTTTACTAATTACTGCACTACATGCCTTGGTCTCCATTAGAAATACTATGTCAGGTGAAAATTGTCGGATGATCCAGATAAGAAATGGAACTGTAGGGCCATCCGACTGATTAATACCCCTACAGTTCCAAGCCAGTACCTTCATGGTGCTCCTTGAGGTTGATCAGGCTCAACCTCCAAGCCATTGAGTGACGCAGAAACTGCTGATTCATCTCTTCCATCTCCAGAAGCTGCAGACCTTCCTTGTTCGTTGTTGGAGATACGTCTGTTTTCGTCCTCATCATCTCTTATTATCACAAAATTACCACTGAAGCATGCTTTGTAGTAGTCATTTATTATCTCATTGAACTTAGGGATCGGAACAATTGCTGAATCATGAATTTTACACTTCTTTCTCGCCGCACATGGCTCCATAGGTTGACAGGGGAGCTCCTCTCTTCTTCTCTTTGTTGGTGGGTGTCCCATCCTCATACGAATATTGTATGGTTCAGACACTGGCTGCTTCTTCTTCTCTGCGTCTTTTGCCCTCCAGTCAGCAGGGTTCACCACTCCACCAGGGAAATATAGGTTTGCTCTCCTGTTTGGTCTTGGCGTTCTATTTCCCCTGTTCTTTTTTCGTCGCAAAGGGCTGCTCGATTCCACCTTTGTGCTGATAGTCTCCTCATCTCCCCTTTGTCCCTCTTTCTGAGTTGTGATCACGTCCAACCCGTTGACAGTTGATTTGCAATTAGCTTCCTCTATTGCTTGAATCTGATCTTCCATGATTGTTTGAAATATGCACAAATTCTGGAATTCTTCTCTGGGGATATCCCTACATTGCGAGTGATAGGAGCTCGACGATCCAGATTGAAGAGATTCATGAGAGCCTGGATAACCTAAAGGAGAATTTGGAGAGTCGATGTTATCCAAATCTCGCCATAGTTGCGTCCAAGAACCAGAATGTGTCTCTGGAAAAGTGTCTTCAGATATATATCCATAGTAACCAAATTCTCCATCTGAGTGGGCTTGATCATTCGGGTTTTCCGGAACTGGAGCAAGAGAGTCTGATTGTTGACCATCATGATCCATATCATCAACTGGACCATTACCTGAGTGACCGGAACTTTCAAATGGCACTTGAATTGGAGAAGCCCAACTGGGGTTGTTATCATTGGGCTCATTCGACACCGTATCATCATGGGCCGCACCAGGAGAGATGGGCTGGTCCAAATCACCAGTCCAATATCTAGGGAAAAAGTCCCCCATTCCAGAATTCGGGGTACTAGAAGACGAAGATGGTTTTTTTAAGCTGTTTGGTGAAGTGTGTTGTGGGGACTGGATATTTAAGTGTGGGTTTGAAGAAGATGAATTGGAAATCTCTTGAGTAGGTATGGGTGGAAAATGAAAAACTGGCCTTTTAATACTTGGCCCATTAGGCTGAATGGAAGCTGAACCAACATTATGAAACTTACTTGGAGAGCGTGAGAACTTCTTGGCAGCCACTTGTTGTAACACCCCGACAATTCCCATTTTCTAAAACAACCCCTTTTAAAATATAACTGTAGGGAATTATCAAAGTATTATCGCCCGTGTAAAAACGTACGGCTTATTCAGAATTTTGCAGCGGAAAACATAAAACTAACTTTTGGGTTCATAATTAATCTATTACATATTAGGTCCAAAACAATTAACTGAAATAAGGAAATACGAATGGTGCGACAAGTTTCAAATCCAAGTTAACAAATTGAATCACTTGATTAAACAAACAGAACTACAAGCTCTCTAATCCCGATCCCAATGATGCATCATCTTCAAACCTGTAGATGGGCAATGCTTATTGATCCTTAGAGACTGCTCACCAAAGATGGGTCATGTTATTCCAGTAGGAACACGCACAAGAGGGGGGGGGGGTGAATTGTAATTAGAACTTTGATAGAGTTTCTTGCGGAACTTAAGAAACAATCAAGGAACTGAGAATAGAGAAGACAATAACAACAATTGTGAAAACTTCTTGATACTAATCAAGAAGAGAATTCTTTTATTATGGTAATGCCTCGATTACAATAATCTCTCCAACACAAGTTCCTCTCAAACTCGTGTTCCTCACAGTAATCTACTTCGATTACAACTCCTTAACTTCTCTCTCTCAGACTTAAACTCTAAGTCTGAACAGGATAACTCTATCCTTACTAATACAAAATACAATTCGTGTTTGGATAACTCTAGATATTAATAATGCTTTTGTGTGGATATAAGGAACCTAGGAACTTTGATTTAACTAGGACACAAACTGTTTTAGAAAATCTTAGACAAAACGTTTTTAGGAAAGCAAGAACTCTCAGAATGTTTGTGTACCTTAAACCAAAAACGATTTCCCTTTTATAGTGTTTATCCTTAGGGTTAGTTCCCTTCAAAACCTCAACTGCTAACTGCCAGCACTTTGGTCTCCACGTCCCTTGACTTGAGGAACAAGGGGAAGACCACTTCCCACGTTCAGCCATAAAGCAGTTAGTGGTTTGACTCAATCAAACCCTAAAATATTTCTTTAAAACAGATTTTATTTATCTACAAAAACTTAGGAGAATTTTTAGGAAAATAAGTTTTGTTTAAATAAAATAAAACGTAAATCTATTTTATATTAAATATGTAAAACTTGTTTTTATTTATGTAAATGTTTTCCATAAAAATTGCTTCCAATAAAATAAATGGCCTAATTAAATCATAAGTTCCTTGAGTACTCTATATACCATTAGCATAATTAATATTTACATAAAATTCTAAGTACAGTAGACTACCTAGACTTTATGTCTTCCCTTTGTCTGGAACTTGCAACTCAGAAGCTTCAGACGTTCCAGCTAAGGAACATTGATGAGTTCCTCTCTTGCTAACACAGGAACTCTTGGCTATGAGTCTGTAATAGTTCTTGTGGATATTCGGAACTCTTGATATGTAACTGTGTTGCTCCTCTTGTGACTTCAAACTGGAACAGATACAACTTCCAGCTCTGGAACTCCAGTGACTGTTCCAAGTGTACATCAGGAACTTCACCAGCTTATTCAAGTTCCTATCCTAATAGAAACTTGGGCATTTGCCTGTTCAAAGTCATTTAGCAACCATAATCAGGAAGTTTGCAATATGTGTGTGTCATCAACCAAAACTTAGGAACAACAATATTCCCCCTTTTTGGTGATGACAACACTTGCAAACTTTTTACAAAGAGAGTAAGTACAAACAAGAACTTATACAGACTATTGTGAAACAGAACATAAAAATTGAAAAACAAAAGAGAAAGATTAAAGAGAAGAAAGAAAGAAAAATAACCTTGCAGAGAGATTCAGAGAGATTGATGCAGGAACTGGGATTGAGTGTGCCTTGGAAGTTTGCACCCTTGACATCAACAAAAAGCATAGCACGAAATATAGCCATTCCAAACACAGTGCCCCACGATCAACGTTTGGCAAGTTAAGCTAGCCTCAAAGTATTAAACCAACTCATACAGTAAATTGAAAGCAAGCAGTAATGATCAGAACTAGAAAGCACAGATATGTGTAACCAAGCAAGTCAAAATAAGATGGAACAAATACCCAAGTTTGAAAATTATACAAACCGAAAGCAAAATTAAAAAGATTGTTCCATGGCAAAAGATAAAAGAAACATGGGATAGGGTGATTTAGGCTTGGGATGGGGAACCAGAACCAGCAGTTTCTTCTATCACAGTCTCCTCAAAAGATTCCAGATTGTTGATCTTGGTGAGGATTGTGGCACGAGTTGCATTGGCTTGTTCTGAGTAGTGGTGAAGATTGTTTTGGAGAGTCTTGACACTTGTAACCAATGCACCTATGTGGGCCTGCATTGAGCTAATCCTGTGATCTGTTCCCTCCTGTAGTTCCACCAGACGAGCAACTGTTGCCTTTAGCTCCAATATCTGATCATCCTTTGTGTTCCAGGCACCCCCATGATCTTGAACATGTTCCTGTTCAGATGGAACACGACGAGCTTTGGACTTTTTGGAGGATCTGGGTGTCCTTTTTCTTGGCCCAACAGTTTCAGGCAGTTCCTCTTGATTCAGTGGAACAGCATCCTCCTCTATGGGCATCTCCTTGACATCCCCTTCCTCATTTATTTCCATGAAGACAGGCCCTCTTTTCTTGTTCTCCTTCATTGCCACCCTCAAGCTCTTTCTTTTTCCTACACTCTTCTTGTTCCCTCGAGATAAAGGGACCTCTATTTGTTCGAGTTCCTCCTCCTCCTCCACTTCTTCTTTAACTACAGTTCCTTCCTGATCTTCCTCATCTTGTTTCTCTTCCTTTCCAGCCCTAATGACTTTACCCTGAACCACTTTAAGATTTAATAGATGGAGCATTTCAAGTTGAAGGATTTGGGTGGATTTTAAGGGAATCACAAAGTATGGGCTAAGGTCAACTGAGAAGCTTTTGAAGATTTCTGTAAGAAGGGAGGAGTATGGAATTTTGAATTTGGGGATACAGGTGGATAAGTGTTTGATCATGATTGCAGGAAAGTTTATGGGAATTTTCCTTTCAAGACAATACATGAGACATGCATCAAACAGACTTGCTATGTTCCTTTTCTGAGTTCGAGGAACTACACCTCTCCACACAATATTAAACAGTAATTTTTGAAGAGGTGAAAAGCAGTTGTGTGAGGTGGAGGTGGATACTTTAGAATCTCCTCCAATGGAACCAACTATATCTTTCTCATCTACATTATCTATGGTCACTGTGATTTGACCTTTGAGCCACATATCAAAACCCCTATTGGGTGTACCAAACAGCTGTTCCAGATAAGAGGCATCAAATTCGATGCGAGTTCCATTCACTTTACTTGAACATACATTATCAACACATGCAAAGTTCTTGCAGAATTCTTTCATAGCTTCAGGAATTAAGGGGGATTTGGCATAGGTACTCAACAGACTTACCCACTTTTGTTGTTCAAGGATTTCCATCAACTCTTTAAATTTCGTGGCTTCACACCATGTTGAGTTGATTGCGAACCCCTCGACCAGATTGTTTTCCTTTGCAGTGAGTTTCTTGGACCCTTTTGCTTCCCCCTTAGTTTGAGCAATCTCCTCTGTTTCCTCGATGTTTTCACCAGAAGCTTCCACTCGTCGTTTTTTGGATTTTCTTGTGGAGGATCTAGGGTTTGAGATTGGGGATTTCATTTCGATGTCAGTGTCGGTTTGTTCCCCCTGAGTGATTGCGAGCATTGGATTGTGGGATCGAAGAGGAATTGGCGATTGAATGGGTGAGGTATCCATGGGAACTGGAGATGAAGGGTTTCTCTTTCGTTTGAGGGATGTGAGATCAGTGTTGTTGCTTGTGAGAACCATGGTGGAGGTTTTTATAGGTGGAAGGAGAGGTGATGTCAGTGGAGAAGGCGTGTGAGAGAGAGAAAGGGGGTTGCATGGATTGATTGTGGAAAGGGAAGAGTTTCTCCTATTTATTGCCAATGGAACCGTTCCAAACATTCTTTGAATATGGGTATTCGGTTTTTAATTTAAAAAATAAATAGATAAAAATAAAAGGAAAATGTAGAAAGAAAAAAATTGTGTTTGACTTTGACTTGCTTAATTTCGTATCTCTGACTTAACTAGTTTGAAAGGAACTGCTTACCTTGCTCATTTGAAGTGTGAGTGAATTTGCCACGATGGTAAGCTTCAACTATGTTTGCACACAAGATTTTGTGTTTGTAATAGTCTATATGTACCATGATTTTTGCTTTTGCCTTAGAGGAACTTCAATTTGGCAATTACCTTAGCTTGATCATTCCGAGTTCCATTCTCATTTTCTCATGTTTCTCTCTGTTCAAAGGCTTAGTTAAAATATCAGCAATTTGGTGATCAGTTTGGCAAAAATCTAATTTAATCAAACCTTTCTCAACATTATCTTTAAGGAAATGGTGTCTGATGTGGATGTGTTTGACTCGGGAGTGATGAACCGGATCTTTTGAAATACAAATAGCACTAGTGTTATCACAATAGATAGGAACACAATCATAGATAATACCAAAATCTCTTAGCTGTTGTTTTATCCATAGAATTTGTGAGCAACAAGCTGCAGCAGCTACATACTCAGCTTCAGCTGTGGATAGAGCAACAGTGTTCTGTTTCTTGGAACCCCAAGAAACCATGCATGGACCTAGGAACTGTACCATACCTGATGTGCTTTTTCTATTCACTAAGTCACCTGCATAATCAGCATCCGCATATCCTCTTAGCTCGAAGGATCCACTTCTTGGATAGTATAGGCATAGGTCATCAGTTCCTTTGAGATATCTTAGTATTCTTTTCACCGCAGCTAGATGGGACTCCTTTGGATTTGATTGAAATCTTGCACATAGTCCTACACTAAAAGAAATGTCAGGTCTACTGGCTGTTAAATATAATAGAGATCCAATCATACCTCTGTATTTCGTTTGATTCACACTTTTCCCATTTGGATCAGTGTCTAATCTGGTAGCAGTTCCCATGGGAGTGTGATTTACTTTGGCTGATTCTAGCTCATATTTCTTTAGGAGTTCCTTCACATACTTTTGTTGGTGTATCATGATTCCCTCCTCGGTTTGCTTGATTTGTAAACCAAGGAAGAAGTTGAGTTCCCCCATCATACTCATTTCAAATTCACTGCTCATCAAGCTTGCAAAATCCTTGCACAAATTTTCATTAGTTGCTCCAAATAATATATCATCAACATAAATTTGAACTACTAACAAGTCAGTTCCTCTAGATTTTAAGAATAAGGTTTTGTCTATTCTACCTCTTTTAAAATCATTTTGAAGGAGGAACTTTGATAATCTCTCGTACCAAGATCTAGGGGCTTGTTTTAGTCCATAGAGAGCCTTATCTAATTTGTAAATATGATTTGGAAATTCGGGATTTTCAAATCCAGGGGGCTGTTCCACATAAACATCTTCCTCTAAGAAACCGTTTAAGAAAGCACATTTAACATCCATTTGATAAAGTTTAAAACCCATGAAAGCAGCAAAAGCAATTAAGATTCTAATGGCTTCTAATCTAGCAACAGGTGCAAATGTTTCTTCAAAGTCAATGCCTTCCTGTTGGTTATAACCTTTGACCACTAACCTTGCTTTGTTCCTTATGATTGTTGCATGTTCATCTTTCTTGTTCCGGAACACCCATTTCAGCCCTATCACCTTCTGGTGTTTTGGTTTGGGTTCCAAGTGCCATACCTTGTTTCTTTTGAATTCATTTAATTCTTCTTGCATGGCAATGATCCAGTCAGCGTCTTCCAGAGCCTCAGTGTGATTTCTTGGCTCAAATATGGAGAGGAACGCGTGGAATGCGCAAAAGTTCCTTAGTTGTGACCTTGTCTGAGTTCCTTTTCTGATGTCACTCACAATGAGTTCCATTGGGTGGGACTTTAGATGCTTCCAAGGTTTAGGTTGAAATTGAGCTACTAGTGTTGTGGCATTTTCGTCAGTTCCTTCTATGACCTGAGTTCCCTGTTGGTCATTGTGGGGTTCCTCTGGTGTTGTTTCTGGATCTTCTTGGTTTTCTGCTTGTTCCTCTAGTACGGGAACTTCTTGATTTTGTTGAGCAGTTCCTCTGGCTGTGTGTTTGCTTAGTTGGAACTCCTCATCATTTTCTGCAGCACGAGATAAACCAATCTCGAAAAATTCTTGTTCCTATACTATGTCAGTTTTGTTAGATTCATCAAATATTATATGTACACTTTCCTCAACACACATAGATCTTTTGTTATAAACTCTATAAGCCTTGCTATTTAAGGCATATCCTAGGAACACTGCCTCATCGCTTCTTTCATCAAACTTCCCCAAGTTTCTTTTTCCATTGTTGTGGACAAAACATTTGCTGCCAAAGGCTCTAAAGTAAGAGATGTTGGGTTTTATACCTTTTAGTAGCTCATAGGGGGTTTTGTTTAGGATTGCTCGAATCATAACTCTATTTATAATGTAACAAGCAGTATTGACTGCTTCAGCCCAGAAGTTCCTAGGCAGGGAACTGGCTATTAGCATGGTTCTTGCCATGTCCTCTAGGGTTCTATTTTTCCTCTCAACAACTCCATTTTGTTGTGGAGTTCTGGGAGCTGAGAAATTGTGGTCCATACCTTGTTCCTTGCAGTATTCATCGAATTTGTAATTTTCAAATTCTGTTCCATGATCTGATCTTATATGGATCAGTTGGTTACCTGTGGTTTTCTGGATTTTCTTTGAAAATGTAACAAACTCATCAAACGTTTCATCCTTGCTTGTTAGAAATATGACCCAAGTAAAGCGAGAGTAATCATCAACAATAACTAATACATATTTTTTCCCACTTCTGCTTTGAATTCTCATTGGTCCACATAAGTCCATATGGATGAGTTCCAATGGTTTTGTGGTGCTTACCAATTTCTTAGATTTAAAGGAACTTCGGACATGCTTGCCTTTTGCACATGCATCACACACTTTATCAGTTAGGAACTTGATTGAGGGGAGTCCTCGAACCAGTTCCTTTGATCTTAGTTTGTCAAGCAGAGAGAAACTAGCATGTCCAAACCTCCTGTGCCATAGTAGGGAATTTTCTTCAAGGGCACTGAGGCAGGTTAGATTGTTCCTGGGAACTGTATTGAGATCCACAGAATATGTGTTCCCTTTACGAGTTCCTTCCAAAATAACCTTCCCAGTGTAATTGTTTATGATTTGACAGTTTTCAGAAGTAAAACTTACAGAGTTTCCTTTGTCACAGAATTGAGAGATGCTTAGTAGACTGTGCATCAAACCCTCGACTAAAAATACATTTTCAATGGCGTAGGAACTTGACCTTCCAACCTTTCCAATTCCAACAATTTCTCCTTTCATGTTGTCTCCAAAGGTCACAGTTCCTCCATTGTAGGCTTCTAGTGAGAGGAATTTAGATTTGTCTCCTGTCATGTGTTTGGAACACCCGCTGTCGAGATACCACGAGCTGTTCCCCTTCACTAGAGTTTCTTCTGATGGAACTTGATCAGTTCCTTCTGTTCTAGCCATAAGACAGAGATTTGCAGTTTCTTCATTTGGTTGTTCCTCATCGTCTTCTGAGTCTGTTGCTTCGCCCCATGCAGCTATCATGGCCTTCTTGAAGTTTGGTCTGTTGAAGGTAGACTTGTTAAAGCGATCTTTGACCTGTTCCTTCCCTTTTCCTCTGGTCTTGTCGTTCTCCCACAGAGGGCATTCACGAATTTGATGATCAGTTTCTCCACATTTGAAGCAACCTTGCTCAGTTTTGGAACTAGTGATTTTCTTGGCAAAGTTCCTTCCTTTCTGGTTTCCTGGTTTGAAGTTCCTATAGAGCTTTCTCATTCTTCTGACCAGCATGGCAGCCTCTTCTTCATCTGGTTCAGATTCATCGAGTTCCTCAGCCTTTAGAGCAAGTCCTCGACTTCTTGAGCTCTCGGGAACAGCAGCTCCAAGATGTAATTCGTGTGTCATCAAGGAACCAGCAAGTTGTTCAATGTTGAACTTGGTGAAGTCCTTGGTCTCAAACAGTGCAGTGACCTTTGTTCTCCAACGATCATCTTGTGGCATGCTTCTTAGTATTTTTCTTACCTGTTCATCTGTGGGAATGATTCTACCAAGAGAAACTAATTCATTGGTTATGTTAGTAAATCTAGTGAACATTTCTTGAATAGTTTCTTTTGGAAGCATTTCAAATCTTTCATATTTAGACATCAAAAGGTCAATTTTGGAACGCTTAACTTCATTAGTTCCTTCGTGGGTTACTTGAAGTAGTTCCCAAATCTGTTTTGCGTTCTTGCACCCCATGACTCTGTTGTGTTCATGAGGTCCAAGCCCACAATGTAAGATTTTGACAGCCATGGCATTCATCTCATATTTATCAAAGTCTTCTTTAGAAAATTCAGACATTGGTTTAGGAACTACCTCGTTTTCAGCATTGGTCTTTGTTACCTCGAAGTCTCCAACTTCAATTACACGCCAAACTTGGTAATTTTCAGCTTTGATGAATATCTCCATTCTATTCTTCCAGTATGAGTAGAACTTGCCATTGAACATAGGTGGCCTTTGTGTCGAGTAACCTTCTTCCAGTTTCTCTTGTGAGTTCATACTTTCAGGAACTTGACTCAAACAGGGTTTCCTGTGTTTTAGTGAGTACTGGCTCTGATACCAACTGTTATTCCAGTAGGAACACGCACAAGAGGGGGGGGGGTGAATTGTAATTAGAACTTTGATAGAGTTTCTTGCGGAACTTAAGAAACAATCAAGGAACTGAGAATAGAGAAGACAATAACAACAATTGTGAAAACTTCTTGATACTAATCAAGAAGAGAATTCTTTTATTATGGTAATGCCTCGATTACAATAATCTCTCCAACACAAGTTCCTCTCAAACTCGTGTTCCTCACAGTAATCTACTTCGATTACAACTCCTTAACTTCTCTCTCTCAGACTTAAACTCTAAGTCTGAACAGGATAACTCTATCCTTACTAATACAAAATACAATTCGTGTTTGGATAACTCTAGATATTAATAATGCTTTTGTGTGGATATAAGGAACCTAGGAACTTTGATTTAACTAGGACACAAACTGTTTTAGAAAATCTTAGACAAAACGTTTTTAGGAAAGCAAGAACTCTCAGAATGTTTGTGTACCTTAAACCAAAAACGATTTCCCTTTTATAGTGTTTATCCTTAGGGTTAGTTCCCTTCAAAACCTCAACTGCTAACTGCCAGCACTTTGGTCTCCACGTCCCTTGACTTGAGGAACAAGGGGAAGACCACTTCCCACGTTCAGCCATAAAGCAGTTAGTGGTTTGACTCAATCAAACCCTAAAATATTTCTTTAAAACAGATTTTATTTATCTACAAAAACTTAGGAGAATTTTTAGGAAAATAAGTTTTGTTTAAATAAAATAAAACGTAAATCTATTTTATATTAAATATGTAAAACTTGTTTTTATTTATGTAAATGTTTTCCATAAAAATTGCTTCCAATAAAATAAATGGCCTAATTAAATCATAAGTTCCTTGAGTACTCTATATACCATTAGCATAATTAATATTTACATAAAATTCTAAGTACAGTAGACTACCTAGACTTTATGTCTTCCCTTTGTCTGGAACTTGCAACTCAGAAGCTTCAGACGTTCCAGCTAAGGAACATTGATGAGTTCCTCTCTTGCTAACACAGGAACTCTTGGCTATGAGTCTGTAATAGTTCTTGTGGATATTCGGAACTCTTGATATGTAACTGTGTTGCTCCTCTTGTGACTTCAAACTGGAACAGATACAACTTCCAGCTCTGGAACTCCAGTGACTGTTCCAAGTGTACATCAGGAACTTCACCAGCTTATTCAAGTTCCTATCCTAATAGAAACTTGGGCATTTGCCTGTTCAAAGTCATTTAGCAACCATAATCAGGAAGTTTGCAATATGTGTGTGTCATCAACCAAAACTTAGGAACAACAGGTCATCACAGGATCAATAAGGCATAGCCATGATCAACACACACAAACAAAGCACGTAATCAGCAAAGCTGAGTACTACATACTAAAACAACAACAATCCTAGCATGATACTATCAAACCCACAACCCTAACATGATACTAATAACTATAAGTAAGGACAGACAAAACATAATAATTTGACGATTATACTTGACTAGACTAGGCTAGACTAGACTAGACTTTTATAACAATAATATTATTTTAATTGAAATAGGCAATGGACCGAGTTTTCTAGCTAGACGAGGTACGGGCGCGACTCCGTAACCTCAGTGACCTGCGATATCGAGGAACGTTTGACTGAAAATAGGACGCGGTGATCAATCCGGTCCGAATGAAAGGCCATGGGCTACCACCATGAACCCCAACTCCTGTTTGTCCGTCACTTTAGACGTGCACAGTCTAAAGCTATTGCTACTCAGTTTCACTTTACATGATTTACAAATTGACATCCTGTTATGACTCAACAATCACATAAGGCATGCAACTCACATTTATTTATAACTGTTTTTATCTTGAAATTGAGTAAGTGATCACAAGGCATCAAACAAGACTCATTCCAATTAACTCAAATATTTTTCTTTAATACTGATCAACCCCTGAATATGGGTATAAGGTTTCAACTTACTAAATAAGGTCCTCCGCCCTCATAAAGTAGTGAAAAGCTAAAAAGGGAACAACAATTAATTGATCTGAATTATATACTGAATAATCTAGTGTTCCCAATCAAACATGTTTGCATCAATCTTCCATACTAACATGTTATAATCCTCAAAATGCAATAAAGGTTTAATATGTTCATCCAACAGTATCAAACATGCGATATCAACTTGACTAAGTTCATCAACAACATTAACATAACCAAGTTCATCAACGATTCAACATAACCAAGTTCATCAACAATTCAACATGGTTTCAACAATTAGCACACATTCCAAGCACACAGGTATGTACGTACCTTGTGTAAACAAACTGATAGGCCACTTTAATAATTCAAAAGTCGCCTAAAGAGAATTCTCCTCCTAAAAAACCAACAAATAATCCCAATCAATTTCTAATCATTGGCAACCATAATAAAACATTCTAAATGCATCCTAAACATATTTAGAACATTCCCCAATATCAGAACTTAAACCTTTGATTTCCTAGCATCATAATTATTGAATTAGTGATTGAAATTCGTTGAAAACTCTTTGCAAACATCGTACTTTAAATTTTCAGCAATATAACTAATTTCAAACTACTCCCAAAATATATTCAACATGCTTAAAATCATAAAATCATAACTTTAATAATTCATAAACATCCTACCATGATTTGAAATCATTAAAAACCTTAAAAATTCATATTTTAATAATTAAAATGCTTATTTAAATTCAATCGTATAATCTGAAATTAAAATTATTAATTATGCAATACATAAAATCTAAAATTCATCATTAACCCATAAAAACTATAATTTAATTCAAGGAAAACATGAATTATATTAATAAAACGTAATTAAAACATTAATTAGTTTAGGGTTTAAGAATTAACCAAAAGAGAGAAGGAGGGAAGGTTGGCCGGAGCAAGCTGGGCGGCGACAACAGGTGGCGTGTACGGCGGTGCCGCTGCGGTGCAGGGTCGCGTTGGGGGCTGCAGTTGACCCGTGCAAGAAGAAAGGAGGAGGGTAAAAGAGAGAAGACACGAGAGGGGAAAAGAGGTGTTGCTGGCTGGAAGGGCAGCGACGTCGGCCAACTAAAGGCGGTGGTTGGTCGACGCGACGACGCTGGTTTGCAGAGGAGGCTTGCCGAAGTGGTCGGAGGTGGCTGTTGGTGCAAGCAGTGAAGAAGAAAAAGAAAAGAGGGAGAGGAGGGAACTATGGTGCTCGCGAAGGAGAATGGAGCAGGGAAGAAAGGCCGGCGGCTAGGCAGGGAGGCGACGGCGTGTTGGAGGCTGCAACCAGGTATTGTGGTGCGACGGTGGAGGAGGGCTGGTGGCTGAAGCAAGGGGTTTGCGGTTGCTGTTCACGTGAAATAGAAGGGTTTTGGTTGCTTTGGGTTTTACATGAATTGTATGTGGGTTTGAGAGGAGTGAAACTTGTGAGTCAATTTTGGGTTTTATCTATTTGGGCTTTTTCAAAATTGGGCTAGGATTAGGATTTGGGTTTGAGTGTATGCATCAAAAATCGATTCGGATTGTTTTCTGAATTTGAATTCTTTTCAAAGTAAAATTCAAAACTATTTTGATTTCATAAATCGTTAAATATTTAGAACGTAATTAAAATAAAATAAATATACGTTAATTATATATTTATTACTAAAATTCATAAATTCTATTTAAATATAAATAATATACGTTGAAATATATTAATAAAATTTATAAATTTACGGGGGATTACAATCTACCCCTCTTAAAAGAAGTTTCGTCCCGAAACTTGACACGAAATTTCCCACATTTTCCCCAAAAGCTTTTATCTTAATCTTACTAGAGAAGTACTTATGCCACTTATGTGACTCTTTTGCCAAGTCAAAGCTGCTTGTGTTACTCATGAACACCTTTTTCTTATGCGGAGAATCTATTTACTTTTCACCAACATGTATAAGTCGCTAAAAATGAGCATAAAATGCATAAAATTGCTATAAAAATAGGTAAAAAGCGCGAATTTCTAACGCATTCTACCCCCTTAAAGAAAACGAGTTACGCCCTCGTAACTCATCTCAGGGAATAACTTTGGATACTTCCACTTCAACGAATTCTGTCCCCAATACAATATTTTCACTCAAATCATTCCAGCAGATGGACTTTTACACTTTTCCACACAAAGCCTCAACATGTGACATCGTAATGCTCGCATGGTAATTATTGATGCACGAAAATTCAATCAAATCTAAATGAGCTCCCAACTTCTCTTTAAAGTCAATAGTACATGCTCTCAACATATCTCCCATGGTTTGGTTAGTGCTCTCATGCTGACCATCGGTTGCAGGGTGGAAAGCAGTATCATTTGCAATGTTGTCTCCAAGGTTCAACTGGACCCTTCTTGCTAAAATTTCGAACTTTATGGTCGATAAGGATCTTACATGTTGTTTTATAAAGGTAATATCTCCAAATATTCACAGGTAACACAATAGCAGCTAGCTCTAGGTCATTCGTAGGGTAATTAGCCTCATAAGGTTTCAATTGACACGACAACAGGTGCGGAGGTCAAACATTCCTTTAAAATCTGGAAAACTTCTTCACATTTCTCACTCCACTTGAATTTCGATTCCTTTTTCAACAAGTTGGTCACTGGTTTTGCTTTCTTCGAAAAGTCTTTCACAACCTCCTATAATAGTCATCAAGGCTTAGAAAACTTCAAATATCAGACATGTTCTTTGGAGTAGGTCACTCACTCACAGTTTGAATCTTAGCAGGATCTACAGAAACTCCTTCTGTTCAACTTTTCCTTGTTACCGAACTTCATTACGCTTTTCATGGGTGTATAACTTTTGGGCTTAACTCTTAGCTCTTTCACCAATTCATATAATTCCTCCCATCTTTTCAAGACACCAAATGATTTCTAACGATCCTGGACCACTCGAATCTTCTCTTAAATTTATTCCCTTACGTAACGAAATTTTTAACCAATTTAGTCCTTCACTTTTCCTTCGGTGTCCTTTATACACACATGACTTCAAAATTTGTATACTTCATTCACATAAAAATAAATTCTTTCTAAGCATCTCCAAAATAACCCTCAAGTGTTCATCATTCTCTTTTCCACTCTTCGAGTAGATCAGGATATCATCAATAACATAATAACGAACTTAATTCGGAATTCGTGGAAAATCTTATTCATCACATCTATAATTATGGCAGGTGCATTGGTTAACCCAAAAGACATTACTCTAACCCAGAATGACCATAACGAGTCTTAATGAGGTATTAGGTATATCCTTACCAGCTATCCTCGATTGGTGATACTTCGAACACAAATCAATCTCCGAGAACGCACTCTCGTCATTCAATTAGTCAAATAGGTCATCTATTCTAGAAAAAGATACTTGTTCTTGATGGTAACATTGTTTAGCTCCCTAAAATCGATGCACAATTCCCTACTCTCATCTTTCTCCTTAACAAACAACACATGAGCTCCCCACGGTGATGCACTAGGCCTAACATTCCCCTTAACGAAGCAAATCTTGCAATTGTGTCTTAATTCTCTCATTTCAGGAGGTGCCATGCTATACGGTGCTTCAGATATAGGTGTCGTTTTAGGATTTAACTCTATAGTGAACTCAAATGCTCTAGTTGGTGACATACTCGCAATTCCACTCGGAAACACCTCAATGAATTCATTCACACTGGGAACATCCTTGATTTTCACTCCAACTTCTTTACTCCCTATTCATCAATTTCCTCACTTGCATTACCGAAATAACTAAGGGTTATTGGACTTCTCGAAACGTCTATATGAGGTCAACCTTCTAATAGGGTTCCTTAAACTTACTTTCTGAATTTCACAGTCTACCTTAGACTTGTAAAAACTTAGTTAATCTGTCCCCATAATTACATCTAGGTTTCCCTGGTTCAACTCTATCAAATCAGAAGGAAAACGCAATCTTTTATGTTCCAAAACAAGTTCTTAAACAACTTGATACACCTTATGGTTACACCAGTAGGTAGGCTAACAGGTAAATCAATCCCCTCAAAATCTACTAACTTCAGACTCTTAATAAGAGATGACGAAACAAAAGAATAAGCTTTCCCCGAATCAAATAACTTTCTAACTAGCACGGAGTTAATAGAAAAGTAACAGAAACTAAGTCAGCAGGTCGTTCAGCTTCATTTCGACTTATCACAAACAGTTTACCCGGGGACTTGTGATGGTTGTTATTCTAATCAGCATACCTATGGAGGATTCCTTGGTTGTTCTGCGCCCTTATAGGCTTCGGACCCTGGTTTTCTGATTGGTTATACCCTGACTACCCCTGGTTACCACTCTCATTACCATTTTGCCCCTTTTTCTGCTTAGTTGCAGGTTACTAATCCTCCCTTTATTTTTCTACCAGGATGGTTGCTATTGTTGTGCCCCTGTTTGTTCCGTCCTTGAAAGTTTCCATTTCCATTTTCATTTCCATTCCCATTTTCATTCCATGTTCCTCTTGAAATTCCTTTGGTTTTCCCCAACATTAAACTCTTTTATTTTTCTCCCCAACAACATTTTTTTTTTGTCCCTTCTAGACTGCAACCATAAGTATGGGCAGCTTTCCATACACAATATCCAAAGATGTAAAGGTTTCCCCACCTAATCCTAAGGTTTATGAATTCCTGCGCTTTTCGTTTTGTTATAAAAGGAGGATAAAACTTTTCCCTCAATGCAACAACAAATGAGTCCCAATTAAATCCTTCAACAACACTTAGCTTAGTTCTATTTTCTTTCCACCATAGATCGGCCTCATCTTTTAGGTAAAAGAAAGCTTGGCCTACTTTCATATTTTCAGGACAATTTACCGCCCAAAATAGTTTTTCAAACTCCCTAATCCAGTGTTCTAGGAAGGTCGGGTCTGCTTGCCCCTTGAAGTATGGTGGCTTAACTCTCGCAAACCTTCAAACATGTCCCCTGCAGAATCGGGGCGCTCAGTTCTTTCCTGGGCTAGTTTTTCCGCCAAGAGGCGAATAGCAGCAGCTAGGTCATTATTGTTGGCCATCCTAAAGCGCGACCTGTAAGTAATATATTCTATTTTACGTTCGAAACTTCACTTAACATTATCCTAGCAATGTAATATCAAACCAGCATCCAGAATTCACATACATAAACAATCATTTATGAATGATATTCGCATACCGGACATTCAACTAAGAAACAAGGATCAAATTCAATCATCACAAATAATAAGGTAGAAAAAGAAGAAAACATTCCCTTGCGTGCCCAAAATAAACTCTTGGTCCTTTGGATAATCAATGATCTAACTTTTATTCCTCAAAAGAATGAGTATAACAATCCCTAAATATTAACAACACACTTGTCCTCAAAATAAAATAAAAGTTCTATGATATAAACATAAACTATTGTTGGCGAATTATGGAATTCTCACATTGGAAACGAATACTTTAACTTTTATTGCTAATTCTATAAAGGTTTAATACATCCTTGAAAAGAATAAAGAATAACTCAAACTCTTATTGCTTTAACTTTAAACTGTTGTAGCTTTGCTACTTATTCTCCAAAACATTTAAGAACAAACTAACTATTACAACTTCAAATGTTTAAGGCATCTTGTCTATCTGTTCTTTCCTTGGAAATTTGTGAAGTGAAATCTAGATCCTCAGTATTCGTCGATCTTCTCAAAGGATCCTATGTTGGTGTACTTGGAAAGAAACGTTTTATTCATGAAACAAACAACTTAAGATCTTACTAACGATTTCCCAACCAAAGCATAATCCGAATTCAATAAAACAATTAGTTTGGTGGAATCAAACAATTTCTATGCACATTTACATGCAACACTTAAACATTTAACACATGCACATAGCAATTAACTTCTTATGTTAGCAATTAACTACTAATGCACATATAATTCTATCCTATATGCCCTTTCCTATATTACCCATCTCTCATAATAAATCATAATAGGTCAAACATTGAAGAATTTAAAGAATAAAACAAGAACGATTAGTAAGAAAAAAAGTTTATTAAACGAATTAATAATAAACGAATAAATAAAATAAAGAATATTTTTTTTTTTTTTAAAAAAAAAAAACGAATAATTAATAAGAAATTTTTATTAAACGAATAAATAATAAACGAATACATATTTATTAAGCGAATAAATATTAAACGAATAAATATACTTAAGGAATAAGATTTTTTTTATTTTTATCTTTTTCGAATATATTTAATTTAATTTCGAAAATAAAGAAAAACGTACTTAATTCACATAAACAAAAAGTTTCGAATAAATAAGTTGATTCCGAACTTAAATAAGAAATATTATATACTTTCAAACAAGATAAAAGGAAATCGGCCCCCCAAAAAAAAGTACCAATTTTTGAACACTATAATACGTAGAAGCTCGATTTTTTTAAGAAATTTATTTTAAATAACTAGATAGTTAGGCGCCTAAAAAAATTGTTAAGTAAAACCTTAGCTTCTAGATACCACTTTGTAACACCCCGACAATTCCCATTTTCTAAAACAACCCCTTTTAAAATATAACTGTAGGGAATTATCAAAGTATTATCGCCCGTGTAAAAACGTACGGCTTATTCAGAATTTTGCAGCGGAAAACATAAAACTAACTTTTGGGTTCATAATTAATCTATTACATATTAGGTCCAAAACAATTAACTGAAATAAGGAAATACGAATGGTGCGACAAGTTTCAAATCCAAGTTAACAAATTGAATCACTTGATTAAACAAACAGAACTACAAGCTCTCTAATCCCGATCCCAATGATGCATCATCTTCAAACCTGTAGATGGGCAATGCTTATTGATCCTTAGAGACTGCTCACCAAAGATGGGTCATCACAGGATCAATAAGGCATAGCCATGATCAACACACACAAACAAAGCACGTAATCAGCAAAGCTGAGTACTACATACTAAAACAACAACAATCCTAGCATGATACTATCAAACCCACAACCCTAACATGATACTAATAACTATAAGTAAGGACAGACAAAACATAATAATTTGACGATTATACTTGACTAGACTAGGCTAGACTAGACTAGACTTTTATAACAATAATATTATTTTAATTGAAATAGGCAATGGACCGAGTTTTCTAGCTAGACGAGGTACGGGCGCGACTCCGTAACCTCAGTGACCTGCGATATCGAGGAACGTTTGACTGAAAATAGGACGCGGTGATCAATCCGGTCCGAATGAAAGGCCATGGGCTACCACCATGAACCCCAACTCCTGTTTGTCCGTCACTTTAGACGTGCACAGTCTAAAGCTATTGCTACTCAGTTTCACTTTACATGATTTACAAATTGACACCCTGTTATGACTCAACAATCACATAAGGCATGCAACTCACATTTATTTATAACTGTTTTTATCTTGAAATTGAGTAAGTGATCACAAGGCATCAAACAAGACTCATTCCAATTAACTCAAATATTTTTCTTTAATACTGATCAACCCCTGAATATGGGTATAAGGTTTCAACTTACTAAATAAGGTCCTCCGCCCTCATAAAGTAGTGAAAAGCTAAAAAGGGAACAACAATTAATTGATCTGAATTATATACTGAATAATCTAGTGTTCCCAATCAAACATGTTTGCATCAATCTTCCATACTAACATGTTATAATCCTCAAAATGCAATAAAGGTTTAATATGTTCATCCAACAGTATCAAACATGCGATATCAACTTGACTAAGTTCATCAACAACATTAACATAACCAAGTTCATCAACGATTCAACATAACCAAGTTCATCAACAATTCAACATGGTTTCAACAATTAGCACACATTCCAAGCACACAGGTATGTACGTACCTTGTGTAAACAAACTGATAGACCACTTTAATAATTCAAAAGTCGCCTAAAGAGAATTGTCCTCCTAAAAAACCAACAAATAATCCCAATCAATTTCTAATCATTGGCAACCATAATAAAACATTCTAAATGCATCCTAAACATATTTAGAACATTCCCCAATATCAGAACTTAAACCTTTGATTTCCTAGCATCATAATTATTGAATTAGTGATTGAAATTCGTTGAAAACTCTTTGCAAACATCGTACTTTAAATTTTCAGCAATATAACTAATTTCAAACTACTCCCAAAATATATTCAACATGCTTAAAATCATAAAATCATAACTTTAATAATTCATAAACATCCTACCATGATTTGAAATCATTAAAAACCTTAAAAATTCATATTTTAATAATTAAAATGCTTATTTAAATTCAATCGTATAATCTGAAATTAAAATTATTAATTATGCAATACATAAAATCTAAAATTCATCATTAACCCATAAAAACTATAATTTAATTCAAGGAAAACATGAATTATATTAATAAAACGTAATTAAAACATTAATTAGTTTAGGGTTTAAGAATTAACCAAAAGAGAGAAGGAGGGAAGGTTGGCCGGAGCAAGCTGGGCGGCGACAACAGGTGGCGTGTACGGCGGTGCCGCTGCGGTGCAGGGTCGCGTTGGGGGCTGCAGTTGACCCGTGCAAGAAGAAAGGAGGAGGGTAAAAGAGAGAAGACACGAGAGGGGAAAAGAGGTGTTGCTGGCTGGAAGGGCAGCGACGTCGGCCAACTAAAGGCGGTGGTTGGTCGACGCGACGACGCTGGTTTGCAGAGGAGGCTTGCCGAAGTGGTCGGAGGTGGCTGTTGGTGCAAGCAGTGAAGAAGAAAAAGAAAAGAGGGAGAGGAAGGAACTATGGTGCTCGCGAAGGAGAATGGAGCAGGGAAGAAAGGCCGGCGGCTAGGCAGGGAGGCGACGGCGTGTTGGAGGCTGCAACCAGGTATTGTGGTGCGACGGTGGAGGAGGGCTGGTGGCTGAAGCAAGGGGTTTGCGGTTCCTGTTCACGTGAAATAGAAGGGTTTTGGTTGCTTTGGGTTTTACATGAATTGTATGTGGGTTTGAGAGGAGTGAAACTTGTGAGTCAATTTTGGGTTTTATCTATTTGGGCTTTTTCAAAATTGGGCTAGGATTAGGATTTGGGTTTGAGTGTATGCATCAAAAATCGATTCGGATTGTTTTCTGAATTTGAATTCTTTTCAAAGTAAAATTCAAAACTATTTTGATTTCATAAATCGTTAAATATTTAGAACGTAATTAAAATAAAATAAATATACGTTAATTATATATTTATTACTAAAATTCATAAATTCTATTTAAATATAAATAATATACGTTGAAATATATTAATAAAATTTATAAATTTACGGGGGATTACACTTGTGACCCTTCCACGTGTCCAATTAGAGAGGGAAGATTAAAGTTTCCCTTTTTTCGGCTCCCTCTCCTCTTAAATGATTTCCCTGAGCCAACACGTAAGTTCCTACGTGGAACTTCCTCGTTATACTCAACAACCCTCCACCTTCTCACACTACCCCCTTCTCTTTCCGGAGCAGGTACTGTAGCCACCCTATTCGCCGCCGGTGTTTGGTGGTGGTTTCCCCTTTCCATATCATATCCACCACGAAATCTATTCGACCGAACAAATGCAGATTTCATAACCTGTTTTCCTTTGCCCACATAATCTTTTTGCTGTTCTAGTTGCATTTTTCCTCCATCTCCACCATCACAAGAGGAATCCGAAGAAATTGATTCAGAATCTGACATATATCGACGGCGGCGACGTCTACTTGGCCCGGGATCATCCCTACCACCATTTCCCCCTGACTCATCATCATTCCCACCACTATCTCCACTAGATTCCCCAAAAAAGTTCAAAGCGGGCAGAATTCCAAGTGCAACTCTGGTGGTACGAAATTTATCATAATTTGGCAATCCCCGAATCCGGTTGGAGTACAACGGTGCATCTTCTCGGCCATACAGAACCCGCAAGTCACTAGCTTCCACAATGACACCATTAATTTCTTTGCTAACCTTGTCCCATGGCGTCACACACTCCAACATTTCATGCCCTATTTTGCCACATCTTTTGCAGAAGAAGAAAACCCCTTCATATCGAAAATCAATCCATATGGATTTGCCAGGCTGATATTCAAAGAAACACCCCGGTAACAATGGCTTAGAGACTTTCACCCATACAAGAGCTCTCATCCATTTCTTGAACCCTGGCTCCTGCGATCTCTCATCAAAACACAAAAATGAACCAGCTTTTTCCAGTAGGGCTTTAGCAACTGCAGGCGTATGAAAAGTGAGGGGAATGCCTTCCACTTTCACCCACAAAGCTGCTTCCGAAAAGTTGAAAGACTTGAAAGATGCTGCTGGAAACCAGTTTTTTAACACCATCAGTGCTCCTTGATAATTGAGTGTGTGATATCTTCCCATCAAATCATTGTAATCTTCTGCATCTCGCACAATAAAGAAATATAAGCCATCTTGCTTCCAAACTTCAACCATGTCTCTCGTACTCCAAGTGAACACCCAGGCTTTAATTGCGTCCTCCTCAAATTCCCTATCATGGATGAATTTCCCCACCACCATCCTTTTGAACTCATCCTCCGATGGGTCCTTGCACTCAGGCGGGGGAACAACATAATGACCCCTTTTTCGAAGAAAGTTTTTAGAAACTTCCACTTCCATATTCCGCAGCTAGGACTGAACTTCCACTTAAGGACTGATATTTGAATATTATTTAAATTGGTTTTATTATTATTTTAGTAAAAAACTACCAAGAGTCAACAGAAAAGATGGCTATTAGGTTATCTAGATCCTCATAAGCATCTAGAAGAAAACAAGTACAGATTTTGGAACAAACAACACACACGGTTGCACTTATAGGGAGGACCACATGAAACATAACAATCAGCAGAATAAAAAACAGTAGAAGGAGCAGGAGAAAAGGAATAAAGAAAGAAAGAAGGCAGAAAAAGAGAAGTCTAAACAAGTTGAAAGACGAAAAGGGTGTACTTTATTAAACTCTACTATTTATTATGCATTAATGATTGACAAGGACAGAAAATCTGGAGATACTCAAATTTGGAGTATAAAACTTAGATTCAGAGAGGAATTTTGGGAAAGAAGACGAAGTAAAACAGTACCACTTTTGGCTTTGCTGTTGGTTTTTTAGTGAGAGAAAGTCTTAGAGAGAGAACCTCTCGTTTTTTATTCTTAATTTTGATTACTTGGTCAAAGAGAATATACTTATTTCATGGTATTGAAGTATAAAAAAAAGCTTGTCCTAGTTGTCTTACTCTTACCAAAAGTATTGGTGAGTCTCAGCCCACTTAGGGTGAGTTTATCCCCAGACTCACCTATAATCTTCAAATTCTGCCAAATCAGTTTTCCACTAACTTTTTAATTATCCAGACTCACACAAAACTCACCATATTTTTACACATTATCCCCAGACTAACTTCAGACTCACCTAACTCTTAAAATAATATTTTATGTATATATCTTTTTTTTGGTACATTTTCTAAATAATATTGAAACTATGTTTTCTTGTATACAAATAAAGTAATTAATTTATAATTCGAGAAAAAAAATGAAAAATAAAACAGGAAATGTTAATTTCGAAATTGACATATATTCCGTACAAATTAGAAATAATAATACAACATATTAAATTCAAAAGATCTAGAACATAAATTCAAAGGCAAATGAAACAAAATAATACATAAACCATCAATAATTTAGTTGGGTGAAATAAGATAAATTAAGTTTGATATGTGGCATGATTTGATTGGAGGAGAAAAAAGTGGAGTCTTAGGTGAGTCTTGGATTTTCAAACTCACTTCAAGACTTGGTGTAGTCTTTTGCCACATTATCCCAAGATTTAGGCTTGAGACTCACCTCGAGACTCCCTTCAAGACTAGGGATAAACTCACCCTTAATACCTTGTGTATTTCGGCCAATTAGAGCATCTCTAATGGTAAGCTAGTTTGATAATTAGATTGTTAAGCCACATAAGATTTCAAGCTATTTTATTGGTTAGCTAATTTATGATTCAATGGCTAGCAAATAGCTTGTTATTTAAATTGGTCCTACTTATTCCACTTGTCAATTATTTATTTGGCAAATTTTGGAGCTAGTTGTTAAGCAAATTAGCTTGTTTAAGCTAATTTGCTTGGCCAAGCTATTTTATTATCTTCACTCCAATGATCTAGCTATTAACTTGAAACTTTTATAAATTTCAAGCTAGTCCCTAGCTACAACCATTGGAGATGCTCTTACTCAAATGGGTATAAAACTTAGACTCCGTTATCTAATCTAAATTTATTTTATTTGCTATGATTTATTTCGAGAGAGGAAAAGCGGACTGCAAAACCTAAATACTCAAATACTCTCCATGTGAGTCCATCCTATCAAAAGCTCTCTTTCCATAGAAGAAAACCTTCAAGCATCCAAAATGTGCAGTTACATTCTTGAAGATCAAATGGGTATAAAACTTAGACTCCGTTATCTGATCAAAATTTATCAAACAAGTCCGTGAACTAAGTCAAACTCAAATTGGAGATCGTATAAGAGGAGCAAATATTAGAGATTGTAACCCAAATACAGAAAAATCAATAAAATATATTTTGTTCACATATTTTGACTTTGTTCTTTGCAGACTTTAAATTTGTGTTTACAAGTATGTATATTATAAGGCTATAATAGGGATAAATGTTGGACAAATAAGAAAATATTCCAAAAATGACTAACAAGAAGAATCTCAACACAAAAAGAGACATTCAAGAACAAGTACTTATATTACATAAACCTTGAGTTATCTATCTTAATTATATAATTTTATTATGCCCACTCCAAAACTAAATGTATTAACGTGAATACAATTGTATTGAGTAGGGATAACAATGAATCAGACTCGGGTAGGACTTTCACTATCCGACTTCGAGATGATTAACTATCGGACCCTGGATTTAGACCCGACTCCGACTTAGACTCCGAATCACCAACATTCGACTCCGAGTCCAGTGGATTTTCCAACTCCGAATCCGAATTCGATCCGACCCTATTTCACGAGAACATCATTCTTTAACAAGATTTACCACAAATTAATCACCAAAAATGGCAAAAACGCACAAAATTAAAGAAAACCTCCTTCATTTTTATTAGGATAAATCATTCGGAAAACCTAACATCAAACTAATTGCACAAAATCACATTCGAATTTTTTTTTTGGCAAATAAGGATTATATTACCAATAGGGAGAAAGGAGGCAACAACCATTACAAGCTCAAAGCCAAACACCAAACAAGCTAAAAGAAGCTACATACTCACATCTAACAAGTAAGAGTTAAGCTCCTCGGAGGTACTACTAGCAACATTAGAGTTAATCCTCTTAAATAGGACCTAGGGTGTGTTATAGTGTTGGTTATAGATCATATCATTCCTATTCATCCATTGGGAATACACACTTTCAGCAAAGAACATAATCATCAACTTGTGTCTATTACCACTTCTCTTGCAGCTCTTCCTTATCCAGTTTAGTTCATCTACAAACCCACCAGGGCATCTCCTAAACTGAAGAACTTGCTGCCATACTACTCCAGAAGTATAACATTTGAAAAGTAAATGATCAACTGATTCAACACAAATATGACAAACAGGGCATGTAGCAGAAGAAACCACCCCCCATTTCAGAAGCTTGTCTAGAGTAGGCAACCTTTGCCACACAGGAATCCAAAGAATGAAATGACTCCTTGGTGTTGCTGGATTGTTACAGATGACTCTTCTCCAAGGAACCTTAACCTTCACCCCTCACAGCTGTTGGTACATCAGCGTAATAGAGAATTTTCCATGTTTCAGGACTGCAGACCAGCCACCAACACTTACAATAAGATCCATAAAGCCTATGATCTTTTTCAGTGACCAAGACATAGCTGAAGTGCACTGAAACCCAACCAGGGACCTGCCCTTCACATAGTAGCTATCAACCAATCTTACCCAAAGCTTATCTATTTTGTGAGTTATGGCCCACAATAGTTTACACACGGCAGGTTTGTTACAGAGCTCCATGTTCTTAATATTCCACCCCCCTGTAGACCTTGGCAAACCCATATCAGCCCATGAAATCAAGGCTTTTTTTGAAGCAGCAGTATCACCTGTCCACAGAAAAACTATGCAATAACTTTGGATTGATTTAATGGCCTTCTTATGTAGAAAAAAAATCTAACACCAGAAGGACGGTAACTGAGTAAAATGGTTTTGACCAACTGCAATCTCCCTGCATAAGAAAGGTGTCTAACAGTCCTACTCTTAGCTATAGCAAGTACTTTATCAATCAAGGGCTTACACCGAATATAGGAGAGCTTTTTTGTAGATAGAGGCACTCCCAGATATCTGAAGGGGAACTCCCCTGCAGGAATGTTCAAAGTACTCATAATCTTCCCCTGAGTGGTAGCTAAAGTACCACAAATATAGACATTACTTTTGTCTAAGTTTGCTTCAAAACCTGAGGCTCTAGAGAACAACCTAAATTTCTGAAACAGCATGGCAGTAGATATAGGATCAGTCCTAGAAAACATGAGAAGATCATCAACAAACAACATATGAGTGATGCTTAGCCTCTCACATCTTGGGTGAAAATTAAAATAAGGATCATTCTCGAGTTGCATCAAACTCCTAGACAGATACTTCATTCCAATAGCAAAGAGGAAAGGAGAGAGAGGATCACCTTGCCTTAACCCTTTTTAGTAGGGAAAGGTTTGCAAGGCTTACCATTTATAAGAATACTGTATGAGACAGAAGAAATGCACGCCAAAATCCAATCAGTAAACAATGCAGGGAACCCTAGTTCTTTCATAACATCCATAAGAAAACTCCACTCAATTGAGTCATAGGCCTTCTTTAGGTCTACCTTGATCATACATCTAGGAGAAAGATGCTTCCTGTTGTATCCCTTAACCAGTTCAGTAGCAAGCAGGATATTATCAGAAATATGCCTACCTGGAATAAACCCAGCCTGACAATCACTAACAATAGAACCTACTACCTTTTGCAACCTAGAAGTCAAAATCTTGGATATAACTTTGTACATAGTAGTAAAACAGGCAATAGGCCTAAAATCCATAACCTTAGAGGGGTTCGGGACTTTAGGCACTAGAGTAATGGTGGTACAATTTACCTGGGCCAAAATTGCCTCATGAACAAAGAAATCCTTTACAACAACATAAATATCAGTTTTAATCACCTTCCAGGTTTTCTTAAAGAATATAGCATTGAAACCATCAATTCCTGGTGCTTTATTCCCATCAATACCCTGCATAGCAAGGTCAATCTCTTCATCAGTCACAGGTTGACACAGGTAAGATCTGTCAGGATAACTCAAAGTAGCCCCTGCTCTCATAGTAGGAATATCAATTACCGGCAACACAACAGCTCCAGTGCCAAGAAGAGTTCCATAGAACTTAAGAATCTCAGCTTGTATATCATCAGGTTTCACTAACTTATTGTTGTTGTCATCATTGAGCTATGAGATCCTATTAACTCTATGCCTTTCCTTAACTGCATCAAAGAAGAACTTATTGTTGGAATCCCCTGCTTTCAACCACTACAACCTTGACTTTTGTCTCAAAGTTATTTCCTCAATTTTGAGCCATTTCCTCAGGACTGTAGCACAATTATGTTCCTCCCTCAAAAGTGAATCATCTGAGTGCTGACTCTGCAACTAAGACTGAATTATCTCTAATTGCTGCCTAGATTGAGTGATATTTCCTTGAATCCCTTTAATTCCTGCTGATAAAGAGTTTTTAACCTCATCTTCACCCTTTTTAATTTCTCCCAAACTGAAAACATTGCAGACCCTTTAACATGCTCCTTCCAACTATGCTCCACCAGTGAAAGAAACTATGGGTTATCAGCTAAGTAATTGAAGAACCTAAATGGTCTTCCACCCCCCTTAGCTTCTTAAATACATTTGATTAGTATAGGACTATGGTCAGACAGAGAAGGGTTAAAATATTCTGACCAAACTGAACCTCTTTCACTCATCCAATCCCCATTACCAAAGCATATATCTATTCTACTTGTTGTTTTATTGACATCACTACCTTTGTGCCAAGAATAGAAATTACCACTACTTTTGAGTTCAAACAATTGACATTTATCCACACACCCAGAAAAATCCTCGATATCAGTTCAGGAAATAATTCCCTTGGTCCAAGTTCGCATTTAATACTAAGTCTAATAAATGCGGTTCAATATTAATTAACAAGTGAATAATTAAGCGAGGTCAAGTGAACTGAATGCCTAGCTAGAGGCCGCTTCAATTCAAGTGGAGTTGATAACATTAATCCATAACTTACTCTTACCTGAACCCGTAGGGTCACACAAGTAGCACGTGAACGGATCAAGTATTTAAGTGAATATATTATTCATTAAGTACTTTATTTATGATCATTCGGAAATGACGGATCTCGGTTCCAGTGGGAGCTGAAATCATCAAAAGGCAAAGTAAAGAATATTCAGGAAATTAAGATATTGCGGAAACGGAAATATGGTTCATGACGGAAATATAAATATTATCCAAGACGTAGATGTTGCCAAGAAACGAAAACATGGTTCGTATCGAAAAATATTATCGGAAATAGAAATATTACCGGAATCGGAAATGTTGCCGGAAACGGAAATATTACCGGAATCGGAAATATTGTTGGAATAGGAAATTATTTCCGGAATCGGAAATATTAACGGGAATGTAAATATTTGTTCGAAACGGAAATAGATTCTGGAATCAGAAAACGAATCGGAAGATCGACGAGCGACAAGCGAGCCGGCCCATCGCTCGACAAGAAAAAGGTCGAGCGCACAGAACTAGGCGCGAAGCTAAGCACCAGCGCCCAGCCGTGTGCGATGGGCCTGGAGAGCTGTGGGCCGCAACGAGCCAAGGCAAGCAGCAGCGCACATGACCAAGGCCAAACTGCAACGCGCGGCGGGCCTTGGGCCAGCAGCGACTGCGTTTGGGCCTAGCCAGGCGCACGCGCCAGCGTGGCCCTTGTGGCTGCATTGGTTATTTCGTCTTGAGCTTCAAGCAATGTCTGATTACTTAGTCGCCAAGTAAATTTGGCTTTAAGTATTAGTTTTCCTAGTCCTACTATAATTGAATTAATTAATTAAGAGTTTAATTATTGCTACAATTCTAACTGGTTAAGAATTTCAATCCTAATAGGATTGGTAATTGTTTCCCTAGTGAGACTCAAATTCCTTATTTCCTACTCTATAAATATGAGGCTTGCCCTCATAATTTAGATACATATATCAACACCATATCATATTCTTTACATATATTGTGTTCAAGGGAGAACATAGTTCATAGCCTAACCCGAGTGCATAAAACCTTAGTAATATCCTAGTTGGTTGAACCTAAGGAGAATCCGAACGTGCTGGTGGACTTTCTACGGAGGGGCGACACTTGGAGCTCTAAAGACTTGTTCTTGTTCGGTTCGGGAGCAGCTAGGGAAGGCACGCATCACGTTGTATGTAACCTAAATTATGTTAATTGACTATGTGGCAATTAATTTGGATTCCTGGCTTTATGGTTTTTCCGCATGAATTATATTGTTTGTATTATTCATAACCCAACAGTGGTATCACGAGCCTCTAATTAATTCCATAATCAATTATAGTTAACATGGATTAAATTTTATACATTTGCAATGAATTAAAGGGGTGATTAATTTCGTGATTGTAATTAATTGCAAATTCGTGCGATTATTTGATTATATATTTGCAGGATTTTCGGCAGTTTTGTCAATAATGGTCGAAATCTTATGTTTTTATAGTGAATTTCTCATGTAAACAACGTTTTATAATTTTGACAAAAATCAAAGATTTCATGTCGAAGCCAGATTTCCCAAATTCGAAGCATAACTAAGACTTTTCGGAGGTTTTAATTTTTCGAATGCAAAATTTGTAATTTTTATGATGTTAAATTAAATATTTGCGAATCTTGTATGTAAATCTTTAATTTATGATTGACCTACTGTATATGTTTAACAATTTCAAGGTCTAATTTTGTTAATTATACAACCTAATTTGTAATTATAATTAATTTGTTGAATTTCAAATAATTTAGAATTTGTTTTGATTTTCATAAATAATTGATAATTTAATTAGGATCCTATGATTAAAAACCACCATAAAATTTATTAAAGTTGAAATTTTTTAAAATTTTATGACCTAGATTTTAATCCCTAATGTAATCGAAAATTAATTTGACTAATAAATTTTCGATTTTTCGCCTAAATTTAGTGAAATTAATATGAGTTATTAATTTGTCGTTAAATTTAAATATAAAAGTTTTTTTTTTATGAATCGTTCACAATCTTGCACGCACGAAGCAATGGAAGATGAGTGTTACCCTTAAGGGGTGTTGCATAGTGCGGGCATGCGACGATGAGCAAGGGAGCTCGTTGCCCATGCGGTACTAGGCAGCGAGCAAGGTACGAGCGTGCGCGCGCTGGCACAGGGCCCGTGTCGAGCAAGGCGAAAGGGCAGCGCGTGTACACGCCCAGCGAGCGCTAGCGTCGAGGTAGCGAGCGATGGCCTTCGAGCCATGCATGTCTGCCAGCCCCGTGTTGTGCCCATCGAGCGATGACGACGAGGCATCGATGGATGCCCTTGTGCCATGCGCGCATACGTAGCAAGTAGCGGCGACATCGAGCAATGGCGTCGAGCCAGCGAGCGCTGGCGAGGGGCTTGGTTGTGCGATGGCCTCGGCCATGCGTGCGGTCAGCTCTTGCGACGCTGCAGCCTTGGCAAGGCATGGGCCTTGCGCCCATGAGCCTTGCCTTGGCCCAAATGACTTGTTTCGTTTTTTAATTTTCGGTTGAACAACAAATTTAATTTCGTAATTTTAATTTTTCTCGGAATTTAATTTTGATTAATTTAATTATTATAATTTATTTTATACTAGTTATTTTTATAAAATTAGAACCTTGGTAAAATTATAATTAATTCATTTTAATCAACTAGAAAATGATAAAGGGATTTAAAATTAATTTTATGTGAGCTTTAACTTTTAATTAAATTTGTAAGTTTCCGGTTGGACTCAGAAATACAATTTTATGTTTAAAATTAGTAAAGCATGTAAATTCCTTGTTTTAGTGGAAGCTTTAATCATTAAACTCTTGATTAGGTCTTTATTCCTTTAAGGTTAAAACAACTCGATTAGAACTAATAAGGTTGAATAATTGGTAGATTATTGGAACCCTTGATTAGTTGCTGCAAATGTTATGTGATGCATATTTTTCTACTAACTTGCTACGTGGGCCATTCATTGATAAATGAATAGATGAATGGTATATTGTAAATGTACTATTTTGCAGGTTGTGGAAAGTGACTAGTATGGCCCAAATAGGATAGTAAAATGGTCTGCGTACCATTAATTTGAATGTAAAATTGGTCTAATGCACCAAAGTTTTTATTTAAATATGGTCTGCGTACAATCAAATAGTTGTAATTAGTTTAATTTTAGCATATCCTATTTGAAGACAATAGCGCCTCCCATGGTGAAATTCAAGATGGAGTTTCCAATCCATTTTCAAGACGGAGTTTGAAGTTGAAGCTTCAAGATGAAGTCGGGCCATACTAGATCACATTTAAATCTTATGCATGTTTTAAGTTATTTATTGCTTTAAATATGTCTTAATATTATACATAGATTGTGGCTTGATTATGTTGCATGATTAAGGATTTTAGTTCACTTAAAATCTAATCAACATATTCAGAGCCGTAAGTAAAGGAAATAATGCCCTTGGTCCAAGTATGCATTCTATGTTAAGTCTAATAAATGCGGTTCAGTATTAATTAACAAGTTAATAATTCAGTGAGATCAAGTGAGCTGAATGCCTAGCTAGAGGCCGCTTCAGTTCAAGTGGAATTAATGATATTAATCCACAGCTTACTCTTGACTGAACCCGTAGGGTCACACAAATAGTACGTAAACGGATCAAGTATTTAATGGAATTAAATACTCCATCTATGGATATTCGGAATCGACGGATCTTGGTTTCAGTGGGAGCTGAGATCGTCACAGGCAAGAAATGAATACTCCGGAAACGATGATATTGCCGGAAACGGAAATATGGATCGTATCGGAAATATAAATATTATCCAAGTCGTAGATGTTGCCGGAAACGGAAACATGGTACGTATCGGAAAATATTATCGGAAATGGAAATATTGCCGGAATCGGAAATATTGCCGGAAACGGGAATATTGTCAGAATCGGAAATATTATCGGAATCGGAAAATAATTCCGGAAACGGAAATATTAAATATTTGTTCGAAACGGAAATTAATTCCGGAATCGGAAATATTAAATGTTGTTCGTATCGGAAATGAATTCCGGAATCGGGAATTTAATCGGAAGCGTATCGTACGAATTAGCATCGGACGAGGCCCGCTAGACGAAGGCCCAGCACGAAGCCAGGCCATCGCCCAGCGAGCCGCACGCAGCAACGCACGCCTCGACCAGGCCCAGCGCAAGGCCAAGCCCAGCCAAGGGCGCGCGCGCACGCAGCACCGCACATGGGCTGTGCGCTTGTCGTGGGCCGCAAGGCCTGCGCAGGTGCACGGCTTGCACGATGCGTGTGCGGGAAATCCTAATTCTATTAGGATTCGTGCGAAGATTAAAATCCTAATCTTATTAGATTTGCTTTGTTATTTAGAGTCCTAATAAAGTTCTAATTAACAAATCCACATCCTAGTAGGATTACAATTCCTTTACCATACCTCTATAAATAAGGGCCTAGGGTCATTATTTATATACAAGTTTTCAAGTATTCAAAGCTAGGATTTTTAAGCAGAAAAATCAGCCATAACTCTTGCCCATTTAGCCGAAAATAAGTAGTACCTTAAGGGCGATTCTAGTTGGTCAATCTTAAGGCGGATCCGGACGTGCTGTGGACTATCTACGGAGGGACGACAATTGGAGTCCTAAAGACTTGTTCTTGTTCGGTTCGGGCGCAGCTAGGGAGGGTACGCAACAAAGTGTATGCATCTAAACTATGCTAAATGATTATGTGTAAATAATATGCTTTCCTGGCTTTATGGTTTTTTCCGCATGATTTATGAATGGTCATATGTATCATAACCTAACAGTGGTATCACGAGCCTCTTATTATTTTCATAATCTAAATTGCATGAACATGGTTAAATATTACAAATTTGCAAGAATTAAAAGGGGTGATTAATTTTCGTAATTGTTAATTAATTGCAAATTGCGTTTATTTATTTATACGTACGCAGTTTTTCGGCAGTTTCTTCGTTACTCATCCAAATCGAGTGATTTTTGTGTCAATTCCGCATGTAAAAGGCATTCTAAAATTTTGACAAAAATAGTTTTTTCGGCCGAACCCAGAATTCTCAAATTCGAAGCCTAACTATGACTTTTCGGAGGTTTTAGTTTTTCGAATGCAAAATTTCGTAAATTTAAGATGTTAAATTAAATATTTGCGATTCTTGTTGATAAATCTTGAATTTTTGATTGACCTACTGTATATGTTTAACAAGTTTGAATGCATAGCCTTGTTAATTATGCAATCTAATTTGTAATTATGATTAATTTGTTGAAAATTGGAATAATTTAGAATTAATTTGATTTTCATAATTAGTTATAATTTAATTAGATACCTATGATTAAAAACCACCATAAAAATTGTAAATTTATGTTAAATTTTAAATTTTTATGACCTAGACTTGAATCCATGTTAATCGGAAATCAATTAAATAATAAATTTTCGATTTTTCGCCCTAAAATTATGAAATTAATATTATTTATTAATTTGTCATTAATTTTTAATATAAATTTTAAATTTTTATGCGATTCGCTCATATAACTTGCACGCACAAAGCAATGGACGCTACGTGTTACCCTTAAGGGGTGTTGTATAGTGCGGGCATGTGACGACGAGCAAGGGAGCTCGTCGCCCATGCGGTACGAATGCAATGAGCAAGGCCATGGTGCACGAGCACAAGGCAGTAGCCCTGCCTTGTGTCGTGGGCTGTGTGCATGGGCGAATGGGCGAGGGCGAGAGCAAGGCACGAGCAGTCGCGTGTGGGCTGCAAGCGAGCTGCGCCACAGCGCGCACTGCCTCGCGCAAGCGTGCAGAGCCTCGCGCGCAGCGAGCGCAAGCTCGCGTGCCACGAGTGCTGCGCCAAGCATCGATCGCTCGCGCGCAGCGAGCGCTATTGTACGTGCGACGAGCGCTGCGCCCAGCGATGGCGTGCGAGTGCTTGTTGCGACGTGCGATGAGCGCTGCGCCCAGCGATGGCGTGCGAGTGCTTGTTGCGACGTGCGACGAGCGCTGCGCCCAGCGATGGGCTACGGCAGCATGCTCGTGCGTCGAGCACTGGCGCGCGCAGCGAGCACCAACTCTTGCGATGGCAAGCAGCAGCAATGCGACGCAGCGCATGGGCTGCGCGCACATGGCCAGCGATGGCTGTGTGCGTGTGGCCCATGGGCGTGGGATTGTTGCGTTGCGATTAGATCGTTTTGAAATTTTAATTTGAAATTTTCAGTTTACGTAATTTTAATTAATTTTAAAATTAATAATTTAAATTATTTTCTTGGATTTTAATTTTGAATATTGTAATTATAATAAATTTTATTTATTCTAATTATTTTACTAAAATTAAAATCATGAATTAATTTAAATACGACTGAAATTAAATTAAACTTTTTGGATTCAATTATAAATTTATATGAGCTTTAAATTTTAATTAAATTTGTATGTTTCCGGTTAGACTAGAAATACATTTTTATGTTTAAAATTAGTAAAGCATATGAATTTATTGGTTTAAGTGGGAGCCCCTTTTAGTCATATACTCTTGATTAGGTCTACAAATCCTTAAGGTTAAAACAACTTGATTAGAATTAATAAGGACTGAATAATTTGTAGATTATTGGTGCCCTTGATTAATTGCTGCAAATGTTTATGTGATGCATAATGTGTTTTACTAACCAGCTAAGTGGGCCATTCATGATAATGAATGGGTGAATGGTATATATTGTATATGTACTGTTTTGCAGGTTATGAAGTGACTAGTATGGCCCAAATAGGATAGAAAATATGGTCTGCGTACCATTAATTTGAATGTAATTGGTCTAAAATACCAAGTTGTTTTTCAATTCAAAATGGTCTGCGTACCATCAAATAGTTGTAATTAGTTTTAATTATAGCTTATTCTATTTGAAGAAAATGGTGCCTCCCACGGAGATTTTCAAGACGGACTTTGAAGTTAAATCTTCAAGATGAAGTCGGGCCATACTAGATCACATTTATCTTATGCACGTTTTAAGTTATTTATTGCTTTTAAATATGTCTTAAAAAGCATGAGATCAAAAGCTTGATTATGTTGCATGATTAAGGATTTTAGTTCACTTAAAATCTAACCAACATAGTAAGAGCCTTAAGTTCCAAACTTAAAAATTGAGTTAAAAGGTGCCATGCCAAAATATACACTTGCTTGGATATCCTTTACTGATATCTAGTAATAGTTTTCGCTCAGCGAGGTGTTACTTATTGGTCCTAAAGGGGCAAGGTACACAAATAATTGTGAGTACATGTTAGTTTTGGTGAAACTCAACGATATAAGTAAGGAGTCCTTTTATGTCGTGGCAAAATCGATAGGTTTACCTAATAAGTTCTTAGACGTACCTATCAACCAAGAATAGTTTCTAGACTATTAGCAAAAGGCTTTTGCTTACCTAAGATGTTTTAGGATTAAGTCGACAAACTGTGCTTAGTTCTTCAATGATTTTAGGATCTTGGAATCATTTTATTCACACCTGCCGGAACACATAACTTGAATAAAATGCTTAATGAACATTGAATTATGCATGTATGCTAGAATTTAAGTTTATTAAGAGAAACTGTGAATGGTTATTTATTTGTTTATTCTTTTCAATTGTAGTTTTAAATATGGCAAACAACAATCAAAACATCATCATGGGTTCTGAGCTTATGGTCAAGCTGAACCTGGCAAATTTTCTTGAATGGGAAGCTAAGCTAGTTGAAATAGTCAAACTCAATGGACTTGAGTATGTACTATCACATCCCATGCCAAGCTACTATGCCAGAGACATGACCCCTGAGAGATTTTACGCCTGGGATGCGGATCTCAAAAAGGTTATGAGTCTCATGCTGAACAATATCCCTGATGATTGGGCTAGAAGGTTTGTAGCCTATGAACCTTTTACGCTCATCAAGAATCAAAGGGATATCTGTCGTGGAAGCATGGAGGACAGGGACCTGAACGTCCATGAGTTGATTGAATCAATGTCTGGTCTAAAGGTTAGTTCTCCCAACAGGTGTTATAGGATGGAAGTCCAAGAAACACATGTTCAGCTCCTTCGCACTAAACAGAGGGTAGGCGTCCCACTGAGGTTCCATGTGGATCTTATGCGTTCATACTTTGATCGCCTAAGTCTACTAGGAACACCAATAAGCGAAAGGATGGCAGTCTCTATCTTGCTCAATTCACTACACAGTGGGTTTGGTCGCTTCAAGCAACTATACCTAAGTGAACCAAGAGAAGAAACAGTTGCAGAATTTGTTCACCTTGTCAGAAAGGCTGAAATAATACTGGACTGTGAAGCCAAAGATTTACTCAAGGCTAGAAGGAGACCGTTCAAGAAAAGTGGAAAGTCCAAGGGCGATGCTAAATCAAAGCAGGACAAGTCCACATCAAGCTGTCTTTATTGTGATGGAATAGGCCATTACAAAAGAGAATGTCCAAAGCTAAAGGAAGATCAGAAGAAAGGAACAGTCGTTCCATCTTCAGGTATTTTCGTTATAGACTGTATACTTGCTAATTCAACTTCTTGGGTATTAGATACAGGTTGTGGCTCACACTTATGTTCCAATCCACAGGGACTAAGAAGAAGTAGAAAGTTAAGCAAGGGTGAAGTCGACCTACGAGTGGGAAATGGAGCACGGATTGCTGCATTAGCTGTAGAAACTTATTATTTGTCGTTGCCCTCCGGGCTAGTTTTGGAACTGGAAGAATGTTTCCATGTTCCAAGTCTTACTAAAAACATCATTTCAGTTTCTTGCTTAGATGCTAAGGGATTTTCCTTTTTAATAAAAGACAATAGTTGTTCGTTTTATTTTAAAGAGATGTTTTATGGATCTGCTAGATTAGTCAATGGACTTTATTTATTAGATCACGACAAACAAGTATATAACATAAATACCAAAAAGGCCAAAAAGGATGATTCAGATCTCACCTATCTGTGGCATTGTCGATTAGGCCATATAAACTTGAAACGCTTAGAAAGACTTCAAAAGGAAGGAATTCTAGAACCATTTGACTTAGAGGATTATGGTAAATGCGAATCATGTTTATTTGGCAAAATGACAAAGCAACCTTTCTCTAAAGTTGGAGAAAGAGCAAATGAACTATTGGGTTTAATCCATACAAATGTATGTGGACCAATGAGTACAAATGCTAGGGGTGGTTTCAGCTACTTTATCACTTTCACTGATGACTTCAGTAGATATGGTTATGTCTACCTAATGAAGCATAAGTCTGAATCCTTTGACAAATTCAAGGAATTTCAGAGTGAAGTAGAGAATCAATTAGGCAAGAAGATTAAGGCACTGCGGTCTGACAGAGGCGGTGAATATCTGAGCTATGAATTTGATGACCATCTGAAAGAATGTGGAATTCTATCAGAATTGACTCCTCCTGGAACACCACAATGGAACGGTGTGTCGGAACGGAGGAACAGAACCTTGCTAGACATGGTCAGGTCAATGATGGGTCAGGCCAAACTTCCATTAGAATTTTGGGGACATGCACTAAATACAGCTGCACTCACTATAAATAGAGCTCCGTCTAAAGCTGTCGAAAAGACTCCATATGAATTATGGTTTGGATAGCCTCCAAATGTGTCTTTTCTGAAGATTTGGGGATGTGAAGTATACGTCAAACGATTAATTTCAGACAAACTTCATCCAAAATCTGACAAATGTATCCTTGTGGGCTATCCAAAGGAAACAAAGGGGTATTACTTCTACAATACATCTGAGAACAAGGTGTTTGTTGCTCGAGATGGTGTCTTTTTGGAGAAAGATCACATTTCCAAAATGACAAGTGGGAGAAAAGTAGACCTCAAAGAAATTCGAGTCGAACAACAAACTCTAGAGAATTCTCAAGATGACATTCAGGATGAAACTCAGAGATCTTTAGAAGAATCTGGTGAGAATCATGGTCAATCTAGAAATGTTACCCCGCGTAGGTCGCAAAGATATAGATCTCAACCGGAAAGGTACTTAGGTATTTTGACGAACGAGAGCTATGACGTTCTATTACTTGAAAGTGATGAACCTGCGACTTACAAACAAGCTATGACGAGCCCTAGCTCCAAGCAATGGCAAGAAGCCATGCAATCTGAATTAGACTCCATGTCTGAAAACCAAGTATGGGATTTGGTCGATTTGCCAGATGGCTACCAAGCCATTGGAAGCAAATGGGTTTTCAAACTGAAAAAGGACAAGGATGGGAAACTTGAAGTTTTCAAAGCTAGATTGGTTGCAAAAGGTTACAGGCAAGTCCACGGTGTGGATTACGATGAAACCTTTTCACCAGTTGCAATGCTAAAGTCTATTCGGATAATGTTAGCAATCGCTGCATATTACGATTACGAAATATGGCAGATGGATGTCAAAACTGCTTTCTTAAACGGCGTTTTAACAGAAACTGTGTTTATGACACAGCCTGAAGGTTTTGAGGATCCAAAGAATGCTAAAAAGGTATGCAAGCTAAAGAAGTCAATCTACGGATTGAAGCAGGCATCCAGGAGCTGGAATATACGTTTTGATGAAGCAGTCAGTGACTTTGGTTTCATCAAGAACGCAGACGAATCTTGTGTATACAAGAAGGTCAGTGGGAGCAAAATTTCTTTCCTAGTATTATATGTCGACGACATATTACTTATCGGAAATGACATTCCTATGTTGAACTCTGTCAAGATTTGGCTTGGGAAATGTTTTTCGATGAAAGATCTAGGAGAAGCACAGTACATATTGGGCATCAAGATTTACAGAGATAGAACTAAAAAGATGATTGGACTTAGTCAAAGCACTTATATCAATAAGGTGCTTGATAGGTTCAAGATGGCGGACTCCAAGCGAGGCTACCTACCCATGTCTCATGGAATAACTCTAAGCAAGACTCAGTGCCCAAAAACAGTTGATGAGCGTAGACGAATGAATGGGATTCCATATGCATCATTGATTGGTTCAATAATGTATGCTATGATATGTACACGCCCGAATGTTGCGTACGCACTCAGTGCTACGAGAAGATACCAGTCAGACCCAGGAGAGGCGCATTGGACTGCTGCCAAGAATATTCTGAAGTACCTGAAAAGGCACAAAGATGACTTCCTGGTCTATGGTGGAGATGATGAATTAATTGTTAAAGGCTATACGGACGCAAGTTTCCAAACCGACAAAGATGATTTCAGATCACAGTCTGGGTTTGTCTTCTGCCTCAACGGGGGTGCAGTAAGCTGGAAAAGTGCTAAGCAAAGCACCATTGCGGATTCTACAACTGAAGCGGAGTACATTGCTGCACATGAAGCAGCAAAGGAAGCTATATGGCTAAGGAAGTTCATAGGTGAACTTGGTGTAGTCCCCTCCATTAAAGGACCAATAGCCCTGTATTGTGATAATAACGGAGCTATTGCACAGGCAAAGGAGCCTAGACACCACCAGAGAGTCAAGCATGTACTTCGTAGATTTCACCTTCTACGAGAGTTCTTTGAAAGAAAAGAAGTCGAGATAAACAAGATTGGAACTGATAACAACATATCAGATCCATTAACTAAACCTCTGTCGCAGGCGAAGCACAACTCGCACACTGCAGCTATGGGAATCAAGCATATTGGAGAATGGCTTTGATGTCCCTGTTTAATGTTTTAAAGTTTTAGAGTTTAAATCTTTGTAAAACATTATTGGTTAATCATTCACAATAAATGAAAAGAATTCATTTTTCCATTTAATTTGTGGTTTATTAAATGATGAGTCCCTTCAATTTGACGATGTATTCAAGATAGACTGTCAGGACCAGTCCTGTGACTAAGAAATGTCTATCAAGTGAACTTGAATGTCAAAGGTTGAAAATGGTCCCTAGTCGGAGTTTTCTATAAAATTGGACGCATAGAAAACGTTAGACGACTAGAATGCAAGATGACTAGTAGTTCTGTTTCTTGAACTATGTGGACATGGCAATGTCATAATCATTTGCATAGATACTTACTTTGGGAAGACTAGTATCGGACAAGACCTATGAAACTTTACTGTAAGATATGAAAATCTGTCATAAGTAAATTTCATAAAATTATTAGACACTAAATCCTCAATACCTGAGTGATTTGAGGTTACTTGTTTGAGAACTGGTTACTTTGACGTTGACCAACCGTCGCACCGTAAAAGGAGGCTATAAAGGCAACGCTCAGGTAATCACCTATCAAACGAAGTCTAATCTCAAGATCGCAAGATTGGGATTGTCCTCCCATAAATCGGGATGAGATGCTTAAAAGTTGTACAAGGCCACTCGGAGAGCTAGAAACTGTGAAATGCATGGCCGTGCTCGGATGAATCATAGGCTATGATTATCTGTTTATTTGATCAGTTGAACTCTGAAACCAAGGAACACCTCTGGACATAATAAGGATGACAACTCTTACCTTATGTTCAAGAGCAAGCATCGAGCGACAAAGGAATTAGGAAATGCACACTTGTCCCTAAGGACAAGTGGGAGACTGAAGGAAATAATACCCTTGGTCCAAGTATGCATTCTATATTAAGTCTAATAAATGCGGTTCAGTATTAATTAACAAGTTAATAATTCAGTGAGATCAAGTGAGCTGAATGCCTAGCTAGAGGCCGCTTCAGTTCAAGTGGAATTAATGATATTAATCCACAGCTTACTCTTGACTGAACCCGTAGGGTCACACAAATAGTACGTAAACGGATCAAGTATTTAATGGCATTAAATACTCCATCTATGGATATTCGGAATCGACGGATCTTGGTTTCAGTGGGAGCTGAGATCGTCACAGGCAAGAAATGAATACTCCGGAAACGATGATATTGCCGGAAACGGATATATGGATCGTATCGGAAATATAAATATTATCCAAGTCGTAGATGTTGCCGGAAACGGAAACATGGTACGTATCGGAAAATATTATCGGAAATGGAAATATTGCCGGAATCGGAAATATTGCCGGAAACGGAAATATTGTCAGAATCGGAAATATTATCGGAATCGGAAAATAATTCCGGAAACGGAAATATTAAATATTTGTTCGAAACGGAAATTAATTCCGGAATCGGAAATATTAAATGTTGTTCGTATCGGAAATGAATTCCGGAATCGGGAATTTAATCGGAAGCGTATCGTACGAATTAGCATCGGACGAGGCCCGCTAGACGAAGGCCCAGCACGAAGCCAGGCCATCGCCCAGCGAGCCGCACGCAGCAACGCACGCCTCGACCAGGCCCAGCGCAAGGCCAGGCCCAGCCAAGGGCGCGCGCGCACGCAGCACCGCACATGGGCTGTGCGCTTGTCGTGGGCTGCAAGGCCTGCGCAGGTGCACGGCTTGCACGATGCGTGTGCGGGAAATCCTAATTCTATTAGGATTCGTGCGAATATTAAAATCCTAATCTTATTAGATTTGCTTTGTTATTTAGAGTCCTAATAAAGTTCTAATTAACAAATCCACATCCTAGTAGGATTACAATTCCTTTACCATACCTCTATAAATAAGGGACTAGGGTCATTATTTATATACAAGTTTTCAAGTATTCAAAGCTAGGATTTTTAAGCAGAAAAATCAGCCATAACTCTTGCCCATTTAGCCGAAAATAAGTAGTACCTTAAGGGCGATTCTAGTTGGTTAATCTTAAGGCGGATCCGGACGTGCTGTGGACTATCTACGGAGGGACGACACTTGGAGTCCTAAAGACTTGTTCTTGTTCGGTTCGGGCGCAGCTAGGGAGGGCACGCAACAAAGTGTATGCATCTAAACTATGCTAAATGATTATGTGTAAATAATATGCTTTCCTGGCTTTATGGTTTTTTCCGCATGATTTATGAATTTTCATATGTATCATAACCTAACAGTAAGTTCCAAACTTTAAAATTGAGTTAAAAGGTGCCATGCCAAAATAACGCTTACTTGGATAACCTTTACATCAATCTAGTAATAGTTTTCCTCCATAGCGAGGTGTTACTTATTGATTCTAAAGGGGTAAGGTACATGATGAGCGGCATTTATGTCGCTCTTAGCTTAGGATTTCTTACCGCTTTTATTATGTTTTGTGTGATTTTTTGTGTAGTTTAAAGGCCATTTATATACTTTATTCCACTTTAATGTTTTATAGGTAAATCTTGAGAAAACGTGGAAATCCAAGGTAGAATGTGCAAGAAACAAGATTGTGCGCGCGCACAAGTCAGCTGTGCGCGCGCACGGTGAAGAAAAACGAGCCATTGATGAAATCTCCAGGTTGTGCGCCCACACGGAAGATTTGTGCGCTCACACAGATTTGAAGACAATTCCAAGATTTCCAATTAAATGTGCACGCCCGCACGAGATACAACGGTGCGCTCGCACAGGCTCCTCCATGCGCCCACAGAACAGATGATGTGCGACCACACAAGAATTGGGCATATGAATGGCTGAATTTGTTCTGTGTGCCTGCGCAAGAATCCTGTGCGCTCGCACGATGCGAAGCCTCTGAATCGTCACTCTGTGTGGACGCACGGAATTTCTGTGCGCCCACACACACTTTTCTGTTCGCTCGCACAGGGGTCTGTGCGCCCGCACGACGACGCAGGTTGACTCTTTTTCGTCATTTGAATTTCTACTTTTGGAAACATATAAATAGTTTTTCGTTTTATTATTTTAGAATTTAGTTTGAGAGAGATAGTTTTTGAGAGCTTTGATTTTCAGTTTCAATTCTAGAGAGAGAAAGTGAAGAATTCTTGATTGTAGATTTCAATTTGAAGATTAATGCAGAATTATTGAAGCTTAGTAGTAATTTCTCTTCCTCTTATTCTCTTCTACTTCTTCTTTTCCATTCTTAATTGCTTTAATTTCTGAATTTTGTGATTGCCTTTTTGGTTGTTATTTCCTTTGATTCAATTCATTTCCAATTTCATTTTCAATACCATCACTATGTTCAATTCCTTAATTTCACTCCTTAGCTCAATGTGTAGTGAGTAGTCCAATTGTTATGGTTAGGGGTGATTCTTGGGGAGTAATTGGGGATGTAGAGTTGATTTATTGATTGATGATGTGATTAAATAGTGACTTTCAATCTAGGATTTCCATGTATGATTTGATTAGTAGTTGCAAATACTATGATTGTCCTTATAATTGGAGTGTTCTTTGTGGATTTTTCAAGAAATTGAGAGTCTATGAATGAATTTGAGTGACTAGGTGATTTAATTTCCCATCCTAGTTCTAAGGTGACGCGAGAGTGTACCATTGGAGTTAGAGTTGGCAAGGCTTGCTAACCGAGAGGGGTGCAAAGCCATTATTGTTGGTTGCTTCCTTAATTGCATATCTTTACATTATCATGCTTGCATTGTAATTCGTTTTCCCCAATGAATCCAAGTTGATCCCCGATTTCCCTAACACTTTCCATAATTGTTTGCTAATTAGCCTAGATTCCTTAGTTGTGACACAATCAGTTCAATTTTCTTTCTAAGCTAGCTTGGTGTTAAGCTCAAACCAATCCGTCCTCTTGGGACGATACCTTAGCTTGCCACTATAGGTCATATAATGTGTTGGTTTAGGATCATATAAATTTTGTTTGATTTGGCGGCTTTCGATTCAACGACACGGAAATTTCCCTATCAGTACACAATAGTTGTGCGTACATTTACGTTTTGGTAAAATTCAACTATATAAGTAAGGAGTCCTTTTATGTCGTGGCAAATGGGATAGGTTTACCTAATAAGTTCTTAGACGTACCTATCAACCAAGAGTAGTTTCTAGACTATTATCAACGGATTTGCTTACCTAAAATATTTTAGAATTGAGTCAAAATACATAGTGTGCTTAATTCTTCAATGATTTAAGGATCTTGGATTCATTTTATTCACACCTATCGGAACACAAAAATGCGAATAAAATGCTTAATAAATTTTGAATTATGCATGTATGCTAGAATTTAAGTTTATTAAGAGAATGTATGAATTGTTATTTATTTGTTTATTCTTTTCAATTGTAGTTTTAACTATGGCAAACAACAATTCATTCAACATCCGATCAATTCTCAAAAAGGAGAAGTTGAACGGGAAAAACTTCCTTGACTAGCAAAGGAACTTGCAAATAGTTCTCATGCAGGAAGAAAAGGAGTATGTCCTGGAAGAGGCGATGCCCGGAGCCGCGGGCGACGGGATCACTCAGGCATCCCTCAATCGTTGGATTGATGCCAACAAGGATGTAAAATTTCTAATGCTTGCAACCATGGGTGCAGATTTACAGAAAACGTTCATCAACTCAGATGCTTTCACAATCATCAGTGAGTTAAAGAACATGTTCCAAGATCTAGCTCGAGTCGAAAGATTCGAGAATCATATATAGGCAAATTCTTGACACCAAGCTCAAGAAGGGCGAGCCCGTAAGTCCACATGTTCTCAAGATGATTAGATTAATTGAGAATATGAGTCGTCTGGATCAATAGTTCTCTCAAGAAATGGCTGTAGACACCATCCTCTTCTCTCTTCATAGCGGGTATGATCAGTTCAAACTGAATTACAACATGAATAGGCTGGACAAAACTGTAACACTCTAATAATTCCTTGCTTTTTATAAAACATTTTCCAACTTAAAACAAAGGAATTACCAAGATATTACCGCCACCGTGATAACTTTCAAAACGTATTTAAATAGTTAATGATCATTTAACAAACTGGAACCATTAAGGCCCAAACCAAAGTAATAAATCGTTTAAAAATAGTGATAGTAGTCATGACTGTAAATCAGAAATAGAGTTTATAAATGCGAAAGATGAAATAGTCTCTCATCACTATTCCCATGATAACTTCTCCCGCAAGTTATCTCCACCAAACTGCTTATTGAAATCTACTCCCCAACAATGCAAGTGCAATGATGGATCATCATAGGGTCATTAAGGCGAAGGCCATGACCGAAAGACATGCATGAAGCACGAAGTCAGCAAAAGCTGAGTACGAACAAGCTAGAATAACATCCTAGTCTAACATGCTTCACTCAACAATAAAGACAATCCACATGCAAAAGCCATTCAAGTAAACCAATTAGTCATGAAGACATACTCAAGACTTGACACGACTCTTAACTCATTGATTAATAAGAATTACCTTCGAACGGGTAAAATATAATAACAAAACCCACTGAGGGAAACAAGACCACTAAGGGAAACTGAGGGTGTTGGGAGCCCACCAAACACCAAATAATATAGAGTCGGGCTTTCTACCGACAGTCGAACCATACAGACGGAATTCCTGCGCATTTAATAAGCGAATAACCAAAAGAATGAAACAACGTCTTGTATCATTCAAGGAGTACGAGTTTCTCCGATCCGACATGACTCCCCCCATTGTTCATACTCAAGGTATATACGTTCCAAGAGTTTTGAAGCTCATTCGGGTTGCACTTTACGTTAATTAGTATGTTAAGTTCGAGACTCAACCCAAAGACATAACTCACAAGTAAGTCAACAATTACACACATGAATACTTAAACAATGACACTTCATTTTAATCCTTTAGGACTTGTGATCAAACATAGGACTCGAGTGAATTTATTCCATAGTTCCATCTCAAAACACTGTTGAGACGACCCATCATTGTCCTTTTTAACATGCGGGGTGTGCCCTTAGCACGAATAGTCCTTAGTTCAATTCACACAAACTCTTTAAATGTATTCCACACTTGCCGTAGAATAAACGATGCACTGAGGCAATATAGTAAACAATGCACTTAGGCAATATTCAATAGGCTCATTGTATGCTAGACATCCCGTACAATAGCATAATCATAATAACTTGCATGCGAAACACTCACACATGCATACCAATTTGAACAACATGCTTGACATAATTCAACGACTATACAAGTCCATAACATGATAGTCCAATAGAATCTACAAAGCATAAATCAATCCATAACATGCTCATTCACATAGATTCAACAACAATTATCACATGCTTGTACACACAACCAAACATGAATTCACAACACTTAAATTCACATGATTCACAATCAATATACTTCACAAAGTCCTCATGGGATGGGTGGTCACCCTAGTCTTGTACGTACCTGGAATACCTAAGTACGGGGGCCACTGTGCGAATCACAACTCAAGCTAGAAATCAACTTCTATACACACAAAGGAGAAACTTAATTATTGTTCATGTTTACTAAATTTCCAGAAACTATTTAAGAATCTAAAACCCTTGGTTTATTTAGAAATTAATCGTTATTCGTTAATTTAATAGTCTCAAATAGTCAACTCAAGTCCTAGCAAAAAAACATTGACTTTTGACCTTAAAAATCATTAAAATCTACACTTTAAGCTTTATAATGAATCTGAATATTTAAGTTGATTCCCATAATTTAAATCGTCATTAAATTATGTGAATCAATCACTTGAACAATCGGAATTAAAATCCTACTAATAGGTCATTAATAAATCATGTTTTGACCTTAAAAATTGACACTTTAATTAACCCTTAAATCTGAAAATCATAATTCTTTTGAATTGAAATCAATCTTACCAATTCAAATACAAAATATTAAAACACGGCGTTCATAACCGTTCTCATCAATTTAAATAATCCAAACAATTAAATAATCGCAATTAAATAATTAAAACAATTTAAAAAATAAAATTTGAAAAGTTAAAAGTATACGGTTTGATTATCCACACAACAACACACACACGCAACAATTGATGTGTTGCGTGTGGGGCAGCGACGTGAGCAACAACACAGCACGGCACGCAGCGCGCGCGCGAGGCAAGGGCGAGGGCGAGCGAGCAGGGGAGGGCGCTGCTGCTGGGCCCGAGGGCGAGCGAGCAGGCAGGGAATGCGCCGCTGCTGGGCGCGCGGGCGAGCGAGCGGCAGGGAGTGCGCGCTTCTGGGCGCGACGAGCGAGCGACGAGGGAGTGTGGGCTTGCTGCGCGTGAGGCGCGGCCTGGCAGGCGAGCAAAGGCACGCTCGTGCCTTGGGGCTGAAGGAAAGGGCGGACAAAAAGAAGGAGAGAGAGGGAGAGAGAGATTGCTGAAAAATTAAGTGGGGATTTAATGAAGGGAAGGGGGTACTTATAGTTTTTCCTTCCTTCATGGGCTAGGTTTTGGGATTTTAGGTTGGGCTTGCTTACAGGCTTGATTAATATTAATTCCTTGCAAGCCTTGTTGGGTTTGATCATGAAATTTGACTGGGATTAGATTAAAATTAAATTCGTTTTCAAAATATGACCCAACAATTTTCGATTAAATAAATTCGTTGAACTTATTTAATAAAATCAGGTTTTCGCAAATAACTAATAATTAAATTAATTAAAAATAAAATAAATTTAATTCCCATTAAATGCAATTAAATTCGTAAAAATCCTTATAAATATAATAAAAATATATTTATAAATTACGAAATACGAGGTATTACAGTCTACCCTCCTTAAAAGAAGTTTCGTCCCAAAACTTGGGCACGGAACTCACAATTCAAAAATCTAGACTTGAGACTTTATGAGACTTTAGTGTGTTTTCTTTGTAGAAAGTTTTAGTTGTTGTACTCTTTAAGTAATTCAACATGACAATATAGAGTGAAACTTCACTGAAAACACTGAATTAAGCATACCGTAAGGGGAAAATTAGGTAAATAAGGTAAAAAGCGCGAAATTCTACCGCACTCTACCCCCTTAAAGAAAACGAGTTATGGCCCCGTAACTCAACTAACCTCGGGAAAAAGCTCGGGATATTTCTTTCTCATTTCTTCCTCAACTTCCCATGTAGCTTCCTCAGATTCTTGGTTAGACCATAACATTTTAACAATCTTAACATCCTTAGTCCGTGTACTACGCACTTTGCTATCAAGGATTTTGACAGGTCTTTCCTCAAATGTCAAACTTTGGACTAACTCTATGGTCTCCGGTTGCAGTACATGCGACTTGTCCGGGACATACTTTCTCAACTGAGATACATGGAACACATTGTGCACTCTATGCAAGTCCATGGGTAAGGCTAATCTATATGCTACCTTCCCTATCCTTTCCAAGATCTCATATGGTCCTATGTATTTTGGGCTTAGCTTTCCTTTCTTCCCAAATCTCATTACACCCTTCATTGGTGAAACCTTAAGAAACACTTTGTCGCCTATTTGGAACTCTTCATCCCTGCGTTTCAAGTCCGCATAGCACTTTTGGCAATCTTGCGCGGCTTGGATTTTTGATTGAATAGTTCTAACCTGATTCGTTGTGTCCTCTATCATTTGGGGACCTAGTACAACGGTTTCACTGATGTCACTCCAACATAAGGGACTTCTGCATTTTTGCCCATACAAGGCTTCGAATGGTGCCATTCCAATACTGGCATGATATCTATTATTGTATGAAAACTCAATTAGATCTAGGCTATCTTCCCATCCACCTTGAAAATCGATCACGCAAGCTCTTAGCATATCCTCTAAGGTTTTGATCGTCCTTTCGGTTTGTCCATCTGTGGCTGGATGGAACGATGTACTCATTTTCAATGTCGTACCAAAGTTCTTCTGTACACTCTTCCAGAAATTCGAAAGGAACCTAGAATCCCTATCTGATACGATATCCTTAGGAACTCCATGTAATCTCACTACATGTTTGATGTAAGATTTGGCAAGTTGTTCCGTTTTCCAGGTTTCTTTCATTGGTATGAACACTGCCGACTTAGTCAATCTATCTACTACTACCCATATGGTGTCATTTCCACTTTTCGGCTTGGGTAAACAAGTGACAAAGTCCATTGAGATACAGTCCCATTTCCAACTCGGAATTTCTAAGGGTTGGACCTTTCCCTGAGGTCTCATACGCTCAATCTTAACCTTCTGACAATTTAAGCATCTTGCCACGAATTCAGCCACTTCATTCTTCATTCTTGGCCACCAATAGACCTTTTTCAGATCCTTACACAACTTATCACCTCCCGGGTGGACAGAATATGGTGTATTGTGACCTTCTCTCATCAACTTTTCTTTTAGTTCCCTACACTTTTGAGGCACGCACCATCGTCCTTTGTACCTCAAACTTCCATCATCGTGGATCTTAAAATCCATCTCCTTTCCTTGCGAAATCTTTTCTTTGATTCTCTCTAGCTTAACATCTCCAGCCTGATTCTCCCTGATTTCATCAAATACAGACGGTTGGATAGTTAAGGCATTCATCATTCCTTAGAGGCATTCTCCATTTACTATCTCTAGATTCAATCGTTGCATGTCCTTGCACAGCTCGTCAGCAACTACTAACACATTCACACTATGACTTGACTTCCTGCTCAAGGCATCCGCAACTACATTGGCATTTCCTTCATGGTATTGAATATCCAGATCATAATCCTTGATCAATTCCAACCACCTTCATTGGCGCATATTCAAATCCTTCTGGGTGAAAATGTATTCCAAACTCTCATGATCCGTGAATATCCTACATTTCACACCATACAGATAGTGTCTCCATATCTTTAATGCAAACACTATGGCGGCTAGCTCTAAGTCACGGGTAGGGTAATTGGATTCATATGGCTTCAACTACCTTGATGCATACGCAATCAACTTCATGTTCTGCATCAATACAGACCCTAAGCCATTCTTAGAGGCATCACTGTACACATCATAGGTGCCACTCTCATCTGGTAAGGTTAACACCGGCGCGGTTGTCAATCGCGTCTTCAAAGCTTGGAATGCCTCTTCACACTCGTCATTCCATACAAACTTTGCTTCCTTCTTCATCAAGGTCGTCGTTGATTTGGCGATTCTAGAAAAGTCTTGCACAAAGCGTCTATAATAACCCGCTAAACCAAGAAAACTCCCAATATCGGTGACACTCTTAGGTGCAGGACACTCACTAACAACTTTTATCTTTGCAGGATCCACTGCAACTCCTTCCTTGGACACAAAATGTCCTAAGAATGCAACTTTCTCCAGCCAGAATTTACACTTCGAGAATTTGGCGTACAACTGGTTGTCTCTCAGGGTACTCAACACTGTCCTTAAGTGTTTAGCATGGTCCTCCTCACTTTTGGAGTATACCAGAATATCATATATGAAAACCACTACAAACTTGTCCAAGAATGCATGGAATACTCGGTTCATTAAGTCCATAAAAATTCCAAGCGCATTGGTTAATCCAAAAGGCATAAATGTGAACTCATAACGACCGTATCTAGTCCTAAATGCAGTCTTGGGTATATCGTGCTCTGCGATTCTCAACTGATGATAACCTGACCTCAAATCAATCTTTGAAAATATTCCTGCTCCTTTCAACTGGTCAAACAGATCATCTATCCTAGGCAAATGATACTTATTCTTGGCTGTGACTTTATTGAGCTCCCTGTAGTCTATACAGAGTCTCATGACATTGATATTCACAAACATATGACATTAATATTCACAAACATATGACATTGATTTTTAGAATATATAACAAAATATTTTAACATCCTTTAGTAAATATTAAAGTTGTTATCTAAAATTTACTAATGCATAACTGTATGTTTGTACTATCAATCGACTTTTATTTAAAAAGTGTGCCATATATTGAATGCGAATATGCATATGATGATTACCTTTGGTTTAATACATGAAGGAGTATTTAACAAGGTTGTTTAAGACTTGCTTATTCAAAAGAAATTGTTACCGAGATATTAAAATATCAAAATATTAAGACAAACTTGAATAATTCTTTGTCTGTATTAGAAAAATATAATCCTTACAAATATATATGGTTACCATCAACCCATTTGACAACTACTATCACATGTCATACATTCACATTTTTTTAAAATTAAAGTTATATCATCAAGAACACAATAAAAAATAATGTTATTATACAATTACGAAAAAAAATTCACAGTTGATAAGAGATATTAAGTGGGTATGGATACTTAAGTGATGGATGAGAATGATAAAGGTTTTTATTGGTTTAGATTCATACAATGTGGGTAAATCAATAGCGGGATCCAATGGGTGGAGGATTGTACTTCGGGTCAGGTGAATTCGATTCCAACTTATAAAATCACAATTTTCAATATGTTTATAAATTATAATATTGAGGCCTTAATTAGGGGGACAAAGGAAATAACTTACTTTTAAAAGTGTTAAGAATTTAAGATCGGTAGCGAGATTAAACGGGTTACGGGTTATAAAAGATTCTAATTAAACGAGTTATAAGTTTTAAACGATTCGACTATTAACGGTTTCAACTCGCGGGTTATTAACGATTCGGGTTATAAACGATCGGACCAACCCAACGTGTTCAACAGTTCAGGTTGAGAATTGACATTTCTCATAGCATATGATGATAATTGAGTTTTACGCCTAACATTAAATTATGGGTGATGCATGAAAATGAATAAAAAAAGCTACGTATTTTTCTATGTTTCTTTTCAAAATTAATTTACCTTTGCACTTAAAGTTAAAATATGTAAACCGTGCATCACACGGGTACTATACTAGTTTAAGGTACTATTTGACAAGAACAAATAAGGTGTTTGTTCACAAAACGTGTGACAAAAAATGTAGCTTTTGACAATTTTACCTTAAATCAATTATAATTAGAAAATTTAATTGCCAAAAAAAAAGAAAAAAATTATAATTAGAAATTTGACGTGGCAAATTTATTTCACCGCAAAAGGTCTTGCGCGCATAAGGTGTACAATAAATTTATTGTACACCAAGATAACTTTTATGCAGTTTTTTGTAACTTTAATATAGGTTTTTATAACTTTTATATTAAAAAAAAAAAGTTAATAGATAAACATTTTAAAGGGTTAAATGATTGATTTTATACATTATTAGTGATTTTGAAAGATTTTTTTTTATTAATATGAAAATTTTTATCACTGAAAAATAAATAATTTACATATATAAAAGTAACCTTTAATCATTTTGAGTCAACTTTTACTCTGGTGTACAATATTTATGGTACACCCCTTATAAATAAAAAGGCAAAATTTCCAAAAAAAACCTTTTATAACCTTTTTTTTTTTGCAAAAAACAACCTTTTATAATTTTTTTTGCAAAAACAGACCTAAAAGTATAAATAATTTGCAAAAGACAGCCTTTTCCCATTTTCAGGCGTTGACCTTAAATTTTCCGGCTTGACTCTCACGTGCAGGGCACGTGCCTTCGATTTTCATTAAGTGCACCCTTTTCCCTCCCTTTTCCTGGCATATAAAAGGGGAAGACTTAAAACCTTAAAAAAAAAAATCAGAGAAAACCTTTCAAGAACTCTGTCGCCATTAATGTAGCTCCACCATCAATAAAGTTTCATTGAATGCGGTAAGTCATCAAGTTCAAACGTCATCAAGTTCAACTACTTAAATTGAAGTGTTTTTTTTTTCCATTTTTGGGTTGAATTTTCTGACTTTTCTCTCACTTGAATGTCCAAATAATAATATTTGATCATATCCAACCATCTTCTTTGGCGCATATTCAAGTCCTTATGTGTGAAAATGTACTTCAAACTCTTATGATCCGTGAATATCTTACATTTTACACCATACAGATAGTGTCTCCATATCTTCAATGCAAACACTATGAAAACTAGTTCTAAGTCATGGGTAGGGTAATTTTCTTCATACAGTTTCAACTGTCTTGATGCATATGCAATCACTTTCCCATTTTGCATCAATACACACCATAAACAATTCTTCGACGCATCATTGTACACGTCGTAGCTATCACCTCCATCTGGTAGAGTTAGCATTGGAGCGGTTGTCAATCGCGTCTTCAGAGTTTGGAAGGCTTCCTCACACTGCTCATTCCACTAGAACCTAGCTTCCTTTTTCATCAAAGTAGTCATTGGCTTGGCTATTCTAGAAAAGTCTTGCACAAAACGCCTATAGTATCCGGCTAAACCAAGAAAGCTTCGAATATAAATGAAACTCTTAGGTATAGGCCACTCACTAACAGCTTGGATCTTTGAAGGGTCCACTGCAACTCCTTTCTTAGACACAAAATGTCCCAAAAATGCAACCTTTTCCAGCCAGAATTCAAACTTTGAGAATTTGGCGTACAACTAACTGTCTCTCAACGTACTCAACACAACTCTTAAGTGTTCAACATGATCTTTTTCACTCTTTGAATATACTAGGATATCAACTATGAAAACCACTACAAACTTGTCCAAAAATGCATGGAATACCCGGTTCATTAAGTCCATAAATATTGCAGGTGCATTGGTTAACCCAAAAGGCATAACAGTGAACTTATAATGACCATATCTAGTCCTAAATGGAGTCTTTGGTATATCGTGATATGCGATTCTCAACTGATGATAACCCGAACATAAATCGATCTTTGAAAAGATTCCTGCTCCTTTCAACTAATCAAACAGGTTATTTATCCTAGGCAAAGGATGCTTATTCTTGATTGTGACCTTATTGAGCTCCCTGTAGTCTATACAAAGTCTCATACTTCTATCCGTGTTCTTCACAAACAAGACTGGTGCTCCCCATGGCGATGCACTAGGTCTAACATAACCTCCTTTAGTAAATCCTCCAATTGACCTTTCAACTCACTCATTTCTGCTGGAGCCATTCGATATGGAGCTTTCGAAATAGGTGCAGTTCCAGGTACTAAGTCTATGGTAAATTCAATAGATCGGTTGGGCGGCATCCCCGGAATCTCTTCCGAAAACACATCCAAGAATTCATTTACTACTACAATATCCTCAGGTTGATCCTTAGTCACATGTTCGAGGTCTTTCACATTGCATAAGAAAACGGAGTTTCCTTTACTGACTAGCTTCACGAGTTTCATTGTCGTGATGATTCCTACACTTCTAGGTTTACCAAAATGACGATAGGACACTACCTTTCCTAAGATATACCTTAAATGAGTCTTCTGCTTCTCACATTCAATCTTGCCTTTGAACAAGGCCAACTAATCCATCCCTAAGATCACATCTAGTTCTCCTAATTTGAACTCGATTAGGCTAGATAAGAATACGATTTTGGCTATGGTCAAAGTCACATCTCAATGGATCTTGGTACACCTTACTATCCTACCAGTTGGTATAACTATGGGTACCTTAATTGTTTCAAGTTCTTTCAAGTCTAATTTCTCCAAAATACCCATTGAGATAAACGATTAAGTTGCACTAGAATCAAATAGTACTTTAACTAAAACGAAGTTAAAAGAAAAAGTACCGGCTATGACGTCGGATGAAGTTTCATCTTCTTTCCTAGTAATCACATTCATCTTTCCTTGGGAAACCCCTTTGTTGTAGCCACCTCCATTGGCATTCCCATTGGTGTTTCGGTTCCCATTCTGCTGATATTTTCCCCCAGACGTTACATTGTTCTGACCATGGTTGTTGTTGTTACCCCCTTGGTAACCTCTCTGGTTTCCACCATTATTACCGGTACTTCCACCCATTCCGGTTCTGGTTACGCCAGTAGAAAAAACATAAAAGGTGGTAAATAGGGGTATAGGTGGCGCTTTACAAGTGCATCACATGGCTTGGTCACATTTCTCCAATTCACAAAAGTGGCGCTGAGGCGCTTATTCAACAAGCGCCACCTTTGTGAAACTCAAAAGTGGCGCTTATTTAAAATAAGCGCCACCTTTGAGCTTCACAAAGGTGTCGCTTATTACTTTGTGAAGCTCAAAGGTGGCGCTTATTTAAAATAAGCGCCACTTTTGTGATTATTTAGTTTTTTTTAAAAAAAATCTGCAATATAATTTCTAAGCCTACGCAATACATATTAATTTATAGCAGACTCTTTCACCAAACATCACCTTGACATTCCTCAAAAATTAGATAAATTTCGAGTCACAATAATATTACCACATTAATTCAAATGTAATTAAGTCAATAAATAACAAAGTAAGTTTAGAGTCACGGATAACTACTAGCTTGTTCTATTTACAACGAGGGAATTTCACAATCGGTGAAGTAAGTAGCCCACTTTTCTCGAACGTACTTCATGCATCTCCTCTTTGGTAAAGGGCCTCTCACTTGGAGTATTGAAAACCTTTAAAAGAACAACATTCAAACCAATAAATTAAATTAAGTTAAATATAAGATTAGTTGAGAGTTGGGAGCGAAAACAACTGTTTTAGTCTAATTATGTTTACTTAAGTTCGTTTTGTGAAAATTGGGAGCAAAAATGCCATTTTAGGCTACATATGACCTATAACGACCCAAACAATCTTTAGATGTACATAAATAGCTTGGAATGAGTCTTATAAACCTTAAAATAATCATATTAAACATGTAAATGGTTTTTAATGTTTACTTAGGTTTGTTTTGTGAAAGTTGGGAGCGAAAATGCCATTTTAGGTTACATATGACCTATAACGCCTTACATGAGCTTTCAATGTGCATATATAGTCATCTATGAATAAGAGAAACCTTAAACTAATAATATTAAACATGTAAATGGTTAAGAATGAGCCATTAGGTTCATTTTGTGAAAGTTGGGAGCGAAAATGCCATTTTAGGCTACATATGACCTATAACGACCCAACGAGCTTTAGATGTGCATACATTGACCAAAGTAGATAAGCAGGAGGATTTGAGTCCTAATACTAAGTGTATTAAACATACAAAAATTCCTATTTTGGTTCATTAGTTGAGAGTTGGGAGCGAAAACGGCTATTTTAGTCAAAATATGACATATAACGATCAAACAAGCCTTAAATGTGCATAAATTGACCAAAGTAGATGAGAATGAGGATTGGCAACCTAATAATAATTATTTTAAACATTTAAAGGGTTCAGAAATCCTATTTTGGTTCATTAGTTGAGAGTTGGGAGCGAAAATGGCTATTTTAGTTAAAATATGACATATAACGATCACACAGGCCTTAAATATGCATATATATATATATATATATATATATATATATATATATATATATATATATATATATATATATATATATATATATATATATATATATATGTATAGAGGAAGACTCTCGTGAGAACACCTCCTTACGGTGAGAACACTTTCTATAATGGCATTTTCGTAATTTTTATAAACAAATAAACCAATATAATTGTTTTTTCACGTTTTTTCCCCCAATATTTCTGATTTTCTGGCAATCTTTCTCTCTCTTCAACTCCCCTCTCTCTCCTATTCGAACACCACCACCAATCGCCGCCGCCGCTAGCACCGCCGCTGCTTACCTCTCGCCGACGATTGTGCTCTCCTCTCGCCGCCGCTTCTTCTTTCCTCTCGCCACCGCTTCTTCTCTCCTCTCGCCGCCGTTTCTTTCTCCTCTCGCCGTTGTTTCTTTCTCCTATCGCCGCCGCTATTTCTCTCCTCTACGCCGCCGCGTCTTCTCTCCTCTCGCTGCCGCTTCTACTTTCCTCACGACGCTCGCCGCTGCTCGCAGAAATTCGTCACCGGTCGCGGTGGTTGTGGTTCGTGAATCGGAGTTCGAACAAAATATGGTGGTGGCGGTGGTTGTGGTCCGCGAATCAGATTACGAATAACTTCTAGTGATTCCATTTCGAATTCGATTTCTGTAAGATTTCTTTGATTTTGATTTCTCTCAGGTTTCTTTGATTCTTCAATTTAGGTTTCTTTGATTCTTAGATTCTTCGATTTCGGTTTCTTCAATTTTAAATCAATCGATTTCGTTTTTCTGAGATTCTAAAATCAATTGATTTCTTTGATTCTAATATCAGTCAATTTATCCGAATTCATGTTCTAAATTAATCCGAAATTTATCCAGATTCATGTTCTAAATTCCAATTCCAAATCCTCAAACCATGGAATGCCGGAGGCAAGGTGAGCTTAGTTGGACGAAGGATGGATGAGGTGGTAAGATCGCCGGCAAGGTAGATTGAAGAGCCGAAACTAAAGACGAGTTAGGCGTTAGATTCGGGGTTTTCGAGAGAGTTTTTCAAATTCATAACATGTTTAAATAATTGTAGAACATGGTTGAATAAATTTAGAACATGCTTGAATAAATTTAGAACATGCTTGAAAAAAATTAGAACATCATTTAATAAAGTTAGAACATGCTTGAATAAATTTAGAACATGTTTGAATGAATTTAGAACATGTTTAAATAAATGTAGAACATGCTTGAATAAATTTAGAACATGCTTGAAAAAAATTAGAACATCATTTAATAAATTTAGAACATGCTTGAATAAATTTAGAACATGAACTTGAAAATTTAGAACATGATTGAATAAATTTAGAACATGCTTGAATTAATTTAGAACATGCTTGAATAATTTTATAACATGTTTAATAGTTTTAGAACATGTTTGAATTAATTTAGAACATGAGCTTAAAAGTTTAGAACATGTATACATGTATATGTGTTGACTACATTCTCATGTTCTAAATTTAGAACATTGTTGAATAAATTTAGAACATTTTTGAATAAATTTAGAACATGGTTGAACAAATTTAGAACATCGTTGAATAAATTTAGAACATCGTTGAATAAATTTAGAACATCATTTAATAGATTTAGAACATCGTTGAATAAATTTAGAACATGCTTGAATAAATTTAGAACATGAGCTTACAAATTTAGAACATGGTTGAATAATTTTAGAACATGCTTGAATTAATCTAGAACATGAGGTTAAAAATTTAGAACATGGTTGAATAATTTTAGAACATGCTTGAATTAATCTAGAACATGAAGTTAAAAATTTAGAATATGGTTGAATAAAATTAAAAACATGCTTGAATAAATTTAGAATATGGTTGAACCAATTTAGAATATGGTTAAATAAATTTAGAACATCGTTGAATAAATTTAGAACATGAGTTTGAAAATTTAGAACATTGTTGAATAAATATAGAACATAGAGAGTGTAAAAGTGTTCTCACCATAAGAAGTGTTCTTACATAAGGAGGTGTTCTCACCGGATCCCTCCCCTATATATATATATATATATATATATATATATATATATATATATATATATATATATATATATATATATATATATATATATATATATTCTCGAAAATCCCAAATTAATTATATATTTATTTATTTATTTAATTCTTTTAATTATTTTTGAAAATAATCGAACTAATTAAATTATTCGATTAATTATTTTAAATTTTTGATTTTAATTTTAATAATTTCGTGTATATTTGAAGTTATTTATTTAAATTAATTTCGAAATTTTTTTATTTCTTTTCTAAGTGAGGAATGGGTAGAATAAGAAGAGTATAATTAGTCTAAGTGTGTGTTGTTTAAGTGTGCCTTTCTAATCAAGTGTTTATGTGATTATGCTTTGATTCTTGTAATCTTTTAATTAAAGTTGATCATGTTTTGTTTTGCTTTATGTGATTAATTGCATCACGATTCATGATTAAGCATGTACTTGTGCATTGAAATTGTATGGCTCAACGAACTTACTTTGTTTTTGGAACACTTTAGTAAGACTTTGTAGTTGTTAACTTTCAGGGTTAAGATGTTGATTTCAAAGTACGCAAATCTAGGAAACCTAGAGAAGCTAGAATGTGAGACCCCACACATTTATGTCAAGAAGATTGAGTTTGCCTGCAATTACTTTCCTACAGTGAAGAACCTACCTGAACTAAGAAAGAAAGATGTTATGGCAGAGATGGTTATTCATTGCTTACCTTCCAAGAACCCATACATAGAGCTTAAGAACCGATTTCGGGATATGCATATGGAAAATGGTATTCCTAACTACTACAAGTATGGTACTCCAGATGATAGATGGAGGTACGATTTGGAGATTATGACTACGATTATAGAACTTGCGGAGGAATGCTTTGATGATGGTAAGACTGTAGAGAACATCAACCTTACAGGATTAGATCATGATACATAGACTCAGATGGATGAGGATAGTGATGATGATGTTGTTGAGATTGAAAACCCTAATCCTATCATTCCTGAACCCACTATTGAGATCTCCAGTGACACAGAAATTGAGCCTGAAATCAACAATGATGAAGTGAACAGTGTGCCACAGCAAAACAATGAGGATATGGAGTATGAGTCTGATCCGGAGGAAGACTTTGATGACTTTGAAGACCATGAGCACTCTTCACCAGTTTGTAGATGCGGTTGGATAGTAGAGTAGCATTTTAAGCTTTTGTAATAGCTAGTACTAAGATTTAGTGAAGCAATAAAGTAGTACACTACTATTTATGGTTTTAGTAGTTCAGTTTTGTGGTTTTCCGAATAAAGTACGATCCAAATGATGTATTATTTTTCCATTGAAGTAATAAAATCTAGAATTCCTTCTTATATCCTTAATTATAAGTTTATGCTATCTTTGACCGATTATCGCGAAAGGAATTTTATGCATTTCTTAAATGAAATTGTACTTGCAAGGTGGTCCAATCTTTCACCACTTGAACTTTGTGATGCGGACTAAGGGGAAAAGCGGCCCATAAACAGGCGCCTATCCTGCTTAGGGTCCGAATTTTTGTGTTCATGCACCGATTGAATGACTAGCTAGTGCAATGTGATAGTAAGGCAGTGTCCAACCTCAGTTGTTACAGTTAGTCCTTTGTTTTATTCAGGAGAAGGGAAATGAATACCCAAGGAATTGCCGACGTGGTCAGGCAACTAGCTGAAGTAGTGCAGAACTTAGCACAGAATAGGAATAACCAGGGAGTTGATACAGCTGGTGAGATGTTTAAGAAGGTCGCCCAAAGTAAGCCTCCTTTGTACCAAGGGGAGATAGACCCAACTGTACTTGAGAATTGGCTAAGGGAGTTCGATAAGCTTATCGTAGCTGTCAATTTCCCCGAGAACCTTAGGGTTAATAGTGTTGTTTATTACTGTAACAACCTAATAATTCCTTGCTTTTATAAAACCATTTTCCAAATTAAAATAAAGGAATTACTAAAGCATTACCGCCACCGTGATAACGGTTAAGGCTAGTACCAAAATTACGCAACGGAAATAAATGTCAACTAACTTTTAAAAACATAATTAATGTAAAATTGAGGCCTCCTACAATTTGGAACCATAACAGCCCAAAATCCCAAACATAAATAGTTCAAACATTTCAAACATAATTAAAATAAAGTTAAATAGTTTCAAAGTACGAAAACATGCAACTCTCTCGATCATCCCAAGCCACATGATTCCGATCTACCAACCTGCTATTTTATTCTACTCCCCATCAATGCAAGTGCAAATGATAGATCATCATAGGGTCATTAAGGCAAAGGCCATGACCGAAACACACAAAGCACGTAGTCAGCAAAAGCTGAGTACTTACAAGCATAGAGTAAATGAAACTAAAACATGCATCACTTACTAAGTACTAATCAACATGCAAAAGCCATATAATAATAAACCATCACTCGTGAATACAAGACTCAACTCTTGACTCGACTCTTGACTCATAATTTAATTAGAATAAGCTTCGAACGGGCCAAAAGAAAGTTCCATAAAGGAAAGGTGATGGGAGCCAACCATACACCAAAGAATAAATAATAAAATCGGGCCATACCGAGTGTCGGGCCATACCGACGGAATTCCTGCGCATAATATAAATGAAACAACGTCTTGTATCATTAGTAGGAGTACGAGCTTTCCGGCAAGACTCCCCCCATTGTTCATACTCAAGGTATATACGTTCCAAGAGTTTTGAAGCTTGTTCCGGTTGCACTTTACGTTTATTAATATTTTATTAAAGGCGAACTCAAGACTCACCAACATGCACACATACAATTAATAAACAACAACCAAAACAATCTTATTTTAAATGCTTTAGGACTTGTGATCAACAAGGCAAGACACTTGTGAAATTACTACCATGTTCCTCCTCACCAAAGTGAGACTCCACATCATGCACATTAACATGAGGGTTGTGCCCTTGCACGATAAATCCTAATTCATTTCATACATAATATTCCCATCTGAACCCTACATGTGCGGTGGTTTACGTAGCTAACCCTTCACATGTGCTAAAATAAATAGTACAACGAGGTACGAATAAATGGCTCAAAGTATGCTAGACATCCCGTACAATAGCATACAAATAAATAATCCATCCCTTGCATGTGAATTAAACCATACATGCATAAATATTGAACAACATGATTGGCAATGAAATCCATACTCATAATAATTTCAACATGCTTGTTCAACAATTAATTCTATAAATCCAACATCACAAATCACATGCTCGTTCACCAAAATAAACATGATTCCACATAATGTAATTCACATCATCAACAATCACGTAATGTCATTGAAAAAAAGGTGTGGTCGTCCTAGACTTGTACGTACCTTGAATACCTAAGCGTAGGGGCCCTTTGCAATAACGAGCACTCAACTAGAAATCACCTCCTATCGTCAAAATAATGAAACTTAAATTATTTCCATGTTCATTAAATTTCCAGCAACTTTATAACATTTAAAACCTCCTTTAAACTTTAGAATTCAATCATTTTTCAATAATGCAATCGTCTCAATTTGCAAAATCAATCCCTAGTACAAAAACATACTTTTTCCGCCTTTAAAATCAATAAAAATCAACACTTTAAACCTTTATTCAAATCTGAAAATATAATTGATTATCATAATTAAAATCATCACCTAATTATGCTAATCAATTGACTCATTAGGTCTAGGTTAAAACCCTAAATTGAAAATCCCAATAAAACTAGTTTATTATCATAAAAATCAATGTTTTATTTAATAAACAAATCTGAAAATTCCTCCTTTAATAATTAAAACAAACCTAATGAATCACAACACGCAAATCCTCAAACCACGGTATTCATAACCAGTTCCCAGCATTTTAATTACTCAAAACAATATTAATAGTATAATTTAAAATACGGAATTTAAATAGAATAGGTAAGGAAGAAGAGAATTATACTAATCCGGCCTATAGCACGGAACAATCACGAATTAATTGTGATTGGGCGAAAGAATTGAATAACGAACAAACACGAACACACACACACACTCGTGTGTGTGCGCGCGGCAAGAGGGGACGACAGGGCAGCGCACGCGGGCAAGAGCCGAGTCACAGCAGTGCTGTGCGCGCGGGACGAGGGGCAGGCACAGCGCTAGGCGCGCGGGACAGAGCAGGCACAGCACGCGAGGGCGCGCGGCACAGAGCAGGCACACACGCGAGGGCGCGAGGGACGGAGCAGGCACACAGCGCGCGAGGGCGCGAGCAGGCACATAACGCGCGAGGGCGCGAGGGAACGAGGGAAGGCGACGAGCGAGCACACGGCACGAGCACCCGAGTGCTGGGCGGTCGTGTGTGAGCCGGCAAAGAGGGAGAGGAGTGAGGTGCAAGAAATCAAGGAGAGGGTTTATGAGATTTTAGGGGTTTATTTAATGATGGGGGAGTCCTATTTATAGGCTCCCTAATCCCTTGATGGGCTAGGCTTAGAATATTTGAGTTGGGCTTAGGAATTAAATGAATTGGGCTAGCTTAGGATTTAAATTAAACTCTTTGGATTGGGCTCGATTAATGAAACGAATTGGACTTTTTATTTGAAACCCGAAGATTTAAAAATCATTTGCAACTCATTTAATTTCCCGACTCAAGAATTAAATTCGTTTCGTAATTAATTAAAATAATAAGTATTCTAATTAATTAAAATACATTAAATAAAATACATTTAAATATTATTTAAATGCTAATAAATCGTAAAATGCTTTATAAATATAATAAAATATACTTATAAATATTATAAAAATACGAGGTATTACAATTACCTTAGGGGAGAAGCCAATTTATGGTGGCAAAGATGTGAGAATTCTTTGAGAGCTACACCTGGATTTGGATGGGAATCATTTAAGGTAGCCTTAAGGAACAAGTTTTACCCACCATACCTGAAGAAGCAGAAAGCTCAAGAGTTCATCGAGTTGAAAATGGATGGTATGTCTGTGACAGAGTATTATTCGAAGTTCATCGAGTTGTCTAGGTTTGCACCGGAAGTGGTGGCAACGGAGGAGCTTAGAGCCCAAAGATTTGAGAGTGGATTAACTATGGACTTACAGCTAATGCTTGTTGGAGAGATCTTTACATCTCTTGACACCCTATATGGAAAAGCTGCCCATTTGTATGGTCTGCAGCAAAGAAAGAATGGGATTGGTGAAAAGAGAAAGGATGTTGGTAACCATAACCAAGGTGGTGGCCAGCAGAATCAGGGGAATTTTAAGAAAAACAAAAGAAACAACCATTTTCAGTTCAAGGGAAGCCAGGGTGGAAACAGAAACAATTTCCACAGTAACAATGGAGATAAGAATCAGTCTGCAGGGAATGGAACGAGAGTCTATGAGTGTAGACGTTGCCATACTAATCACCCAGGTCGAGACTGTAATGGAAACCAAGTTGTAATTAGGTTTTGTGAGAAGCTAGGCCATAGGGAATTTGAGTGTTAGGCCAAGAATGGGAAACCCAACCAAGTCAACCAAGGCAACCGCCAGAACAACAACCGGAATAACCAGAACCGGAATGGAGGGAACAATGGTGGAAACCAAAGAGGTAACCAGAGTGGAAACAATGGCAATGGTGGTCAGGGTAATGGAAAGCCCGGAGGGAACTATCAGCAAAATGGGAACTGAAATGCCAATGGAAATGCCAATGGAGGTGGCTATAACAAGGGAGTTGCCTAAGGGAAGCTGAATGTGATCACTAGGCAGGAACCGAAAACTCGTCTAACGTCATAGCTGGTACTTTTTCTATTAACTCCGTTTTAGTTAAAGTACTATTTGATTCGGGTACGACTTATTCATTTATATCAAATGGTATCTTAGAGAAGTTAGGATTGAAAGAACCTGAAGAGATAGAAATACCCATAGTGATACCAACAGGTGAGATCGTGAAATGCATTAAGATCCATAGAAATATACCTTTAACCATAGCCAAGACCATATTCTTGTCTAGCCTAATTGAGTTTGAGTTAGGAGATTTAGATGTGATTTTGGGAATGGACTGGTTGGCCATGTTCAAAGCTAAGATTGACTGTGAGAAGCAGAAGATTCACTTGAAGTCTAGTCTAGGAAAGGTTGTATCGTATCGCCGTTTTGGGAAGCCTAGGAGTGTAGGAATCGTCACGGCGATGGAACTCGTAAAGCTAATACACAAAGGGAACCCTATTTTCTTATGCAATGTAAGAGACCTAGACCATGTAATGAAAGAGCAACCAGGGGATATTGCAGTGGTGGTGAATTCCTGGACGTGTTTCCGGAAGAGATCCCGGGAATGACGCCCAATCGACCAATCGATTTTACCATAGATTTAGCCCCCAGAACTGCACCCATCTCGAAAGCCCCATACCGGATGGCTCCAGCAGAAATGAGTGAGTTAAAAGATCAGCTTGAGGAATTTCTAGAAAAAGGTTATATTAGACCAAGTGCATCGCCTTGGGGAGTGCCAGTCTTGTTTGTGAAGAAGAAGGACGGTAGTTTGAGACTCTGTATAGACTACAGGGAGCTCAATAAGGTCACAATCAAGAATAAATATCCTTTGCCTAGGATAGATGATCTATTTGACCAGTTGAAAGGAGCAAGAATGTTTTCGAAGATTGACTTGAGGTCAGGTTATCATCAGTTGAGAATCGCAGAGCACGATATACCAAAGACTGCATTTAGGACTAGATACGGTCATTATGAGTTCACAGCAATGCCATTTGGGTTAACCAATGCACCTGCAATCTTTATGGACTTAATGAACCGAGTATTCCATGCATTCTTGGACAAGTTTGTAGTGATTTTCATAGATGATATTCTGGTCTACTCCAAGAATGAGGAGGATCATGCGGAACACTTAAGGTCAGTGTTGACTACCCTAAGTGACAATCAGTTGTATGCCAAATTCTCGAAGTGTGAATTCTGGCTGGAAAGACTTGCGTTCTTAGGACATTTTGTATCCAAAGAAGGAGTTGCAGTGGATCCTTCAAAGATAAAAGTTGTTAGTGAGTGGCCTACACCTAAGAGTGTCACTGATATTCGAAGTTTTCTTGGTTTAGCGGGTTATTATAGACGCTTTGTGCAAGACTTTTCTAGAATCGCCAAACCAGTGACAACCTTGATGAAGAAAGAAGCGAAGTTCGAATGGAATGACCAGTGTGAGGAAGCGTTCCAAGCCTTAAAGACGCGATTGACAACCGCGCCAGTGTTAACTTTGCCAGATGTGAGCGGTACTTATGATGTATATAGTGATGCCTCTAAGAATGGTTTAGGGTGTGTGTTGATGCAGAACGGGAAGGTGATCGCGTATGCATCGAGGCAGTTGAAGCCATATAAATCCAATTACCCTACCCATGATTTAAAGTTAGCCGCCATAGTGTTTGCATTGAAGATATGGAGACACTATCTGTATGGTGTGAAATGTCGGATATTTACGGATCATAAGAGTTTGAAGTACATTTTCACACAGAAGGACCTAAATATGCGCCAACAAAGGTGGTTGGAATTGATCAAGGACCATGATCTAGATATTCAGTACCATGAGGGAAAAGCCAATGTAGTCGCAGATGCCTTGAGTAGGAAATCAAGTCATGGTGTGAATGCGTTAGTAGTTGCTAACGAGCTGTGTAAGGACATGCAGCGACTGAATCTAGAAATAGTGAGTGGAGAATGCCTTGAGAATATGATGAATTCCTTAACCATCCAGTCGTTAGTATTTGATGAAATCAGGGAGAATCAGGCTGGTGATGTTAAGTTAGAGCGGATCAAGGAAAAGATTTCGCAAGGAAAGGAGATTGATTTTAAGATCCACGAGGATGGAAGTTTGAGGTATAAAGGACGATGGTGCGTACCTTAAAAGTGTGGTGAGCTAAAAGAGAAGTTGATGAGAGAAGGTCACAATACACCATATTCTGTTCACCCGGGAGGTGACAAGCTGTATAAGGATCTGAAGAAGGTCTATTGGTGGCCAAGGATGAAAAACGAAGTGGATGAATTCGTGGCAAGGTGTTTGACTTATCAGAAGGTTAAGATTGAGCATAGGAGACCTCAGGGAAAGGTCCAACCCTTAGAAATTCCGAGTTGGAAGTGGGACTGTATCTCAATGGACTTTGTCACTTGCTTCCCCAAGTCGAAAAGTGGAAATGACACCATTTGGGTAGTGGTCGATAGGTTGACTAAGTCAGCAGTGTTCATACCAATGAAAGAAACCTGGAAAATGGAACAACTTGCCAAAGCTTACATCAAACATGTAGTGAGATTACATGGAGTTCCTAAGGATATCGTATCAGATAGAGATTCTAGGTTCCTTTCGAATTTCTGGAAAAGTGTGCAGAAGAACTTTGGTACCACATTGAAAATGAGTACAGCGTTCCACCCAGCCACAGATGGACAAACCGAAAGAACTATTCAAACCTTAGAAGATATGCTAAGAGCTTGTGTGATTGATTTCCAACGTGGATGGGAAGATAGCCTAGATCTAATTGAGTTTTCATACAACAATAGCTATCATGCCAGTATTGGAATGGCACCATTCGAAGCCCTGTATGGACGAAAATGCAAGAAGTCCGCTATGTTGGAGTGACATTAGTGAAACCGTTGTACTAGGTCCCCAATTGATAGAGGAAACTATGAATCAGGTTAGGACTATTCAATCCAAAATCCAAGCCGCGCAAGATCGCCAAAAGAGCTACGCAGACTTAAAGCGTAAGGATAAAGAGTTCCAAATAGGTGACAAAGTGTTGCTAAAGGTTTCACCAATGAAAGGTGTAATGAGATTTGGGAAGAAGGGAAAGCTTTGCCCGAAGTATATAGGCCCATATGAGATCTTAGAACGGATAGGGAAGGTAGCGTATAGACTAGCCTTGCCCATGGACTTGCATAGAGTGCATAATGTGTTTCATATATCCCAGTTGAGGAAGTATGTCCCGGATAAGTCTCATGTACTACAACCGGAGACCATAGAGTTAGACCAAAGTTTGACCTTTGAGGAAAGACCTGTCAAGATACTTGATAGAAAAGTGCGTAGCACTCGAACTAAGGATGTTAAGATCGTAAAAGTGTTGTGGTCTAACCAAGAGTCTGAGGAAGCTACCTGGGAAGCGGAGGAGGAAATGAGAAAGAAATATCCCGAGCTTTTCCCGAGGTTAGTTGAGTTACGGGGCCGTAACTCGTTTTCTTTAAGGGGGGTAGAGTGCGGTAGAATTTCGCGCTTTTTACCTTATTTACCCAATTTATCCTTTAGGATATGCTTGAATCGTTGTTTCCAGTGAAGTTTCACTGTTTATTGTCATGTTGAATTACTTAACGAGTACAACAACTAAAACTTTTGCAAAGAAAACGCACTAAAGTCTCAAAATAGTCTCAAGTTAGTTTTAAAAATTGTGATTTCCGTGCCCAAGTTTCGGGACGAAACTTCTTTTAAGGAGGGTAGACTGTAATACCTCGTATTTTTATAATAATTATAAATATATTTTATTATATTTATAAAACATTTCGTGTATTTTTATAAATTAATTTCATTTATTGAGAATTAAATGCACTTTTATTTTTAATTAATTTAAATATTAATTATTTCAAAAACCTTATTTCATTAAATAAATTCAAGGAATTTATTTAATCGGGAATTGTTGGGTCGTATTTCAAAAACGAATTTAATAAACTTAAAGCCCGGTCGTTTTGTTTTAATTAAACCCAACAAAGCTTGCAAGGGATTTAATGAATTGAGCCCGGTAATAAGCCCAACTCAAACTACCATAACCTAGCCCACATGGGAGAAAAAAACTATAAATAGACCCTCTCATTAAACCCTCACAAGAATTTTCAGCACTTCCTCTCTCTCCTCACTTCCTCTCTCCTTGCGGCACACCCACACACCCCTTCGACCGTCCCCTTTCTTGCAGTCCAAGGCACGAGCATTGCTCGAGTGCCTTGCCTCGCCCCGCAGCCCCGCAACGCCTGTGTTGCTGCTGCCTTGTGCGCCCAGCACTCGCGTGCTCTCTCTCTCGCCCAACACTTCACGTGCATCGCCCCTCTCGCCCAGCACTTCGCGTGCATCGCCCCTCTCGCCCGGCACTCGCGTGCCCTCGTCGCTGCCTCGTTGCGCGCGCCTGTGCTACTCGCGTGTGGCGTGTGCGTGTGCTGTGTGTTGTTGCTCGACGCCCCACACACACAACACATTAATTGTTGTGTGTGTGTGTTGTTGTTGATTGATGATAATCCATTGTATACTTTTGAACTTTAATTTCAGTTTTAAATTGATTTAATTATTGTGATTAAGTTTAATTATTGGATTGTTTAGATTAATTAAAACGGTTATGAACACCGTATTGAGTTAGTAGTATGTTTTAATTAAAGAAATTGGTTTTGATGATTGGTTTTGTAATTTTCAGATTTTATATGTTCATAAAGTATTGATTTTTGAAGTCAAAACACGTTTTCGGATTAAACCATTGTTAGGGTTTTGGTTTCAAATTGATTGAGCGATTGATTTACATAATTTAATGACAATTTAAATTATGGGAATCAATCTAAAATTTCAGAATGTTTATAAGCTTTAAAAGGTTGGTTTTTAAGGGTTTTAAAGCAAAAAAGTCAATGTTTTTATGCTAGGACTTGAGTTGACTATTTGAGACTATTAAATTACCAATTAATGAATGGTTTTTAATTAAACTAAGGGTTTTAGTTTCTTAAATAGTTGCTGGAAATTTAGTAAACATGGATAATAATTTAGTTCTCTTGTTTTGTTTATAGGAGTTGATTTCTAGTGAGTCGTGATTCGCACAGTGGCCCCCGTACTTAGGTATTCCAGGTACGTACAAGACTAGGGTGACCACCCATCCCTTGAGGACTTTGTGAAGTGTATTGAATGTGAATCATGTGAACTTATATGTTGGAAATTCATGTTTCATGTTTGGGAATGAATAGTTATTATGAATTCATGTTTAATGTTGAAAACAAGCATGTTATTATTATTGTTGAATCTATGTGAACCAGGCCCGGCCCTAGGGGGTAGACGAGGGGTGCGACCGCCTAGGGCCCAAGGCGGAAAGGGGCCCAAAATAATTGTCTATCTAGTAATTTAGTACTAGTAATAAAAAACGCATTAAATAAACATGTTATTTCCTTGGCTCATTGGTAGAAAGTATGTTCTAAAGTTTTGATATTTACTAGAGGTCTAGGGTTCGATTCCCCTGATATTTTTATATGCTCAAAATGAACCTTTATTTTCAAAAAATATCAAGTTTTTATTGATTTGAATTCAAAAATATAATGGATTTCACAAAAAAAATTAAAAATAATATTATTTCAGTTAAAAGACGTATTATTTTGGAAGGGGCCCAAATCCCTTATTTCGCCTAGGGCCCTCAAAACGTCAGGACCGGGCCTGATGTGAACGAGCATGTTATGAATTGAATTATGCTTTATAGATTCTATTGAACTATCATGTTATGGACTTTTATAATCGTTGAATTATGTCAAGCTTGTTGTTCAAGTTAGTTTGCATGTATGAGTAGTGCGCATGCAAGTTGTTATTATTATTATGCTATAGTACAGGATGTCTAGCATAATTATTGAGCCAGTCAAATATTGCCAGTGAGCAATATATATTCTACCAAAGGGGTAGAATATGTTAGAGAGTCTATGTGAATTGAATTAAGGACAATTCGTGCTAAGGGCACACCCCGCTTGTTAATAGGCAATGTCGGGTTATCTCAAACAGTGTTTTTGAGAAGGAACAATGGGAGTAATTTCACTTGAGTCTTGTTTGATCACAAGTCCTAAAGAAGTAAAATATTAAAGAGTCATTGTTGAATTGTTTAATTGTTCAATTGTTTGTATGTTGTGTCTTGAGTCGCCTTGAACATAATATACTAATTAACGTAAAGTGCAACCCAAAGAGCTTCAAAACTCTTGGAACGTATATACCTTGAGTATGAACAATGGGGGGAGTCTTGCCGGAAAACTTGTACTCCTAGAATGATACAAGACGTTGTTTCATTCTCTTTTATGCTGTTGTGCATTGGAATTCCTGTCGGTATGGACCGACTGTCGGTAGTAGCCCGACTTATTTTGGTGTATGGTTGGCTCCCATCACCCTTTCTTTCCTTTTGAGGATACTTTACTTTACCCGTTCGAAGCTACTTCTTTATTAAACTGTGAGTTAAGAGTCGTGTCTCGTGTCGAGTCTTGTCTCCATGTTTACTTGTTTATTTTTATGGCTATTGCATGTGGATTATCTATTTTGTCGAGTGAAGCATGTTAGGATAGAATGTTATTCTAGCTTGTCCGTACTCAGCTTTTGCTGACTTCGTGCTTCATGTCTTCTGGTCATGGCCTTCGCCTTAATGACCCTATGATGATCCATCAATTGCATTTGCGTTGTTGGGGAGTAGATTTAAATAAAGCAGGTTTGTAGAGATAACTTGCGGGAGAAGTTATCATGGGATTTCGCATTGAGAGTTTTATTCTTCCGTACTTTATAAACTCTATTTTATTTTAAAGTCATGACTATTACTATTTCAGTTAATGGATTTCAAATGGTTTGTTTTAGTTTGGGCCTCAACGGTTCCAACTTGTTTTAATGACCATTAACTATTTATTTAATATGTTTGGAAGTTAGTTAATTCCGCTGCGTAATTCTAGTAAATAGCCTTAGCCGTTATCACGGTGGCAGTAATATCTTGGTAATTCCTGTGTTTTAAGTCGGAAAATGTTTTATAAAAAGCAAGGAATTATTAGGGTGTTACACAGAAAGCCCAAGAGTTCATCGAGTTGAAAATGGAAGGGATGTCTGTAACAGAGTACTATTCCAAGTTTATAGAGCTGTCTAGATTTGCACCGGAAGTGGTGGCAACGGAGGAGCTTAGAGCTCAGATATTTGAGAGTGGATTGACTATGGATTTGCAATTGATGCTTGTTGGAGTGACTTTTACATCTCTTGACACCTTGTATGGAAAAGCTGCCCATTTGTATGGCCTGCAGCAAAGGAAGAATGGAATTGGTGAAAAGAGGAAGGATGTTGGTAACCAAAACCAAGGTGGTGGCCAACGGAATCAGCGGAACTTTAAGAAAAACAAGGGAAACAACCATTTCCAGTTCAGGGGAAACCAGGGTGGAAACAGAAACAACTTCCACAATAACAATGGAGATAAGAATTAGTCTGCAGGGAATGGAACGAGAGTCTATGAGTGTAGACGTTGCCATACTAATCACCCAGGTCGAGACTGTAATGGAAACCAAGTTGTCTGTAGGTTTTGTGAGAAGTTAGGCCATAGAGAATTTGAGTGTTGGGCCTAGAATGGGAAACCCAACCAAGTCAACCAAGGTAACCGCCAGAACAACAATCGGAATAACCAAAACCGGAATGGAGGGAACAATGGTGGAAACCAAAAGGGTTACCAGAATGGTAACAATGGCAATAATGGCCAAGGTAATGGAAAGCCTGGAGGAAACTATCAGCAGAATGGGAACCGAAATGCCAATGGAAATGCCAGTTGAGGTGGCTATAACAAGGGAGTTGCCCAAGGAAAGCTGAATGTGATCACTAGGCAAGAAGCCGAAAACTCGTCCGATGTCATAGCTGGTACTTTTTCTATTCACTCCATTTTAGTTAAAGTACTATTTGATTCTGGTGCGACGTATTCTTTTATATCAAAGGGTATCTTAGAGAAGTTAAGATTGAAAGAACCGGAAGAGATTGAAGTACCCATAGCGATACCAACCGTTGAGATTGTGAAATGCACTAAGATCCATAGAAATGTACCTTTAACCATAGCCAAGACCATATTCTTGTCTAGCCTAATTGAGTTTGAGTTAGGAGATTTAGATGTGATTTTGGGAATGGACTGGTTGGCCATGTTCAAAGCTAAGATTGACTGTGAGAAGCAGAAGATTCACTTGAAGTCTAGTCTAGGAAAGGTTGTATCGTATCGCCGTTTTGGGAAGCCTAGGAGTGTAGGAATCGTCACGGCGATGGAACTCGTAAAGCTAATACACAAAGGGAACCCTGTTTTCTTATGCAATGTAAGAGACCTAGACCATGTAATGAAAGAGCAACCAGGGGATATTGCAGTGGTGGTGAATTCCTGGACGTGTTTCTAGAAGAGATCCCGGGAATGCCGCCCAATCGACCAATCGATTTTACCATAGATTTAGCCCCCATAACTGCACCCATCTCGAAAGCCCCATACCGGATGGCTCCAGCAGAAATGAGTGAGTTAAAAGGTCAGCTTGAGGAATTGCTAGAAAAAGGTTATATTAGACCAAGTGCATCGCCTTGGGGAGCGCCAGTCTTGTTTGTGAAGAAGAAGGACGATAGTATGAGACTCTGTATAGACTACAGGGAGCTCAATAAGGTCACAATCAAGAATAAGTATCCTTTGCCTAGGATAGATGATCTATTCGACCAGTTGAAAGGAGCGGGAATGTGTTCAAAGATTGACTTGAGGTCAGGTTATCATCAGTTGAGAATCGCAGAGCACGATATACCAAAAACTGCATTTAGGACTAGATACGGTCATTATGAGTTCACAGTTATGCCTTTTGGATTAACCAATGCACCTACAATCTTTATGGATCATGCGGAACACTTAAGGTTAGTGTTGAGTACCCTGAGAGACAACCAGTTGTATGCCAAATTCTCGAAGTGTGAATTCTGGCTGGAGAAAGTTGCGTTCTTAGGACATTTTGTATCCAAGGAAGGAGTTGCAGTAGATCATGCAAAGATAAAAGCCGTTAGTGAGTGGCCTACACCTAAGAGTGTCACCGATATTCGGAGTTTTCTTGGTTTAGCGGGTTATTATAGACGCTTTGTGCAAGACTTTTCTAGAATCGCCAGACCAATGACAACCTTGATGAAGAAAGAAGCGAAGTTTGAGTGGAATGACCAGTGTGAGGAGGCGTTCCAAGCCTTAAAGACGCGATTGACAACCGCGCCGGTGTTAACTTTGCCAGATGAGAGCGGTGCCTATGATGTATATAGTGATGCCTCTATGAATGGTTTAGGGTGTGTATTGATGCAGAACAGAAAGGTGATTGCGTGTGTATCGAGGCAGTTGAAGCCATATAAATCCAATTACCCTACCCATGATTTAGAGTTAACCGCCATAGTGTTTGCATTAAAGATATGGAGACGCTATCTGTATGGTGTTGGGTCGTATTTCGAAAAGAATTTAATTTAATTAAAGCCCAGTCGTTTTGTCATGATCAAACCCAACAAAGCTTGCAAGGAGTAAACTTAAATGAGCCCGGTAATAAGCCCAACTCAAAATTACCTTAACCTAGCCCACATGGGAGAGAAAACCTATAAATAGACCTCATATCAAACCCTCACAAGAAAATTCAGCACTCTCTCTCTCTCCTCTCTTTTCTCTCCTTGCGGCACACTCCACGCCCCACACCCCTCTTCTTCGTCCGTCTTTGCTTGCAGCCCAAGGCAGCCGTGTGCCCACCCAAGCCTCGTGCTCTCCCAGCTCGTCCGCCTCGCAGTCGCAGCGTAGCACAAGTGTGCCTGCATGCTGTGTGGCCGTGCACCCTCGCCTGCTCGCTCTCCTTTCCCCGTCCCGCGTCGCGTCGCAGCACAGCACCCCTGATGTGTGCGTGTGTGCCTAGCCCCGAGCCAGCGCTAGCCTCGTCGCCCACTCGTCCCGTTGCGCGCGCCCACTGCTGCCTGTGGTGCGTGTTGCGTGCATTGTTGTTGCTTGTTGTGTTGCGTTGATCGGTGCACACGCACACAAACGATTAATCGTTGTGTGTGTGTGTGTGTGTTGTTCAATTGTTTCAATCAAATTATATTTTCAAAAACATTAAATTTCAGTTTTGAATTGTTTTAATTGTTGTGATTATTTTAAATATTTGGGTTATTTAAATTGATTAGAACGGCTATGAACACCTTATTGGGTTAGAGTTGTATTTTAATTAAAGAGATTAGTTTTGATGATTGAAATTATTATTTTCAGATTTAATAAGTTTATAAAGTGTTGATTTTTGAAGTCAAAACATGTTTTTATGATAAACTATTATTAGGGTTTTGATTTCAATTAATTAAGCGATTGATTCACATAATTTAACGACAATTTAAATTATGGGAATCAACTTAAATTTTCAGATTGTTTATAAGCTTTAAAAGTTGGTTTTTAATGGTTTTAAAGCTAAAAAGTCAATGTTTTTATGTTAGGACTTGAGTTGACTATTTGAGACTATTAAATTAATGATTAAAGAATGATTTCTAATTAAACTAAGAGTTTTAGAATCTTAAATAGTTGCTGGAAATTTAGTAAACATGGATAATGATTTAGTTTCTCCTTTTGTGTGTATAGGAGTTGATTTCTAGTGAGTCGTGATTCGCACAGTGGCCCCCGTACTTAGGTATTCCAGGTACGCACAAGACTAGGATGACCACCCATCCTTGAGGACTTTGTGAAGTGTATTGAATGCGAATTATGTGAACTTATATGTTATTATGAATTCATATTTGATGATTGGGAATGAATATGTTGTTATGAATTCATGTTTGATATTGAGAACGAGCATGTTATTATTATTATTAAAACTATGTGAACGAGCATGTTATTAATTGAATTTATGCTTTGTAGATTCTATTGAACTATCATGCTATGGACTTTTATAATCGTTGAATTATGTCAAGCATGTTGTTCAAGTTGGTTTGCATGTATGAGTAGTGCGCATGCAAGTTGTTATTATTATTATGCTATAGTACAGGATGTCTAGCATAATTATTGAGCCAGTCGAATATTGCCAGTGAGCAATATATATTCTACCAAGGGGTAGAATATGTTAGGGAGTCTATGTGAATTGAATTAAGGACAATTCGTGCTAAGGGCACACCCCTCTTGTTAATAGGCAATGTCGGGTTATCTCAAACAGTGTTTTTGAGAAGGAGCAATGGGAGTAATTTCACTTGAGTCTATGTTTGATCACAAGTCCTAAAGAAGTAAAATAATGAAGAGTCATTGTTGAATTGTTTAATTGTTTGTATGTTGTGTCTTGAGTAGAGTCTCGAGTCGCCTTGAACATAACAGATTAATTAACGTAAAGTGTAACCCAAAGGGCTTCAAAACTCTTGGAACGTATATACCTTGAGTGTGAATAATGGGCGTAGTCTTGCCGGAAAACTTGTACTCCTAGAATGATACAAGATGTTGTTTCATTCTTCTTTTATGCCGTTGTGCATTGGAATTCCTGTCGGTATGGCCCGACTGTCGGTAGTAGCCCAACTTATTTTGGTGTATGGTTAGCTCCCATCACCCTTTTCTTTCCTTTTGAGCATACTTTACTTTACCCGTTCGAATCTACTTTTTATTAAACTGTGAGTCAACAGTCATGTCGAGTGTCGAGTCTTGTCTCCATGTTTATCTGTTTAGTATATGGCTTTTGCATGTGGATTATCTAATTTGTCGAGTGAAGCATGTTAGGATAGAATGTTATTCTAGCTTGTTCTTACTCAGCTTTCGCTGACTTCGTGCTTCATGTCTTCTTGTAATACCCCGAAATTTTTAAACTTGATTTATTAAAATTAAAAATAATTATTAGCTTAATTTCGTTTTAAATAAATTACCAATAATCGAATTTCGTTATTTTAAACGTTTTTACGATTTATTTTAAACGATAAATTTATAAACGATTTTTTTTTTTTCCGTTAAAGATATTTTACAAAGAATTATTTTAGCTAAACTTTTCTATTTCTAGTAGTTTCAAAATAGCAACAAATTTCAGAAATTTTGGCCTAATCTTGTAAAATTACCAAATTGCCCTTAGAAGAGCCAAAATCCCCTTTTCTCTTTTTCTGCTTGCTCTCCACGTACAAAGGAGTGAAGAATTTTTCTTCCATTCCTCCTCTTCCCTTGCTCTCCACGTATAAGCCAGGAAGGAATTCCTTCCTTCCTTCCCTAAAATCCAGTCCAAATACACTCCTTGGACCCCAAGCTATGCATCTTCTTCTTCACTCTTCTTGATTTTAAATCAGACAACCAATTCCCATTTTGTTTCCTCAACCAAAATCAATTCACAAAACTGAAAATTATTCCCCCTTGTTTCTCCATCGTTCGAACCACCACCAACAACAACAACGACCTCAACCACCACTACCACCATCACTTAACTTCGCTGCAACCACCCCCGCATCACCCTGACCACCGCCCACCGCCACACACACACCACCGTCCCCTGCTCTCCTCCTCCCACGCAACCCCTGCCTCTCCCCTGCTCCCTCTTTCCCTTCCCCTGTCTTCTCTCCTTCCTTGCTCGCTGCGCCACCAACACCACGCCGCCACCACACCGCAACCACCTCACCACCTCAGTGGTAAATCCCGCCTCCACCTCCGCCTTGAACCACCCTGTCTCCGCCCAAAATTGCCCCCTTTCTATTCGACTCCCCTGTTCGTGCACCCCTTTTTCCTCCCTCCTTGAGTCGTCGCTGTCAAACACCACCCACACCGTCGCCTCCGGCGCGGGTTTGCGGTGCTGCTCCGCCCAGCCGGCCACCTTCTTCCTCCCTCTTCCCTGTGCCCTGCTCTGTCGTACCCCTCCCCTGCCGTGTCTCCTTCCCAGAAACAAAACCAAAACCAAATTCAATTTTGAAACCTTGGTTTATTTTTTTCCCTCAAACCCATTTTGAGTTTGGGCCATCTCAAATTGGGCCTTGGTAAGTTAAAGTTGAAAACTGAATTATTACTTTCAGATTACCTAATTACTAATATTCATGTTTTAACAAAGTTTTATCATATAATTATTTACTAATGAATTGTTTATTATTTTTAGGTTTAATTATCGTTTTTACTAAAATAAATTATTAGCCCGAATTAGCAAAAACAGAATTTTTAATATTATTTACATGAAAATCGATTTATAAAAATATATATGTATTTCGATTGAAAATTCGATTAATAATAACATTTTCTTTAAATTTCGAAATTATATTTTATTAAAATTTGTTATTTATAAATTAGTTACTTATAAATTTATGATTTTAAAATATCGATTTTAAATTATTTATCGATTTAGTACTAATTCAATGATTTAATATTTTGAAAGAATTGGACTCGGAGCTCGGGACGAACGAACCAAAGAAAGCGAAAATCCTTAGCAAAATCGTGGAAGTGAGGTAACGGCTATTGCTAGTACCCGCAATTCCCTTATAAATGCGATTATGAAATTATAACGTTATGATTGATTTATGAACTGAATGTTTTAACATGTTTTATGAATTGCGGGAAACGAAATATGATTTGATTAATTTATTTATTATAATATGATTGATTGAAATTCTTGTAAAATTATGTTTATAAGAAACCATGAAAGAAATGATGTTTATGCAATGCCATGAAAGAATTGAGATTTTATTGATCCTAGGATCTAAATGATGTTTTATCATGATCTCATGATCTAAAGGATTTATGTTACTTCAACTGAAGTAAAAGGCTAAAATGTAAAATTAAACGAAACATGATAAATGAAAGTGAAAGATCTAGTCCGTTTGGCAGTATATGTTCACAGGTTACTATTCTCGGTCATGCATGTACCCATGGGGCATCCGCCCATTGAGCCAAGGCTCTCATGTTTTCGGGCCAAGGCCCCATGTTTTATGGACAGCGGTCCATCGTGGAAGACGTTTCACCATGTCATACTTGCCACAGCTAGCATGTGCACCCAAAAGTTATGAATGAATTAAATAAAGGACTTTATTAAATGTTTTACTTATTCTATTCTCCTTGTGTTATTAAATAAAATGAATTGAAATGAATTTACGTTGCTAGAATAGTTCGTTATTGAATCTTTGGCTCACCGTTTTTGTTTTCTGTTTTAGGTACTGCTGGGAACGATGGAAACGAGTAGTGACGAGGAGTTCACCTTAATAATTTTCACCTAGTTTATGTTTTAATAGTTCATTAAAGATTTTTAGTAAGTTATATACTTTTAATTTGGGAATATAAAGGATTATTACGTTAATTTTTGGAGGATTTAATAGCTTATGATTGATGGTTGCCTTGTAATTCCCAAGAGGGAGTTACGGCAGGTAATGTCTCGACCGATTAGGTTAATTCCGCTGCTAAGTATGCTTTAATAATTGAATTAGAGGTCGGGGTGTTACAGTTTGGTATTCAGAGCCAAGGTTCTGGACCATAAGTGCTAAGCCTTACGGGTTTTGCATGAAATAGAATTCAGTAGGCTTTAAGCAAAGAATTTTAAGGAATGAGTTAAAATGGAATATTCTAAAATCATGTAGGTTAAAATGAATATGAGTGTGAGTGTAGGAACGGGATAAACGGGTTTATTTTCTATGATTTATTTGCTTCCAATTGTTGAGACATATTGTGTTGAATGTTGTTTATCGAGGCTATGAATGATGTCCCCATGGGCTCGCAATGAGCACCATGATAACCACATTACCCACGAGGATTATGCCATATCGACGTAATTATGAGTATTTTCTTCCCTAGTGATTGTGAATTAGAAATTGTTCTATTATGTTAGAGAAAGTTAAGTTTTAGTATCCTTTGATCTATCTAGATCTGATGTAATTTTGGGAATAAATTGGTTGAATATGAAGCTAACATTAATTGTTTGAAGCATAGTGTAACCAAAACGCCAGATGAGGATAGGATTGCATTTCCAAAAGTTAGTGAAGAAAACCAATGATTCAAATTGTCTCTGCTTCGAAAACCCCTAATGCCCGATGGTGATTTTTCTGGTTATCCTTGTAGTATTGTCGATCACCCATCACCGATACAGATATCGTTTGTGAATAGGCAAATGTTTTCCAGAAAAGAAACCTAGTATGCCTCCACCGAGAGAATTAGACTTTAGCATTAAAGTAATAACAAGATCCACCCCGATTCCTAAAGAACCTATAGAATGACAACAACTGAGTTGCAAAGAATTGAAGAAACAATTAGATGATTTACTTGGATAAGAGTATATTCAACTGAGTGCTTCACTTTTGGGAGCCCTATCATATTTGTGAGGAAAAATGATGGAACTTTGAGGTTATGCATAGACTATAAAGGGTTAAACGGGATAACTATTAAGAACAAATATCATTACCCCTCATTGATGATTTGTGTGACCAACTTCGAAGTACGAAAGTATTTTCAAGAATAGATTTGAGGTCGTGATACCATCAACTTTGCATTAAACCTGAGGATATTTCAAGGAGAAATATTAGAACCAACTATAGTTACCATGAGTTTGTTGTATTACCTTTTTGGGTTAACTAAAGCACCAGCTGTATTTATGGATTTAATGAACCGCATTTTCAAACCATACCTTGATGAGTTTGTAGTTGTTTCCATTTATGATATTTTAGTACATTCTAAGAGTAATGAGGAAAACGAGGAGCATCTAAGAAAAGTGTTAGACATGTTGATTGAAAACCAGTTATGTGCTAAGTTGTCAAAGTATAAATTATGGCTTAAAGAAATATCGTTTTTAGGTCATATTATTTCTGAGAAAAGTGTATTTGTTGATCCCCGAGGATTCGAGGAAGTAAAATAAATTGTGGAATGGCTTAGACCAACCAATGTCCCTAAAGTATGAAGGTTTTATTTGGTTTAGATGTATATTATCAAATGTCAAGACTTTTCTAAGATTGCCTTACCTATGACACGACTAGTCAGAAAGAATATCAAATTTATGGGGAATGATGATTGTGAATCTGCAATTCGAGAACTTAAGAGACGTATCACAATTGCCTATATCTTTGCCTTCCACCCGGAACTGAGAGATTTGTTATTTATAGTAATACTTCTAAACATGGAATATGATGTGTCAAAATGGAAAAAGAAGGGCATAGATGATGCTTCTCGCCAACTCCAAGTCCCTGAATAGAACTACCTTTCTTATGATCTTGATATACAATACCCTACTAGAAAAGCTAATGTTATTGTAGATGCTTTGAGTCAAAATCTTACATAAATTCGATCCTACCTTTCTACGAGCCAACCAAGATGATCTGTAAAACCTAGAAGTTAAGTTGTTAAGAATAAAGGAAATGTTTGTTTACATGCGTTAAGTCAGTACCGAGACCAACTTTGATTGATGAGACTAAGGAAATATTTGTTATGGAAGTCAAGTTCCTTAAAGGAAACGTTTGCTTGAAGGCGAGGCCAACTTTGAATTATGAGATTAAGGAAGTACGAATTAAGGATTTGCGCTAAGAACAAATGATCATTGTGGATGTTTTGACCATTAGGTTCAGGATTATTCTGAGTTACCACCGTCAGCCACACGTATTAAAAGATCGTCTATTGACAACGACCATAGAACCAATGACATTGTTAGCATGCTTCAGAAACCCATGATTGGAGTAGATTCTATGAAAAAACCACATGAAAAAGGCAGAAATGATACCAATGGTCCTTGTAATTTTCTTTTTCTAATTATTCTGTAATTTTCATGATACTCGTTGATATTCCTTCAATTATTATTTGTCATATATGTTCAGAGTTTATACCAAATAGGTTGATATGTGTAAGTTGTTGAGTACTAGGTAACCTAAAGAGGTTCAAGCATGTTGGAATAATGTGATGTAAGGATGATAGGTTATCAATTATGAAGAATATTGATAGTTAATTTTTGCAAAAGGAGGGTAGATTTCTACAATGACTAAGAGACAAAAGATCGAAGTTGGAAGTATCAGACAGTTATGGAAAGGAAATTTTACTTGCCTGTCGTAAGTGCCCAAATATATTTCGAGAAGAAACATGATAGACTTATTATAAGAGAACAAGATTTTAGATTTTATTGAGATGAGTGAATTTGAGGAAATAATTTAAATAATGATAACCTGAAAGTGTTACTTTGGGAACCCCAATCTTATGTGCAAGGAAACGATGATGTATGAGTATTATTGAGGATCAAGATAAAATATTATGCGTCATATATCCAGTACCAATGGAATTGGTGCAAAAGTATTTTTGAAGGTTCGTTGAGCTATTAAGAACATACTAGAGATTGTAAACCAAATACCATAAAGTTAGCTGAAATTTTTTTTTTTTGGATTATCAATTATATGTGAGATCTTGATGAATCACAATTTAGACTCGTGCTTTGATACATTTAGTAAACCTACCTATGGATAGTTTAAGAATTATGGAGAACCCAATGAACAAATTTGAGGAAAGTACAGGAGTTCAGGAAGTTTCGAAAAATGTCAAGTTGGCAAGAAAGTAGTTTCGAAGGATATGAAATGACAATCTAGAGTGAACAACCTAGACTAATCTATGCTAAAGTATTTACCGCATATTTTGAGTATATGTAGAGACCTCAACCAGGCTATGTTCAAGGATCGAGTCACGTAATTTGGGCTGAGCCTCCATTGTTGAAAGAATTTGACTTAGGAAAGAAAATGTTGAACACCATTGTTTTGAAGTAAAATCAAAGAAACGCATTCTGAAGGACTAAAAGATGATTAATATGCCTATATTGAGGAAGCTAAGAAGTTATACAGAAATGTTATGAACCATATGAGTTATGATAAAAGACCTATCTGAGTTGACACAGGAATAAGATTTTGAGGATTCTACCAAAATAAGTTATCAATAATTAATCTGTCAATAAGGTTGATGATACCAATGAATGTTAGAAATTCGAAAAGAATTGTGAATGATTGAGGAATGCAATGGAATTGGGATTAGGAAATCAACATATGACATGTCTATAAGACCAGGTAATATGAACTAAGTTTTCTGGGAGCTAGATTGTTTCTGATAAAGGCACGCTTGATGGCTTAGCATTATCCACAAAATCCGAGGTTTGCCGACTTAGAATATAAAGGATAAGTAACAAAGTCATATGTCTAACGATGTATTCTAGTCACATGATTGGACTCGAACCCCTGCAACGAACGTAGTCAACAAAGTTATTTAGCGTAGCAGAAAAGATCGAAGTTCGAAAGCAAAACGAGTTAAGTAATGAAGGTTAACAACAAGATTCCTGCAACAAAGGGACCCAATAGCAAAGGAAAGCGAAATATCTTCAAATAGTTGCATAAGAAAGATATGATGTACGAATCTCCATGTTTTCTGTGAATGTATGTATCAACCATGCTTATGCATGAGATCAAATGATTGGTTATGACATGTATGTTTTCAATGAATGACGAATAGAACGAGTAAATGGTACGTTCGACTGAGCTCCAGTTTCGAGGACGAAACTTTTTCTAAGGGGGTAAGGATGTAATACCCCGAAATTTTTAAACTTGATTTATTAAAATTAAAAATATTTATTAGCTTAATTTCGTTTTAAATAAATTACCAATAATCGAATTTCGTTATTTTAAACGTTTTTACGATTTATTTTAAACGATAAATTTATAAACGAATTTTTTTTTTTTTTCCGTTAAAGATATTTTACAAAGAATTATTTTAGCTAAACTTTTCTATTTCTAGTAGTTTCCAAAAATAGCAACAAATTTCAGAAATTTTGTCCTAATCTTGTGAAATTACCAAATTGCCCTTAGAAGAGCCAAAATCCCCTTTTCTCTTTTTCTGCTTGCTCTCCACGTACAAAGGAGTGAAGAATTTTTCTTCCATTCCTCCTCTTCCCTTGCTCTCCACGTATAAGCCAGGAAGGAATTCCTTCCTTCCTTCCCTAAAATCCAGTCCAAATACACTCCTTGGACCCCAAGCTATGCATCTTCTTCTTCACTCTTCTTGATTTTAAATCAGACAACCAATTCCCATTTTGTTTCCTCAACCAAAATCAATTCACAAAACTGAAAATTATTCCCCCTTGTTTCTCCATCGTTCGAACCACCACCACCAACAACAACCACCTCAACCACCACTACCACCATCACTTAACTTCGCTGCAACCACCCCCGCATCACCCTGACCACCGCCCATGATGAGTCATATTTGTATAGGGTATTTTAGGCGCATTTAGGTTGCATTATTAGGCATTTATATCATTTTAGTTGCATTTAGGATCACATTTGCATAAGTTATCGTTGTCGTACTCTATTACACCCCGTTTGTGTTTTCTTAATGTTTCAGGTGATTTTACGGTCATTTGGATGCTTTCGGAGTGTTATGAGTTGATTTGGATGATGAACGGATGGAATGTTGACTCGAGGATCATTGCATATCTCTAGGGATAATTTTGAGTCAATAACGAAGCTAAACGCTATTTTTCTAAGCATCAAAACGGACAAGCGTTCACTCTTTTGATGATATCTCACGTTCTACATGTCGGAATGAGGCGATTTTTATTGGCCTAGAAAGTAGACTTTAAGAGCTTTCCAACGACAGGTCACATGTCCTTATAGGCATTGTAGAACAAGAGTTATGACATAAACAAGATGGCTCGACTATCCGATTCGCCCGAAGCCCAAAACGATGGCCCAATCTTCCCCTTGGGCACGAAAACCAGCGACCCACCAGCGGGCCCGCTGGTTTCTCCGCCCAGCTACTTCCATGCGGGTTCGTTGCGTCGTTTCTCATGATCGTTCAATTAAATGATAACTTATGTAATTATTATTATTTTCCTTTTTTGTTTAGAATTGAGGAAACACTAAAATACCTCAAGGGAATTAATGTATTCCCTTATGCTTTAATTTTCTTTTTACGTTTTGAATCCCTTAGAACGCTTTTCACGTGAGTTTTGTTTTTCTTCCCTTTTCCCATTGTTGAACCCTAGCTTTTCAATTTTCAATTCATCAATCTAGAGGTAATTCAAGAATCGTTTCTTTTTGCTTTAATTTATTATTATTGCTTTCGTTCCTTAGTTTAATTTTTCCTTTGATTATGAAATTCATGTTTATTATTTCTATCATGTTTGTTAATTCAATTATGAGCGAGTAGTCGTATTCTAGGGCTAAGTAAGGGAAGCCATGTTTATACCATGATTATTATGCATAAAGTTTGTTAATTTATAGATTATTGCTTGAGTATTCCGATTGATTTGTTTTAATTGTTGATTCATGTTATCGGCCAATTTCATGAATTGATTATCTAGCTAATAGAAATTAGAATCGAAAGATCGTAGTTTTAGAGGCTTAGTACAATTGGCAATTCTGATTATGTTAGCGACCGTACTGCATATGTTAAATTGAAAGTGTTAAGACCCGACCGTAGGATTAACATGTACTTTAATTACTCGGCTTAGTTTATTCATTTCTGGATTGAATTGTGTTCTTGGATTGGTATAAGCATGGTGAACCGAACAGACGCCCTAGACCTTTTAATTCATTGATAATTTCACATTTACATTTTCGCTTTAGCTTCATTAGTTAATAATATCCAAAATCAACTTTCGTTATTGAAGCAGTTCGTATAATTGGGCAAAAACTAATAGAACTTGTCTCCCTGTGGGATCGACCCGTATTTGCTAAGTATCTGCTAACAACAGACATCGTGCACTTGCGGTATCACTTTTTAATTCATCAAGTTTTTGGCGCCGTTGCCGGGGAGACGGCTAGATTCTATTAGTTTTAGTTTGATTATTTGAACTGTTTCCATTGTCTCATTGGAACTCTCAGTTCCAATTGAGGCAAATGTCACTGCGTTTTCTTTCGTTGTTGTTTATGCCCAGGTCTGCCAGAACGGGTACCTTGGTTCCTCCCGATCCCGATCTCGGAAAGACCCTTCGTCAACTAAAAAAGCAACAGAAAAAGAAGAAGCAGTCAGGGTCCCAAGACTCACAGACTCCACCGAGTCACACGATGTCTAAATCCCTGAAATCATATGGGGTTCCTTCCTCGAATAGTGTTCCGACTGGGCTCACAATGCCAACTATTGATGCAGTCAACTTTGAGATCAAGCCCGCTCTAATCTCCATGGTCTCACAAAGTCAATATGGTGGCTATCCATCTGAGGAACCTACCAACCATTTGCAGAGGTTCAACCAACTGTGTGGTACTATCAAGCATCAAGGGGTCATTCAAGACCAATTGAAAGTCATGTTGTTTGGTTTTAGCCTTCGTGATAAGGCTCAGACATGGTTGAATGATGTCACGGAGACAGAGTGGAGTGCTATTTCACAGGCCTTTCTAGAATAATTCTTTCCACCCACCAAAACTGCTGAAATAAGGCATAAGCTGACTACATTCACTCAAGAACCTGGTGAATCACTTCGAGAAGCCTGGGATAGATTCAAGGCTTTGCAGCGGTCGTGTCCGCATCACAACATTGAAAAATGGTTCTTGGTTCAGATTTTCTACCATGGTTTGCAAGATGAAACAAAGAACACGGTTGATTCTGCTGCTGGGGGTGTTTTTCTTGACAAAGAAGTGGATGCAGGTTATGATTTTCTTGCCAATTTAGCTACCAACCATTACAGCACCACCAGATCCACATCTAAGAAGGGAAAATTGGATGTCGATGCTTATGCTCTATTGTCCTAACAAGTGGCAGCCTTGAACCTGAAGATCGATTCTTTGAAGGCTCCTCAGTCTAGTACTCCCCCAATGAGTATCAATGCTATGTCTAGTGTAGCTCTAGTGACAACTTCTTACTGCGAAGTATGTGGCATCCAAGGTCACTTTGGTCATGAGTGCTCTTATAGTTTACAGGATACTACGCAATTGGAGCAAGTGAATGCTTTTCAACAGAGACAACCCAATGACCCATATTCCAATTCATTTAATCCGGGTTGGAGGAATCATCCAAATTTCTCATATCGGGGTAACAATGTTCAGAATCCTCAACCCCAGCAACAATGGTCGCAACCACAGTTCCATCCACCTCAACCACATGTTGCTAGGCCTCCATTTCAACAAGGAGCCTCACATAATGCTCCCCCGGGGTTTAATAGGCCCCCGCATCAAGGATATCAACAACCCCCTCAGAGCAGTGCTACTCCAGAGCCTAACATGGGTGATCTGTATAAGCTCATTGCAAATATGCAGAAGACCGCAGAGATAGCTCAAAAGAACCATGATGAGAGCATCAAAGAGTTGAAGAATCAGAATAGAATGTTGGAGAATCAAGTTGCTCAACTTGCTGACACTCTATCTCAAAGGCAGCCGGGTACACTACCAGGGCAACCTACTCCGCCCCAGAACAGAGAAAGTGCCAATGCTATCACTCTTAGAAGTGGCACTAAATATAATGGACCCCCGATGCCCACTGATGATGCAACTCTTGCTAAGGGGAACACAGATGGATTAGGGAAAGCAATTGATACAGAGCCTCAAGTCCTGGAAGTTGATAATGCTGATGATGTTGGTGTAAATAAGGGGAAAGAGAAGATTTCTGATTCTCTCCCTATTGTGCCTAAGTTACCTTTCCCTCACCGGATGCAGAAAACTAAGGTCGATCAACAACTTGGTAAGTTCTTGGCAATGGTCAAGAATCTTGAGGTAACGGTCCCTTTTACTGATTTAATATCTCAAATTCCTGTTTATGCAAATTTTTTGAAAGAGATGATCACTAAGAAAAGGGATTATGGTGGTGTGGAGAGAGTCGCCCTAACCGAAGAGTGTAGTGCCATATTGCAAAATAAGTCTCCACCCAAACTTAAGGATCCGGGTAGTTTTTCCATCCCATGTCATGTAGGTGCATTGTTCATTGATAAAGCATTATGTGATTTAGGTGCAAGTGTGTCTGTCATGCCCCTTTCTGTCTGTAATAGGTTGAATATGGGAAAACTAAAATGCACACAAATCACGTTGCAAATGGCAGATCGTTCTATAAAGTATCCCTTGGGTATTTTGGAGGATGTTCCTGTCCGGGTGGGAAAATTCTACATTCCTGTTGACTTTGTAGTACTAGATATGGAGGAGGATAGTCAAATCCCCATAATTTTGGGTAGGCCATTTTTATGTACTGCAGGTGCTGTTATTGATGTCAAGTCTGGGTCTCTTACTTTGAGTGTTGGTGATGATACTGTTACTTTTAATCTAACCAATGATGTGAAGTCTCCTATGCTTGAGAATACTTGTTGCAGGATTGATATTACAGAAGAGATTTCTCTAGACAACATTCCTAGAATGTTGTATGATGACCTATTGCTGGCGACTCTCACCTTGGAAGCCCAGAAAGGAGAAGGAGATTGTGAGATTGATTCCTTGATCTCGGATTTAGATGGGATTGAAGTTGAGAAGTTCGATGGTTTTAAGGTATTGGAAACTGTTTGCTCTATTTCCGAGCCACAGGTAACGAAGGTAGAACTAAAACCATTACCATCTCACCTTAAATATGCATTTCTTGATGATAATGAGGATTTTCCTGTGATCGTTAATGCTGCACTCGACGATAGCCAGCTTTCTAAGCTTCTGACCGTGCTGAGTATGCACAAAAAGGCAATCGGGTATAGCATTGACGATCTCAAGGGCATTAGTCCTGACTTTTGCATGCATAGAATTAACTTGGAAGCAGATCATCGCCCTCGCATACAGCCACAACGTCGTTTGAATCTTAATATGCAAGATGTGGTGAGAAAAGAGGTAGTGAAACTACTTGATGCGGGCATCATCTATCCCATTTCAGATTCTAAATGGGTGAGCCCGGTGCAAGTCGTTCCTAAGAAGGGGGGGACAATGGTCGTTAAGAATGATAAGGACGAGCTTATCCCCACTCGTGTTGTCACAGGTTGGCGTATGTGTATAGATTATAGAATGTTGAATACAGCCACCTTGAAGGATCACTTTCCCCTCCCCTTTATTGACCAGATGCTAGAAAGATTAGCAAAACACAACTTTTTCTGTTATTTGGATGGATATTCAGGTTTCTTTCAGATTCCCATTCACCCGGACGACCAGGAGAAGACGACGTTCACCTGTCCATATGGAACTTTTGCATACCGCAGAATGCCATTTGGTTTGTGCAACGCCCCTGCTACATTTCAAAGGTGTATAATGGCCATTTTTTCTGACTTCATCGAGGATATCATGGAGGTATTTATGGATGATTTTAGTGTTTATGGTTCTGACTTTGATGTATGTTTGCATAATCTTTCTAAAGTGCTTAAACGTTGTTCTGAAGTGAATTTGGTATTGAACTGGGAAAAGTGCCACTTTATGGTCAATGAAGGAGTGGTACTTGGTCATCTTATTTCTGAGCGTGGCATCCAAGTTGACCGAGCAAAAATTGAGGTGATCGAGAAACTCCCCCCCTCCCGTGAATGTCAAGGGAGTGAGGAGTTTTCTCGGTCATGCGGGTTTCTATCGTCGTTTCATAAAAGATTTTTCTAAAATTGCGAAACCCCTCACTCAATTACTGCTCAAGGATGCCACATTTGAGTTCACTGATGCTTGTTTGGAGTCTTTTGACAGGATCAAGAAAGCATTGATAACTGCTCCGATCATTCAGCCTCCGGATTGGGATTTGTCGTTCGAAATTATGTGTGATGCGAGTGATTATGCTGTTGGAGCAGTGCTTGGCCAAAGAAAGAACAAGGTGTTGCATGCCATCTATTATGCAAGCAAAACCTTAGACGGAGCTCAAATGAATTATGCTACTACTGAGAAAGAGCTCCTTGCGGTTGTTTATGCACTTGAAAAATTCCGGACGTATCTTGTTGGTTCGAAAGTCATTATACACACTGATCATGCCGCTTTGAAGTATTTGTTGGCCAAGAAAGAGGCCAAACCGAGACTTATTCGATGGATTCTTCTTCTCCAGGAGTTTGATTTGGAGATTCGGGATAAGAAGGGTGCTGAGAATGTTGTTGCAGATCATCTCTCTCGGTTGAAATTTCAATCTAGCACAGACGGGCCTATCAATGATTCTTTTCCTGACGATCATCTATTCTCTGTGTCTACTCAATCCCCATGGTATGCGGACTTTGCGAACTATTGTGTTGGTGGCTCCCATCCTCCGGAGTTGACATATCAACAACGTAAGAGATTCTACCATGATGCTAAGCGGTATTTTTGGGATAATCCACATTTATATCGGAAGTGTGCCGATGGTATGTTTCGTAGGTGTGTAGCGGATTGGGATACCCACGGGGTTCTTAAGCATTGCCACAGTTTACCTTCTAGTGGCCATCTTGGTGTTATTCCGACCGCCCATCGAACTCTTCAAAGTGGTTTCTATTGGCCTTCTATATTCAAGGATGCTCGTTTCTTTTGCAATGCATGTGATGAATGTCAACGAACGGGCAACGTTTCGAAAAGGCAAGAGCTACCACAGACCGGAATTCTTGAGGTTGAGCCATTTGATGTATGGGGCATTGATTTTATGGGACCGTTCCCTTCTTCATGTGGGAATCGGTACATCTTGGTTGCCGTTGATTATGTTACAAAGTGGGTGGAAGCTATTGCATCGCCAACCAACGACTCTAACATCGTAAAGAAGCTTTTCAAGAAAATCATCTTTCCGCGCTTTGGAGTCCCAAGGGTCGTGATTAGTGATGGGGGTTCCCATTTTCATCAAAGGACTTTTAAGGCTCTTCTGAAGAAGCACGGAGTTACTCAAAAGGTTGGCATGGCTTATCATCCTCAAACGAGTGGCCAAGTTGAAGTTTCTAATCGACAGATCAAGAGAATTCTCGAAAAAGTAGTCAACAAGTCTCGAAAAAATTGGTCGTTGAAGTTGGATGACACATTGTGGGCGTTACGCACGGCCTACAAGACTCCGTTGGGGACAACTCCGTATAGGTTGGTGTATGGCAAAGCTTGTCATTTACCAGTTGAAATGGAATATCTCTCTAATTGGGCCGTCAAGGAGATCAATATGGATTTAGAAGCGGCCGGTGAAGCGAGACTTCTTCAATTGAATGAGCTAGATGAACTTCGGTTTGAAGCTTACGAGGATCATAGGCTCTATAAGGAGCAAACGAAGAAGTTTCATGATAAGATGATTCAAAAGCGGGAGTTCAACATCGGTGATAAGGTCTTGCTTTATAATTCACGACTACGGCTTTTTCTAGGAAAGCTTAAGTCTAGATGGTCCGGACCTTTTACTATCACCGAAGTCAAGGAACATGGAGCTATTGAGGTTGCTAGTGAAAATGGCACCAAGTTCAAAGTGAACGGTCAACGTTTGAAGCTATACACTGAAGGAGCGTTTATTGGAAAATTGGAGACGATCTATCTCTCCGATCCACCCACCGACGCTTGACTATTGAGGTTTGGAGTCAAGCTAATGACTTAAAACGAGCGCTTATCGGGAGGCAACCCGATTTCTAACTCTTTTTCTTTTCAAATTTTTTTTCTATTTATTTCAAATTTTTTCTATTTATTTCAAAAAAAAATTCTATTTATTTCAATTTTTAATCTAATTTATTTTATTTTATTTGGTTATTTTATTGAAAAAAAAATTAGAAACAACAAAAGAACAAAAATATTTTATTTTGATTTCGATTGAATTCGTATAATTTTATTTTATTTTTAGATTAGTTTTCGTTCATCGTATTTATTTGTTTATTTATGTATTTTGTGTGTTTAGTTTTACTAACGATCCTAACTTTTGATTTTAGTGGTGCTTGATAAAAAATTTCTAGGATGTATAGGTGCAAGTTCAAGTCAATTTGGAAATCCCAGTGCATCAAATGTGAAAGCAGCGCTCGCCCAGCGAGCAGCTTGGTCGTTACCCCGTGCACGCATAAACCAGCGCCCATACAGCGGCCTCGCTGGCCAAATATGCCTCAATTGCTGAACATTCTGCCTTGCGCGCTGGCCATACAGCGGCCTCGCTGGCCAAATATGCCTCAATTGCTGAACATTCTGCCTTGCACGCTGGCCATCCAGCGGCCTCGCTGGATTTCCCGCCCCACCTAATTCAAATTGAAAATTAAAATACAAAGTCAGCCTCGTTCTGCTCGTTCTGCTCGTTCTTTCCTCAATCACCATCACCCCTCTCCCGTCGAACCAGCCGGCGCCACCCCTTACCCTACCGGCGAACGGCGACCACCCCTCACCCACCTTCCCTTCGCGAACCACCCTCATCGCCCAGCCTTCACCACCATCTCCTTCGCACTTCGCCTCTCCCTCTCCCTCTTTCGAACCCCTGCGCACCGCGAACCACCCTCGAACCTCGAGCACCGACCACCCTTTTTCTCGCCCACCTACCCGCTGTCGGCCGCCTGTACTACGGTGGTCGGCGCACCACTCCAGCCCACCACCTTCCCCTACACCTCTCAAATCCCCCTCCTTCACCATTATTTGGTTCATGATTAAAACCCTAACTTTTAAAATCAATTTGGGGGTTTTTGATTCTTTGTGGGCATTGATAAATTGTGTAGTTTTGTGGATTGTTTGTGAAATTCACGTGCTTTCGTAACCAAATTCTAGTCTTTGTGGTGCAAAAGGTATTAAAATTTCAATTTTTCTAAAAAGTTTATTCACTTGGCTCATATTTTGAAAAGGAAATTGGAATTTTGATGTCAATGTTGATTGTTGAATCGAATGGTTATCGTTGTTGGTGAATATTGATTGAATTGATTGGTTGAAATTGGTTGGCGCTTGTTAGTTGTCGAAGTTTGAATTATTGGCATTGGAGGATTATTGTTATTGCTTGAGTTGTTTGTTGGGATTGATCGTTGAATATTGAATTGTGCGTCGATTTGGTTGATTGGAGACTTGGGGTACTTTGAATTGTGGTTGTTGCATCATGAGAACAAAAAAACCAACTAGCTCTCACCCAAAATCCACCGCATCCCCACTTGCTCCTAAAAATTCCATTGCAAAGAAGCGTAATCCTACCCGCAAAGCAAGAGCCAAGCCACCACCAAAGAAATCCACCAAAGCACCATCTAAAGCCACTCCATCCACTACCCACAAACAACCCCCCACCCCACCATCAACTTCTACGTGTCCCAAATATCCATGGTTGAGTGACACTCAACAAGAGACTTGCTTAGCCTTGCAAGGTCGGAGCATCATGCCCACTCTTCGTTATTCGGCCAAGCATGCTAAAGCCATTGGGATAGATGATTGCTTGCAAGGTCTTGCAAGCAAATATGGATGGTCCAAGGTTCTCAATTTGAAAGTCGAGGTTTATCCGGAATTGGTGATTGAATTTCTTGCTTCGATTGAGGTTGTCTCGGAGACAGGTGACATATCTTTTTACCTTGATGGGGTGGAAAGAACTATGACTTCGACGGAGGTCAATGAGCTTTTTGGATGGCCATGTGATGGGACCATCGGTCCTACGGAGTTCGAGTCATTCGACGGAGACAAAAATGGGCATCAATTATTTTCTAAGGCCTTTTGGAAGGAGGTGACGGGTTGGGATGATTGGAGAGTTGGTCTTTCAAAGGCCTTCTCCTTTGTGAATCCAGCTATTCGTCTTTGGCATCGGATCATGACACAGGTGATTTATGCAAGGAAAGATCTGGGTAATCTCACAACCAAAGATTTCAAGATGTTATGGTGGTTTGTGCATGGTGACAAGGACAAAATGGGTCAACTTGACTTTGGAAAGTTCCTCAATGATGCGTTCATTCGAGAGCGCCAAAAGAAGAAGGAAAGCATCACTATAGGGAGTTTTGTCACTCTCTTTGCCGAGCATGTCGGAGTCCCCTTGTCTTCTTTTGCAACTTTGACAAACATGGCTCCCCTTACTCATCAAAGGTTGGAAAAATTTGACTGGTTATCGGCATGTGGAACTAGCACATATATGTGGTATATAAAAGGGGTAACGGAGGGCACATGCAAGGTCCCTTATTCACTCCTCCCTAATCCTGCTACACGGTTGAGTTTGCCTAATGCTTTGTTGTTCACCCCTATTACCAACAAAACGGCCACTATGCAAGCAAGCGTCGATCTCCGACAACATGATACCACTACTTCGGCGCATGAGCCCTCATATCCACCTGAGGTGCATGATCTTGCGACCCCGAGCTCTGCCCCAGTCACCATGGAAGCGTTCCGAACGCTCCTAGATTGCTTTACTCAGTTCTCCAAGGATATCAAGGCTAACTTTGATGGCCTTGACAAGAAGGTTGAGGCAATGGGCATGGAGATTGGCTCTTTGTGTCGTCAGTTTGAAGCTTCTGGCCCCACCGCTTCTACTGTCGACAGTCCTACCGAGTCTTACTCGGCCGACGAGGCTCATCACGAGTGAGCACTTTCCATCTCTCTCCCTTGTTTGAGTTATATTGTTGCTATTTTCACAGTGAGGGCACTGTGTTTTGTTTAGCTTGGGGGAGGGATATCTATCTTTGTTGCTTTCTAGTATAGTTTTATTGTTTTGTTTAGGTGTTTTACGCTTTGTACCGTCCATTAGGGGTGGGAGTTTACGTGCAACGAAAAAAATGTACTGCTTTCCTAGTGTTATTGTTCAATTTAGTTGCATTCTTACTTGCATTCATATGTCTTTATACCCTGCATTGTGCAATTGACTTTCAAACTATGTTCGGGCTTTATTTGACTCTCTTGAGCTTCTTTTGAACTTAGTTATGATTCTGAAATTCAGTCGGTCATGCTATACATTGATAACTACTTGGCATTGTGTGAACCAATTGAATGGTACGCGGTAAGATGTTGGTCTCGTGTCAAGAATAGCTAGCCAATTATCTTGTAGGTCACCTTACTATGTGTTTGTGTGATTGATGTGACTTGTTATCGTATGATTTTGGCTTGAGATTCATTAGTAGTTTAGTTGCAACTCACGCATGCCGCGTATGACAGAGGCCATTCTCTTAGGAAGCCTTCAGACGAATTTAGAAACATCAGTTCCTGCCTTTCATACCCATGTTGTAGCCTTGTCCGTTTATTGTTTTAACTCCACAAAATTAAGCCCTATTAGCCCCGTTGGTTACTTGTCCCGAGTCTAGCTTGGGGGAGCTTCGGTGTTCGTAATGGTTTCATTGATGTTGATTGATTGGCACACTAAGCCAATAGTTCGTGGTTCGAGGCTATGTTTGGATTTGTGGTTCGGAAATGGTGTATATTATTGTTGGCACCCAAGCTTGTAACAGTTAGCATTAGATTTATTTATGTACTTTCGATTTCATTATCTAGTTTCATTTTCATACCAAAATAAATAAAAAATAAAAATAAAAGAAAAAAAAAAGGGAAAAAGAAAGAAGGAAAAAAAATAGAAAAAAAAAAGAAAAAAAAGAGAGAAAAATCAAAGAAAAATCAAAAAAAAAAAATATGTTTTTCGTTTTTGTATGTAGTCTGAAGCTGGGAAAGGGGAATGAAGAAAGATCATTGACATTATATTATGTTTTTCCCTTGGTTATAACTTGGTTGATTGTTCGGCTTTCATGGTTCGATGGAGTTGGATTTGCGGCATTATCACGCCGACGCATATAGTTCACATTTGCTCCCCAAGTTGGACCTTACTCTCACTTTTTCCCAAATTATACCCTACCCTTCCTTTTCACCTAGCCCCATTACAAGCTTATTATAAAGACCTCTTGATCGGCATGTTTGTTTTGTGATTGAATGAAAATCGTTTCTTCCTATTGTCATCTTACCCTATGTTGCATCATATATTTATATTCTACAAGGTATGCGGCGACGACTAGCTTGATTGAGAATAGTTTGTGGCTAAGCTTGGTTGTTTCGATTGTGGATCACGATGCTTTGTGGTTCTATTTGTATCTGAGCTAGATTTCTGTCTCAATAACTCTGTTTGATTGTTTTCTCGAGAGTTAGGTTGGTCTTACCATGGTTTTATGAAAGTCATGTGCGTCTTGTTTCTCTATCTTTGGTTTAGTGTTGCTTGGGGACAAGCAACAGTCTAGCTTGGGGGAATTTGATGAGTCATATTTGTATAGGGTATTTTAGGCGCATTTAGGTTGCATTATTAGGCATTTATATCATTTTAGTTGCATTTAGGATCACATTTGCATAAGTTATCGTCGTCGTACTCTATTACGCCCCGTTTGTGTTTTCTTAATGTTTCAGGTGATTTTACGGACATTTGGATGCTTTCGGAGTGTTATGAGTTGATTTGGATGATGAACGGGTGGAATGTTGACTCGAGGATCATTGCATATCTCTAGGGATAATTTTGAGTCAATAACGAAGCTAAACGCTATTTTTCTAGGCATCAAAACGGACAAGCGTTCACTCTTTTGATGATATCTCAAGTTCTACATGTCGGAATGAGGCGATTTTTATTGTCCTAGAAAGTAGACTTCAAGAGCTTTCCAACGACAGGTCACACGTCCTTATAGGCATTGTAAAACAAGAGTTATGACATAAACAAGATGGCTCGACTATCCGATTCGCCCGAAGCCCAAAACGATGGCCCAATCTTCCCCTTGGGCGCGAAAACCAGCGACCCACCAGCGGGCCCGCTGGTTTCTCCGCCCAGCTACTTCCATGCGGGTTCGTTGCGTCGTTTCTCGTGATCGTTCAATTAAATGATAACTTATGTAATTATTATTATTTTCCTTTTTTGTTTAGAATTGAGGAAACACTAAAATACCTCAAGGGAATTAATGTATTCCCTTATGCTTTAATTTTCTTTTTACGTTTTGAATCCCTTAGAACGCTTTTCACGTGAGTTTTGTTTTTCTTCCCTTTTCCCATTGTTGAACCCTAGCTTTTCAATTTTCAATTCATCAATCTAGAGGTAATTCAAGAATCGTTTCTTTTTGCTTTAATTTATTATTATTGCTTTCGTTCCTTAGTTTAATTTTTCCTTTGATTATGAAATTCATGTTTATTATTTCTATCATGTTTGTTAATTCAATTATGAGCGAGTAGTCGTATTCTAGGGCTAAGTAAGGGAAGCCATGTTTATACCATGATTATTATGCATAAAGTTTGTTAATTTATAGATTATTGCTTGAGTATTCCGATTGATTTGTTTTAATTGTTGATTCATGTTATCGGCCAATTTCATGAATTGATTATCTAGCTAATAGAAATTAGAATCGAAAGATCGTATTTTTAGAGGCTTAGTACAATTGGCAATTCTGATTATGTTAGCGACCGTACTGCATATGTTGAATTGAAAGTGTTAAGACCCGACCGTAGGATTAACATGTACTTTAATTACTCGGCTTAGTTTATTCATTTCTGGATTGAATTGTGTTCTTGGATTGGTATAAGCATGGTGAACCGAACAGACGCCCTAGACCTTTTAATTCATTGATAATTTCACATTTACATTATTGCTTTAGCTTCATTAGTTAATAATATCCAAAATCAACTTTCGTTATTGAAGCAGTTCGTATAATTGGGCAAAAACTAATAGAACTTGTCTCCCTGTGGGATCGACCCGTATTTGCTAAATATCTGCTAACAACAGACACCGTGCACTTGCGGTATCACTTTTTAATTCATCAGCCCACCGCCACACACGCACCACCGTCCCCTACTCTCCTCCTCCCACGCAACCCTTGTCTCTCCCCTGCTCCCTCTTTCCCTTCCCCTGACTTCTCTCCTTCCTTGCTCGCTGCGCTTCCAGCACCACGCCGCCACCACACCGCAACCACCTCACCACCTCAGTGGTAAATCCCGCCTCCACCTCCGCCTTGAACCACCCTGTCTCCGCCCAAAATCGCCCCCATTCTCTTCGACTCCCCTGTTCGTGCACCCCTTTTTCCTCCCTCCTTGAGTCGTCGCTGTCAACCACCACCCACACCGTCGCCTCCGGCGCGGGTTCGCGGTGCTGCTCCGCCCAGCCGGCCACCTTCTTCCTCCCTCTTCCTTGTGCCCTGCTCTGTCGTACCCCTCCCCTGCCGTGTCTCCTTCCCAGAAACAAAACCAAAACCAAATTCAATTTTGAAACCTTGGTTTATTTTTTTCCCTCAAACCCATTTTGAGTTTGGGCCATCTCAAATTGGGCCTTGGTAAGTTAAAGTTGAAAACTGAATTGTTACTTTCAGATTACCTAATTACTAATATTCATGTTTTAACAAAGTTTTATCATATAATTATTTACTAATGAATTGTTTATTATTTTCAGGTTTAATTATCGTTTTTACTAAAATAAATTATTAGCCCGAATTAGCAAAAACGGAATTTTTAATATTATTTACATGAAAATCGATTTATAAAAATATATATGTATTTCGATTGAAAATTCGATTAATAATAACATTTTCTTTAAATTTCGAAATCATATTTTATTAAAATTCGTTATTTATAAATTAGTTACTTATAAATTTATGATTTTAAAATATCGATTTTAAATTATTTATCGATTTAGTACTAATTCAATGATTTAATATTTTGAAAGAATTGGACTCGGAGCTCGGGACGAACGAACCAAAGAAAGCGAAAATCCTTAGCAAAATCGTGGAAGTGAGGTAACGGCTATTGCTAGTACCCGCAATTCCCTTATAAATGTGATTATGAAATTATAACGTTATGATTGATTTATGAACTGAATGTTTTAACATGTTTTATGAATTGCGGGAAACGAAATATGATTTGATTAATTTATTTATTATAATATGATTGATTGAAATTCTTGTAAAATTATGTTTATAAGAAACCATGAAAGAAATGATGTTTATGCAATGCCATGAAAGAATTGAGATTTATTGATCCCAGGATCTAAATGATGTTTTATCATGATCTCATGATCTAAAGGATTTATGTTACTTCAACTGAAGTAAATGGCTAAAATGTAAAATTAAACGAAACATGATAAATGAAAGTGAAAGACCTAGTCCGTTTGGCAGTATATGTTCATAGGTTACTATTCTCGGTCATGCATGTACCCATGGGGCATCCGCCCATTGAGCCAAGGCTCTCATGTTTTCGGGCCAAGGCCCCATGTTTTATGGACAGCGGTCCATCGTGGAAGACGTTCCACCATGTCATACTTGCCACGGCTAGCATGTGCACCCAAAAGTTCTGAATGAATTAAATAAAGGACTTTATTAAATGTTTTACTTATTCTATTCTCCTTGTGTTATTAAATAAAATGAATTGAAATGAATTTACGTTGCTAGAATAGTTTGTTACTGAGTCTTCGGCTCACCGTTTTTGTTTTCTGTTTTAGGTACTGCTGGGAACGATGGAAACGAGTAGTGGCTAGGAGTTCACCTTAATAATTTCCACCTAGTTTATGTTTTAATAGTTAATTAAAGATTTTTAGTAAGTTATATATACTTTTACTTTGGGAATATAAAGGATTATTATGTTAATTTTTGGAGGATTTAATAGCTTATGATTGATGGTTGCCTTGTAATTCCCAAGAGGGAGTTACGGCAGGTAATGTCCCGACCGATTAGGTTAATTCCGCTGCTAAGTATGCTTTAATAATTGAATTAGAGGTCGGGGTGTTACACTTCTGGTCATGGCCTTTGCCTTAATGACCCTATGATGATCCATCAATTGCATTTGCGTTGTTGGGGAGTAGATTTTTAATAAAGCAGGTTTGTAGAGATAACTTGCGGGAGAAGTTATCATGGGATTCGAGTGGAGAGTTTTATTCTTCCGTACTTTATAAACTCTATTTTTATTTATAGTCATGACTAATACTAATGCTTATAGTTAATGGATTTTTAAATGGCTTAATACTTTGGATTTGGGCCTCAACGGTTCCAACTTGTTTTAGTAACCACTAGATTTTAGCCCGTGCGATGCACGTTTTCTATTAAATTGTTATGTTTAAATAAAACTCTGCTCCTATGTATATACCAATTTTATATACTTCTTATTAGATTAAATTAGTTTTTGATTTTGCATTGAATTTCATTTTATATATATATTTTAATTATGAGAGTGTCTCTTTTTGGATGAAATTGTATTACGTGGCACTCGACTTTTTTAATTCAAAATTAATTTTGAAATCTTATTTTTCATTGGCCGAAATCATTAGATTTTCCACGTGGCGCTCTAATATTGGATTAATATTTGATTTTAAATTGAATTTTATTTATTTTATTTTAGATTTGTGTTTGATTTTGGATGAATTTTATTTTAGATTTATTTTTTATTATTAGAGTTTTTGATTTTAGATGGAGTTGTATATATTAGCAAGTACTTCATTAATTAAAATATCAACGTGGCACCAATTGTATATATTAGTAATTAATTAATTAAAATATCTATGTGGCACCTAATTAATTATCTACTAGCAATCGATTTTTTTAATTCAAAAATAAATTAGAAATCTTATTTTTTATTGGCCGTAATCATTAGTAATCTTATGTGGCGCTCTAATAATTCAGCAAATATGCCTCCTTTATGTACATATCTATTATTGTATAATAAAAGAGACACCAGGAATAACACGTGTCAATTCCTGGTGCGATTTTTTCCCGCCAAAATCATTTTCCCATAAAAGTGTATATATTTTATTTTATTTTTATTCGCTACCTTCTTTTTATAAACTATTTATGTATGGAAACAAATTTTAGTTTATAAATTATGGCAATAATAGGTATGACGTAATAATAATTATTCTAAATTGGTAATATTTTTAGTCAAATCGCAATATTAATAATGGAAAGATATTTTGGTCAAATTATCATATTAGCATTTTAAATATGCATATTAGATGAATAAATTTAATCGAGTATGTTAAAAATGTTATAACTACACAGTAGTTTGAGAAATATTCAGTTAAATATTTTGTAAAAAAAATAATCAAAATCTGTGCGTACACGAGAACTAATCTAGTATTAGATATTAGATTAGATTAAATTTTACGTGTTCCGCTCTTCATATATCAAAGTTGAAATATTAATTTCAAAAGAGCTTAGAAAAAAGTAAAGTCGATATAGATATTTGAGCTAAACATCAAACTGGTCAATTATTGACTTATCCAATATAAATTTTATTACCATTACGTACAAGTACTAATTTGGTGTGAATCATGAGTAAACATCAAGAAATCACCCCATATTTCTATTAAAGATACTACGTAATTAAATTTGTAATTTAGGATGATTTTTTAGTGGGGTTGTACAACGTCTTTGATTTTATGAAGTTTTATTATCTTTCTATTAATATCTTGTTCTTTTATCATACGTTCAAAAGCTTCACAAAATAACACTACGTACGTAGTATTAGATCAAGGAATTGAAGGGTAGTTATTTATTTCAATTTAGATTAGTGTTTGATTTTGGATGAATTTTGTTTTAGTTTTATTTTTTAATTATTATAGTGTTTGATTTTAGATGGAGTTGTATATATTAGTAATTAATTAATTAAAATATCTATGTGGCACCTAATTAATTATCTACGTGGCAATCGATTTTTTTAATTCAAAAATAAATTAGAAATCTTATTTTTCATTGGCCGAAACCAAAAGTAATCTTAGGTGGCGCTCTAATATTTCAGCAAATATGCCTCCTTTATATATATATAATATTAGATTAACTATTTATTTAATATGTTTTGAAAGTTAGTTAATTCCGATGCGTAATTCTGGTAAATAGCCTTAGCCGTTATCACGGTGGCGGTAATATCTTGGTAATTCCTATGTTTTAAGTCGGAAATTGTTTTATAAAAAGAAAGGAATTATTAGGGTGTTACAAACATAGTCCAATCTCACTTACAAGTATATTACACAGTATTTATTAAATATTATTTATTGCTAAAGATTTCGACTTTAGGACTAAGTAAATCATTTTATTCAATATAACATTGCTTAATAGAAGAGGACTGATAGATATCTTCCTGGAAACATTTGTGTAATAGGATGAGTTAACGACAAGTACAGAGAAGCATGATTCTCTGAAATTACTACAAGGCCAAGATCAACTAACATCCCCATCAAAATCAAAATCAAAATATATACTTCGTATACAGTATAAAAATAAAGTAAATATCAACTAGCATCATATTTTTCCTATAACAGAAACTAGCATCAAATTGAAACAATAAGAAAATATCCACTATGAAGTGAGACTTAAAAGGAAGAAGAAAGTAAGAGAGAGCTTCGATGAGAAGGAAGAAGGACAATCGTTCATTAAGTATAGTAAGAGGGAAGAAGAAGCAACAAACGAGGTGGATCCCACGATTAGTGAAATAACCGGCTACATGGGGTTCTAATTTTACAAAGATTGTTTAAAGAGGGGAAAGTAAGTACTTAAGATTATTCTGGGATTTATTATAAAAGTAGAGAGAAAGGGAGAGAGAGGAAGAGAGAAACTGTCAGTTATTCTCTTATTTCATTAGGCATACATAATATATACATATACATAGTATTATATAGGGGTAAGGGTATAATGGGCATCCACCCTAATATATATTTTATAACACTCCCCCTTGGATGTCTATTATCCAAAACAATATAATGCCTTATAATGCGCATGAAATGCTGCCTCATTAAAAACCTTACCAGGAAAACCCAGTGGGAAAAACCATGGTTAAGGGAAAAAGAGTGCAGCGCGCATTTACTCCCCCTAATGACAACATCACTAAAGATCTTTGAGACGGCGCAAACCAATGAGGTGAATCAACTTTTTAAATGTAGCAGTAGGAAGCGCCTTAGTAAAAAAATCTGCCAAATTTTCACTTGAACGAATCTGCAAGACATTTATATCGCCATTCTTCTGAAGTTCATGAGTGAAAAAGAATTTTGGTGATATGTGCTTTGTTCTATCACCTTTGATGTATCCTTCCTTGAGCTGTGCAATACATGCTGCATTATCTTCATATAAAATTGTTGGTGCCTCTTTCTCGGAGGATAAACCACAATCTTCTCTTATATGTTGAATCACAGACCGTAGCCATACACATTCACAGCTAGCCTCATGAATTGCTAATATCTCAGAATGGTTAGAGGAAGTAGCTGCAATAGTTTGTTTCATAGAACGCCAAGAAATGGCAGTACCTCCACATGTGAACAGATATCCAGTTTGTGATCGGCCATTATGAGGGTCAGATAAATATCCTGCATCTGCAAAACCAACTAAACCTTCTTTTGATATATTAGGAAAGAACAAACCCATATCTTTTGTACCTTGTAGATAACGAAGTACATGTTTAATCCCATTCCAATGCCTACGGGTTGGGCATGAGCTAAACCTTGCTAACAAATTCACAGAAAATGATATGTCAGGTCTTGTATGACTAGCAAGATACATCAATGCTCCAATTGCACTTAAGTATGGTACTTCAGGACCAAGAATTTCTTCATCATTTTCCCGAGGACGGAAAGGGTCCTTATCCACTTCAAGTGATCTTACAACCATAGGGCTACTCAATGGATGTGCTTGATTCATAGAGAACCTTTTTAGCACCTTTTCTGTATATGTTGTTTGATGCACAAGGATTCCATTCTTTAGGTGCTCAATTTGTAACCCCAAACAAAATTTTGTCTTTCCAAGCTTTCATTTCAAATTCTTTCTTTAAACATTCCACGGTCATGGAAATCTCTTCAGGAGTTCCAACAATGTTTAGATCATCAACATACACTGCAATTATAACAAATCTTGATCCAAATCTCTTTATAAAAATGCATGGGCTAATAGGATCATTCTTATAGCCTTCTTTCAATAAGTACTCACTAAGGTGATTATACCACATACGCCCAGATTGTTTCAATCCATATAGAGATATATTCAATTTGATAGAGAAATGTTCTCGAGAACTTGATTTTGTTGCTTCTGGCAACTTAAATCCTCCTGGGAGTTTCATATAGATATCATTATCCAGTGGGCCATACAAATAAGCTGTGACTACATCCATTAAGCGTAAGTCAAGTCCCTCTCTCATTGCTAGACTAATTATATATCTAAAAGTTGTTGCATCCACCACAGGAGAATATGTCTCCTCATAATCAATACCAGGTCTTTGTGAGAATCCTTGTGCAACTAATCTTGCTTTATATCTTTCAATATCACCATTTTCATTTTTCTTTCGCACAAAGACCCATTTATGTCCCACTGGCTTTACATCTTCAGGTGTACGGACTACAGGTCCAAATACTTCTCTTTTTGCAAGAGATTTCAATTCTGATTCAATTGCTTCCTTCCACTTTGGCCAATCATCTCTATGTCTACATTCTTCAATAGACTTTGGTTCATGATCCTCATCATCATCCACAACATTTAATGCTACATTGCATGCAAAAACATTATCGACGTCGATTTGATTTCGGTTCCATGTAATTCCAGACATGATATAATTTATTGAAATTTCTTCATTATCAGGTACCTGAATTTCATCTTCTATCATGTCTAAAGTCTCTTACGGAGATCCTTTAAAATTGATCGTATCCTCTATTGGACCATCATTAACCATTGCTCCTTTCCTTTTTCGAGGATTCTTGTCTTTGGAACCTATTGGTCTTCCACGCTTCTGGCGTGCCTTAGACTCATTAGCAACTTCATTTTGTCCTTCTGGGACCTCAATCTTAATTGGGGCATTCACAGCTGGTATATGTGACTTAGTCACTCTCTTTGGGTCAGTAAAAGCGTCTGGCAACTGATTTTGTAAATGAATTATCTTTTGAACTTCTAGTTCACATTGCTTAGTACGAGGATCAAAATGAGATAATGATAATTCATTCCAACTAATTTCTTTATCCAGCTGTTTGTTTTCTCCCCCTAAACCTGGGAAAACTGACTCATTAAAATGACAATCAGCAAAACGAGCCTTAAATAAATCCCCTGTAGTTGGCTCAAGATATTTGATTATTGATGGGGAATCAAATCCAACATATATTCCCAACCTCCTTTGAGGACCTATCTTGGAGCGATGTGGTGGAGCTATAGGGACATAAACTGCACATCCAAAAATTTTAAGATGGGATATATTTGGTTCCTGGCCAAAAACCAATTGTGATGGGGAGAATTTATGATAATTTGTTGGCCTGATGCGAATTAATGCTGTTGCATGTAATATAGCATGTCCCCAAGCAGTAATTGGGAGTTTAGACTTCATTAGCAATGGTCTAGCAATCAACTGAATGCGTTTAATTAATGATTCAGCAAGACCGTTTTGTGTATGAACATGTGCTACAGGATGTTCAACATTTATCCCAATGGACATGCAATAATCATTGAAAGATTGTGAAGTAAATTCACCAGCATTATCAAGACGAATAGACTTAATAGGTATCTGGAAAATATGCTCTTAATTTAATCAATTGAGCAAGAAATCTCGCAACCGCCAGGTTGCGAGATGATAACAAACATACATGTGACCATCTAGTCGATGCATCGATTAAAACCATAAAGTATCTAAATGGTCCACATGGGGGATGTATTGGCCCACAAATATCCCCTTGTATACGTTCCAGAAAATTGATTGATTCAAAATTTATCTTAGCTGGTGATGGTCGAATTATCAACTTTCCTTGTGAGCAAGCAACACATGAAAAATTATTAGAGAGAATCTGCTGGCTCTCTAATGAATGCCCACAAGAATTTTCAATGATTTTTCGCATCATGATTGAACCGGGATGGCCTAACCAGTCATGCCAAACTATGAAGCTATCAGTAAACTTCTGGTTTACTATAGCATGTGTTTCAATAGTATTAATTCTCGTGTAGTACAAACCAATGGAGAATGTAGGTAATTTCTCCAAGACAGTCTTTGTGCCATTAGTTATGCTCGTGATTTGAAGGAATTCATCATTTCCTTCACTAATAGTCTCAATATGATAACCATTACTTCGAATATCTTTAAAACTCAATAAATTTCTTTGAGACTTGGGAGAATATAATGCATCAATGATGACAAATTTAGTTCCCATAGGCAACAATATATTTGCTCTTCCGGAGCCTTCTATAATATTAGTACTACCCGATATAGTACTCACACTAGTTTTTCTCATCATCAATTGAGAGAAATATTTCTTATTCTTGAGTATAGTATGAGTAGTTGCACTGTCTGCAAGACACAATTCTTCATCATTTATTTCCCATTGACCTTGAGAGGTATTCATATTCTTCAAGGAAATAAAAATATGTGTCACAAAACTAAACATGTCCAAAATAACCATTATAAAATAAAACACCCAAAATAATACAATATCTTAGAAAACATACAGAATATAAAGTCATTATACAATCACAAAGTTCATAACTTAAACACATAATGTCATAATTAAAATACTACAATTCTATACCAAATCCAACACAACATATTAAAAACTTAATTATTCCCTTCAGGGGAAGTAAAGAAATCTGCAACTTCTAGGTGAGTTGTATCACCAGACTCAAAATCACCTTCGCCATCTTCAAATACAAGATTGGTCTCATCATTCTTTCCTTTCTTCTTCAATGATGATTGATAAAGGTCAACAAGGTGTTTTGGAGTGCGACATACGCGTGACCAATGGCCTTTTCCTCCACAACGATAACAAACACTAGTCACATTATCACTTTTTCCTTTCTCACCTTTACCATCTTTGCGGTCCCACTTCTGGTGGGAATGTGAGCTCTTGTAATAACCTCCACGACCTCTACCATAGCCACCAAAACCACGTCCACGCCCACGGCCTCGCCATTGGCCACGACCACGACCACTGCTGCTGGCATAGTCTTTATTCTTTGATATTTTCCCGCTATGGGATGTCACATTCGCTTCAGGGAATGGAGTTGAGCCAGTAGGGCGTGCTTCATGATTTTTCATTAACAGCTCATTATTTTGTTCAGCCACAAGAAGACAAGATATCAATTCAGAATATTTTTTAAAACCTTTTTCTCGATACTGTGTCTGCAGGACAACATTGTTTGCATGAAAAGTGGAGTATGTTTTTTCTAACATATCTGCATCAGTAATTTTCTCTCCACACAATTTCAATTGAGAAGTAATTTTAAACATGGCTGAATTATATTCACTCACGGATTTAAAATCCTGTAATCTTAAATGCAACCAATCATAACGAGCTTTTGGTAATATTACAGTTTTCTGGTGGTCATACCTTTCCTTTAGATTGCTCCAAAGGATTTGTGGGTCTTTAACTGTCAAATACTCAGTTTTAAGGCCCTCGTGGAGGTGATGGCGAAGAAATATAATAGCTTTAGCTTTATCTTGACATGTTGTTTCATTTCCTTCTTTTATTGTTTCACCAAGCCCTTTTGCATCAAGGTGTATTTCAGCATCTAACACCCATGACAAAAAGTTTTTTCCAGTAATATCAAGGGCCACAATCTCAAGTTTTGCTAGTTCGACATGATTCACTATACAAGATAATAATATTATAAATCAATCAAGCATATTATATACGGGTTTAGGTAATTCAATTCAAGAAATACATTATCTCAAAAAAAATACATCCATATATAACATGTTATGGACTCCATATAAATCTAAACAAATAAGATACATATATTTCCGTATATAATACTCATGCATTATGGAAGTAATTAAATGAATATGATGATTGCGACAATAAAGACATGGTTTACAAACCAATTTACAGATTGTGGACGGTTACCTCGGTAATTAATCAAATCACGTGCATTTTAGAATTATCAAACAACTTAGTAATCAATCCTAAAAGCCTAAAAAATACGTAAATTAAAAATAAAATAAAAATAACAATCCTAAAAGTCTCTAAAGTCTGGAATACATGCTGATAATTTGATAACAATGAAACAAACGTCATTGAAATCGATGGTCAAATCCTTTTTTTTTCGTTGGATATTATTATCCAATTGTAGTAGTAGACGGTTATTAAAACAACTTAATTAAAAAAAATAGTCTTATAATCAAATCATGAGAATTCAATCGGTATCATGTGCAAGATCTAATAACTACTTTAAAAGCAAATCATGAACATGAGATAAACTATACCAAATAATATAGTACACCGTAAGATATAAAAATAATTCAATAATCCTAAAACATATAATTAACAATAACAATCCTAAAATCCCATAAACTCTAGAATACTTATAATTATTTGATAACAAGAATAAAAGGAAACAAACATCATTCAAGTATTCAACCTATGTAGTTCCGCACTTTCGCTAGTCAAACTACCACTTTGTATATCAACCGACAACATCAGGATGTAACATGCTATTTTTTATTTTACAAAAATGGATATAATTCATATAACTAATCTATGCATTTATGAATTCAAATTCAAAGAAAAAGTGTAACATAGCAAATCATATGAAACAGTTGACTAACCGATATAATTAAAATCACTATCAGATTAAAATGCTTGTAAAACAAATCGATGAATATAAATTAACATTCAAAATATTTGACTAACCGATAATGATGTTCTTCGCCCGGTAATTTGGATTTAATTCTTGTTGGTGTACTCCCGTTTGTTCAATCTCGATTTTCTTTGATTTCCATCAACGGTTAGCAATGGTGCTGATAACGTATTATGAAAGTAGAGAGAAAGGGAGAGAGAGGAAGAGAGAAACTGTCAGTTATTCTCTTATTTCATTAGGCATACATAATATATACATATACATAGTATTATATAGGGGTAAGGGTATAATGGGCATCCACCCTAATATATATTTTATAACAGGATTATCAGTAATTGAGATTATTTTTGAAAGACCACCCATAGTTGGGATTAATATTGTTAAATTTTCCTATATATTATTGAATTGGAAGTATTAAATGAAAAAGGGTTTGTCACATGTCCATGATTGATTGACCTTCACAAACAAAGTAGCTTTTCACTTGTCAACAAGATAGATGCTCAATCCAACCTATTCCCCTGATCTCACAAAACCACAAAAAGTTATATCGGATTTCCCTCCAAAATGATTAAATGCTTTATCGGAGCTCTAATGAGTGTTTTGGTCAAGAGTTACCTTGAAGTAAAGCAACTCAAGAGCCGCAAAGCTGGCTAGTTCTTAGTAGAGAGTCACTTTAAAAGCCCAATAAACATGTTCTAAGAACAAAGTGGATACCCCTAACTGCTATACCCGGGTACAACCATTAGTAGTTGTACCCTCCCCCAAAACGACGCGCAGTTGAATTTTTTTTTTCTTTAAAAGCTACATCACGTGCTTTCTTTTAATTTTAACAAAAAAAATTGCATAAATTTTTTTCAAATATCAGAAAGATCTCGTTTTTGTTTTCTCTCCCCCCAAAAGTTTCTCTCTCCTCATTTTTGTTTTTTCTCTCCCCAAAAGTTTCTATCTCCTCATTTGTATGTGATTTTTTTTTTCTAATCTCGAATAACAATGTCAATCGGAGAATTCGCTTGCGTTTGCGCCGCCCTTATCTTTCACAAGAATGATGTCATTGCCACTAACGGTAACTTCTTATATCTTCTCTCTTTTTTCCTTTCTTTGCTTTTAATTTTCTTATTTTTTTGTGGTTTTTTTTATTGAATTTATATGTCGATTAGAAGAATGTCTTTGATAACTCAGTAGATTTTTCCTTTTGTGTTCTACGTTTGTGCGCACATCAATTTTTATGTGATTTAGAAATTTTCTAGTTGAATCTCCATTTCTCTCTCCATTTTCTTGCACATTATTTTTTATGTGATTTAGAGCGTCTGTATTGTTTGTTATTTCTTTTGGTATTGTTTGTTCTTTCTTGTTGTACTGTTTGTTCTTTCATGTTGTTTTTAAAATTTATCATAAAATTGTTCATAATTGTTGTATTGTTTGTTCTTTCGTCTGGAATTTTATGTTCTTTTTTATATTGTATGTACTTTTTTTGTTGAATTGTTTGTTCTTTCTTATTTATTTTTTTGTTCATAATAATCATTTGGTTAATGTACATAATGAAATTAAGCTCTTCATTGATCTTTTATGTTTTTACAAGTGCCCATATTGTTTGTTCTTTCTTTTTGTATTGTTTGTTCTTTCATGTTGTTTTTTTAAATTCATCATAAAATTGTTCATAATTGTTTTACCGTTTGTTCTTTCTTCTGGAATTTTATGTTCTTTTTTGTTGAATTGTTTGTTCTTTCTTGTTTATTTGTTTGTTCATAATATTCATCTGGTTAATGTTCATAATGAAATTGTTCATACTTTTTGTTTGATTTGTTCATACCTTTTGTATTCTTTGTTTTTTCTTGTTCTATTAATGAGCATCTTTTAAACCCTTGTTCTTTCTTTTTAACCTATTTGTTTCCTTTGCATGCTCATCATTTTCAAATCAGTAAATGCTCATTTTTAAGTTAGTTGTGATCATCATATCAAATTACTTACTATTTTCATTTTCAGCCTACAACAACGAGAAAATTGACATCGTGAAAGTCAAATATTGTGTTCAAATCACACTTCATACACACATTCAAAATTATAAGAACTCGGGATTACATAAAAAAAGATTCAAGATTGAAGATATAGAAAAATAAGTGGATGATTTCTATCAATATATTGTAATTCAAGTACAATTTTACATATGTAATGCTTAAAATGTTTATTGTTTTTGGTAAAATATGTCATTTGACATGTTTTAATTGCTCAATACGTGTAAATATATGTTCAAAGTAATAACATAGTAATGCAATAACTATGTTCATTTTAAAATTAGTAAATACTCATTTCACAATCAGTAGATAAATGTTCATTTCTAAATTGGTTGAATAAATGACGATTGCCAAATAATTTGATAAACGTTCATATTCGAATGAGTAGATAAATGTTCATTTCCAAATACGGAGTAAATAAATAAATGTTCATTTTCTAAATAGTAAATGTTAATTTCCAAATAAATAAATAATGTTCATTTCTAAAATACTAAATGTTCATTTCTAAAATACTAAATGTTCATTTCCATACCAGTATATTCATGTTCATCTTAAACAACACAAAACCACGCCCGTTTTGAATAGCGGTACAACAAAAAAAAATTGCCAACAAAGTGAGCCGAACATAACCTAAAGTCCTAAATGACTTGCCTAGGACCCGGAATGTACTGACCAGATGCGGGTAAAATGAAACTGGTAAAATCACTCGTCACGTCACTGTATTACGGGTCAACCCAAATCCAACTCAATGATTCAATGAAATCATACACTCGAGTGAAGTTGTTTTCGAACCCATTTCTCTAATCCCCTGGAAAAACCTTTGCTACTTCGCCTAAAACCCTTCCTCCTCCCACTACGGTACTTCTCCCTCCAATGGCGCTCAACGCCAATCGTATTCGGCGAACACTTTCTCTCTCCTCCACCTTCCTCGCCACCCATAGAAACCTCCATACCATCTCCTCGGCAACTGCCACCACCGATTCTCTCCTCCAAAACCTCTTCTGCTCTAAAACCCCTTCTTTCTCCCCTTTCCTCCGACGTTTCTTTCACTCCACCCATATCTCTCTCTCCTCCTCGAGATCATTCAATGATACCGAACAGATCGATCCTGATACGATTCTCTTCGAGGGTTGCGATTACAAACACTGGCTTATTACCATGGACTTTGGAAAGGATCCTAAAAGTTACCCTCCTCCTGAACAAATGGTTGAAACCTATGTTCAGACTTTAGCCAAAGTCGTCGGAAGGTAGTCTTTTTTTCCTTTTCTACTTTGTTAATTATTGAAATTTAATCCATTCATGTTAGAATTGAATTGAAATTTGAGAAATCGTATTCAGAATCCATTCTGTCTGTTCAATCCCAATACGGACGTATTAAGCTCTATTTTGGTAAACTTGAAATTGAGCTAAAATGACAAGGAATCACGTGTTACGCTGCTGAAACCGATAAGGTATCACCTAATAATCCGGCCAGTTCCAACCACGCATCTGTTTGTTTGTTTTCGGTATAAAATATGGCAGGAGAATCAGTTTTCTTACTTTATTCTATGATTTTACTAATTTGTGTGCTTGCTAAATCTTAAATAAAATTTTGTTCAAATTGTTGAACAAAATTGCTCAATTGACCCAGATTTGGGACTGTTTGAAACATAATTTTGCATGAGGTATTAATTAGTTATTTTACAATTGTATCATATTTTATTTTTTTAAGGGCCTAATTAATTTATACTTGGTATAATTAGCACACAGACCCCTAACTACCTAAGTGCAAAAAAAACAAAAGGTCTTGCGCGCACATTGTGTACAATAAATTTATTGTACACCAAGATAACTTTTATGCAGTTTTTCGTAACTTTAACCTATTTTTCTGTAACTTTTATATTATAAAATTAAAAAGTTGATAGATAAACATTTTAAAGGGTTAAATGATTAATTTATACACTATTAGTGATTTTGAAGAAATAATTTTTATTGAAATGAAAAATTTTATCATTAAAAAATAGATAACTTTTACATATATAAACGTAACTTTTAAGTATTTTGAATCAACTTTTACTTCGGTGTACAATATTTATTGTACACCCATTGTAAATAAGAATTTGTGCAAAAAAAATAGAAGTTCATTTTTTGTGTTCAATGAAAAAGATGATCGTGAAAATCACTCCCGGTGTATGAAAAATACTTTTAAATTATTAACGTTATTTTTTACCTTTTCATTGAAATCACGTCACAAGTTATTAGTTGAAATTTAGTTTAATGTGTCTAATTTTATTGCACTCCCTTCATTTTTGTTGTTGTTGGTTACACTTTTATTTTCATCAGTTTTTTATCGGTTATACTTTTAGTTTCCTATTTTTGCAAACTTTTATTTCAACCGTATACTCTCTTCTTATTTTTCTTAAACTTTTATGTTGTCTTCTTCTTTTCTTCTTTTTCCTTTTCTTTGGACTCTTGGCACACATTCTATTGTTAAGGATTAATAGGGTGTGTTTCAGAACACAACACAATAACAACATAAAAAAAAGTAGATAATAACCTAAAATAAAAACAGAAAAAATAATTTCAATGAAGCGCAGAAAAGCACACTTCATGCATTTTGATTCTCTTCTTCAGAAACGCTTCGCCTAGGACTACTTAAGTACTCTGGCCTTGCGCTTCAGCGCTTAAGCGCTCTTTAAGCGCACTTTTTCATACACTGATGGCGGGCGCAGCGGGGCCGACAACGAGTAGGACTTTAGTGATTTTGGGATGCTTTAGATCGGGTTGCACTAGTCTAACAATACAACGTTAGTGTTAAAGCAAGACAACATATGGTTAGAAGGCGTAGATTTCATCCCTTCATCATCGTCCTTCAAAGGGACTTAATTGAAAGTACAATAAATTTTACAATAAGTACCGATTGAACACTAGATTGACAGAAACATAATAATAGCATCCAAACCCTGGAAAACTTAAAGAGAAGTCCCAGAAAGCATTAAATCAAGAAAATTAGGAAAGTTGAATTTTTACACTGCCTCTTCTTTTTAATTTGTTCTTAAGGGGCATGTTAACCTGTTCTTTCTCTTTCTCAATCGACCCCGTTTCAGTTAGGCGCTAAAGTCATGAATCCATTATTGGCTTAACATAATTGTTTCTTAACCATATCAGTGTTGAAGAGGCAAAGAAGAGAATGTATGCATGTAGCACCACTACTTACACTGGTTTCCAAGCTGAGGTGGATGAAGAAACATCACAGAAGTTTGAAGGTAATTTTGTTCAGAAATAAATTATTTTAATTGCAGAACAAAAATGCGTACTTGATTAATGAACATCTCTGCAGGTATGCCTGGAGTTGTATTCGTGTTGCCAGATTCGTACATAGATCCAGTGAACAAGGAATATGGAGGTAAGTTGAAGCTGGGAATTTTTATTGGTCATTTCTGATTGTAGAGAATTTACTACTGTTGTTTATGTTTTTATTTCATTTTATCCTGCATAGTTGATTGTTTCGTTTTCTTACTGATGCTTGCCCTGTATAACGAGCAGGAGATAAGTATATTAATGGAACTATCATACCAAGACCACCTCCAGTCCAGTATGGCAGAGAAAGACGAAATTCTCAAAGGCCAATGCCTAATTCAATGCCAGGAGAACGGAGAGCCAATATGCCACAAAGAGGTTTTCCAGAGCGGCAAAATACTTCTTTTAACTATGGTCCAACTGGTCAGGGAGGGAGGACGAACCCTATGCCAAATAGGACAAATTATTCTGAGCAAGGAAGGGATGGATATCAGGGTGGTGGAAACACTTATGTGCCTCCTCAACAGGGTGGTGGAGATACTTATTTGCCTCCTCAGCAGGGGAACTTCAACCTTGGTTACTCCCATCAGCATCAGATGGAAAATTTCCCCGGTTACCGTGGAAATAATCATCCAGGAGAACATGGATATAATGATCCCCAGGGACAGATGAGTAATTTCCCTAGGAACCATGGAGACTACGCACCCCAAGGACATGTAGACTATCCTAGTGATGGTAGAAACTATGCTCCTCCCCCTCCAGCAAGAGGAGCTGATGGGCAAACTGGGGTTGGACAATATGGCCAGGGATCCAGTGGGACATTTGCACAGATACCAGATGAACAGAACTATTCACCTGCAATTGAAACTGGAATGAATCAAGTAAGTGACATTTTCTTCTAGTACCTTGCTTTCCAACTTTTGCTAACTACAAACTCTATGTTGTTTTTGGATACACCTAGATTAAGGAGTAACCAAGGGTGTTTTTTTTAAAATTTAAATTGTGCATCTTCCATTGAAAGCAAAATTAACCTTGGGTACACCTAGCCCTAGGTGTGCCTGAAACAACATGGAGAGGCTCCCTTTTTAGGTTGGTATTGTATTTCAGTCATCCTGACCGAGCCCCAAAATGGAATATGGGCATTTCAAAGGTTCTATTACCCTGCGTTACCTAATTCTAATCACCCCACGAACTGCGAATCGAAAAGGCTTATAACATGAAAATGGTACAATTTTGGTCTAACTTAGCAACATAAGTAGCGAACTGCGATCCCGTACCTAGTCTCGTACTAGCGAATCATGTAACAGTGCTCTTACCTGTTGAGATTTTATTTTGCAGTCTGATGTAGTCCCCCTCTCCTTTCTTCATCCTCCTTTGAGGCTTGAGGGGAAAGAAAAAGAAACCCCTTGCCTAGTCTAGAACTCAATGGAAAGGAGGACAAAGTTGTCTATATCAAAACATGTCAATTGGGTTGGTTAGGTGAAGTTTGTCATTATGAGAAGTGCTCAACCTGGGTCGGCTGACCCTAACTCTCTAGTTTGAGTAACCAAAGAGATTAAAAAGCATATTTTATTTTTATATTCTCTCTTAATGCTTATAGTTTTTCATGCACTTACTTGTATTGATAATTAACCATACCCACTACAAAGCTGATAATCATTCTCTCAAAACAGAAAAGAAGCTAATATACCATTAAAAAGATACCACAAGAAAAATATCAAATTGGCCATTTAAAGGGATTTTCAACTTCACACATTTATTGGCTCACTTTTCACCTGAAATGCATTGATTTGAACATAACTTGTGTAAACCTTGTCCAAACTCTACACTGAATTCAGAATGCTCTTTAATCTTTATTACATATTTTTCTCATGTGTCCTGCTGTTCGAGCAAAGCAACCTGGCACTCTAGCCCCAAAATGTTAATGGGTTATACCATCTAACTATTAGTGTGCACTTACTTTCTACTCCCTGTTGAATACAAGAAAAGAATTTCTTGCTTTGTCTCCCCCTACAACTGTTACTCTTCTTCCTCCTCTCATATATTAACCGGACTCGATACCCATATCGGGCACGAGAAGTGTCCAACACGACTATTTTGTGAAAACACATAGTTTTGGTCCAAAATGAAGTGTCGAAGTGTCCATACCCATGTCCGTGTTTTGAGGATCTGGCACGGGTATTTGAGGTAAAATGAGGAGTCTGAAGAACTCCTCTCTCCTCTTCCTCTCTTCGAATTTAATTGTTGTATTGTCAATTTTTGTAAATTCAGAGGAGTTAATGGAGGGGTTGCATTTCCAAAGCTAATATAAATTCTATGGTCCATTTTTGAAATTTAAGAGAGAAAGAGAAGTAAATGCGGAGAAAGAGTGGGATTCGAGGAGAGAGAAATAGGTTGTTTGTGAAGCCAATTACAGGGAATGGAGTTGCACCATTTTTGAAGGTGAAGGTGTGAGTGTTGAGTTATGTGTGTAAAGAGAAAAGATTGTGGTTAAGGAATTCATAGATTTAATATTTTGGAAAGCGTTAAGGCGATCTTGTTGTGGTGGTGGTGTTTTTGGTGGAGGGTTTATTCGGGATTTGAAACTGAGGAGTTGCTGACAATGGTTGTGGTGGTGGAGCAGAAGAGGACCGTGAGAAAGGGTGGAGGGAAGTAAATTCAAAAAATGTATACTCTAATCATTTGCAATCATTGCCCTAATGTGTCATGTTCCACTTCCCTTAGTCCCCTGTAAAATGAGAAACACGAATTTCATTATGAGAAACATGAATTTCATTATGGGACAGAGGGACTATTTATTTAAATCGAATGGTTTTGTAAATAGTAAGCCGTCGTTGTTTTTGAAATGCATAGGTACCCACATATTTAAACGAGATTCAATCCTCACTCTCCCCCGAGACTTGACTTTTTTGCTGTTGTACCTGGGTCGCACGTCAAAATACCGACACGGGTACGAAATACGGGTTGGATTCGGCAAATTTCTCTCAGACATGGCTAACCCTAGATCTAGAAATTGACCCATCAATCTACTTTAATAGCCATAGCAAGGCGACTCCCTCTATGGTGTTTCCATCCATGGTCGGTGGTCGGTTTCTGGGGGAAATGGTTGATGGGTCAAATTTTCACCTTTCACCTTTCCTCTCTTCGATTTTCTTCTTTCTATCTTTTTCTCTCTTCATCGTCATGTGGCTTCTCCCCTCTCCCTCCCCCCTTCTTTCTTTTATTATTATTTTTATGTTCTCGAAAAATATTCCGAAGTTCTGAAAAATATATTTTATATTCCCTCTGTCCCAAAATAGTTGTTACAGGTATTTTTTTTTAATTGAATGAGAGAGGGTGTGAGGAAAAAAACAAAAATTAGTGGGAAGAGAGAGACAATATAATAATTGTGGAGTCATTCCTGATTTAGAAGTGTAACAACTAATCTGGGACAGACGAAAAAGGAAAGTATAACAACTAATCTAGGACGGAGGGAGTATTTAATAAGTGCCGTGTCCCCAACTTTTGGAATTGCCGTGACACTAGAATCCTTAACCATACCCAACCCACTAAACTTGTTGGCATCCACAATAATAAGCCATCATTTGCATTTGCATGCTTTTGGTGACACTTATTCTTTGAGGGTCTATCTCGTCCTCAATGGATATAAGTTGCATAGAGGAACTTAAGTATTTTAAGGGCACTAGATTAAGTCATGATTTGTTGTTTTGACTCTTTGACACTTTCTTTTTAGGGTCGTCCAGGTTTGGATTTTGGTCTACAAAGTTGTGTTTAATAGAGTAAATACCAAAACTTTGGCTGAGTCCACAATTGTTGACTGGTTCTATTGTTTAGTTGAGGAAACAACCCGTACCCATGTAATACACTTGTATGCTGAGTTTCAAAAGTATGTGGCTTTAGGATTGAAATCTAGTAATAATGTGAAACGGTCGCTTTAGGTTTGTTTTACAGGTGAGCTAGCAAACCTAATTGTGTCACTTGAGATATTTCTCAAAGTAGAAATAAAAAACCACTATACAGGTATACAACACCTAATTTTGTCATAAATTTCCCTCTTGATTCTGTTTTTGGAATTATATTAAATGCTTATGAATAGCCCTAAAATTTATGTTTAACAAAACCGATGAATAGTTAAATGTCAGTTTTGTGCCTCTTATTATTATTTGTAATTAGAGGAACGTTGTGATGGACATGAGCTCGTTAATGTAGATTAGTAGTTGTTGGTCTTACAATCTGTTTCAAGTACTTTATTCTTCCGAAAATTAGGGTCAAATGATTCTAAACCTCGTAATACAATTCAAGTTCGTTTCAGCATGCTCCATCTATTCCATGAAGTTCTTCCCACTTTCCATTTTGGGCCCTTACATGATGTTCTTCCCACTTTAATAGTTTTACTTTATTCCTTTTTGTCAAAGAAATACTAATAATTAACTCAACTTGGGCCACTCTGTGAGTTAACTTTCCTTATTTACACACTCTCTCCTTTATGACCATATTTTTTTTAATTCATTTTTCTTGTAGAACTGAGGTAGTACTTTTAATTATTCAAATTGACGACTCATTTAAGTGAAATTACACTAACTTAATAAAATTTGTCTGGTTTAGGACAGGTAATATTTTCCTAGAAAATTTAAAATACTTGGTAGTTTGTGATTGTAATTTGTTGTCGTTGATAACATTCATTTCTCCCCTTTTTGCAGAGAAGATTTTGACAAGATATTGCAGACTGCAGCAGCCTATGAATTTTTGAAAAGTTGAGTGTCTGCATCAGTGACTAGAGGTCAGGGCGAGGGTGGAGGCAGTAGGCTTACTAGGCTTTATGAAGATTGGATCTGACAAACAGGTTTTGATTTTGAGTTTACTGGTTTTGTGAGCTATTGTTCAAAGTTTAGAAGTTGTAAACTTTGGAAAAGGTTTTATCCAAACTTGTACTCCGTATATGTGATAGTTCTGTGCGTCAATTATATTGCCAACAAAAAGTCTCTTCGTTTCTCTTATCAGGCTGTGGTTACCTGAATCTGGAGATGATGTATTACCGCATTGCCGTGTAATCTATTTATTCAATGTTTTTTAGAGCATGCAAGTGACGTATTATTCAATCGTCTACTACTGGATTTGTCAAACTTATTCAATCTCATGGCATTGTGAGCGTACAGATACCAGCGGATACAGGTGTTTATTAGTGTCTCATGGTGATATTCTAGTATATTAAGAGCGTGTTGGGATATGTATCACTTCATAGGGAGATGTTGCAAGAATATAACCTTGTCAAGTTCCCGACATAATCTAATTGATTAATCCCTGCGCAAAAACTGATTTGACCTGAAATCCCTATCTGAACCGACCGTATTCGATTAAAACTCAAAATGTTGTTAAAACATGAAACCCATAAACTTACATGTATCCTAGCCCAAAAAAGTGATGATTGGTTTTGATCTGTATGAACCTAACCTGAACTAGATGACAGATAACTTAATTAACCCAACCCGACATTCATCCATATCCGATTCAACAACCGATGCGATCCCAATACTGATTTTAATCCGATGACACATGTTATTGAACCAGATATATGACAACCCAGTACCCGATTTTATGGGACATGTTGACAATCCGACCTGTCATTGATCCACCAAATAGTAACTTCAACAATAAGTCTATATTAACTTTTATTACATGATCCGGAAAAATTAAAACTTGTTGAACAACTTAAGATTATTATTTAAATAAACAAAAGCTAAGTATAACTTGTTTTGTTTCTACAATACTTTTGAGTTATTGTTTTGCTTCTATTGCAACATAATTACGTATCGGAAAAAGTAATGTATTGTGATTGCTCCTAGTTTCATAATAGTTTATATACCGAATGTCAATTGTGCTTGAATCTCCATTCGTTTCTTTTCATTTGATTCTAATTTTGTGATCATGTTAACCGTAAAATAAGCCAAACGACCTAGCTCTTACTCTTTATTTGAATAGGACTAATTTGTGTGAAACCTAACATTGTTGAGTAATTGCTTTAATACGTACAGAGAAGAAGAATTGGAGACAAAGATTTATGACCTTGTCTATTATTCTATGAAGTCTTACACTTCTTTTGGGAAAAACATGAGGCTTATGGGTTTCATTTTATTATTATTCAAAAAATCCTAGTGCAAAGAGCAGGCCCGGTCCTGATATTTTTGAGGCCCTAGGCGAAAATTTATATTAGGGCCCCTAAAATGCTATAGAGTATTTAAAACTACGCAGTCGTATATCTTACTAAGCATACTATAACTTACTATCCAAAATTAAAAACTAAATTACATTCAATAAGTAAAACCGATAATTCATTCTTACATCTAATTATTTATTCCAATCAAAAAAATTACAACTTACGTAGTATATGTTTACCTTATCAGAATTTATAAACTGTTTTTTCCCTCTTTTTTAAATAGATGTACGTTCAAAATAAATTTTACCTTCAAAAAGATTAAAAAAATAGAATTTTTTTAGGTACTATTTAGCTACTGTGATAATGTCTTTAAGTAGTAAAAGTTCAATTAAATTCTGAAGTAACATGAGGGTGAATAATTAAAATAACAACTAGCTTTGGAGCCCGTTCAAAGAACGGGCAATTATATAGTGTTTGTTAAATCGTTTTTAAAGTGTTAATTTTATTGAGCGCTTGTGATTATAGTTAGAGTATATGATTTATATAGAGGTAATTAAATTTTTAAGGTGAAAAAATATATAAATTATATGGTGAATTAATATTAAGTGTTAAAGAGAGAGATGAAGTGGTAGTGGTTGAATATGAATTCAATGGTGTATTGATGTAGGATGAAGAAGATGAAGTGAAAGATGTGTTGAAGTTATGAAAAACTGAAAAAAAAAATAAAAAAAATCCATGGATGAAAGAAGGAGTGACACGTGTCATCTAACAAAAAAAAAAACCATAAATGAAAGAAGGATGTGACATGTGTCATCTAATCGTGTATGGTTATCCTTTTTAAATACTAGGTATAGATTAACATTTATATTAACAATAAACTACTCACAATGAGAATGTAACAAAATTTTGTACACAAAAAAAGTCAATAATCATTAATCAATAGGCAAAATACCAATAATTAACAGAAATCCTTCCATCAAAGAAAAAAAATATTAATAAAAAAAATTATCTAAGATACAAGTATGGTGGAAGAAAACAAGTTCCAACCGTTGTGGTGTGAGACTACGGCCGGTGAGTAATGATAGTATCATCGGTTAATGGCGTTTCTAGGTGTCAACTAGAGCAACAGACCATTAAAGATGAGAAATTAAAGATATGTCATTTTTAAATTTAAAACATGGATTAGGAATATTTTGATTGACTGTTTTGCGTTGGAATTTGTCATAGCCTTAATTATTAGTCTAGCAATTAATGTTTGTTGTAGAATTATGGGAAAACTGAGAAGATGAAGCAAATTATTAGACTTGTTACCGAAAATGATAAAACATTAATGATGTTAATCCCCCCATTAATTGAATTCTGGTTCAATAATTTTAGGGCCCCTTTTATCCACGGGCCCTAGGCCACCGCACCCCAGGCCTACCCTCAGGGCCGGCCCTGGCAAAGAGTAAGAACTCAATCATATTAATAGAGCTACGTTACTTGTTACCAGCACCATTAACATATATTACATCAAAAGAGGATTTTAAGTTTATGTACCCAAAATATACATAAAATATTGTAAGTTCGATATTTCCTCCCTATAAATAGATGATACATAATCACAATTTATACATCACAACAATCATAAGTATTCATATAGTTTAAGTTTAAACTAACTTAATAATTTGTCAAAATAATTAAGCTTTCGAATAACATAAAACCTTAGATAATATTCTAGTTAATTGAATCTAAGGCGGATCCGAACTTGGTGTGGACTATCTATGGAGGGGCGGCATTTGGAGTCCTAAACTTGTTCTTGTTCGGTTCGGGAGCAGCTAGGGAAGGCACGTGTCACATGTATGTATCCTAAATTATGCTGATTGACTATGTGACAATTAATTTGGATTCCTGGCTTTATAGTTTTTCCGCATGAAATATATGTTTTATATTTGTCATAACCTAACAGTGGTATCACGAGCCTCTAATTAATTCCATAATCAATTATAGTTAACATGGTTAAATTTTATAAATTTGCAATGAATTAAATGGGTGATTAATTTCGTGTATGTAATTAATTGCAAATTCGTGCGATTATTTAATTAAATGTTCGCAGGATTTTCGGCAATTTTGTCAATAATGGTCGGAATCGTATAATTTTATAGTGAATTTCGCATGTAAACGACGTTTTAAAATTTTGACAAAAATCAAAGATTTGTTGCCGAACCCAGAATTCCCAAATTCGAAGCCTAACTATGACTTTTTGGAGGTTTTAGTTTTTCGAAAGCAAAATTTGTAATTTTTTTGATGTTAAATTAAATAGTTGCGAATCTTGTATGTAAATATTGAATCTATGATTGACCTACTGTATATGTTTAACAATTTTAAGGCCTAATCTTGTTAATTATACAACCTAATTTGTAATTGTAATTAATTTGTTGAAATTCGAATAATTTAGAATTTGTTATGATTTTCATAATTAATTAGCAATTTAATTAGGATCCTATGATTAAAAATCACCATAAAATTTGTTAAAATTGAAAAGTTTTAAAATTTTATGACCTAGATTTGAATCCATGAAAATAAAGATAATCGGATATTAATTTGAATAATAAATTTTCGATTTTTCGACTTAATTTATGAAATTAATATGGGCTATTAATTTTTCAATTAATTTAATTATAAAAGTTTCGATTTTTATGTAAATCGTTCAAAAATCTTGCAGACACGAAGCAATGGAAGCTAAGTGTTACCCTTAAGGGGTGTTGCAATAGTGCGGGCTGAAGGAAATAATGCCCTTGGTCCAAGTATGCATTCTATGTTAAGTCTAATAAATGCGGTTCAGTATTAATTAACAAGTTAATAATTCAGTGAGATCAAGTGAGCTGAATGCCTAGCTAGAGGCCGCTTCAGTTCAAGTGGAATTAATGATATTAATCCACAGCTTACTCTTGACTGAACCCGTAGGGTCACACAAATAGTACGTAAACGGATCAAGTATTTAATGGCATTAAATACTCCATCTATGGATATTCGGAATCGACGGATCTTGGTTTCAGTGGGAGCTGAGATCGTCACAGGCAAGAAATGAATACTCCGGAAACGATGATATTGCCGGAATCGGAAATATGGATCGTATCGGAAATATAAATATTATCCAAGTCGTAGATGTTGCCGGAAACGGAAACATGGTACGTATCGGAAAATATTATCGGAAATGGAAATATTGTCGGAATCGGAAATATTGCCGGAAACGGAAATATTGTCAGAATCGGAAATATTATCGGAATCGGAAAATAATTCCGGAAACGGAAATATTAAATATTTGTTCGAAACGGAAATTGATTCCGGAATCGGAAATGTTAAATATTGTTCGTATCGGAAATAAATTCCGGAATCGGGAATTTAATCGGAAGCGTATCGTACGAATAAGCATCGGACGAGGCCTGCCGGACGAGGGCCCAGCACGAAGCCAGGCCATCGCCCAGCAAGCCACACGCATCCAACAACACGCCAATGCCTCGACCAGGCCCAGCGCAAGGCCAGTCCCAGCCAAGGCTGGCGCGCGCGCACAAATGGGCTGCGGGCAGTGGGCCTGTGCGCCGTGCGCACAGCGTGGGCCGCAAGGCTTGCGCATGGGCGTGCGATGCTCGTGCGGTGCGTGTGTACGTGCTATACGAATCCTAAAGCTATCAGAATTCGTGCATAGATTAAATCCTAATCCTAAAAGATTAAATTAATTATTTAGAGTTCTAATAGGATTCTAATTAATTAATTAATTAGTATTCTAACAGGATTCGAAATCCTTTCCAAGGTTCTATAAATATATGCCTAGGGTCATAAATTTATACACAAGTTTTCAAGTATTCAAAGCTAGGATTTTTAAGCAGAAAAATCAGCCATAACTCTTGCCCATTTAGCCGAAAATAAGTAGTACCTTAAGGGCGATTCTAGTTGGTCAATCTTAAGGCGGATCCGGACGTGCTGTGGACTATCTACGGAGGGACGACACTTGGAGTCCTAAAGACTTGTTCTTGTTCGGTTCGGGCGCAGCTAGGGAAGGCACGCAACAAAGAGTATGCATCTAAACTATGCTAAATGATTATGTGTAAATAATATGTTTTCCTGGCTTTATGGTTTTTCCGCATGATTTATGAATTGTCATATGTATCATAACCCAACAGTGGTATCACGAGCCTCTTATTATTTTCATAATCTAAATTGCATGAACATGGTTAAATATTACAAATTTGCAAGAATTAAAAGGGGTGATTAATTTTCGTAATTGTTAATTAATTGCAAATTGCGTTTATTTAATTATACGTACGCAGTTTTTCGGCAGTTTTTTCGTTACTCATCCAAATCGAGTGATTTTTGTGTCAATTCCGCATGTAAAAGGCATTCTAAAATTTTGACAAAAATAATTTTTTTCGGCCAAACCCAGAATTCTCAAATTCGAAGCCTAACTATGACTTTTCGGAGGTTTTAGTTTTTCGAATGCAAAATTTCGTAAATTTAAGATGTTAAATTAAATATTTGCGATTCTTGTTGATAAATCTTGAATTTTTGATTGACCTACTGTATATGTTTAACAAGTTTGAATGCCTAGCCTTGTTAATTATGCAATCTAATTTGTAATTATGATTAATTTGTTGAAAATTGGAATAATTTAGAATTAATTTGATTTTCATAATTAGTTATAATTTAATTAGATACCTATGATTAAAAACCACCATAAAAATTGTAAATTTATGTTAAATTTTAAATTTTTATGACCTAGACTTGAATCCATGTTAATCGGAAATCAATTGAATAATAAATTTTCGATTTTTTCGCCCTGAAATTATGAAATTAATATTATTTATTAATTTGTCATTAATTTTGAATATAAATTTTAAATTTTTTATGCGATTCGCTCATATAACTTGCACGCACAAAGCAATGGACGCTACGTGTTACCCTTAAGGGGTGTTGTATAGTGCGGGCATGTGACGACGAGCAAGGGAGCTCGTCGCCCATGCGGTACGAATGCAATGAGCAAGGCCATGGTGCACGAGCACAAGGCAACAACCCTGCCTTGTGTCGTGGGCTGTGTGCAATAGGCGAATGGGCGAGGGCGAGAGCAAGGCACGAGCAGTCGCGTGTGGGCAGCAAGCGAGCTGCGCCACAGCGCGCACTGCCTCGCGCAAGCGTGCGGAGCCTCGCGCGCAGTGAGCGCAAGCTCGCGTGCCACGAGTGCTGCGCCAAGCATCGATCGCTCGCGCGCAGCGAGCGCTATTGTGCGTGCGACGAGCGCTGCGCCCAGCGACGACGTGCGAGCGCTATTGTGTGTGCGACGAGCGCTGCGCCCAGCGATAGCGCGCGGGTGCGTGTTGCGCGTGCGACGAGCGCTGCGCCCAGCGATGGCGTGCGAGTGCGTGTTACGACGTGCGACGAGTGCTGCGCCCAGCGATGGGCTGCGGCAGCATGCTCGTGCGTCAAGCGCTGGCGCGCGCAGCGAGCACCATGCGTGATGCCTTGCGATGTTGAGCAGCAGCAATGCGACACAGCGCATGGGCTGCGCGCACATGGCTAGCGATGGCTGTGTGCGTGTGGCCTATGGGCCTGCGATGCGTGAGGTTGTTGCGTTGCGATTAGATCGTTTTGAAATTTTAATTTGAAATTTTCAGTTTACGTAATTTTAATTAATTTTAAAATTAATAATTTAAATTATTTTCTTGGATTTTAATTTTGAATATTGTAATTATAATAAATTTTATTTATTCTAATTATTTTACTAAAAATCATGAATTAATTTAAATACGACTGAAATTAAATTAAACTTTATGGATTCAATTATAAATTTATATGAGCTTTAAATTTCAATTAAATTTGTATGTTTCCGGTTAGACTAGAAATACATTTTTATGTTTAAAATTAGTAAAGCATATGAATTTATTGGTTTAAGTGGGATCCCTTTTTAGTCATAAACTCTTGATTAGGTCTACAAATCCTTAAGGTTAAAACAACTTGATTAGAATTAATAAGGACTGAATAATTTGTAGATTATTGGTGCCCTTGATTAATTGATGCAAATGTTTATGTGATGCATAATGTGTTTTACTAACCAGCTATGTGGGCCATTCATGATAATGAATGGGTGAATGGTATATATTGTATATGTACTGTTTTGCAGGTTATGAAGTGACTAGTATGGCCCAAATAGGATAGAAAATATGGTCTGCGTACCATTAATTTGAATGTAATTGGTCTAAAGTACCAAAGTTGTTTTTCAATTCAAATATGGTATGCGTACCATCAAATAGTTGTAATTAGTTTTAATTATAGCTTATTCTATTTGAAGAAAATGGTGCCTCCCACTGAGATTTTCAAGACGGACTTTGAAGTTAAAGCTTCAAGATGAAGTCGGGCCATACTAGATCACATTTATCTTATGCATGTTTTAAGTTATTTATTGCTTTTAAATATGTCTTAAAATGCATGAGATCAAAAGCTTGATTATGTTGCATGATTAAGGATTTTAGTTCACTTAAAATCTAACCAACATAGTAAGAGCCTTAAGTTCCAAACTTAAAAATTGAGTTAAAAGGTGCCATGCCAAAATATACACTTGCTTGGATATCCTTTACATCAATCTAGTAATAGTTTTCGCTCAGCGAGGTGTTACTTATTGGTCCTAAAGGGGCAAGGTACACAAATAATTGTGAGTACATGTTAGTTTTGGTGAAACTCAACGATATAAGTAAGGAGTCCTTTTATGTCGTGGCAAAATCGATAGGTTTACCTAATAAGTTCTTAGACGTACCTATCAACCAAGAATAGTTTCTAGACTGTTAGCAAAAGGCTTTTGCTTACCTAAGATGTTTTAGGATTAAGTCGACAAACTGTGCTTAGGTCTTCAATGATTTTAGGATCTTGGAATCATTTTATTCACACCTGCCGGAACACATAACTTGAATAAAATGCTTAATAAACATTGAATTATGCATGTATGCTAGAATTTAAGTTTATTAAGAGAAACTGTGAATGGTTATTTATTTGTTTATTCTTTTCAATTGTAGTTTTAAATATGGAAAACAACAATTCATTCAACATTCGATCAATTCTCGAAAAGGAGAAGTTGAACGGGAAAAACTTCCTTGACTGGCAAAGGAACTTGCAAATAGTTCTTAGGTAAATTTGTCAAAAACTACCTTATAAAATATGATTTTTGCGAAAAACTACCTTATAAAAAAAATGTTGTAATAAACTACCTTATAAAAATTTTATGTTGTAAGATACTACCTTTGGCCATATTATGAGCATTAATTCTAAATTACGACGTTGACTTTACTAGGTGCATATTACGCGACATCTAACGGGAAAGACGTAATTAAATGGCACGTGACATATATATGGTAAAGTCAATCCCGAAATTTCAATCAAACGTTCGTAATTTGGGAAAAGGTAGTATCTTACAACATAAATTTTTTATAAGGTAGTTTATGACAACATTTTTTTTATAAGGTAGTTTTTCGCAAAAATCATATTTTATAAGGTAGTTTTTGACAAATTTGCCTAGTTCTTATGCAGGAAGAAAAGGAGTATGTCCTAGAAGAGGCGATGCCCGAAGCCGCAGGCGATGGGGTCACTCAGGCAGCCCTCAATCGTTGGATTGATGCCAACAAGGATGTGAAATGTCTAATGCTCGCCACCATGAGTGCAGATCTGCAGAAAACGTTCATCAACTCAGATGCTTTCACAATCATCAGTGAGTTGAAGAACATGTTCCAAGATCTGGCTCGAGTCGAAAGATTCGAGACTCATAGGCAAATTCTTGAGACCAAGCTTAAGAAAGGCGAGCCCGTAAGTCCACATGTTCTCAAAATGATTGGACTCATTGAGAATATGAGTCGGCTGGATCAGCAATTTTCTCAGGAAATGGCTATAGACACCATCCTCCATTCTCTTCACAGCGGGTATGATCAGTTCAAACTGAACTACAGTATGAATAGTCTGGACAAAACGCTCACTGAGCTTCACGGTATGCTAAAGACCGCTGAAAAGACGCTCAAAAGTGATAAGCAGGATGTGCTTATGGTGCGTGGGGGCAAGTTCAAGAAATCTGGAAAGAAGAGGAATGCTAAGAAAGGTGGCAACAAGGCCAGCCCAACTAAGCAAACTGGCGCCAAATCTGTAAAGAGGAAGGTCAGTCAACCCACTTCTGAATCCGAATGCTTCTACTGCAAGAAGAAGGGGCATTGGAAGAGAGATTGCTTGAAGCTAAAGGAAGATCAGAAGAACGGAACAGTCGTTCCATCTTCAGGTATTTTCGTTATAGACTGTATACTTGCTAATTCAACTTCTTGGGTATTAGATACAGGTTGTGGCTCACACTTATGTTCCAATCCACAGGGACTAAGAAGAAGTAGAAAGTTAAGCAAGGGTGAAGTCGACCTACGAGTGGGAAATGGAGCACGGATTGCTGCATTAGCTGTAGGAACTTACTATTTGTCGTTGCCCTCCGGGCTAGTTTTGGAACTGGAAGAATGTTTCCATGTTCCAAGTCTTACTAAAAACATCATTTCAGTTTCTTGCTTAGATGCTAAGGGATTTTCCTTTTTAATAAAAGACAATAGTTGTTCGTTTTATTTTAAAGAGATGTTTTATGGATCTGCTAGATTAGTCAATGGACTTTATTTATTAGATCACGACAAACAAGTATATAACATAAATACCAAAAAGGCCAAAAAGGATGATTCAGATCTCACCTATCTGTGGCATTGTCGATTAGGCCATATAAACTTGAAACGCTTAGAAAGACTTCAAAAGGAAGGAATTCTAGAACCATTTGACTTAGAGGATTATGGTAAATGCGAATCATGTTTACTTGGCAAAATGACAAAGCAACCTTTCTCTAAAGTTGGAGAAAGAGCAAATGAACTATTGGGTTTAATCCATACAGATGTATGTGGACCAATGAGTACAAATGCTAGAGGTGGTTTCAGCTACTTTATCACTTTCACTGATGACTTCAGTAGATATGGTTATGTCTACCTAATGAAGCATAAGTCTGAATCCTTTGACAAATTCAAGGAATTTCAGAGTGAAGTAGAGAATCAATTAGGCAAGAAGATTAAGGAACTGCGGTCTGACAGAGGCGGTGAATATCTGAGCTATGAATTTGATGACCATCTGAAAGATTGTGGAATTCTATCAGAATTGACTCCTCCTGGAACACCACAATGGAACGGTGTGTCGGAACGGAGGAACAAAACCTTGCTAGACATGGTCAGGTCAATGATGGGTCAGGCCAAACTTCCATTAGAATTTTGGGGACATGCACTAAATACAGCTGCACTCACGATAAATAGAGCTCCGTCTAAAGTTGTCGAAAAGACTCCATATGAATTATGGTTTGGAAAGCCTCCAAATGTGTCTTTTCTGAAGATTTGGGGATGTGAAGTATACGTCAAACGATTAATTTCAGACAAACTTCATCCAAAATTTGACAAATGTATCCTTGTGGGCTATCCAAAGGAAACAAAGGGGTATTACTTCTACAATACATCTGAGAACAAGGTGTTTGTTGCTCGAGATGGTGTCTTTTTGGAGAAAGATCACATTTCCAAAATGACAAGTGGGAGAAAAGTAGACCTCGAAGAAATTCGAGTCGAACAACAAACTCTAGAGAATGCTCAAGATGACATTCAGGATGAAACTCAGAGATCTTTAGAAGAATCTGGTGAGAATCATGGTCAATCTAGAAATGTTACCCCGCGTAGATTGCAAAGATATAGATCTCAACCGGAAAGGTACTTAGGTATTTTGACGAACGAGAGCTATGACGTTCTATTACTTGAAAGTGATGAACCTGCGACTTACAAATAAGCTATGACGAGCCCTAGCTCCAAGCAATGGCAGGAAGCCATGCAATCTGAATTAGACTCCATGTCTGAAAACCAAGTATGGGATTTGGTCGATTTTCCAGATGGCTACCAAGCCATTGGAAGCAAATGGGTTTTCAAACTGAAAAAGGACAAGGATGGGAAACTTGAAGTTTTCAAAGCTAGATTGGTTGCAAAAGGTTACAGGCAAGTCCACGGTGTGGATTACGATGAAACCTTTTCACCAGTTGCAATGCTAAAGTCTATTCGGATAATGTTAGCAATCGCTGCATATTACGATTACGAAATATGGCAGATGGATGTCAAAACTGCTTTCTTAAACGACGTTTTAACAGAAACTGTGTTTATGACACAGCCTGAAGGTTTTGAGGATCCAAAGAATGCTAAAAAGGTATGCAAGCTAAAGAAGTCAATCTACGGATTGAAGCAGGCATCCAGGAGCTGGAATATACGTTTTGATGAAGCAGTCAGTGACTTTGGTTTCATCAAGAACGCAGACGAATCTTGTGTATACAAGAAGGTCAGTGGGAGCAAAATTGCTTTCCTAGTATTATATGTCGACGACATATTACTTATCGGAAATGACATTCCTATGTTGAACTCTGTCAAGATTTGGCTTGGGAAATGTTTTTCGATGAAAGATCTAGGAGAAGCACAGTACATATTGGGCATCAAGATTTACAGAGATAGATCTAAAAAGATGATTGGACTTAGTCAAAGCACTTATATCAATAAGGTGCTTGATAGGTTCAAGATGGCGGACTCCAAGCGAGGCTACCTACCCATGTCTCATGGAATAACTCTAAGCAAGACTCAGTGTCCAAAAACACTTGATGAGCGTAGACGAATGAATGGGATTCCATATGCATCATTGATTGGTTCAATAATGTATGCTATGATATGTACACGCCCGGATGTTGCGTACGCACTCAGTGCTACGAGCAGATACCAGTCAGACCCAGGAGAGGCACATTGGACTGCTGCCAAGAATATTCTGAAGTACCTAAAAAGGCACAAAGATGACTTCCTGGTCTATGGTGGAGATGATGAATTAACTGTTAAAGGCTATACGGACGCAAGTTTCCAAACCGACAAAGATGATTTCAGATCACAGTCTGGGTTTGTCTTCTGCCTCAACGGGGGTGCAGTAAGCTGGAAAAGTGCTAAGCAAAGCACCATTGCGGATTCTACAACTGAAGCGGAGTACATTGCTGCACATGAAGCAGCAAAGGAAGCTATATGGCTAAGGAAGTTCATAGGTGAACTTGGTGTAGTCCCCTCCATTAAAGGACCAATAGCCCTGTATTGTGATAATAACGGAGCTATTGCACAGGCAAAGGAGCCTAGACACCACCAGAGAGTCAAGCATGTACTTCATAGATTTCACCTTCTACGAGAGTTCGTTGAAAGAAAAGAAGTCGAGATAAACAAGATTGGAACTGATGACAACATATCAGATCCATTAACTAAACCTCTGCCGCAGGCGAAGCACAACTCGCACACTGCAGCTATGGGAATCAAGCATATTGGAGAATGGCTTTGATGTCCCTGTTTAATGTTTTAAAGTTTTAGAGTTTAAATCTTTGTAAAACATTATTGGTTAATCATTCACAACAAATGAAAAGAATTCATTTTTCCATTTAATTAGTGGTTTATTAAATGATGAGTCCCTTCAATTTGACAATATATTCAAGATAGACTGTCAGGACCAGTCCTGTGACTAAGAAATGTCTATCAAGTGAACTTGAATGTCAAAGGTTGAAAATGGTCCCTAGTCGGAGTTTTCTATAAAATTGGACGCATAGAAAACGTTAGATGATTAGAATGCAAGATGACTAGTAGTTCTGTTTCTTGAACTATGTGGACATGACAATGTCATAATCATTTGCATAGATACTTACTTTGGGAAGACTAGTATCGGACAAGACCTATGAAACTTTACTGTAAGAGATGAAAATCTGTCATAAGTAAATTTCATTAAAATTATTAGACACTAAATCCTCAATACCTGAGTGATTTGAGATTACTTGTTTGAGAACTGGTTGCTTTGACGTTGACCAACCGTCGCACCGTAAAAGGAGGCTTTAAAGGCAACGCTCAGGTAATCACCTATCAAACGAAGTCTAATCTCAAGATCGCAAGATTGGGATTGTCCTCCCATAAATCGGGATGAGATGTTTAAAAGTTGTACAAGGCCACTCGGAGAGCTAGAAACTGTGAAATGCATGGCCGTGCTCGGATGAATCATAGGCTATGATTATCTGTTTATTTGATCAGTTGAACTCTGAAACCGAGGAACACCTCTGGACATAATAAGGATGACAACTCTTACCTTATGTTCAAGAGCAAGCATCGAGCGACAATGGAATTAGGAAATGCACACTTGTCCCTAAGGACAAGTGGGAGACTGAAGGAAATAATGCCCTTGGTCCAAGTATGCATTCTATGTTAAGTCTAATAAATGCGGTTCAGTATTAATTAACAAGTTAATAATTCAGTGAGATCAAGTGAGTTGAATGCCTAGCTAGAGGCCGCTTCAGTTCAAGTGGAATTAATGATATTAATCCACAGCTTACTCTTGACTGAACCCGTAGGGTCACACAAATAGTACGTAAACGGATCAAGTATTTAATGGCATTAAATACTCCATCTATGGATATTCGGAATCGACGGATCTTGGTTTCAGTGGGAGCTGAGATCGTCACAGGCAAGAAATGAATACTCCGGAAACGATGATATTGCCGGAATCGGAAATATGGATCGTATCGGAAATATAAATATTATCCAAGTCGTAGATGTTGCCGGAAACGGAAACATGGTACGTATCGGAAAATATTATCGGAAATGGAAATATTGCCGGAATCGGAAATATTGCCGGAAACGGAAATATTGTAAGAATCGGAAATATTATCGGAATCGGAAAATAATTCCGGGAACGGAAATATTAAATATTTGTTCGAAACGGAAATTGATTCCGGAATCGGAAATGTTAAATATTGTTCGTATCGGAAAGGAATTCCGGAACCGGGAATTTAATCGGAAGCGTATCGTACGAATAAGCATCGGACGAGGCCTGCCGGACGAGGGCCCAGCACAAAGCCAGGCCATCGCCCAGCAAGCCACACGCATCCAACAACACGCCAATGCCTCGACCAGGCCCAGCGCAAGGCCAGTCCCAGCCAAGGCTGGCGCGCGCGCACAAATGGGCTGCGGGCAGTGGGCCTGTGCGCCGTGCGCACAGCGTGGGCCGCAAGGCTTGCGCATGGGCGTGCGATGCTCGTGCGGTGCGTGTGTACGTGCTATACGAATCCTAAAGCTATCAGAATTCGTGCATAGATTAAATCCTAATACTAAAAGATTAAATTAATTATTTAGAGTTCTAATAGGATTCTAATTAATTAATTAGTATTCTAACAGGATTCGAAATCCTTTCCAAGGTTCTATAAATATATGCCTAGGGTCATAAATTTATACACAAGTTTTCAAGTATTCAAAGCTAGGATTTTTAAGCAGAAAAATCAGCCATAACTCTTGCTCATTTAGCCGAAAATAAGTAGTACCTTAAGGGCGATTCTAGTTGGTCAATCTTAAGGCGGATCCGGACGTGCTGTGGACTATCTACGGAGGGACGACACTTGGAGTCCTAAAGACTTGTTCTTGTTCGGTTCGGGCGCAGCTAGGGAAGGCACGCAACAAAGAGTATGCATCTAAACTATGCTAAATGATTATGTGTAAATAATATGTTTTCCTGGCTTTATGGTTTTTCCGCATGATTTATGAATTGTCATATGTATCATAACCCAACACGGGCATGCGACGACGAACAAGGGAGCTCGTTGCCCATGCGGTACTAGGCAGCGAGCAAGGCACGGGCACACGCGCGGGGCTACGCTCCTGTGTGGTGTGTGTTGTGTGCATGTGAGCGAGAGGCGAGACGAAGGCAACGAGCAACATAGGCCGCGCGCGCGAGCAGCGAGCGCTGGTTCGCCCCAGCGAGCGCTGGCTCGTCCCAGCGAGCGATGCTTGCTGCGTGCTATGCGTGGCCTACTCGACGCTTGTGCTACGACCATTGCAAGTAGCAGGCCATGGGCTCTGCACTCGTGCACGCGGCCTATGGGCGCTGCTACTACGAGGCTTTGACGAGGCATGGGCGCAAGCCTATGGTTTTGTCTTGGCTCGTTGGTTCGTTTTTTAATTTTTCGGTTGAAAACGATTTTAATTTAATTTAATTTCATAATTTAATTTTTTCTCGGAATATAACTTTGATTAAGTTAATTATTATAAATTTATTTATACTAATTATTTTTCTAAAATTAAAACCTTGATAAAATTTAAATTAAAATTTTTTAATCAACTGAAAATAAAATAAAGGGATTTAAATAATATTTTATATGAGCTTTAAATTTTAATTAAATTTGTAAGTTTCCTGTTGGACTAGGAAATACAATTTTATGTTTAAAATTTGTAAAGCATGTAAATTTCTTGGTTTTAGTGGGAGTATTTTAGTCATTAAACTCTTGATTAGGTCTACATTCCTTTAAGGTTAAAACAACTCGATTAGAACTAATAAGGATTGAATAATTTGTAGATTATTGGAAGCCTTAATTAGTTGTTGCAAATATTTATGTGCTGCATAATATGTTCTACTAACTTGCTATGTGGGCCATTCGTTGATAAATGAATGGGTGAATGGTATATTGTAAATGTACTGTTTTACAGGTTATGGAAAGTGACTAGTATGACCCAAATAGGATAGAAAATATGGTATGCGTACCATTAATTTGAATGTAAAATTGGTCTAATGCACCAAAGTTTTTAATTTTAAATATGGTCTGCGTACCATCAAACAGTTGTAATTAGTTTCTATTATAGCATATCCTATTTGAAGAAAATGGCGCCTCCCATGGTGAAATTCAAGACTGAGTTTCCAATCCATTTTCAAGACGGAGTTTGAAGTTGAAGCTTCAAGATGAAGTCGGGCCATACTAGATCACATTTATATCTTATGCACGCTTTAATTTATTTATTGCTTTAAATATGTCTTAATTATGCATGAGATTATGGCTTGATTATGTTGCATGATTAAGGATTATAGGTCACTTAAAATCTAACCAACATAGTAAGAGCCTTCAGTTCCAAACTTTAAAAATTGAGTTAAAAGGTGCCATGCCAAAATAACACTTGCTTGGATAACCTTTACATCAATCTTAGTAATAGTTTTCCGCCATAGCGAGGTGTTACTTATTGATCCTGATGAGTACATGTTAGTTTTGGTGAAACTCAACGATATAAGTAAGGAGTCCTTTTATGTCGTGGCAAATGAGATAGGTTTACCTAATAAGTTCTTAGACGTACCTATCAACCAGGAGTAGTTTCTAGACTATTAGCAAAGGATTTGCTTACCTAAAATATTTTAGAATTGAGTCTGAATACATAATGTGCTTAATTATTCAATGATTTAAGGATCTTGGATTCATTTTATTCACACCTGCCGGAACAATAAATTCGATCAAAATGCAAATGACTTGTTTAAAATTGCATGATTGCTCTAATTTTCAAGTTATTACTCATGATAAATGTTTAGACTTTGCATGCTTCAATGTATGTTTTAATTATTGTTTATAATTATACATCTTGCACTGCAGTAAATCCTTTTAGAAAGGTAACAGTAAATTTCCTCAATTGGTTTTGAATCCAAGAACGATTCACGGAAATGAGAGAAAATGAGCAGCTTAAAATGTACGTTTCTTTTAGCGACTTTTATGGTTGTTTTCGAATATCAAAGTCGAATGGCGAACCGATTGGTGCTTGTGAATTCAAAATACAATGTAGTTTTGAGATCATAAAGCATTGAGTTTAAACACTCAGCTTTACCAATGGTTAACAACCTAATATCTTTTATCCATTTAATTCTCGAATGACTCTAGTCCCTAGACATTCGAATAGATCGATGCTTAGAGAACTTTAGAAGCTTCTGGTAAGATCATCTAGTTGAAACAGAATATTCAACATAAATAAAATGGTAGAAATTTGTTGGAGTGACATTGGAAATGTCCAACAAAGTGTAAAAGTCAACACTAGAGAAGTCAATTCTTAAGACTTTAAGAAAGGGTACAAGAATTAGGAAAACAAGGAACAAATGAAAGGAACTTACAATTCCGTTTCTACCTATAAGTTTATGTTTAAAGAAAAGTAACCTAGAAATCAAACTTCCTTGGTATCATATACCGCTTGATGTTCTTACTTCGGTAATAACTCAAATGATGGAAGCTAGGATACACTAATGACCTACAAGTGGGAAATGAAGCATGTCAATGCTACATTAGTTTTAGGGTCATCTAGTTTGTTTTTAAGTCCTTTCAAGGCTGGAACTTAATGGCTATTTGTTCCATAATCAGCATACCTAAATTTCTGCTTCCAACACAGAAAGATTCACATTCAAGAAAAATAAAAACTATGTTTGTTTGTTTATTTGAATGAAATGGTCATTTACGGGTTGAGTCATGTGTGCTTGATTAGAACAAACAACTCTTTAACAATAAGAACTTTACTAGGTTCAAATCAATCTCTTGATTTGAGTTCCAAAAACCTTTAGCATTGTTGCTTAGACCATGTTAAAAAGTTAACATTCAAAAGCTCTATTTTGATGGAATTTTGAAAGTTGATTGATTTCTAGATCATTCAAGACAAAGCAAGTCTTACTTGTTGAAAGTAACAAAATATATGAACTATTGTTAGAACACCTAGATAATAGAGTTCAAAGCTAAAGAAAGATTTTATGACTTTATTATTTCACCTAGATTTGAGTGAATATTGGTTTATTTACTCAAAGTGATATAAGTTTGAATCTGTTTGGCTAGTACAAAGATTCAGAAGTATAAAATCCACTTGGCAAGAAATCATAAAGATCTAGGTTAGATCACGTTGATGATTACTTAAGTCAAGAATGATCATCAATGATTGTGTGTTGTAATTTCACGACCGAGCTCCATAAGATATGGTATATCTAAATTGGAATGATCGAAGTCAATTGGTACTTGATTCGATCAATGATGAATCATAAAGAATTTTCCTATAATTTCTAAAACAAAAATGCTCAACTACCACCAAACTAAACCAAATTCGTCAAAGCTATTGAAAAATAATTTCATAATACTTTTTCAATTATATATATCTAAAAAGTTGCAAAACTCAGTGGGAGCTTAGTGTTTGTTATTCAACAAACTAAGGCCCAAGTATAGATCTATGTTTCATTGGGATTTATTCAAATGAGACACAAGGGTATTGTTTCTACCACGAATTTTTGAGAACATAATGTTTGTTTGTTCGAAATAATGTCCTTTTGGAGATTCGTTTCCAAAATGACAAGTGGGAGAAAATAGACCACGAAAGTCTTCGAGGCGAACAACAAACATAAACGGACATTCCAGAGGCTTTTAGAAGTTCTTCAGAAAATCCGAACACTTATTCTTTAAGGACTTTAGAAGTGGCTTTAAAGAATAAACATCTCTTAGAAGACTTTACAAGTGCTTCAAGGAGAACAAAATATTCAAAGGACTTTTAAGTAGCTATTGGTATTCTATTGTTTGATGTTCTATACCCAAATAGGCATAGAGTTCAAGTCACTGAAACTATGAGATTCTTCTATTAGATAGTGCAGAAACATAGAGTTCAGGTCACTGAAACTATGAGATTCTTCTATTAGATAGTGAAGAAACCTATAACTTGCAGTCAAACTATTATCATGTAGATTAATGAGTTTGTGACTTGTAAGAAAGCTATGACGAAACCCAGATTCCCTAAAATGGTTAGAGGCCATATATAGACTCAAATGTTTTAGATGGTTAAAGGCCACAAAACATACTTAGTGTTTTGATGACAAAATTGAAAATTTGTTGATTTGCAAGAATAGTTTAACACCTTTTGGTTGCAAATTGGTTTTAAGGATAAAAACCATCAAAACATGAAATTTCATTCACACACAAAGAAAGATTAGTTGCTAAAGGTTACAAGAAAATTCATGGGTGGATTGTGTTGAAACCTCATGCATAATCGTAACACTCAAGTCTATAAATCAAGCAATGATTGCATATTAGTATATATGGCAATTGGATGACAAAACGTATTCCTCAATCAAATGTTGGAAGAAACTATGTACATGGCATGTCATAGGATTTGTGGATCCAAATAAATGCTTGAAAAGGAAAGATGGCTTATGAAATCTATGTACAGATTAAGCAAGCAATTGGGAATTGGAACTGTATTTTAGTGAAGCTAATAAGTATTTTAGTTTCATAAAATGTACATGATTCTTATAAATGTATAAGAAGTTTAGTGGGAGTACATAAAACTTAATTGGTCCTATGTGTATCACACACATATCTCTCTATTGTGAAATAACATTCAAATGCTAATGACTTAGATTTGAAATTATTCATCAATGATGGACCAAGGCGAAGCTTAGTATATACTGGGTATTAAGATCCATTTACAAAAGGATCTTAGAATATTGTTTTGTATTAAGTAATGGCATTTACTAAATCAAACACAAAAGACTCCATTGGAGATATTCGACCCATGTGAATAAATCTAAGTAATGAATGTTTGAAATATGTATAAGCATTTACTAAGTTAAACATCAAAGAATCTACTGAGATTCTTCACCTATATTATATGTCAAACAATTTAGCTGGATTCAGTATTTACTGAAATTGGATAGCTAAAGTTACATGAATAGAATTCAATTGAGAATTATTCTGCAAAAGAATTTATCATGTATGATATAATATGAGGATCGCCAAAAATGTATCGTATGGCTTTAGGCATAACGAACATATACCAATCTCTATTGCTCTAAGTAAAGATCAACTAGATTGAGATCAAGAAAATCCTATGGTACTTGAAAGGTAAATAGGAATAGTTCTTGATTCAAGGAAATGAAGATATGCTAAAAATTGATGCTACACGCATAAACACTAGCAAAGGATCAAGCAAGATCCCTTTGGAGTTAACCATTGGCAAGGACGAGCTACAACGCATCGTGGTTTGAAATGGCAACATGGATTGAAGACCATGAGTTGTTGCGTGGGAAATTAAATATTAATTTCTATGTTATGAGATACATGTGGAAATTCTTCCACATATCTGTGAACTGCTTGGATAAGTAAATCCAAACAAAGCATCACTAGCAACCTATACAATTGAAGTGAAAGTACTTATTGCCTAAGAAGCAATGAAACAGAGTTGTTTACGTAAAGAGTTCTTCACTGAACTTGGGTCGATCACATGTCCGTTGACTTAATGGTTCTTCATTGCAAAATGCGTAGAACCACTATTGAAGTAAGAAAGACTAGATCACATAATAAACAAACTCAAAAGATCTTATCATCCTATCTCGAAAGGCATTCGATGAAAGGGATATTAAGATTGACAAAGCATGATCACTAAACCTATGCAACAAGTGAGAAGCAACACTCACATTGTAGCACTGGAAATCAAGCATAGCTTTGAATTCCATGAAATGTTTTAAAGATGTGTTAGAGGCCCATGGTTGTAAAACATTGGGGTTGAACATTTTGAAGGAAATAATGCCCTTGGTCCAAGTATGCATTTAATGCTAAGTCTAATAAATGCGGTTTAGTGTTAAGTATACAAGTTAATAATTCAGTGAGATCAAGTGAATTGTATGCCTAGCTAGAGGCCGCTTTAGTTCAAGTGGAATTAATAATATTAATCCACAGCTTACTCTTGACTGAACCCGGAGGGTCAGACAAATAGTACGTGAACGGATCAAGTATTTAAAGGAATTAAATACTCCATTTATGGATATTCGGAATCGGCGGATCTCGGTTCCAGTGGGAGCTGAAATCGTCAAAGGCAAATTATGAATACTCCAAAAACGATGATATTGCCGGAAACGGAAATATGGATCGTATCGGAAATATAAATATTATCCAAGTCGTAGATGTTGCCGGAAACGGAAACATGGTACGTATCGGAAAATATTATCGGAAATGGAAATATTGTCGGAATCGGAAATATTGCCGGAAACGGAAATATTGTCAGAATCGGAAATATTAACGGAATCGGAAAATAATTCCGGAATCGGAACTTTAAATATTTGTTAGAAACGGAAATTAATTCCGCAAACGGAAATATTAAATATTGTTCGAATCGGAAATGAATTCCGGAATAGGAAAATTAATCGGAAGCGCGTCGTACGAAATAAGCATCGGACGAGCTTGCTAGACGAAGGCCCAGCATGAAGCCAGTCCCACGCCTAGCAAGCCCAGCGCGCAAGGCATGAGCAACGAGCAGCCAAAGGCACGCAAGGCCCTGCGCAAGGCCAGGCCCAGCGCGCCCATGGCTGCGAGCAAACACGCGAGCTGCGAGCAGTGTGTGGGCTGCGAGCCTGCTGCGGGCTTCTCCACGCGCGCGGGCATGGCCTGCTCTCTTGTGGGCCGTGCTCGTGTGTGTGTTGAAGTTTGTGCATGCATCGAATCCTTAAGCAATTAGGATTAGATTAAAAGATTAATTTCCTAAAGTTACTAGTTTTAAGTAAACCCTAATTCTTATAGATTTAGAATACTTGAATCCTAGAAGACTTCTAATTCCATTATTCCTACCCTATAAATATGTGATGGCATTCACAATTTATGAACACATAATTTCAATTATTCACCTAGTTTAAGGATTAAACCTAACAATAATATTTGCCTCAAATATTCGAATATAACATAATACCTTAGGTGCAATTCTAGTTAATTAAATCTAAGGTGGATCCGAACGTGCTGTGGACTATCTACGGAGGGACGACATTTGGAGTCCTAGACTTGTTCTTGTTCGGTTCGGGCGCAGCTAGGGAGGGCAAGCTACAAAGTGTATGTATCCTAAATTATGCTAATTGTTATGTGGCAATTAATTTGGATTCCTGGCTTTATGGTTTTTCCGCATGATTTATTTATGATTTATATCTATCATAACCTAACAGTGGTATCACGAGCCTCTAATTAATTCCATAATAATTAGTTAACATTGGTTAAATTTTATAAATTTGCAATGAATTAAAAGGGGTGATTAATTTCGAAATTTTCGATTTTTTGTAATTAATTGCAAATTCGTACGATTATTTAATTATATGTTCGCAGATTTTTCGGCAGTTTAGTCAATAATGGTCGGAATCGTATAATTTTATAGTGAATTTCCCATGCAAACGACGTTTTAAAATTTTGACTAAATCAAAGATTTGATGCCGAACCCAGAATTCCCAAATTTGAAGACTAACTATGACTTTTTGGAGGTTTTAGTTTTTCGAACGCAAAATTTGTAATTATTAAGATGTTAAATTAAATATTTGCGATTCTTGTTTGTAAATCTTGAATTTTTGATTGACCTACTTGTAAACACCTACTTTTGTCCCCATTCCCGAAAGGGAAGGTTCGATGATGAAAACGTAGATCTCCCCTTGACAACGCATCTCCTATAAAATAACAAATCTCAATTCCCCTTTTCATTTCACCCGAAACCTGCTATTTATAGAAACCTGCTATTTATGGAAACCTGCTAAAAATAGTAACTACCGTAATCGGTAGTTGTTAAAAGTGGCAAGTCATAAAAGATAGAAACCTGTCAGAATTACGTGTTGCACTCCAACATAAATCCTAAATGAGATAGAAATTGCGAGAGAATCATATTCCTAATATGATTCGAAAATAAGAGTCACGTATTAATTAAAATCCTAACGAGCCTAGAGTTCGTAACGGGCCCAGACGCATCCCGTCACAAGGTTAATATGCACTAAAAGACTCGATTAAGTCTCATACACTCCGGATTCTAAGAGTCCGAATCTGACAAAGAAACGGCCCAAACAGCAATTTCAACGCCCCGCCCTGGGCACTGAAATTGCCTGGATCCTATTTTCAATGCCCAGAGCTGGGCGCCGAAATCTTTGACGCCCAGGTCTGGGCGCTGAAAATACCTGGGACGTGTTTTTTCCTAATTCCTCGTGGATTAGAGTTCTACAATTCTATCTTTCCACGAACTCTTTTCTATAAATAGGGCCTTAAGTTCGACGTGAACACACAATTATATTCTAAGTATTGACTCTAAACCCCTAAGCCTAAGCCTCACGCTGCAAAACTGATCACGCGTTCTGTCGCAATCGATCCATAAATCGAACAGAACGTATCCCGTCCCATAATTTGAGATTCGTTAAATAAAAGGAGAAATAGCAAAGTCAAAGTGGTTAGTTTTCTGAGAACCGTGACGCACCTCTCAAGGGTGCGTCGTAATGTGTCCCCTTTCCATGGTTTAATTGCTTTCCTCGCCCTTTTATGAACTGTTAAACTAACTAAAATCTGATTGTTCGATCACGCTTAATAAATATGATATTTTTGGGAAATTGGATTATCATGCTAGGTCCCTTAAAACAATCTAAATCAGATAATCGCGCTCGATCTAGTACTATATGTTGCATATTATTAAAATCAACTCAGATTAGTTTAATAGTTAACGCATGTCCCTTCAATTATTTATGCTGAGCTAGTAAGGATATCCTGCCTCTGGAGTTATCGATGAGCGAGTACTCCTCTCGGTAGTTACAGTCCCCCGAACCCTCAATCTCTACCCTGCGGGTGTACGTTGAGCGATCCCCACCACCTGGGATCACAAGGGAACCTACGGCCGTCGTGGTCAAACATAATTGCACTCTCTTTATGTCACGATAACCGGGTTTTGTCAGTTTTTCTCATTGTCGTTAAAAACTGAATGGCAGCTCCTATATTACTAGTCAATTGGGTGTAAACTCACAGGAAATCCAATTACACTTGATTTGACAAAAAAGAAGCGTCACACCCACGAGGGACGAGGTCACGCATTAGCCTCGTGCTTTTTCGACCCCCTCACAGTGGCGACTCCACTGGGGATAGTGAAGGAAATACTCGTGCTTGTAGGTAATCAAAATAGCCGAAGGGTGAAACGATCCTACCCCGCGTTTATTTCCCAATCAAGTTGGGACGACCTGAAAATCAGCATATTAATGTGAACGGGCAGAACCGCATAACGAATCTTGGCTCCCTTGGTGTTTCATCTCGGGAGTTGGGACTAAGGATACCCATCGCCAACCGGGGGGTGCATACGCTTCGAATGTTGTCCACTCGGCACTTTCGCTAGTAGTACACCCGTCCCAAACCCAATCGCTCGCCCATTAGGTCCCTCTCGCCTGCATGCCCCCTTGGCTTGCACTTGCGGGTTGGCCTCTTGAGCGAAATTCGTCTGTTGAAGACACTACCTCGACTGGGGCATGTGTTGGATCTACGATAGAAGCGATACCAAGCCAGGCGCAAATAACTACCCATAGAAGCCTATCATAAACTACATGACATATTATTATTGCCTCATGATGGAATGTTAGTTATGTGTAGCGAAGTATATGATTGTGTGTGACAAACTATCCTAGAAAGACCAACGACCTTAAAAATTGCCCAAACATTCATAAACCAATTTGCCAAAGAGTTATACCGAAATACGTGTTCCGCAAACCCGAACGATCGCCACAAAAATAAGCGATGCTCGGGATGGCCTGTAACGAATCCCACAAACGCTGCACAATGCGTAAAGGACGTTATTAGGCAAGCACGCAAAATCGAAGTCGCATAAACAAAAGTAGACGCAAACAGAAAACGAGAACCAGCCAGGGACGCATTTTCAACGCCCCTGGCTGGGCGCCGATATTTCTCACGCCCTACGCTGGGCGCTGAAGTTGCTGCCTGGCCTTTTGGTCAGGCACAGCAGCCTCGGTGCCCACGCATAAAGAAAATACGTAGCAAAAAAAAAACTTTTCGTAAAAATTGCTGCAAGGGCGTATGAAAAGGCACTCGATTCTATAAGCGACTAAAAAAAATATAAATAAATAACTCTTTGTGTCGTTGTTAGGCCTCCTACGACGATAATGCTCGGCACCAAAACCGAGCATGCTAATTAAACGACCTTGGATGTCACATGGGCAAAGTATTCAAAAAATAATGTTCGAAAAAAGTCTTCAAAAAAAAATGTTCGAATAAAAAAATAAATCCGAGTCTAGACTAGGTTATGCCGAAGTACAATCTAAATCCTAAGTCTTAGTTGTCTTATCCATAGAATCGGTCCTAATACTTGGTGTCGTTCGGCAAGCTAAAAGGTTAAACCATATTGAGTCTCCCTTCCTAACATTTAAATCAATAAGTACCCATACGTAATTGTCATCCCTCGCTAAGAATCTACGACCTCAATACTCTCTCCCACCAATAAAAAGAATATATTATAGTATTTGCAAATGGAAACAGTCACGTTCTGGAAATCATTCCCCCATAGTCTCACAACCCCCAAAGTGAACCTAAAGTGTCAATACCATTAGCAAAAATTAATGGCCTCAAGGCTTATGATCACATTGGGTCACGACTATCATATTCCTCTCGAGCCACTCGCTCCTTGAAATACTACTACGCACGGACTAAAAGATTTTCCATGAATGCAACATGACCAACCATGAAAATACCCAAATCGGCATACCATAAAGCTAACATTGGGGTAAAGCAATACACACTAAGAGAGAAGCCGCACTAATGATTCTAGTCTTGCAAAAATAAAAATTCGATCTCCCCAACTAACTACCTTGCCAACATTAAGCAAAATGGCACATGACAAATGAACACCCAAGGGTTAAAATCTAAAGTGTCAACCAACGAAAGTTATGGTCCAATTAGCCTAAGTCTGAGAGTCGCTTGGTCAAGTATTATAGGCTTACGCCATGTCATTATTTTGAGTCTAGGTCGCCTCCTTGTATTCATACACGGGTTATAATCAGAAAGATTAATGAAAGTTTGAGTCTAAATCACAACTGGAATCTGAAAAGAAACAAAAAGTTATTTTCGATGTAATTCGTTCGTTAAATTTCAATAAGGTAAAAACAACATTTTGAATCTACGCTATTTGCACATTTTAAGAAACGACTAAATACGCTTGCAAAGTAAGACAATTTAAAAGGTCCACCCTAGGCCTGCTAAAATTAAAGGTCCATCCTAGGCCTACTAAAATTAAAGGTCCACTATAGGCCTACCAAACGAGGCTCACTCAGTCTCGCCTCGTGACTCAAAGACTACAACCATCTACCTCTTAGCCCAAATAAAAATTGAAGGATTTATGTTGGGGAGAGATCCCAAGCAAAAAAAAGAAAGGGAAAAGGGAGAGCGAAAAGAGCAAGCCATGAAATACTTAAAAAGAAAGAGAAAAGGGAGAGCGAAAAGTGCGAGCCATGAAATACTTAGCCCGTGCCTCCCAAAGTGCGAAATTTACACAAGTAAAGCAAAGGAAAAGAATTGAGTCAACCAATCCAAATCATGAGCTTCTACGATGTCTACCCTTTCCAATCCCTATGCTCTTAGACGCCTTCGCTCTGGGGCCCCTGTTCAGCTCATTTAACCCATCCATGTTCTCATCGCCATAACCCAAGAAACCATCACCTCGACTCTTGTTCCTGAACTTGTTGTCAACTGCAAACCATGCACGGCCATTGACACGTGCGTCATACCCATTATTTCCAAAACCTGCTCTTACATCACCACTACTATAAGGACCATATAACTTGCTTGAATACATCCTGTTGATATACCCTTGAGCCGCCCCCAGGCTATTCATTGGCCTTGGTTAATGTAATCCTCGTGCTTGACTAATACCTATACAACTCATTCAACCCATCTTTTAAGCTGTCTTGAGTCACGAATATAAAAAAGAAGACAAAGGAAAAGTACATTCTACACTCAACGTAAGAAAAAAATAAAAAAATAAAATGTGAATAATAAAAAAGAACTTTGCAAAGCGCCTCTAAAGTTAGTCTAAAAAGAAAAAGAAGCATTTAGCGCACCAAAAAAGATCCGCCCAGAAATAATTTTTAGCGCCCACAGCTGGGCGCCGAAATCTTTAGCACCCCAGCCTGGGCGCTGAATCTCTCTGCTTGCCAAATTTTGTCCAGAAGTGCTCGTCATTTTATCCGCACATGCACGAAAAAATAACGAACACTTGGAGGGGTACAACACGTATTCAGGTATACGTACCAAAAAAAACACATGAAAAGAAAATACATGTACTTAAAAAATAAAACAAAATTTTGGCTTACGGCAAAGCAGCAGATTAAAATAATAATGAACTTCACTTATCTCATCCTATTTCAAACATTACGGTTCCACCTCAGAACGTACTTGTTTAAAATCAGCATTCTAAGAAATTATTTTCTAGGCTAAGAACTACGCAAGACCTGATTCCAAATTAAATCTATTTAAGGCGGATACGTAAGCAATCCATGATTTGGTCCAACCAATTTGCAGAAATACTAAAACCTATAGAAAAATAAGAATAAAAAATAGAAGTCCCTTATTGAAATTTAATTACTTGCAATCCAAGTCGAAAGAAAAATTGAAAGCACGAAGAAGAATCCAAGTCATCAAGATGCCAAAATGAGCACACATCGAAAAATAATAAAGGGCACGTACCCTTGCCAGAAGGAGCACTCACACTCCTAGGCACTTAACCAAGACTCAAAAAGATCGCTTTCCCTCAATTAAATGGGGGCTAGCGCAAGCGTCCATGACCTCTAAAGTACTCGACTTGACCCTCCCTAAAGCGAACTAACTCACTTAGAGACCTTCTTTCACCACTAGACACAGTCATTATCGCCAACAAGTAGTAAAGGCAGTAAGCTTGCAATAAAGAGGATTGTTCTACGGCGTCGCCCCATCGTTCCTTCGAACTCAGGGCACCCGTTCATGGTAATTCAAATGCTTGCGAATCCCCTTTGAAAAAAATCAGACATTGTCAATAGGACTTGGCACTTAACCAAGGCTCACCCTACTCAGACATATGACACGGGCATCTAAAATCGAAATTTGAAAGCATCATTAATGGGAAGACATAGCAGCAACTGGGGGCTAAAAATTGAAATGAAAGAGCTAGGGAAAGAACTAAGTATACCTTGACCTTTTGTGCAGACATACACCAAGTAAATCTAAGTCAATTTGAAAACGATTTATATTCCCGCAATTCTGGAAAAGATGGCCCTAAAAGCCTAAAAGCATATGCCAAACGGGCACAAGTAATATCTTGACACCTGCACCCTGGCTTCCAACAAATCCTTAGACAGCATTCTAAAAATCATAACAGTATTTTAATTCACTCATATAATCCTGTACGAACCTTTCTATAAGTCAACTTACCTAGGACACCTCGGGTTGTACACAGTAGGACTCGGATTTTAAATAATTTTCAAATGATTTTCAAAGACTTCTTCGAACATAATAAAGTGTCGTTGGTTTAAGCCAAGTATGCGTTTATCTCAATGTTGCAAGTGAGTCAAGAGATTTCTAAATATGATTATGGGTAAAGAAAGGCACCTAGCTTTTGGTCAAAGGCACACTTCAACATGTGACTACCTTGACCATGGCAATGTCGCACAATACGACATTTACAGGAAAAGTAGCAGATCACTACTCGAACGTACCTCGCACTAAACGAGTCTGGTTCAAACTATTCATGATCCATGTCACCATGAATGCATAAAAACGTATGCAAGGCATTATAGCACCAAGCCAATCCCGTAGCTACAGTTGGAGGCTTGAGAAAAACACTCTAAAAATGCTCGAAATGACGATTTTATCGCAAATTCTCGACGCTAATGCTATACACACGTCCTAGGGGCACAATCCTAAGGTCAATCGTGTAAAACGAACCTTAGAATGGCTACAACCCCTCCCAAATTCTAAGCACCACTTAGAATATATAAAGTCACCCCACTAACAAGGGTAACTGAAAATCGCGAGTCACCAAAACTCCGATCAAACTACTGCACATAACGCTCGCCCTACAAGCGCCCGTTACACAGTCTACCTCGTTCCAAAGCAAAAGCGAAAGAAAAAATCAAGGATAAGAACTGTCAAAATATACCCAGAAATCAATTTCAACGCCCAGAGCTGGGCGCCGATATCTTTAAACGCCCCAGCCTGGGCGCTGAATCTTTCTGCTAGCCAAGTTTTGCCCAGATATAAAAATAAGAAAGAAACACCTATGAATCCTCGCATCGAACGAAGTAATAAGCCGTACAAACCCACGCAGAAGGTGATACACTTGTTCGAGCACCTGAACGAGGCGTGATGAAGTACTCCAATGCAAAAATAATAATGATATCCCAACACCTGGAGAAATGTTCTAATACATGCGGTTAGGCCACACAAGCCTACGTCGCACCATAAATTCAGCTATCCCACGGTACAAGTCTAAAAAAAAAAGTAAGGCATATTGCGCTAATGCGGGCACGACCAAAGAGCATGTGTAAAAGAGGCAAAGACTACTTATCGCCTAAATTCAAAAGGCAAGCCACACGACTTCTACATTAAGGATTAAAGGTAGCAAAACATTACCTACCACGGAAGGGATAGCTCGCACCTACACGAGCGGAACCCCAAGGCATCTTTCTCAAAAGAACCTACAAAAATCGTACGCCAAAAGGAAGCATCCCAATGTGCATACTTGGGGGCTCCAAGCAACGAAACGACCATAGCAAAATAAAAAATCTCGAAGAAAATGTTTGAACGATCGAAAGAGCACGATGCTTGAGCCCACCTCGTGAATGGGCCTGAACCCTACCAAAACTTCTAAGCAAACTATTAAAAATCAGTCATTGCTCAAAAAAAAATAGTTCAAGCAAACTGATTAATGGACCTTACGCAACGACCATTCTATGAACGCTCGTTCGCACATACATATCATCATTCTAGTATCGAACATTCACGAACGCGTTCAAAAGGAAAAATATACAACAACAAGAGCGGTCAAAGTCTTACGCCTCAAGGTATGTTCCTCGGGCCATATAGACTCGCCCAACTATCACAATAACTGTACGCCTTAAGAGCAACAAATCCTTAAAATAATCGCCCCAAAGCGACAAGCATCGTAGTCCACCAATCGGCTACGGCTTCTCAAGAAAATCATCACGTTCTAAAAACAAAGAAAAAAACAAAAGAAAAGAGAATACATAGAACTTCCAAGTGAAATAAACGAATGAACAAGAGGCCAACTGTGTCATCAAAAGACCAGCCCAAACAACACTTTCAACGCCCCACCTGGGCGTGAATTATTTCAACGCCCAGGCCTGGGCGCCGAAAATAAACTCAAGCTCAAAAAGGCCCTGACTTCTATTGGGCCCTGCCGCATCCATTCGACTCGAAAATTGCCGATTTCCTTACTGAAAGTCGCACCTCACGACTTTGTCGAGAGTAGCACACTACTACAAAGATCGCTCGCACTTACGAGTACAATCCCAAACATGATCAAGGACATCACAAATTGCGTATCCCCAAGGAACCCCTTTGACAAGAAATGACCGTCAAGCACGAATGCTTGGGGGCTCGAAAGAAAATATATATTTCAAAAGAGAGTATGAAAAGTTAAAACAATATTCCCAGACTACGCTGTACGAAGTCCCGTGTTTGGATGTCTCAAAAAATAAAAAAATAAAAAACCACTTTACGACCTCAAGACAAAGGTCGCCGTTGATACTTATACATAGTCCCCTAATCAAGGACCCAGGTAATGGAAAAATTGAGCCATAAAGACTAGCTCAAAACCATGAAAGAAGATGACCACGAGACAATGGTCCGTCTAAGAATGTTGTCAACCCACATTCAGGTTGCAACTAAATCCGAGCATCCCTCGAAAGAACTCGCTCCTGCAAGAATGAATGAAAAGAAATTCTCAAGAGAAATCACAAGAAAAAATGAAATAGGGACTTGTCCACCTCAATCAGGCAAGACCGCGACACGCGAATCCCAAATCAAAAAGACGAATTCAGGTTCGCTCACCTCTAGCGGACAGGGCTCGCCCACCTTCAGCGGGCGGGGTCTGCGTCACTAGCCGCGCAGGTCCTCAGTTTTCGAAAAATAAAGTCTTCAAATTCAAAATAGGCTCGCCATCTTCAGCCGGCGGGGTCTACGTCACAAACCACGTAGGTCCTTATTTTCAAAAAGCGCAAACAAATTTCAAAATAGATTCATCCACTTCTATCGGACGGGGTGTCCACCCTTAGCGGACAGGTTCGCCATCTTTAGCCGGTGGGGTCTACGTCACAAGCCGCGTAGGTCCTTATTTTTTTTTTAAAAAAGCAAACAAACTTCAAAACAGATTCGTCCACTTCTATCGGACGGGGTGTCCACCCTTAGCGGACAGGCTCGCCATCTTTAGCCGGCGGGGTCTGCGCCACTAACCGCGCAGGTCCTTAGTCGCTGCAGCAATAGCTTTTTCTGGTTTTCCCTTTTTCCAAAAAGGATCGGTTTTCCCTTTTTCCAAAATTTAAAGGATCGGTTTTCCCTTTTTCCAAAAATTAAAGGATCGGTTTTCCCTTTTTCCAAAAATTAAAGGATTGGTTTTCCGTTTTTCCAAAAAAGAACGATGTGCTGGATTTTCCTTCGTTTTACGTCCCATAAAAACAAGGGGGTTTTTCTCGTTTAGCTAACCCTGAAAATGAGAATCTTTAAAAACATTTTTACCTCATGGTTGGGCTTGGCCAGGCCCAATTACACTTTATAGCTTTGATTTCGAAAACATCTGTAGCTACTCCCAATGACAAAGTGAGGGAGTTTCTACACTTCTTTAGATCCTTCCAATGACAAAGTGAGGAAGTTTCTATACTATCCGTTGACAAATCCCAATGACACGTGAGGGATATGTCGACACTTCAAGTGATGACCCTTAAGTAAAATGTTATCACTCGGGGCTCGTGAGACCCTCGCAAAAGCAGGTCACCATGGCTTGTGTGGCGCACTCCGTCTAGTACTTTGACCATCGTCTTATTCCAAGACTCAGTCAAAGTGGGGGCTAACTGTAGACACCTACTTTTGTCCCCATTCCCGAAAGGGAAGGTTCGATGATGAAAACGTAGATCTCCACTTGACAACGCATCTCCTATAAAATAACAAATCTCAATTCCCCTTTTCATTTCACCCGAAACCTGCTATTTATAGAAACCTGCTATTTATGGAAACCTGCTAAAATAGTAACGGCCGTAATCGGTAGTTGTTAAAAGTGGCAAGTCATAAAAGATAGAAACCTGTCAGAATTAGGTGTTGCACTCCAACATAAATCCTAAATGAGATAGAAATTGCGAGAGAATCCTATTCCTAATATGATTCGAAAATAAGAGTCACGTATTAATTAAAATCCTAACGAGCCTAGAGTTCGTAACGGGCCCAGACGCATCCCGTCACAAGGTTAATACGCACTAAAAGATTCGATTAAGTCTCATACACTCCGGATTCTAAGAGTCCGAATCTGACAAAGAAACGGCCCAAACAGCAATTTCAACGCCCCGCCCTTGGCGCTGAAATTGCCTGGATCCTATTTTCAACGCCCAGAGCTGGGCGCCGAAATCTTTGACGCCCAGGTCTGGGCGCTGAAAATACCTGGGACGTGTTTTTTCCTAATTCCTCGTGGATTAGAGTTCTACAATTCTATCTTTCCACGAACTCTTTTCTATAAATAGGGCCTTAAGTTCGACGTGAACACACAATTATATTCTGATTATTGACTCTAAACCCCTAAGCCTAAGCCTCACGCTGCAAAACTGATCACGCGTTCTGTCGCAATCGATCCATAAATCGAACAGAACGTATCCCGTCCCATAATTTGAGATTCGTTAAATAAAAGGAGAAATAGCAAAGTCAAAGTGGTTAGTTTTCTGAGAACCGTGACGCACCTCTCAAGGGTGCGTCGTAATGTGTCCCCTTTCCATGGTTTAATTGCTTTCCTCGCCCTTTTATGAACTGTTAAACTAACTAAAATCTGATTGTTCGATCACGCTTAATAAATATGATATTTTTGGGAAATTGGATTATCATGCTAGGTCCCTTAAAACAATCTAAATCAGATAATCGCGCTCGATCTAGTACTATATGTTGCATATTATTAAAATCAACTCAGATTAGTTTAATAGTTAACGCATGTCCCTTCAATTATTTATGCTGAGCTAGTAAGGATATCCTGCCTCTGGAGTTATCGAAGAGCGAGTACTCCTCTCGGTAGTTACAGTCCCCCGAACCCTCAATCTCTACCCTGCGGGTGTACGTTGAGCGATCCCAACCACCAGGGATCACAAGGGAACCTACGGCCGTCGTGGTCAAACATAATTGCACTCCCTTTATGTCACGATAACCGGGTTTTGTCAGTTTTTCTCATTGTCGTTAAAAACTGAATGGCAGCTCCTATATTACTAGTCAATTGGGTGTAAACTCACAGGAAATCCAATTACACTTGATTTGACAAAAAAGAAGCGTCACACCCACGAGGGACGAGGTCACGCATTAGCCTCGTGCTTTTTCGACCCCCTCACAGTGGCGACTCCACTGGGGATAGTGAAGGAAATACTCGTGCTTGTAGGTAATCAAAATAGCCGAAGGGTGAAACGATCCTACCCCGCGTTTATTTCCCAATTAAGTTGGGACGACCTGAAAATCAGCATATTGATGTGAACGGGCAATTCGCTCATGAATCTTGCACGCCAAAGCAATGGACGCTACGTGTTACCCTTAAGGGGTGTTGTATAGTGCGGGCATGCGACGACGAGCAAGGGAGCTCGTCGCCCATGCGGTACGAATGCAGCGAGCAAGCAAGCGTGGCACGCGTGCAAGGCAGTGGGTCTGCCTAGGCGTTGTGTGCTACGAGTATGGGAGGATGGGGCGAAGGGGCAAGGCACAAGCGAGCAGGTAGGCGCGCGCGGGCAGCGAGGGATGCCTCGCACCAGCGAGCGCTATTGTGCCACAGCGAGCGAGCTGCTGCTGCGCCTAGGCGTGGCTCGGCTAGCTGCGTCTAGGCGTGGCTGCTGCTCGTGCCTTGCTGTGCGATTAGTCGAGGGGCGCTGCTGCCTTGTGAACTCGACGGGGCATGGGCGCAAGCCCATGGCCTCGTCTTGATCCGATTGATGCGCTTTGAATTTAATTTTAAAAATTCAGTTTGAAAACGATTTTAATTAATTTTAAAATTCGTAATTTAATTTTTTCTCGGAATTTAATTTTGAATAATATAATTATTATAAATTTTATTTATACTATTTATTTTACTAAAATTAAAACCTTGATTAAATTTAAATTAATTAATTTAATAAAACTGAAAATAAATTAAAGAATTCAAATAATAATTTATATGAGCTTTAAATTTTAATTAAATTTGTATGTTTCCGGTTAGACTAGGAAATATAATTTTATGTTTAAAATTAGTAAAGCGTGTAAATTTATTGGTTTAAGTGAGAGCGTTTTAGTCATAAACTCTTGATTAGGTCTACGTTCCTTTAAGGTTAAAACAACTTGATTAGAATTAATAAGGATTGAATAATTGGTAGATTATTAGAACCCTTGATTAATTGTTGCAAATATTTATGTGATGCATAATAAGTTCAACTAACCAGCTATGTGGGCCATTCATTGATAAATGAATAGGTGAATGGTATATTGTAAATGTACTGTTTTGCAGGTTATGGAAAGTGACTAGTATGGCCCAAATAGGATAGAAAATATGGTCTGCGTACCATTAATTTGAATGAAATATTGGTCTAAAGTACCAAATTTTATTGCTTTAAAATCGTCTGCGTACCATCAAATAGTTGTAATTAGTTTAAATTATAGCTTATCCTATTTGATGAAAATGGCGCCTCCCATGGTGAAATTCAAGACGGGGTTTCCGATCCATTTTCAAGACGGAGTTTGAAGTTGAAGCTTCAAGATGAAGTTGGTCCATACTAGATCACATTTATATCTTATGCATGCTTTAAGTTATTTATTGCTTTAAATATGTCTTAATTATACATGAGATTATGGCTTGATTATATTGCATGATTAAGTATTTTAGTTCACTTAAAATCTAACCAACATAGTAAGAGCCTTAAGTTCCAAACTTTAAAAATTGAGTTAAAAGGTGCCATGCCAAAAGAACACTTATTTGGATAACCTTTACATCAATCTTAGTAATAGTTTTTCGCCTAAGCGAGGTGTTACTTATTGATCCTAAAGGGGTAAGGTACACAAATAATTGTGAGTACATGTTAGTTTTAGTGAAACTCAACGATATAAGTAAGGAGTCCTTTTATGTCATAGAAAATGCGATAGGTTTACCTAATAAGTTCTTAGACGTACCTATCAACCAGGAGTAGTTTCTAGACTATTAGCAAAGGATTTGCTTACCTAAAATATTTTAGAATTGAGTCTAAATACATAATGTGCTTAATTCTTCAATGATTTAAGGATCTTGGATTCATTTTATTCACACCTGCCGGAACAATAAATTCGATCAAAATGAAAATGACTTAAAATTGCATGATTGCTTTAATTTTCAAGTTATTATTCATGATAAATGTTTAGACTTTGCATGCTTCAAAGTATGTTTTAATTATTGTTTATAATTAAATATCTTGCACTGCAGTAAATCCTTTTAGAAAGGTAACAGTAAATTTCCTCGATTGGTAGTGAATCCAAGAACGATTCACGGAAATGAGAGAAAATGAGCAATTTAAATGTACGTTTCTTATATCGACTTTTATGGTTGTTTTCGAGTATCAAAGTCGAATGGCAAACCGATTGGTGCTTGTGAATTCAAAATACAATGTAGTTTTGAGATCATAAAGCATTGAGTTTAAACGCTCAGCTTTACCAATGGTTAACACCCTAATATCTTTTTTCATTTAATTCTCGAATGATTCTAGTCCCTAGACATTCGAATAGATCGATGCTTAGAGAACTTTAGAAGCTTCTGGTAAGATCATCTAGTTGAAACAGAATATTCAACATAAATAAAATGGTAAGAACTCTGTTGGAATGACATCTGACATGTCTAACAAAGAATAAAAGTCAACACTAGAGAAGTCAAATCTTAAGACTATAAGAAAGGGTACAAGAAATAGGAAAACAAGGAACAAATGAAAGGAATTTACGATTCCGTTTCTACCTAAAAGTTTATGTTTAAAGAGAAGTAACCTACCAATCAAATTTCCTTGGTATCATATACCGGTTGAGGTTCTTACTTCGGTAATAACTCAAACAATGGAAGCTGGGCTACACTAATGACCTACAAGTGGGAAATGAAGCATGGAAATGCTACATTAATTGTAGGGTCATCTATTTTGTTTTAAGTCCTTTCAAGGCTGGAACTTAATGGCTATTTTGTACCATAATCAGCATACCTAAATTTCTGTTTTAAAACACAGAAAGACTCACATTCAAGAAAAACAAAAACAATGTTTGTTTGTTTATTTGAATGAAATGGTCATTTACGGGTTAAGTCAATATGCTTGATTAAAACAAACAAACTCTTTAACAATAAGAACTTTACTAGGTTCAAATCAACCCCTTGATTTAAGTTCCACTAATCTTTGGCATTGTTGCTTAGACCATATCAACAAGTTAACGTTCTAAAGCTCTATTTTGATGGACTTTTGAAAGTTGATTGATTTCTAGATCAATTCAAGACAAGCTAGTCTTACTTTTTGAAAGTAACAAAAGATATGAACTATTGTTAGAACGCCTAGACAATAGAGTTCAAAGCTAAAGAAAGATTTTATGACTTTATTATTTCACATGGATTTGAGTGAATATAGGTTTGATATAAGTTTAATCTGTTTGGCTAGTTCAAATATTCGGAAGTATAAAATCCACTTGGCAAGAAATCATAAAAGATCTAGGTTAGATCATGATGATGATTACTTTAAGATAAAAAATGATCATCAATGATTGTGTGTTGTAATTTCACGATCTAGCTCCATAAGATATGGCATATCTACTTTGGAATGATTGAAGTCAATTAGTACTTGATTCGATCAATGATGAATCATAAAGATTTTTCCTATAATTCCTAAACAAAATGCTCAACTACCACCAAACTAAACCAAATTCGTCAAAGCTATTGGAAAAGTAATTTCAGAATATCTTTTCAACAATATATATATCTAAAGAGTTGCAAAACTCAGTGGGAGCTTAGTGTTTGTTATTCAACAAACTAAGGCCCAAGTATAGATATATGTTTCATTGTGATTTATTCAAATGAGACACAAGGGTATTGTTTCTACCACGAATTTTTGAGAACATAATGTTTGTTTGCTCGAAATAATGTCCTTTTGGAGATTCGTTTCCAAAATGACAAGTGGGAGAAAATAGACCTCGAATGTCTTCGAGGCGAACAACAAACATAAACGGACATTCCCGGAGTCTTTTTGAAGTTCTTTAGAAAATCCGAATACGTATTCTTTAAGGACTTTAGAAGTGGCTTTAAAGAATATACATCTCTTAGAAGACTTTACAAGTGCTTCAATGAGAATAGAATATTCAAAGGACTCTCAAAGTGCCTGTTGATATTCAATTGTTTGATGTTCTATACCCAAGTAGGCATAGAGTTCAAGTCACTGAAACTATGAGATTCTTCTATTAGATAGTGAAGAAACATAGAGTTCAGGTCAATGAAACTATGAGATTCTTCTATTAGATAGTGAAGAAACCTACAACTTGCAGTCAAACTATTATCACGTAGATTAATGAGTTTGTGACTTGTAAGAAAGCTATGACGAAACCCAGATTCCCTAAAATGGTTAGAGGCCATATAATAAAATCAATGTTTTAGATGGTTAAAGGCCATAAAATATAATCAATGTTTTGATGACAAAATTGACATTTTGTTGATTTGCAAGAATAGTTTCACACCTATTGGTTGCAAGTTTGTTTTAAGGATAAAAACCATCAAACATGAAATTATGTCTTCACACACAAAGCTAGATTAGTTGCTAAAGGTTACAAGCAAATTCATGGCGTGGATTGTGTTAAAACCTCATGCATAATCGTAATGCTCAAGTCTATAAATCAAGCAATGATTGGATATTGGTACATATGGCAATTGGATGACAAAACGTATTCCTCAATCAAATGTTGGAATAAACTATGTACATGGAATGTTATAGGATTTGTGGATCCAAATAAATGCTTGAAAATGAAAGCTAGCTTATAAAATCTAAGTACAGATTTAAGCAAGCAATTGGGAATTTAAAATTGTATTTTAGTGAAACTAATAAAGTATTTTAGTTTCATAAAATGTACATGATTCTTATAAATATATAAGAAGTTTAGTGGGAGTACATAAAACTTAATTGGTCCTATGTGTATCACACACATATCTCTCTATTGTGAAATAACATTCAAATGCCAATGACTTAGATTTGAAATTATTTATCAATGATGGACCAAGGCGAAACTTAGTACATATTGGGTACTAAGATCTATTTACAAAGGTCTTAGAATATTTTTTTTGATTAAGTAATGGCATTTACTAAATCAAACACGAAAGACTCCATTGGAGACATTCGACTCATATGAATAAATCTAAGTAAAGAATGTTTGAACTATGTATAAGCATTTACTAAGTTAAAACATCAAAGAGTCTGAATGAGATTCTTAACCTATATTATATGTCAAAGAATTTAGCTGGATTTAGTATCTACTGAAACTAGATGAGCTAAAGTTACATGAATAGAATTCAATTGGGAATTATTCTGCAAAAGAATTTATCATGTATGATATAATATGAGGATCTCCAAAATGTATCGTATGGCTTTAGGCATAACGAACATATACCAATCTCTATTGCTCTAAGTAAAGATCAACTAGATTGAGATCAAGAAAACTTATAGTACTTGAAAAGGCACATAGGAAAAGTTCTTGATTCAAGGAAATAAAGATATGATAAATATTGATGCTACACGCATAAATACTAGCAAAGGATCAAGAAGGATCCCTTTAGAGTTAACCATTGGCAAGGACGAGCTATAGAGCATCGTGTTTTGAAATGGCAACATGGATTGGAGACCATGAGTTGTTGCGTGGGAAATTAAATATTAATTTCTATGTTCTGAGATACAGATGGAAAGTCTTCCACATATCTGTGAACTGCTTGGATAAGTAAATCCAAACAAAGCATCACTAGCAACCTATACAGTTGAGGTAAAAGTAATTACTGCCTAAGAAGCAATGAAACAGAGTTGTTTATGTTAAAGAGTTCTTCACTCAACTTGGGTGGATCACATGTCTGCTGATTTGATGGTTCTTCATTTCAAAATGCGTAGAACCACTATTGTATCAAGAAAGACTAGATCACAAAATAAACATACTCAAAAGATCTTATCATCATATCTCGAAGATCATTCGATGAAAAGGATATTAAGGTTGGCAAAGCATGATAAATAACCCTATGCAACAAGTGAGAAGCAACACTCACGTTGTAGCACTGGAAATCAAGCATAGCTTTGAATTTCATAATCCGTTTTAAAGATGGGTTAGAGGCCCATGGTTGTAAAACATTGGGGTTAAACATTGATCATATATGAAATATATTTTCATATTCCATTTAATCTTGGTTTAGTATTAAATGATGAGTCCCTTCAATTTGACGATGTATTCAAGATAGACTGTCAGGACCAGTCCCGTGACTAAGAAATGTCTATCAAGTGAACTTGAATGTCAAAAGTTGAAAATGGTTCCTGGTCGGAGTTTTCCATAAAGATGGACGCATAGAAAACGCTAGACGACTAGAATGCAAGATGACTAGTAGTTCTGTTTCTTGAACTATGTGGACATGGCAATGTCGCAATCATTTGCATAGATACTTACTTTGAGAAGACTAGTATCAGACAGACCTATGAAACTTTACTGTAAGAGATGAAAATCTGTCATAAGTAAATTTCATTAAAATTATTAGACACTAATCCTCAATACCTGAGTGATTTGAGATTACTTGTTTGAGAACTGGTTGCTTTGACGTTGTCAACCGTCGCACCGTAAAAAGAGGCTATAAAGGCAAAGCTCGGGTAACCACCTATCAAACGAAGTCTAATCTCAAGATCGCAAGATTGGGATTGTCCTCCCATAAATTGGGATGAGATGTTGAAAGTTGTACAAGGCCACTCGGAGAGGAAAAAACTGTAAAATGCATGGCCGTGCTCAGATGAATCATAGGCTATGATTATCTGTTTATTTGATCAGTTGAACTATGAAACCGAGAAACACCTCTGGACATAATAAGGGTGACAACTCTTACCTTATGTTCATGAGCAAGAATCGAGCGACAAAGGAATTAGGAAATGCACACTTGTCCCTAAGGACAAGTGGGAGACTGAAGGAAATAATGCCATTGGTCCAAATATGCATTTAATGCTAAGTCTAATAAATGCGGTTCAATGTTAATTATACAAGTTAATAATTCAGTGAGATCAAGTGAATTGTATGCCTAGCTAGAGGCCGCTTCAGTTCAAGTGGAATTAATAATATAACGTGAACGGATCAAGTATTTAAATACTCCATTTATGGATATTCGGAATCGACGGATCTCGGTTCCAGTGGGAGCTGAAATCGTCAAAGGTTAATTATGAATACTCCGGAAATGATTTGTCGGAAACGGAAATATGGATCGTATCGGAAATATAAATATTATCCAAGTCGTAGATGTTGCCGGAAACGGAAACATGGTACGTATCGGAAAATATTATCGGAAATGGAAATATTGCCGAAATCGAAAATATTGCCGGAAACGGAAATATTGTCAGAATCGGAAATATTATCGGAATCGGAAAATAATTCCGGAATCGGAAATATTAAATATTTGTTCGAAACGGAAATATTAAATATTGTTCGAATCGGAAATGAATTCCGGAATCGGAAAATTAATCGGAAGCGCGTCGTACGAAATAAGCATCGGACGACCTTGCTAGACGAAGGCCCAGCACGAAGCCAGGCCCACGCCTAGCAAGCCCAGCGTGCAAGGCATGAGCAGCGAGCAGCCAAAGGCACGCAAGGCCCAGCGCAAGGCCAGGCCCAGCGTGCCCATGGCTGCGAGCAAACACGCGGGCTGCGAGCAGCGCTTGGGCTGCGAGCCTGCTGCGGGCTTCTCCGCGCGCGCGGGCATGGCCTGCTCTCTTGTGGGCCGTGCTCGTGTGTGTGTTGAAGTTTGTGCATGCATCGAATCCTTAAGCAATTAGGATTAGATTAAAAGATTAATTTCCTAAAGTTACTATTTTAAGTAAACTCTAATTCTAATAGATTTAGAATACTTGAATCCTAGTAGACTTCTAATTCCATTATTCCTACCGTATAAATAAGTGATGACATTCACAATTTATGAACACGTAATTTCAATTATTGACCTAGTTTTAAGGATTAAAACTAACAATAATATTTGCTTCAAATATTCGAATATAACATAATACCTTAGGTGCAATTCTAGTTAATTAAATCTAAGGCGGATCCGAACATGCTGTGGACTATCTACGGAGGGACGACATTTGGAGTCTTAGACTTGTTCTTGTTCGGTTCGGGCGCAGCTAGGGAGGGCACCCTACAAAGTGTATGTATCCTAAATTAAGCTAATTGTTATGTGGCAATTAATTTGGATTCCTGGCTTTATGGTTTTTCCGCATGATTTATATATGATTTATATGTATCATAACCTAACACATTTATCATATATGAAATGTATTTTCATATTCCATTTAATCTTGGTTTAATATTAAATGACGAGTCCTTTCAATTTGACGATATATTCAAGATAGACTCTCAGGACCAGTCTTGTGACTAAGAAATGTCTATCAAGTGAACTTGAATGTCAAAAGTTGAAAAAGGTCCCTGGTCGGAGTTTCCTATAAAGGTGGACACATAGAAAATGCTAGACGACTAGAATGCAAGATGACTAGTAGTTCAGTTTCTTGAACTATGTGGACATGACAATGTCGCAATCATTTGCATAGATACTTACTTTGAGAAGATTAGTATTGGACAAACCTATGAAACTTTACTGTAAGAAATGAAAATTTGTGATAAGTAAATTTCATTACATTATTAGACACTAATCCTCAATACATGAGTGATTTGAGATTACTTGTTTGAGAACTAGTGTAATACCTCGTATTTTTATAATATTTATAAGTATATTTTATTATATTTATAAAGAATTTTACGATTAATTAGCATTTAAATAATATTTAAATGTATTTTATTTAAATGTGTTGTAATTAATTAGAATATTTATTATTTTAATTAATTACGAAACGAATTTAATTCTTGAGTCGGGAAATTAAATGGGTTGCAAATGATTTTTAAAGGCTTCGGGTTTTAAATAAAAAGTCCAATTCGTTTTAATAAACGAGCCCGATCAAAAGAGTTTAATTCAAGTCCTAAGCTAGCCCAATCATTTAATTCCCTAAGCCCAATTCTAATTTCCTAAGCCTAGCCCATTGAAAATAGGGAGCCTATAAATAGGACCCCCCATCATTAATTGAGCCCCTAAAATCTCATAAACCCTCTCTTTTGCTTCACTTGCCCATCACTCTTCCTCTCTCCTCTTTTGCTCGGCTCGTCCGCACGCCCGCACAGCCCGTGCTCGTGCCTTCGTGCTGCTGTTGCGTCGTGCTGCTCGGCCTCACGCCCCAGCGCGCGCTGCACTCCCTCCCTCGCTCTCTCTCTCGCGCGCCAGCGCCCAGCACTCCCTCCCTCGCTCTCTCTCGCGCGCCAGCGCCTTGCACCCCCTCTCGCTCTCTCGTCTCTCTCTCACGCACAGCGCCCAGCACCTCGCGCCCTCGCCAATTCGTCCCGCGCGCCCAACGCGCTGCTGCTGCTGCCTCGCCCCTTCGTCGTTGCGCGCACCCGCACACAAGTTGTGCGTGTGTGTGTGTGTGTGTGTGTGTGGTGTTGTTCGTGTTTTTTTCGTTCTTGTTCACTCTTTTCTCCCAATCACATTAATTCGTGGTTGTTCCGTGCTATGGATGGATTGGTATAATTCTCTTCTTCCTTGCCTATTCTATTTCAATTCCGTATTTTAAATTATAATATTAATATTGTTTTGAGTAATTAAAATGCTGGGAACCGGTTATGAATACCGTGGTTTGAGGATTTGCGTGTTGTGATTCATTAGGCTTGTTTTAATTATTAAAGGACGAATTTTCAGATTTGTTTATTGAATAAAGAATTAATTTTTATGATAATGAATTAGTTTTATTGGGATTTTCAAGTTAGGGTTTTAACCTAGACCTAATGAGTCATTTGATTAGCATAATTAGGTGATGATTTTAATTATGATAATCAATTATATTTTCAGATTTGAATAAAGGCTTAAAGTGTTGATTTTTATTGATTTTAAAGGCGGAAAAAGTATGTTTTCGTACAAGGGATTGATTTTGCAAATTGAGACGACTATATTATTGAAAAACGATTGAATTCTAAAGTTTAAATGAGGTTTTAGATTTTATAAAGTTGCTGGTAATTTAATGAACATGGAAATAATTTAAGTTTCATTATTTTGATGATAGGAGGTGATTTCTAGTTGAGTGCTCGTTATTTCAAAGTGGCCCCTACGCTTAGGTATTCAAGGTACGTACAAGTCTAGGGCGACCATACCTTTTGTCAATGACATTACATGATTGTTGATGATGTGAATTATATTGTGTGGGTTCATATATGCTTTGGTGAATGATCATGTGGATTGATATTATTGGAATTATTGAAGTGTTTGTTGAACAAGCATGTTGAGTTTATTATGAGTATGGATTTCCTTGTCAATCATGTTGTTCAACATTTATGCATGTATGGTTTGTTTCACATGCAAGGGATGGATTATTTATTTGTATGCTATTGTACGGGATGTCTAGCATAGTTTGAGCCAATTATTCGTACCTCGTTGTACTATTTATTTTACCACATGTGAAGGGTTAGCTCGTGTAAGCCACCGCACATGTAGGGTTCAGTTCGGAATATTATGTATGAAATGAATTAGGATTTGTCATGCAAGGGCACAACCCTCATGTTAATGTGCATGATGTGGAGTCTCACTTTGGTGAGGAGGAACATGGTAGTAATTTCACAAGAGTCTTGCTTGGTTGATCACAAGTCTTAACGCATTAAAATAAGATTGTTTTGGTTGTTGTTTATTAATTGTATGAATGTACATTGTTGAGTCTTGAGTTCACCTTTAATAAAATATTAATAAACGTAAAGTGCAACCAGAACAAGCTTCAAAACTTTTGGAACGTATATACCTTGAGTATGAACAATGGGGGGAGTCTTGCCGGAAAGCTCGTACTCCTACTAATGATACAAGTCGTTGTTTCATTTATAATATGCGCAGGAATTCCGTCGGTATGGCCCGACACCCTTGGTATGGCCCGAATTTATTATTTATTATTTGGTGTATGATTGGCTCCCATCACTTTTTCCTTTATGGAACTTTCTTTGGCCCGTTCGAAGCTTATTCTAATTGAATTGTGAGTCAAGAGTCGAGTCTTGTATTCATGATTGATTGTTTATTATTATATGGCGTTTGCATGTTGATTAGTACTTAGTGCGTGATGCATGTTTTAGTTTCATTCACTCTATTCTTGTAAGTACTCAGCTTTTGCTGACTACGTGCTTTGTGTGGTTTGGTCATGGCCTTTGCCTTAATGACCCTATGATGATCTATCATTTGCACTTGCATTTATGGGGAGTAGAATAAAATAGCAGGTTGGTAGATCGGAATCATGTGGCTTGGGATGATCGAGAGAGTTGCATGGTTTTGTATTTCGAACTATTTAATTATACTTTAATTATGTTTTCGTATTTAAACTATTTATACTTTGGTTTTTGGGCCATTATGGTTCCAAATTGTAGGAGGTCTCAATATTACATTAATTATGTTTTTAAAAGTTAGTTGACATTAATTTCCGCTGCGTAATTTTGGTAATAGGCTTAACCGTTATCACGGTGGCGGTAATGCTTTAGTAATTCCTTTATTTTAAGTTGGAAAATGATTTTATAAAAGCAAGGAATTATTAGGGTGTTACAAAGTGGTATCAGAGCTTAGTTTCATTCCTTCTTTGTAGTAATCAATACTACAAAGTGGTAATCGGAGACTAATGCGGAACTTTATGATTTTTAAATATTATTTTCCTAAAGTCAAAACGTATTATTTTGAGTACTCGATATTTTAAGGGTCAAATATTAATTATTATGGGTCGTTTGAAATAAGTTAAAAAGTTGGATTATTATTTAATTTAATTAGGTTTTCCGAATTTTTTTTATTTCGAAATTTTCGAATTAAATTAGAATTTATTTTATTAATTTCGGAATTATTTTATTTAATTATCCGAATTATTTTAATTATTTATTTATTTATTTATTTATTTATTTATTTATTTATTTATTTATTCGAGTATTTTTCGAATTTATTTTTTTTATTTTAATTTTCGGATTTTTTTTCTTTTCTTATTATCCGAAATTTAATTATTTATTTATTTATTTAATTAATTAATAATTCTTATTAATTTTCGATTTTAATTTAAATAATTTCAACTAAGTTAGGAGTTATTTCTTAATTAATTTCGAAAATTAATATTATTTTCAAGTGAGAAATGGGTAGACTAAGAAGGGCATATTAGTTTAAGTATGCATTTTATGTGATTATGTGGATTATTAATTGCCATGTATATGTTCTAACCATGTTTTATCTTGCTTTATGTGGTTAATTGCATCATATTTCATGTTGAGCATATATTTGTGCATTGAAATTTGTATGGCTCCACGAACTATTTATTGTATCCTTTTGGGGTTGGAATTTCTATGGAAACGCGTTAGTAAGACTTTTTAGTTGTGAATTTTCAGGAATTAAGGATGCTACCTTCTAAGTTCACCAGTCTAGGATACTTAGAGAAGATGGATAATGAGACTCCTCGCATGTATGTTCAGAAGATCGTGTTTGATTGTGACTATTTGGCTTCGACCAAGGATATGCCCCACCTTAGGCATAAAGATATGATGGCTAGTATGGTTATACATTGTTTTCCCCATAAGAACCCTCACATAGACCTCAAGAACAAGTTCAGTGACATGCATTTTGGTGATGGTACCCCTAATTGGTACAAATATGGGACTAGTGATGGTAGGTGGAAGTATGATTCTGAGGTTCTTGCTACTATCTTAGAGGTTGCGGCAAATAGCTATGAGGATTGGAAGTATTCTGCGGGTCTAGGTATGGGCTATGGAGGAATAGAAAGTGATGGTGAGGATGGCATGATCCATGATGAGCAAGCTAGCTAGTGAGGTTGAGGAGGATAGTGATGATGATGTGGTAGAGATTGAAAATCCTAATCCTATAGTTCCTGAACCAACCATTGAGATATCCAGTGGATCTGAAGATGAGCTTGAAGAGAACAATGTGGTTTATAGTGAGCCACATCAAAATGATGAGGCTATGGATGAGGACTCGGATCCGGAAGAAGACTTGGATGATCCTAATGATCAAGACTTTACTCCAGAGCAATACAAGGAAAGAGATCGTCGTGACGACGTTAGTCTCTAGAGAAATGTAATCCTTAGTTTTATTTTTCGTTGAATAATAAAGTGGCAAAGCTACTATTTATGGTTTTTGGTCTTATTATAGTTGGAGAATAAATGTTGTGGCATTAGTGGATGTAAGACTTATTCATTGGAGTTATAATAAAAGAATAGAATTTCCTTTTTCGTTATCTCTTAAGTTCAATTCTCAATTCTAAGTCTAGTGGGTATCGCAAAGGGATTAATTGTTATTTCTTCAATGAAATTTTATGTGCAAGGTGGTCTAGTAGCAACCATCTAAATTTACTTGCATCGAATAGTGGGGTGAGAAGGCCCAAAAATGGCGCCAACTCTTCCCCTAGGGTGCGCCTAAACATGTTCTTGTTGTGAGTAGGTTCGTTGTTGAACTAGTGACTTAGTAATGTCGTGTCCAACCAATATTAAAGTTAGCCTTTTTATTTTATTCAGGAGAAGGGATATGGCTAACCAAGAGATTTCTGTAGTGGTTAGACAACTAGCTGAGGTAGTTCGAGACCTAGCTCAAACTAGAGCCAACCCAGTGCATGATCCGGCTGGGGAAATGTTTAAGAAAATAGCTCAAAGCAAGCCTCCACTGTATAGCTGAGAGATTGAACGAAGTGTGCTTGAAAACTGGTTGAGAGAGTTTGATAAACTCATTGTAGCTGTGAATTGCCCCGAAAACCTTAAGGTGAACAGTGCTGTGTACTACCTGAGAGGTGAAGCTGATTTATGGTTGCAACGATGTGAGAATACCCTTAGAGCCACACCTAACTTTGGGTGAAAAGCATTCAAAACTGCACTAAGGAACAAGTTTTACCCATCTTATCTGAAGAAGCAAAAGGCGTAGGAGTTCATTGAACTCAAAATGGGGGTTCTGTCTGTGACGGAATACTATTCTAAGTTTATAGAGTTGTCTAGGTTTGCACCTGAAGTGGTGGCAACGGAAGAGTTCAGGGCTCAAAGATTTGAGAATGGTTTAACGATGGACTTACAGTTGTTGTTGTCGGGAGAGACCTTTACCTCATTAGACACCCTGTACGGGAAAGCTGCTCACCTGTATGGGTTACAACAAAGGAAGAATGGTAGTGCTGAAAAGAGAAAGGATGGCAGAAGCTCGAATCAAGGGAATAACCATCAGAATCAGGGGAATTTTAAGAAGCACAAAGGAAATGGGAATTTCCAGTTTAGGGCTAACAATGGTGGTAATCGCAACAACCAAGGTGGCGGAAAGCAGTCTGGAAGGAATGGAGTACGGACCTACGACTGTAGGCGTTGTAACATGAATCACCCTAGAAAGGATTGTGATGGAAACTTAGTGACTTGTAGATTCTGCCAGAAGTTAGGCCACAGGGAGTATGAATGCTATTCTAAGAATGGGAAGCCTAACCAAGGTAACCACCAAGGTAATAATCGGAACAGTCAGAACCGAAATGGGGGAAATGGAGGTGGAAACCAAAGGAACCACCAGGGTGGTACCAATGGCAACAACAATGCCAATCACCAGAACCATGGAAAGCCTGGAGGAAACCTACAACAGAATGGGAACCGAAACAACAATGGGAACACCAATGGAGGTGGCTATAACAAAGGAGTTGCCCAAGGAAAGTTGAATGTGATATCTAGGCAAGAAGCGGAAACTTCCTCTGACGTCATAGCGGGTACTTTTTCTATTAATTCCGTTTTAGTTAAAGTTCTATTTGATTCTGGTGCGACTTATTCTTTTATATCAATAGATGCTTTGGGGAAACTAGGGTTGAAAGAGCTTGAAACAATTGAAGTACCTATAGTCATACCTACTGGTAGTATAGTGAAGTGTACCAAAATCCATAGAGATGTGCCTTTGACCATAGCCAAGACCGTGTTCTTATCTAACCTAATCGAGTTTGAGTTAGGAGAGCTAGATGTAATTCTAGGAATGGATTGGTTGGCCATGTTCAAGGCCAAAATAGATTGTGAGAAGCAGAAGGTTCACTTGAGGTCTAGCCTAGGAAAAGTAGTGTCATATCGTCGTTTTGGTAAGCCTAAGAACATAGGAATCATCACGGCAATGGAACTCGTGAAGCTAGTCGGTAAAGGGAACCCAGCCTTCTTATGTAATGTGAGGAACCTAGAGCATGTGATCAAGGATCAGCCTGAAGAGATTGCAGTAGTTAATGAATTCGTTGATGTATTTCCAGAAGAGATCCCGGGGATGCCTCCCAATCGACCTATTGACTTTACCATAGATTTAGTGCCTGGAACCGCCCCTATTTCAAAAGCACCTTATCGAATGGCTCCAGCAGAAATGAATGTGTTAAAAGGCCAACTAGAGGATATATTGGAGAAAGGTTAAATTAGGCCAAGTGCATCGCCTTAAGGAGCACCAGTGTTGTTTGTGAAGAAAAAGGATGGAAGTATGAGGCTCTGTATAGACTACAGGGAGCTCAATAAGGTCACGATCAAGAACAAGTATCCTTTACCTAGGATAGAAGACCTATTTGACCAACTGAAAGGAGTTGGAATCTTTTCAAAGATAGATTTGCGTTCGGGTTATCATCAATTGAGAATCGCTGATCACGACATACCAAAGACCGCATTCAGGACTAGATACGGACATTATGAGTTCACTGTTATGCCTTTTGGGTTAACCAATACCCCTGCAATATTTATGGACTTAATGAACCGTGTATTCCATGCCTATTTGGACAAGTTTGTAGTGGTTTTCATAGATGAAATCCTAGTGTATTCAAAGAGTGAAGGGGATCATGCGGGACACTTGAGATCTGTGTTGAGTACCTTGAGAGATAACCAGTTGTATGCCAAGTTCTCAAAGTATGAGTTTTGGTTGGAAAGAGTTGCATTTTTGGGACATTTTGTATCTAAAGAAGGAGTGGCAGTTGACCCTGCTAAGATCAAAGCTGTTAGTGAATGGCCTACACCCAAGAGTGTGACTGACATTCGTAGTTTTCTGGGATTATCTGGCTACTATAGACGATTTGTGCAAGACTTCTCTAGGATAGCCAAGCCCATGACTACCTTGATGAAGAAGGAAGCAAAGTTTTAATGGAGTGACCAGTGTGAGGAAGCATTCCAAGCCTTAAAGACGCGATTGACAACCGCGCCAGTGTTAACCTTACCAGATGAGAGTGGTGCATATGATGTGTATAGTGATGCCTCTAAGAATGGTTTAGGGTGTGTATTAATGCAGAACGGGAAGGTTATTGCGTATGCGTCAAGGCAATTGAAGCCATATGAATCCAATTACCCTACCCATGATTTAGAGCTAGCTGCTATAGTGTTTGCGTTGAAGATATGGAGACACTATCTGTATGGTGTGAAGTGTAGGATATTTACGAATAACAAGAGTTTAAAGTACATCTTCACACAGAAGGACCTGAATATGCGCCAACGAAGGTGGTTGGAGTTGATTAAGGACTATGATTTGGATATCCAGTACCATGAAGGAAAAGCCAATGTAGTTGCGGATGCTTTCAGTAGGAAATCAAGTCATAGTGTTAATGCGTTAGTAGTTGCTAACGAGCTGTGTAAGGACATGCAGCGTTTGACCCTGGAAATAGTGAGTGGTGAAAGCCTTGAGGGAATGATGAATGCCTTAACCATCCAGCCGTCAATATTTGATGAGATTAGGGAGAATCAAGCTGGTGATGTAAAGTTGGAGCGAATCAAGGAAAAGATTTCGCAAGGTAAAGAGTTAGAATTCCGAATCCATGATGATGGAAGTTTGAGGTACAAAGGCAGGTGGTGTGTGCCTCAAAAGTGTGGGGAATTGAAAGAGATATTGATGAAAGAAGGGCATAATACGCCATATTCTGTGCACCCAGGTGGTGACAAGTTGTATAAGGACTTGAAAAAGGTCTATTGGTGGCCAAGGATGAAGAACTAAGTGGCTGAATTTGTGGCTAGATGTCTGACTTGTCAGAAGGTTAAAATAGAGCACAAGAGACCTCAAGGAAAGGTCCAACCTTTAGAGATTCCAAGATGGAAATGGGACTGTATTTCTATGGACTTCGTCACTTGTTTACCTAAGTCAAAGACTGGGAATGATACAATTTGGGTTGTGGTAGATAGGTTCACTAAGTCAGCAGTGTTTATACCAATGAAGGAAACCTGGAAAATGGAACAACTTGCTAAAGCTTACATTAAGAATGTTGTGAGGTTACATGGAGTTCCTAAGGATATCGTGTCGGATAGGGATTCAAGGTTTCTTTCAAATTTCTGGAAAAGTGTGCAGAAGAGCTTTGGTACGACATTGAAAATGAGTAAAGCCTTCCACCCAGCCACGGATGGACAAACTGAAAGGACTATCCAAACCCTGGAGGACATGCTTCGGGCATGCGTTATTGATTTCCAAGGGAGTTGGGAAGATGGCCTAGATTTGATTGAGTTTTCCTATAACAATAGCTATCATGCTAGCATTGGAATGGCACCATTTGAGGCTTTGTATGGACGAAAGTGTAGAAGTCCACTTTGCTGGAACGACATTAGTGAAACTGTAGTGTTGGGACCTCAAATGATAGAGGACACCATGAACCAAATCCGAACCATCCAATCGAAGATTCAAGCGGCGCAAGATCGCCAAAAGAGTTATGCAGACTTGAAACGTAGGGATGAAGAGTTCAATATAGGTGATAAAGTGTTACTCAAAGTGTCACCAATGAAAGGTGTCATGATATTTTGAAAGAAAGGGAAGTTAAGCCCTAAGTACATAGGCCCGTATGAAATCTTAGAAAGAATCAGAAAGGTAGATTATAGACTAGCCTTGCCTATGGACTTGCATAGAGTGCATAATGTGTTCCACATATCTCAGTTAAGGAAATATATCCTGGAAAAATCGCATGTGTTGCAACCGGAGACCATAGAATTAGACCAAAGTCTAACCTTTGAGGAAAGACTTGTCAAAATCCTTGATAGCAAAGTGCGTAGTACGCGTACTAAAGATGTGAAAATTGTCAAAGTGTTGTGGTCTAATCAAGAATCTGAGGAAACTACTTGGGAAGCGGAGGACGAAATGAGAAAGAAATATCCCGAGCTTTTTCCCGAGGTTAGTTGAGTTACGGGGTCGTAACTCGTGTCTTTTAAGGGGGGTAGAGTGCGGTAGAATTTCGCGCTTTTTACCTTGTTTTCCCCTATTTTATGCTCAATTTAGTGCTTTCTATTGAATTTGCACTTATTATTGTCTTGTTTAATTATGAAAAGAGTACAGCAACTTAAATTTTTTGCAAATGAACACATTGAAAGTCTCATAAAGTCTCAAGTTTTGAGTTGAATTTTGATTTCCGAACCCAAGTTTCGGGACGAAACTTCTTTTAAGGAGGGTAGACTGTAATACCTCGTATTTTTATAATATTTATAAGTATATTTTATTATATTTATAAAGCATTTTACGATTAATTAGCATTTAAATAATATTTAAATGTATTTTATTTAAATGTGTTTTAATTAATTAGAATATTTATTATTTTAATTAATTACGAAACGAATTTAATTCTTGAGTCGGGAAATTAAATGGGTTGCAAATGATTTTTAAAGGCTTCAGGTTTTAAATAAAAAGTCCAATTCGTTTTATTAAACGAGCCCAATCAAAAGAGTATAATTCAAGTCCTAAGCTAGCTAGCCCAATCATTTAATTCCCTAAGCCCAATTCTAATTTCCTAAGCCTAGCCCATTGAAAATAGGGAGCCTATAAATAGGACTCCCCATCATTAATTGAGCCCCTAAAATCTCATAAACCCTCTCTTTTGCTTTGCTTTCCATCACTCTTCCTCTCTCCTCTTTTGCTCGACTCGTCCGCACGCCCGCACAGCCCGTGCTCGTGCCTTCGTGCTGCTGTTGCGTCGTGCTGCTCGGCCTCACGCCCCAGCACGCGCTGCACTCCCTACCTCGCCCTCTCTCGCGCGCCAGCGCCCATCACTCCCTCCCTCACTCTCTCTCGCGCGCCAGCGCCCAGCACCCCCTCTCGCTTTCTCGTCTCTCTCTCGCGCATAACGCCCAGCACCTCGCGCCCTCGCCCATTCGTCCCGCGCGCCTAGCGCGCTGCTGCTGCTGCCTCGCCCCTTCGTCGTTGCGTGTGTGTGTGTGTGTGTGTAGTGTTGTTCGTGTTTTGTTCGTTCTTGTTCACTCTTTTCGCCCAATCACATTAATTCGTGGTTGTTCCGTGCTATAGGCCGGATTGGTATAATTCTCTTCTTCCTTGCCTATTCTATTTCAATTCCGTATTTTAAATTATAATATTAATATTGTTTTGAGTAATTAAAATGCTGGGAACCGGTTATGAATACCGTGGTTTGAGGATTTGCGTGTTGTGATTCATTAGGCTTGTTTTAATTATTAAAGGACGAATTTTCAGATTTGTTTATTGAATAAAGAATTGATTTTTATGATAATAAATTAGTTTTATTGGGATTTTCAAGCTAGGGTTTTAACCTAGACATAATGAGTCAATTGATTAGCATAATTAGGTGATGATTTTAATTATGATAATCAATTATATTTTCAGATTTGAATAAAGGCTTAAAGTGTTGATTTTTATTGATTTTAAAGGCGGAAAAAGTATGTTTTCGTACAAGGGATTGATTTTGCAAATTGAGACGACTATATTATTGAAAAACGATTGAATTCTAAAGTTTAAATGAGGTTTTAGATTTTATAAAGTTGCTGGAAATTTAATGAACATGGAAATTGTTAGGTTATGATACATATGACAATTCATAAATCATGCGGAAAAACCATAAAGCCAGGAAAGCATATTATTTACACATAATCATTTAGAATAGTTTAGATGCATACACATTGTTGCGTGCCTTCCCTAGCTGCGCCCGAACCGAACAAGAACAAGTCTCTAGGACTCCAAGTGTCGTCCCTCCGTAGATAGTCCACAGCACGTCCGGATCCGCCTTAAGCTTGACCAACTAGGGTCGCCCTTAAGGTACTTAGAATTTTTGGCACATATAGGCAATTGTATGACTGAATTTTTGCTCTCAAAAATCACTTTGAATACTTGAAATCTCTATACAAAATAATGACCCTAGGCCTTTATTTATAGAGGCATGGAAAGGGAATCGTAATCCTATTAGGATATGAATTAATTAAATTAGAATTCTTATTTAATTAATTCATCCTTTTAGGTTTAGGAATTTAATCATTAGTCGAAACCTGATAGCTTTAGGATTCGTATAGCACACCAACACACACGCACGCACAGCAGCCCATGAGGGGCGCCATGCGCGCGCGCGCAGCCCGCGAGCTCGCAGCCCATTGTTGCGAGGCCCACACGCCGCCGCAGCGTTGGCGCGCGCTGGGCCTGCCTTGCAGTGGGCCTGACGCAGCCTTGGCTGGTGCGTTGTGGCGCGCTGGCTTGCTGGGCGATGGCCCGGCTTCGTGCTGGGCCTTCGTCTGGCAGGCCTCGTCCGATGCTAATTCGTACGATACGCTTCCGATTAATTTCCCGATTCTGGAATTCATTTCCGATACGAACAATATTTAATATTTCCGATTCCGGAATTAATTTCCGTTTCGAACAAATATTTAATATTTCCGTTTCCGGAATTATTTTCCGATTCCGGCAATATTTCCGATTCTGACAATATTTCCGTTTCCGGCAATATTTCCGATTCCGGCAATATTTCCATTTCCGATAATATTTTCCGATACGTACCATGTTTCCGTTTCCGGCAACATCTACGACTTGGATAATATTTATATTTCCGATACGATCCATATTTCCGTTTCCGGCAATATCATCGTTTCCGGAGCATTCATTTCTTGCCTGTGACGATCTCAGCTCCCACTGAAACCAAGATCCGTCGATTCCGAATATCCATAGATGGAGTATTTAATGCCATTAAATACTTGATCCGTTTACGTACTATTTGTGTGACCCTACGGGTTAAGTCAAGAGTAAGCTGTGGATTAATATCATTCATTCCACTTGAACTGAAGCGGCCTCTAGCTAGGCATTCAGCTCACTTGATCTCACTGAATTATTAACTTGTTAATTAATACTGAACCGCACTTATTAGACTTAACATAGAATGCATACTTGGACAAAGGGCATTATTTCCTTCAGTCTCCCACTTGTCCTTAGGGACAAGTGTGCATTTCCTAATTCCTTTGTCGCTCGATGCTTGGTCTTGAACATAAGGTAAGAGTTGTCATCCTTATTATGTCCAGAGGTGTACCTCGGTTTCAGAGTTCAACTGATCAAATAAACAGATAATCATAGCCTATGATTCATCCGAGCACGGCCATGCATTTCACAGTTTCTAGCTCTCCGAGTGGCCTTGTACAACTTTTAAGCATCTCATCCCGATTTGTGGGAGGACAATCTCAATCTTGCGATCTTGAGATTAGACTTCGTTTGATAGGTGATTACCTGAGCGTTGCCTTTATAGCCTCCTTTTACGGTGCGACGGTTGGTCAACGTCAAAGCAACCAGTTCTCAAACAAGTAATCTCAAATCACTCAGGTATTGAGGATTTAGTGTCTAATAATTTTAATGAAATTTACTTATGACAGATTTTCATCTCTTACAGTAAAGTTTCATAGGTCTTGTCCGATACTAGTCTAAGTAAGTATCTATGCAAATGATTATGACATTGCCATGTCCACATAGTTCAAGAAACAGAACTACTAGTCATCTTGCATTCTAATCGTCTAACGTTTTCTATGCGTCCAATTTTATAGAAAACTCCGACTAGGGACCATTTTCAACCTTTGACATTCAAGTTCACTTGATAGACATTTCTTAGTCACAGGACTGGTCCTGACAGTCTATCTTGAATATATCGTCAAATTGAAGAGACTCATCATTTAATAAACCACAAATTAAATGGAATATGAAAATACATTTCATATATGATAAATGTTCAACCCCAATGTTTTACAACCATGGGCCTTAAACCCATCTTTAAAACAGTTCATGGAATTTCAAAGCTATGTTTGATTTCCAGTGCTACAATGTGAGTGTTGCTTCTCACTTGTTGCATAGGTTTAGTTATCATGCTTTGCCAATCTTAATATCCTTTTCATCGAATGATTTTCGAGATATGATGATAAGATCTTTTGAGTTTGTTTATTATGTGATCTAGTCTTTCTTACTTAAATAGTGGTTCTACGCATTTTGCAATGAAGAACCATTAAGGTAGCAGACATGTGATCCACCCAAGTTCAATGAAGAACTCTTTAATATAAACAACTCTATTTTATTGCTTCTTAGGCAATAAGTACTTTTACTTCAACTGTATAGGTTGCTAGTGATGCTTTGTTTGGATTTACTTATCCAAGCAGTTCACAGATATGCGGAAGACTTTCCAACTATATCTTAGAACTTAGAAATTTAATTTCCCACGCAACAACTCATGGTCTCCAATCCATGTTGCCATTTCAAATCACGATGCTCTATGGCTCGTCTTTGTCAATGGTTAACTCCATAGGGTCTTGCTTGATTCTTTGCCAGTGTTTAGGCGTGTAGCATCAATATTTAGCACATCTTTATTTCCTTGAATCAAGAACTATTCCTATGTACCCTTTCAAGTACCATAAGTATTCTTGATCTCAATCTAGTTGATCTTTACTTAGATCAATAGAGATTGGTATATGTTCGTCATGCCTAAAGTCATACGATACATTTTTGGCGATCCTCATATTATATTATACATGATAAATTCTTTTGCAGAATAATTCTCAATTGAATTGTATTCAATTTCAGTAGATACTGAATCCAGCTAAATTCTTTGACATATAATATAGGTTAAGAATCTCACTTAGATCATTTGATGTTTTAACTTAGTAAATGCTTATACATAGTTCAAACATTCTTTTACTTAGATTTATTCACATGGGTCGAATATCTCCAATGGAATATTTCGTGTTTGATTTAGTAAATGCCATTACTTAATCCAAAACAATATTATAAGATCTTTGTAAATAGATCTTAGTACCCAGTATGTACTAAGTTTTGCCTTGGTCCATCATTTATGAATAATCTCAAATCTAAGTATTTAGCATTTGAATGTTATTTCACAATAGAGAGATATGTGTGTGATACACATAGGACCAATTAAGTTTTATGTACTCCCACTAAACTTCTTATATATCTATAAGAATCATGTACATTTTATGAAACTAAAATACTTATTAGCTTCACTAAAATACATTTCTAATTCCCAATTGCTTGCTTAAATCTGTACTTAGATTTTATAAACTAGCTTTTCTTTTTAAGCATTTATTTGGATCCACAAATCCTATGACATACCATGTACATAGTTTCTTCCAACATTTGACTGAGGAAGATGTTTTGTCATCCAATTGCCATATGTACCAATATGCAATCATTGCTTGAATTATAGACTTAAGCATTACGATTTTGCATGAGGTTTCAACACAATCCACATCGTGAATTTTCTTGTAACCTTTAGAAACTAATCTAGCTTTGTGTGTGAACACAATTTCATGTTTGATGGTTTTTATCCTTAAAACAAACTTTGCAACCAATAGGTGTGAAACTATTCTTGCAAATCAACAAAATTTCAATTTTGTCATCAAAACATTGAGTATGTTTTATGGCCTCTAACCATTTAAAACATTTGAGTCTATATATGGCCTCTAACCATTTTAGGGAATGTGGGTTTCGTCATAGCTTTCTTACAAGTCACAAACTCATTAATCTACATGATAATAGTTTGACTGCAAGTTGTAGGTTTCTTCACTATCTAATAGAAGAATTGCATAGTTTCAGTGACCTGAACTCCATGTTTCTTCACTATCTAATAGAAGAATCTCATAGTTTCAGTGACTTGAACTCTATGCCTACAAGGGTATAGAACATCAAACAACAGAATATCAATAGCCACTTAAAAGTCCTTTGAATATTCTGTTCTCCTTGAAGCACTTGTAAAGTCTTCTAAGAGATGTCTATTCTTTAAAGCCACTTCTAAAGTCCTTAAAGAATACGTGTTCGGATTTTCTAAAGAACTTCGAAAAGCCTCCGGAATGTCCGTTTATGTTTGTTGTTCGCCTCGAAGACTTTCGAGGTCTATTTTCTCCCACTTGTCATTTTGGAAACGAATCTCCAAAAGGACATTATTTCGAGCAAACAAACATTATGTTCTCAAAAATTCCTGGTAGAAACAATACCCTTGTGTCTCATTTGAATAAATCACAATGAAACATATATCTATACTTGGGCCTTAGTTTGTCGAATGACAAACACTAAGCTCCCACTGAGTTTTGCAACTCTCTAGATATATTTTATGAAAAGTTATTCTGAAATTACTTCTCAATAGCTTTGACGAATTTGGTTTAGTTTGGTGGTAGTTGAGCATTTTGTTTTAGAAATTATAGGAAAAGTCCTTATGATTCATCATTAGTCGAATCAAGTACTAATTGACTTCGATTATTCCAACTAAGATATGCCATATCTTATGGACCTAGATTGTGAAATTACAACACACAACCATTGATGATCATATTTGGTCTCAAGTAATCATCAACATGATCTAACCTAGATCTTTATGATTTCTTGCCAAGTGGATTTTATACTTCTGAATCTTGGAACTACCCAAACAGATTCAACTTATATCACATTTGAGTCAATAAACCTGTATTCACTCAAATCCATGTGAAATAATAAAGTCATAAAATCTTTCTTTAGCTTTGAACTCTATTGTCTAGGTGTTCTAACAATAGTTCATATCTTTTGTTACTTTCAACAAGTAAGACTAGTCGTCTTAAATTGATCTAGAAATCAATGAACTTTTAAAAGTCCATTAAAATAGAGCTTTTGAATGTTAACTTGTTGATATGGTCTAAGCAACAATGCCAAAGATTAGTGGAACTCAAATCAAGGGTTTGATTTGAACCTAGTAAAGTTTTTATTTTTAAAGAGTTGTTTGTTTTAATCAAGCATATTGACTCAACCCGTAAATGACCATTTCATTCAAATAAACAAACAAACATTGTTTTTGTTCTTCTGAATGTGAGTCTTTCTGTGTTTGAAACAGAAATTTAGGTATGCTGATTATGGAACAAAATATCCATTAAGTTCCAGCCTTTGAAAGGACTTAAAACAAACTAGATGACCCTACAACTAATGTAGCATTGCCATGCTTCATTTCCCACTTGTAGGTCATTAGTGTATCCTAGCTTCCATTGTTTGAGTTATTACCGAAGTAAGAACCTCAAGCGGTATATGATACCAAGGAAGTTTGATTGCTAGGTCACTTCTCTTTAAACATAAACTTATAGGTAGAAACGGAATCATAAATTCCTTTCATTTGTTCCTCATTTTCCTATTTCTTGTACCCTTTCTTATAGTCTTAAGAATTGAATTCTTTAGTGTTGACTTTTATACTTTGTTAGACATGTCCAATGTCACCCCAACAAGGTTCTTACCATTTAATTTATGTTGAATATTAAGTTTCAACTAGATGATCTTACCAGAAGCTTCTAAAGTTCTCTAAGCATCGATCTATTCGAATGTCTAGGGACTAGACTCATTCGAGAATTAAATGGACAAAGATATTAGGTTGTTAACCATTGGTAAAGCTGAGCGTATTAAACTCAATGCTTTATGATCTCAAAACTACAGTGTATTTTGAATTCACAAGCACCAATTGGTTTGCCATTCGACTTTGATGTTCGAAAACAACCATAAAAGTCGCTATAAGAAACGTACATTTTAAATTGCTCACTTTCTCTCATTTCCGTGAATCGTTCTTGGATTCACTACCAATCGAGGAAATTTACTGTTACCTTTCTAAAAGGATTTATTGCAGTGCAAGATATTTAATTATAAACAATAATTAAAACATACATTGAAGCATGCAAAGTCTAAACATTTATCATGAATAATAACTTGAAAATGAAAGCAATCATGCAATTTAAACAAGTCATTAGCATTTTATTCGAATTATGTGTTCCGGCAGGTGTGAATAAAATGATTCCAAGACCCTAAAACCATTGAAGAATTAAGCACAGTTTGTCGACTCAATTCTAAAACATTTTAGGTAAGCAAAAGCCTTTTGCTAATAGTCTAGAAACTATTCTTGGTTGATAGGTACGTCTAAGAACTTATTAGGTAAACCTATCGATTTTGCCACGACATAAAAGGACTCCTTACTTATATCGTTGAGTTTCACCAAAACTAACATGTACTCACAATTATTTGTGTACCTTGCCCCTTTAGGACCAATAAGTAACACCTCGCTGAGCGAAAACTATTACTAGATTGATGTAAAGGATATCCAAGCAAGTGTATATTTTGGCATGGCACCTTATAACTCAATTTTTAAGTTTGGAACTTAAGGCTCTTACTATGTTGGTTAGATTTTAAGTGAACTAAAATCCTTAATCATGCAACATAATCAACACATTATGCATCACATAAACATTTGCATCAATTAATCAAGGGCACCAATAATCTACAAATTATTCAGTCCTTATTAATTCTAATCAAGTTGTTTTAACCTTAAGGATTTGTAGACCTAATCAAGAGTTTATGACTAAAAAGGGCTCCCACTTAAACCAATAAATTCATATGCTTTACTAATTTTAAACATAAAAATGTATTTCTAGTTTAACCGGAAACATACAAATTTAATTAAAATTTAAAGCTCATATAAATTTATAATTGCATCCAAAAAGTTTAATTTAATTTCAGTCGTATTTAAATTAATTTATGATTTTAATTTTAGTAAAATAATTAGAATAAATAAAATTTATTATAATTACAATATTCAAAATTAAAATCCAAGAAAATAATTTAAATTATTAATTTTAAAATTAATTAAAATTACGTAAACTGAAAATTTCAAATTCAAATTTCAAAACGATCTAATCGCAACGCAACAATCCCACGCAACGCACGCCCATGGGCCACACGCACACAGCCATCACTGGCCATGTGCGCGCAGCCCATGCGCTGCGTCGCATCGCTGCTGCTCACCATCGCAAGGCATCACGCGAGCTGGTGTTCGCTGCGCGCGCCAGCGCTCGACGCAACAAGCATGCTGCCGCAGCCCATCGCTGGGCGCAGCGCTCGTCACACGTCGCAACAAGCAAGCTGCTTGCCATCGCTGGGCGCAGCGCTCGTCGCACGTCGCAACAAGCACTCGCACGCCATTGCTGGGCGCAGCACTCGTCGCACGTCGCAACAAGCACTCGCACGCCATCGCTGGGCGCAGCGCTCGTCGCACGCACAACAGCGCTCGCTGCGCGCGAGCGATCGATGCTTGGCGCAGCACTCGTGGCACGCGAGCTAGCGCTCGCTGCGCGCGAGGCTCCGCATGCTTGCGCGAGGCAGTGCGCGCTGTGGCGCAGCTCGCTTGCTGCCCACACGCGACTGCTCGTGCCTTGCTCTCGCCCTCGCCCATTCGCCCATCGCACACAGCCCACGACACAAGGCAGGGCTGCTGCCTTGTGCTCGTGCACCATGGCCTTGCTCATTGCATTCGTACCGCATGGGCGACGAGCTCCCTTGCTCGTCGTCACATGCCCGCACTATACAACACCCCTTAAGGGTAACACGTAGCGTCCATTGCTTTGTGCGTGCAAGTTATATGAGCGAATCGCATAAAAATTTAAAATTTATATTCAAAATTAATGACAAATTAATAAATAATATTAATTTCATAATTTTAGGGCGAAAAATCGAAAATTTATTATTTAATTGATTTTCGATTAACATGGATTCAATTCTAGGTCATAAAAATTTAAAATTTAACATAAATTTACAATTTTTAAGGTGGTTTTTAATCATAGGTGTCTAATTAAATTATAACTAATTATGAAAATCAAATTAATTCTAAATTATTCCAATTTTCAACAAATTAATCATAATTACAAATTAGATTGCATAATTAACAAGGCTAGACATTCAAACTTGTTAAACATATACAGTAGGTCAATCAAAAATTCAAGATTTATCAACAAGAATCGCAAATATTTAATTTAACATCTTAAATTTACGAAATTTTGCATTCGAAAAACTAAAACCTCCGAAAAGTCATAGTTAGGCTTCGAATTTGAGAATTCTGGGTTCGGCCGAAAATCACTTTTTTTGTCAAAATTTTATAATGCCTTTTACATGCGGAATTGACACAAAAATCACTCGATTTGGATGAGTAACGAAGAAACTGCCGAAAAACTGCGTACGTATAATTAAATAAACGCAATTTGCAATTAATTAACAATTACGAAAATTAATCACCCCTTTTAATTCTTGCAAATTTGTAATATTTAACCATGTTCATGCAATTTAGATTATGAAAATAATAAGAGGCTCGTGATACCACTGTTAGGTTATGATACATATGACAATTCATTAATCATGCGGAAAAACCATAAAGCCAGGAAAGCATATTATTTACACATAATCATTTAGCATAGTTTAGATGCATACACTTTGTTGCGTGCCTTCCCTAGCTGCGCCCGAACCGAACAAGAACAAGTCTTTAGGACTCCACGTGTCGTCCCTCCGTAGATAGTCCACAGCACGTCCGGATCCGCCTTAAGCTTGACCAACTAGGGTCGCCCTTAAGGTACTTAGAATTTTCGGCACATATAGGCAATTGTATGACTGAATTTTTGCTCTCAAAAATCACTTTGAATACTTGAAATCTCTATACAAAATAATGACCCTAGGCCTTTATTTATAGAGGCATGGAAAGGGAATCGTATTCCTATTAGGATACGAATTAATTAAATTAGAATTCTTATTTAATTAATTCATCCTTTTAGGTTTAGGAATTTAATCATTAGTCGAAACCTGATAGCTTTAGGATTTGTATAGCACACCAACACACACGCACGCACAGCAGCCCACGAGGGGCGCCATGCGCGCGCGCGCAGCCCGCGAGCTCGCAGCCCATTGCTGCGAGGCCCACACGCCGCCGCGGCGTTGGCGCGCGCTGGGCCTGCCTTGCGGTGGGCCTGGCGCAGCCTTGGCTGGTGCGTTGTGGCGCGGTGGCTTGCTGGGCGATGGCCCGGCTTCGTGCTGGGCCTTCGTCTGGCAGGCCTCGTCCGATGCTAATTCGTATGATACGCTTCCGATTAATTTCCCGATTCCGGAATTCATTTCCGATACGAACAATATTTAATATTTCCGATTCCGGAATTAATTTCCGTTTCGAACAAATATTTAATATTTCCGTTTCCGGAATTATTTTCCGATTCCGGCAATATTTCCAATTCTGACAATATTTCCGTTTCCGGCAATATTTCCGATTCCGGCAATATTTCCATTTCCGATAATATTTTCCGATACGTACCATGTTTCCGTTTCCGCCAACATCTACGACTTGGATAATATTCATATTTCCGATACGATCCATATTTCCGTTTCCAGCAATATCATCGTTTCCGGAGCATTCATTTCTTGCCTGTGACGATCTCAGCTCCCACTGAAACCAAGATCCGTCGATTCCGAATATCCATAGATGGAGTATTTAATGCCATTAAATACTTGATCCGTTTACGTACTATTTGTGTGACCCTACGGGTTCAGTCAAGAGTAAGATGTGGATTAATATCATTAATTTCACTTGAACTGAAGCGGCCTCTAGCTAGGCATTCAGCTCACTTGATCTCACTGAATTATTAACTTGTTAATTAATACTGAACCGCACTTATTAGACTTAACATAGAATGCATACTTGGACCAAGGGCATTATTTCCTTCAGAAATAATTTAAGTTTCATTATTTTGATGATAAGAGTTGATTTCTAGTTGAGTGCTCGTTATTGCAAAGTGGCCCCTGCGCTTAGGTATTCAAGGTACGTACAAGTCTAGGGCGACCATACCTTTTGTCAATGACATTACATGATTGTTGATGAAGTGAATTATATTGTGTGGATTCATATATGCTTTGGTGAACAATCATGTGGATTAATATTATTGGAATTATTGAAGTGTTGGTTGAACAAGCATGTTGAGTTTATTATGAGTATGGATTTCCTTGTCAATCATGTTGTTCCACATTTATGCATGTATGATTTGTTTCACATGCAAGGGATGGGTTATTTATTTGTATGCTATTGTACGGGATGTCTAGCATAGTTTGAGCCAATTATTCGTACCTCGTTGTACTATTTATTTTACCACATGTGAAGGGTTAGCTCGTGTAAGCCACCGCACATGTAGGGTTCAGTTGGGAATATTATGTATGAAATGAATTAGGATTTGTCGTGCAAGGGCACAACCCTCATGTTAATGTGCATGATGTGGAGTCTCACTTTGGTGAGGAGGAACATGGTAGTAATTTCACAAGAGTCTTGCTTGGTTGATCACAAGTCTTAACGCATTAAAATAAGATTGTTTTGGTTATTGTTTATTAATTGTATGAATGTACATTGTTGAGTCTTGAGTTCACCTTTAATAAAATATTAATAAACGTAAAGTGCAACTAGAACAAGCTTCAAAACTCTTGGAACGTATATACCTTGAGTATGAATAATGGGGGGAGTCTTGCCGGAAATCTCGTACTCCTACTAATGATACAAGACGTTGTTTCATTTATAATATGCGCAGGAATTCCGTCGGTATGGCCCGACACTCGGTATGGCCCGAATTTATTATTTATTATTTGGTGTATGGTTGGCTCCCATCACTTTTTCCTTTATGGAACTTTCTTTGGCCCGTTCGAAGCTTATTCTAATTGAATTGTGAGTCAAGAGTCGAGTCAAGAGTCGAGTCTTGTATTCATGATTGATTGTTTATTATTATATGGCTTTTGCATGTTGATTAGTACTTAGTGAGTGATGCATGTTTTAGTTTCATTCACTCTATTCTTGTAAGTACTCAGCTTTTGCTGACTACGTGCTTTGTGTGTTTTGGTCATGGCCTTTGCCTTAATGACCCTATGATGATCTATCATTTGCACTTGCATTGATGGGGAGTAGAATAAAATAGCAGGTTGGTAGATCGGAATCATGTGGCTTGGGATGATCGAGGGAGTTGCATGTTTTCGTATTTCGAACTATTTAATTATACTTTAATTATGTTTTCGTATTTAAACTATTTATACTTTGGTTTTTGGGCCATTATGGTTCCAAATTGTAGGAGGCCTCAATATTACATTAATTATGTTTTTAAAAGTTAGTTGACATTAATTTCCGTCGTAATTCTGGTAATAGCCTTAACCGTTATCACGGTGGCGGTAATGCTTTAGTAATTCCTTTATTTTAAGTTGGAAAATGATTTTATAAAAGCAAGGAATTATTAGGGTGTTACAATTGGTTACTTTGACGTTGTCAACCGTCGCACCGTAAAAGGAGGCTATAACGACAATGCTCAGGTTTTTTTTTTTTGACAAAGGCTAACTAAACAGAATTACGGAAAAGTAGAAAAGCAAATTAAATCTCGTGAAGCTCCAGTTGCGAGATCATGTGCTCGATTCACCTGTTCCCGCTCCACCTTCAGTACACTACACCAAGAAAAGGTCTTTCCTAGTGTCCTGATTTCTTCAAGGGTCCAACTAATCTGCATTTCCTGGAACTCCTCCTCCACAAGCATTTGCACCAGCTGCTGGGAATCAGTAAGAATTGTAACATTCTCCATACTTGCGTGACGAGCCCACTTCATACCGTAGAGACATGCCAAAGCTTCAGCTTGTAAAGGAGTTCCAGTGGATCCTGAGGAAGCCCCACCCATGATTAACCCATTCGTCCTTAGGCTATTCTCCCAAACCCAACCCATACCTGCATTGTGAGTAGTCTTATGCCAAGAACCATCCACCTGTATCTTTGTTGTTGAACCCTCAATGCCACTAGTATTTAAGATTGCTCTGAAAAACCCTGGTGGAAAGTGTGGGTCAATTCTTGGAGGATTAAGAAACTGCAAAGAATTACCGTGATTACTAATAAAAATCTCATGCTTATCCAAACCATCTATGATATAGGCAAACACGGACGCCACTGAGGTAACTTCATTCTTGAAAACTCTATTGTTCCTAGACAACCAAAGTGCCCATAAAGTACTAATGAAATAGATACTTCTGGCACTGTTTTTCCCGTCCTGGCGTTGAAATAGCCGGATATAGAATTGAAACCAATCCGTAAAGGACATAGTTCCATTAATTTCTGAATGGATTGCAAGTAGTCCATCCCTCCAAACATGTTGCGCTATCGAACAAAAACAAAAAATGTGCTGAATGTTCTCCTCTCCATTTGCACAGAAATCACAGTCAACCTCCATTTGTATTCCTCTAGAAAGTAGGTTGCATTTTGATGCAATTCCATTATGGAGAAGTTTCCAGAGAAATAACTTCCATTTTGGAGGAATCTTAAGAGACCAGAGATTCTTATAGAAATCCGAGGGAGCTCTATTATAGGCAATGTTTAAATCTTCCTTTGCTAGCATCCCATAAGCGGACTTAACAGTAAACTTACCAGACTTCTGGTAGCTCCAGTACATAAAATCATCATGATCCAGAGAAGGAAGCTTTATACCCACAATTCGACGGGCATCCTCAAATTCAAAATTGGCTTTAACCGTGGCATGATTCCAACCTGAACCTGAAGGTAAAATAAAATGGCTAACCTTCCAGTTCCTGGCATTCCGAAAACAAACTTCTGATTTGTACACTGGAACCTTCCCTAGCATCCATTTATCCTTTCCTGCCACAACCCTACAACCATTACCAATTTTCCATTCACACCCTTTAAGGAGTAAATTACTGGCCCTGCATAGTCCTCGCATACCCCAAGAGAAACTCTTCCCTTCCACCTTGGCAGGTACCCCTGTTCGTAAAGGAATTGGGAATTTCCTCCTACAAATCCCTGCTAATATACATTAAGTATTGTTAAACACACGCCAAGCTTGTTTCATTAGAAGAACCTTGTTCAACGAAGCCATTCCCCGTATTCCTAAACCTCCCAGACCTTTAGGAAGTTGAATTGTATCTTTGTTTACCCAATGCATCCCTGAATTTCCCTTATTGGCCCAGAAGAATTTTGCTAACATAGAATCTACTTTATTCATAATTGAACCAGGAACCTCCATACAGGAAAGAACATGAGAAGCCATAGCAATGAGCACTGAATTTATTAAGATTAGCTTCTGCGATTGAGAAAGAGGAACAGAATTCCAGGAATTTATCTTAGTGGCAATCTTGTCAATAATGAAATGAAAATTTGAATGCTTGGGACCTACCAAATCAATTGGAACTCCCAAATGAGTTGACAAAGCAGGTACTAAATCCATCTGAAACGTGGCTTTGAATTTTTGCCTCATCTCTAGAGGTGTATTCGGACTGACTTTGAAGTGAGATTTCTGCAAATTTAGTTGTTGGCCTGAAATTGCGCAAAATCTCCCAATGATATTTTTAACCTGAATACAACTTTCCTCTGTTGCTTTGAAAAACAAAAGAGCATCGTCAGAAAAGAACAGGTGGGACATCTGCGGGCAACCCCTTGTGATTTTAATCCCTTGGAAAAGCCTAATATCATTTCCCATTTGTAGCGTACGAGACAGAATATCCATGCAGAAAAGAAACAGAAATGGAGACAAAGGATCTCCCTGCCGTATACCACAATTTGGTTTAAACTGTTCCGACGTATCTCCATTTATCAGCACTTTGTAAGAAACTGTTGAAATGCATCGATGTATCAAGTGGATCCAACGGCAAGGAAACCCATAAGCCCTTAAAGCTTTCGTGAGAAATAACCAATGAACCCTATCATATGCTTTTCTCATATCTATCTTAACTGTCGCAAGGTACCCAAAACCTTTTCGTCGACGATTAATCTTATCAATAATCTCATGACTTACGAGAATATAATCTGTCATAAATCTCCCCGAAATGAAAGCATGTTGCGCCGGTGAAATTATTGAAGGAAGGATGGACTTCATTCTTAAAACCATACATTTTGAGGCACATTTATAAATTGTATTGCAAAGGCTAATCGGTCTCAAATGCCCCACTTCTTCTGGAATATCTTTTTTTGGAATCATAACGAAAATGAAATGGTTCCATTCTTTTAATAGATACCCAGAAGCAAAGAAACTCTTAACTGCGTCACAAACAGATCTCCCTACCTTATCCCAATGGAGTTTGAAAAAGGCCGCTGTAAAACCATCAGGACTTGGAGATTTGGAGTTATCAATAGCAAACATTGCAGCCCTTATATCTCCATCCGTAAAAGGTCTGTCAAGCAAAGTAGACTGCTCCTGAGAAATTTGTGGAAGACTTAGGTCTCGAATAACCATGTCAAGGTCGTCGTTGTAACCAATTCATCATTCGAATGAAAAATACCCTTTAAAGAGTCAACTAGAAGACCCTTAACCTGATCTTGGCCCTCAACCCAATTACCTGCTTCATCTCTGAGAGTGAGGATCTCATTCTTTTTTTGTCTCAATTTGACCTTCGAGTACAACAACTTTGTCGGAATATCCCCATCCTTTATCCAACGCTCTTTCAAACGTTGTTTCCAGAATTTAACCTTTAAAGAAGCCTGCGAAAATGCTTGATAAACCTTTTCAATATAAACCCTAGCCTCATTTAAATTTCCCACTAAAGAGCCCTCATTCGAAAGATTTTCATTCAATTCCCTCCAATTAACTCCCCATAATTTCTTATTAAGCAGACACCGCCGCTTAATTTTTAATCGAATTGACACTAACCTCCTAGATAAAACATACATAGGGGAACCTTGGAAGGGTGTTCTCCACATGTTATTAATCAAGTCACACACCTCCACAAATTGAAGACACCAATTTTCTAATTGGTAAGGCCTAGTTTTCCTGAATTCAGTCGATTCATTTGAAAAAACAATTGCTGCATGATCATAAGCCACAAAAGGTAGGTTTAAAATATTATTACCAGGAAAAGACATGAACCACTCACTTGACATATACCCTATATCAAGTCTTTCCAACACTAAAGCCAAACCATCTCTCTTATTAGACCATGTAAATCTTGGTCCTGAGAAAGGAACATCAAGAAGCTGACTATTAAACCTCCAACTAACAAAATCGTCCCATCCACGAATGAAATTCGTTCCTCCCAACTTATCACTAAGAGTCTCAATTTGATTAAAGTCCCCTAGCAAAATACATTTTGGGTACAACCGGAGTAAATCTAACAACTGGCCCCAAATTAAAGGTCTATCTTCAACTAGAGGAGGACCATAAAAGAACAACACATAGTAGATATTATCACTAGGTTCTTCAACTTTACAAAGTACAAAATTAGAAGAACTAACTACACAAGTAATGGCAAAAGGACTCCAACCAAAAACAGCCAAGCCACCACTTGTTCCTACTGGATCTACTCCACAACTAAAGAAAGGTTTACACAAATTTAACTTATCCACTACATTAAGTACATTCATTTTTTATTCTAACAGAAAAAGAAAAGTCGGATTATAAGAACACAAAAGCCAAAATATATAGGGAATTTTAGGGGTGTCTGGCATACCATTTTTAGTTCCTGGACAAGAAGCTTTGTAAGAAGTAGATTGGTTTGAAACTGAACTAGTAACACAGATTGGTGAATGATTGTCCTCTGAAAAAGATCCTGTTGAACCCGAGTCTGACTTCGATCTTTTGCAACCTAAAGATAGAGGAAAATCACTTCTACGCTTCTTGCCACGCTCAGCCTGTTTTTTCAGTAAACTAGCAAGATCACCTTGCAAACTAGCTGTGAGCTCACTCACTGAAACTGCTACAGAAGAAGATATTTCTCTGATATCATCAAAACTTTTATGCCTTTTCTGTGACCAACTTGAACCCAAATACCCCATATGAGAATGGAGATCATAAGACCTTGAGCGCATAAAGGTTTTTGGATTTTTACGTTTCTTAGACATTATTGCTGAAGTTGTTGGTGCTGTAAATCGCATGGATTCTGAAATCATAAGCTGATCTGAAAACTTATTCCCAAGAGAAGGAGTTGTCGGGTCTGAAGATAAACCATTCACTACATCAATAGGCACGGACCGTCGAGGTATTTGTAAATACTGAGGTGGTTGAAAGTGACTTGAACGTTTACTAAAGGTCTCAAAGAACCCCCGTGATGGAATGTATGCTTGTGCTCGATCAGTTGTACCAAAAGATCCTCCTGAATACATATCCATATCTTCTAATACAGCAGGTACCTGATTATCATCAGGTAGATTTCTTCCTTCAACTGGCCTTGAACTATTACCCATAATACCAGGTTGAGCAACTGGGATAGATGAGAATACATTGTCACAAAACACTTGAGGTCTTCCCTCAACAAAAATCGAACCAGGATGCATAAAAGAAACCTCAGATACTCCACCGAAATCATTTATTTGTTGGATTGTAGTTGGGTTACTGGCAACCTGTTGTCTACCCTCAACAAAAGAGTCTGCAATAGTATGATGATTTTCTTCTCCTACACGAGACGGTTCTCCAACCTCGAAGGTGCTATGCATTCCCTCCATATCAACATTCAGACCAACTCCCACAACACCTTCTAAACTGCTACTATCACTACTGTCACTGTGCATAGATGGGGCTCTCATATGAAAAGCCGGCGTACATTGTTGCTAAGTAGATGGATAATATGGTTGATAGGGATCAATAAAAGGTATTGTGTGACGAAACTGAGCATGTCTCTGAGCATCAAAACGAACCGGGTGATGATAATTCTCTAGTGTTAAAGGATCATAATCCTCATCAAATTCTTTTGTATTCTGCATCCCTAACTCTACATCAGAAGAAATCTCTCCACTCTCATAAGCTTGAGAACTAGAACTACTACCTACCCCAATACCTCCATCACCAAGTTGATCACTCACAAATCAATTCTCAACTAGGCCATTTTGTTGATGCCCTATATTCACCCCTTCACTGGCATTTTGAAATGGAAAATTTATATCACCATTATGCACTACATTATTGTTCACATTAACCCCACCCTCATTACCATCATCCCCACCCCCACTATCATTATCTCCCCCATTATCATCCGAAAAATTACCATCCCCAACATCTGGTTCCCCTTCATCATCATTATCTCCCTCTTGTAACTCAGCATCCAACCCAAGTAAAAGCAAGTTAACACTAACATTACGATACCTATATCTATCAGGCAAACCTTCTACCATATTAGAGTATAAAGGAGTCTCCATAGGGCCATGAATAATAGTAATCCCATTATCTTTAAAACCATCCATTCTACTAGTAATTTCACGAAAGGCATGATAAGTAGTGAAATCACAGTTGCACATATAATGACCAACTAAACCACATTTCTTACAGAACTTGTAAACACCCTCATAACGAAAATAAACCCAAACTAGTTGATCCCCAGGAATAGGAACAAAACAACCCGGAATTAAAGGTTTCGATAAATCTAACCATACCTTAGCTCTGAATTCGAGATTTGCTGGAAGAACATCACCATTCTGTCACAGCAATTCGACGAAGCCAATAAGACTAAGACACTAGTGAGCCCATTATGGGTCAAGAAGGCTAAGTGGAAGCCCTACCACTCGAATCCATAGCCAGGCAGTCGAGAAATAAATATTGTCAAGTATTATACCAGCACCTCCTCTGCGAAACGTTATAATTCTGCCATCAATAATGGTAGAATGAAGCTCAATTAGGGCTTCCACATCAGCTTGATGAGAACACACAAAAATATAGTAAAGCCATGTGCGGTAAACCAAAATTGTCTCCCTTTTTGTTCATCGAGAGTCCACCAAGTGTTGCACCATAGACTGACTTGGAGGATTAGTATCAAAGAAGTGGCCCACAACCGTCTTGCTCCAATCAATATCAGCCATGTGAGGATCTTGAGTAGGGTCAACCAGAGGACCAATCCTGTAAGTACTCCAAGGATGTAAATGATTCATCAAGAGAAAAGGACAATCTATACTTATGAGAGAATAAAGAAATGAAGTTGAATAAAGAAAGGTAGATTAAAATAACAGGGGTATTAGGAAAACAATAGAGAATCCTAAGAAAGGAAACATATAAAATGAAAGAGAGATAAATAGTTGAATTAAAAGAGTAGAAGGAAGAGAAAGAGTTAAGTGGTAAAAATTAACCTCTTATGAAAATGAAAAAACAGCAATTAAAAGGTTGAAAGGAAATTAACGGACAGATGTTTGTAAATTAAGAAGAAGATTAACAAGTAAAAACTCACACAATTTGTCAGATGTCAAATAAATTAACCGAACATGCAAAACAGGTGTTTGAAGAGAAGATAAAGATAAAAAACCCTTACCCCCACCAACCGAATATCCTAGTAGAATAAGGAAAAGGAAAGAATTTAAGGAAAGATTAAGAATTATCTGAAGAACTGAAGAACTTTCTTGAGCAAACCCTAATCGCTTAGGGACCGATGTTTTCTCCCTTTTTTGAGAGGTTTTTTAGCTGTGAGCTTATGTTGTTGTTATGGAAATGCTCAGGTAATAACCTATCAAACGAAGTCTAACCTCAAGATCACAAGATTGGGATTGTCCTCCCATAAATAGGGATGAGATGCTGAAAGTTGTACAAGGCCACTCGGAGAGCTAGAAACTGAGAAATGCATGGCCGTGCTCAGATGAATCATAGGCTATGATTATCTGTTTGTTTGATCAGTTGAACTCTGAAACCGAGAAATACCTTTGGACATAATAAGGATGACAACTCTTACCTTATGTTCATGAGCAAGCATCAAGCGACAAAGGAATTAGGCAATGCACTTTTGTCCCTAAGGACAAGTGGGAGACTGAAGGAAATAATGCCCTTGGTCCAAGTATGCATTAAATACTAAGTATAATAAATACGGTTCAGTATAAATTAATTATGCAAGTTAATAATTCAGTGAGATCAAGTGAGCTGAATGCCTAGCTAGAGGCCGATTCAGTTCAAGTGGAATTAATATTATTAATCCACAGCTTTCTCTTGACTGAACCCGTAGGGTCACACAAATAGTACGTGAATGGATCAAGTATTTAAGTGAATTAAATACTCTATTTATGGATATTCGGAATCGACGGATCTCGGTTCCAGTGGGAGCTGCAATCGTCAAAAGGCAAAATATGAATACTCCGGAAATGATGATATTGCCGGAAACGAAAATATGGATCATAACGGAAAATATAAATATTATCCAAGTCGTAGATGTTGCCGGAAACGGAAACATGGTACGTATCGGAAAATATTACTGGAAATGAAAATATTGCCGGAAACAGAAATATTACCGTAATCAGAAATATTGTCGGAATCGGAAATAAATTCCGAAACAGGAAATATTAAATATTTGTTCGAATCGGAAATAAATTCCGGAATCGGAAATATTAAATACTGTTCGAATCGGAAATGAATTCCGGAAAACGAATCCGAAGCGTGACATACGAAATAATCATCGGACGAGCTTGCTAGACGCAAGGCCCAGCACAAAGCCAGGCCCGCGCCTAGCAAAGCCCGCGCGCACAGCAGCAGCGAGCAGGCCCAACGGCGCCAAGCAAGGCAGGCCCAGCCGAGCAAGGCGAGCAAGGCCAGCAGCAGCGCCCAAAGCTAGGCCGCGTGCTACCGGCGCTGCTTGGGCTGAGCCGCACACAGCGCGCCCCTCATGGGTTGCGTGTGTGTGTGTGTGTGTGCTTGTGCAATGCTACGAATCCTTGATCGTTTAGGATTGCTCGATTAATTGTTTTTTCTATTTCCACAAGAATTAGATGTTTGATCAAGTGAGTTGAATGCCTAGCTAGAGGCCGATTCAGTTCAAGAGGAATTAATAATATTAATCCACAGCTTACTCTTGACTGAACCCATAGGGTCACACAAATAGTACGTGAATGGATCAAGTAATTAAGTGAATTAAATAATCTATTTATGGATATTCGGAATCGACGGATCTCGGTTCCAGTGGGAGCTGAAATCGTCAAAAGGCAAAATATGAATACTCCGGAAATGATGATATTGCCGGAGACGGAAATATGGATCATAACGGAAAATATAAATATTATCCAAGTCGTAGATGTTGCCGGAAACGGAAACATGGTACGTATCGAAAAATATTATTTGGAATCGGAAATATTGCCGGAATCGGAAATATTGCCGGAAACGGAAATATTACCGGAATCGGAAATATTGTCGAAATCGGAAATAAATTCCGGAATAGGAAATATTAAATATTTGTTCGAATCGAAAATATTAAATATTGTTCGAATCGGAAAGAATTCCGGAATCGGAAAACGAATCGGAAGCGCGACATACAAAATAATCATCGGACGAGCTTGCTAGACGCAAGGCCCAGGACGAAGCCAGGCCCGCGCCTAGCGAAGCCCGCGCGCACAGCAGCAGTGAGCAGGCCCAGCGGCGCCAAGCAAGGCAGGCCCAACCAAGCACAAAGAAAGGCAGGCCCAGCCGAGCAAGGCCAGCAGCAGCGCCCAAAGCTAGGTCGCGTGCTGCCAGCGCTATTTGGGCCGAGCCGCGCACAACGCGCCCCTCGTGGGATGTGTGTGTGTGTGTGTATGTGCTTGTGAAATGCTACGAATCCTTGATCGTTTAGGATTGCTCGATTAATTGTTTTTTCCAATTCCACAATAATTAGATGTTTCATCAAGTGAGCTGAATGCTTAGCTAGAGGCTGATTCAGTTCAAGTGGAATTAATAATATTAATCCACATCTTACTCTTGACTGAACCTGTAGGGTTACACAAATAGTACGTGAACGGATCAAGTATTTAAGTGAATTTAATACTCTATTTATGGTATTCGTGAAGGAAATAATGCCCTTGGTCCAAGTATGCATGTAATGTTAAGTCTAATAAATGCGGTTCAGTATTAATTAACAAGTTAATAATTCAGTGAAATCAAGTCAGCTGAATGCCTAGCTAGAGGCCGCTTCAGTTCAAGTGGAATTAATGATATTAATCCACAGCTTACTCTTGACTGAACCCGTAGGGTCACACAAATAGTACGTAAACGGATCAAGTATTTTATGGCATTAAATACTCCACCTATGGATATTCGGAATCGACGGATCTTGGTTCCAGTGGGAGCTGAGATCGTCAAAGGCAAGCAAGTGAATACTCCGGAACGATGATATTGCCGGAAACGGAAATATGGATTGTATCGGAAATATAAATATTATCCAAGTCGTAGATGTTGCCGGAAACCGAAACATGGTACGTATCGGAAAATATTATCGGAAATGGAAATATTGCCGGAATCGGAAATATTGCCGGAAACGGAAATATTGTCAGAATCGGAAATATTATCGAAATCGGAAAATAATTCCGGAAACGGAAATATTAAATATTTGTTCGAAACGGAAATTAATTCCGGAATCAGAAATATTAAATATTGTTCGTATCGGAAATGAATTCCGGAAATCGAGAATTTAATCGGAAGCGTATCGTACGAATTAGCATCGGACGAGGCCTGCCAGACGAAGGCCCAGCACGAAGCCGGGCCATCGCCCAACAAGCCAAAGCGCAAACACGCGCCTAAGCCAAGACCAGGCCCAGCGCAAAGGCCAGGTCAGCCAAGGCTTTGGGCGCGCGCGCATCGAAGGCAGCGGCGAGCTGGGCCGTGCGCTGTGCATGGGTCGTAAGGCCTGCGTGCGGTGCATTGCCACTGGTGTGTGTTACTCGGAATCCTAAGGCTACCGGGATTCGTAATATGATTAAATCTAATTCTAATAGATAAAGTTTGTTTAATTAGAGTCCTAGTAGGATTATAATTAAATAGATTTGTATTCTAATAGGATTATAATTCCTTTCCATAAACTCTATAATTAAATAGGTGCCTAGGGTCACATATTTACATAGAGAATTGAAGTATTCAAAGGTAAGATTTTGGAACAAAATCAGCCAAACACTTGTAGCCTATTAGCCGAAAATTATTAGAACCTTAAGGGCGATTCTAGTTGGTCAAGCTTAAGGCGGATCCGGACGTACTGTGGACTATCTACGGAGGGACGACACTTGGAGTCCTAAAGACTAATTCTTGTTCGGTTCGGGCGCAGCTAGGGAGGGTACGCTACAAAGTGTATGCATCTAAATTATGCTAAATGATTATGTGTAAATAATATGTTTCCTGACATTAAGGTTTTCCGCATGATTTATGTTTTGTCATATGTATCATAACCTAACAATTCGGAATCGACGGATCTCGGTTCCAGTGGGAGCTAAAATCGTCAAAGGGCAAAATATGAATACTCCGGAAATGATGATATTGCCGGAAACGGAAATATGGATCATAAGGGAAAATATAATATTATCCAAGTTGTAGATGTTGCCGGAAACGGAAACATGGTGTGTATCGGAAAATATTATTGGAAATGGAAATATTGCCGAAATCGGAAATATTGCCGGAAACAGAAATATTACCGGAATCGGAAATATTGTCGAAATCGGAAATAAATTCCGGAATAGGAAATATTAAATATTTGTTCGAATCGGAAATAAATTCCGGAATCGGAAATATTAAATATTGTTCGAATCGGAAATGAATTCTGGAATCGGAAAACGAATCGGAAGCGCGACATACAAAATAATCATCGGACGAGCTTCCTAGACGCAAGGCCCAGCACGAAGCCAGGCCCGCGCCTAGCGAAGCCCGCGCGCACAGCAGCAACTGTAGACACCTACTTTTGTCCCCATTCCCGCAAGGGAAAGGTTCGATGATGAAAACGTAAATCTCCACTTGACAACGCATCTCCTATAAAATAAACGAATCTCAATTCCCCTTTTCATTTCACCCGAAACCTGCTATTTATGGAAACCTGCTAAAAATAGTAACTGCCGTAAAAGGTAGCTTCTAAAAGTGGCAAATCATAAAGGATAGAAACCTGTCAGAATTAGGTGTTGCATTCCAACATAAATCCTAAATGAGATAGAACCCTGCGAGAATCCTATTCCTAATATGATTCGGAAATAATAGTTACGTATTAATTGAAATCCTAACGAGCCTAGAGTTCGTAACGGGCCCATACGCATTCCGTCATAAAATTGATACGCGCTAAAAAACTCGGTTAAGTCTCAAACTCTACGGATTTCAGGAATCCGAATCTGACTAAAGAAAACAGCCCAAACCCTATTTTCAACGCCTGGCTCTGGGCGCCGAAATCTTCGGCGCCCAGGCCTGGGCGCTGAAAATACCTGGGTACGTGTTTTTTCCTAATTCTTTATGGATTAGAACTCTGCAATTCTATCTTTCCACGAACTCTTCCCTATAAATAGACCCCTAAATTCGACGTGAAAGAACACACAACAACACATAATTATATTCTGAGTATTGACTCTAAACCCCTTAGCCTAAGCCTCTAGCTGCGAAATTGTTCACGCGTTCTGTCGCAATCGATCCATCAATCGAACAGAACGTATCCTGTCCCATAATTGAGATTCGTTAAATAAAAAGGAGAAATAGCAAAGTCAAAGTGGTTAGTTTTCTGAGAACCGTGACGCACCTCTCAAGGGTGCGTCGTAATGTGTCCCTTTTCGATGATTTAACTGCTTTCCTCGCCCTTTTTATGAACTGTTAAACTAACCTAATCTGATTGTTCTATCACGCCTAACAAATATAATATTTTTGGGAAATCGGATTATCATGCTAGGTCCCTTAATGCTATTTAAATCAGATAATCACGATCGAATTAGTATTATGTGTTGCATATTGCTAAAATCAATTCAGATTAGTTTAATAGTTAACGCATGTCCCTTCAATTATTTATGCTGAGCTAGTAAGGATATCCTGCCTCTGGAGTTATCGACGAGCGAAGTACTCCTCTCGGTAGTTACAGTCCCCCGAACCCTCAATCTCTACCTTGCGGGTGTATGTTGAGAGATCCCCACACCAGGGATCACAAGGTAACCTACGGCCATCGTGGTCAAACATAATTGCACTCCCTTTATGTCACGATAACCGGGTTTTGTCAGTTTTTCTCATTGTCGTTAAAAACTGAATGGCGACTCCTATATTACTAGTCAATTGGATGTAAACTCACAGGAAATCCAATTACACTTGATTGAATAAAAAGAATTGTCACACCCACGAGGGACGAGGTCACGCATTAGCCTCGCGCTTTTTCGACCCCCTCACAGTGGCGACTCCACTGGGGATAGTGAAGGAAATACTCGTGCTTGTAGGTAATCAAATTAGCCGAAGGGTGAAACGATCCTACCCCGCGTTTATTTCCCCATCAAGTTGGGACGACCTGAAAATCAGCATATTAATGTGAACGGGCAGAACCGCATAACGAATCTCGGCTCCCTCGGGAGTTGGGACTAAGGATACCTTTTTTCGCCAATAGGGGGGTGCATACGCCGCGCATGTTTCCCACTCGGTACTTGTGCAGGTAGTACACCTATCCCGAACCCAATCGCTCGCCCATTAGGTCCCTCTCGCCTGCATGCCCCCTTGGCTTGCACTTGCGGGTTGGCCTCTTGAGCGAAATTCGTCTGTTGAAGACACTACCTCGACCGGGGCATGTGTTGGATCTACGATAGAAGCGGTACCAAGCCAGGCGCAAATAAACTACCCATAGAAGCCTATCATAAACTACGTGGCATATTTAATTTTCAAATCCATGTTTGTAATGTAGTTATGTGTAGCGAAATATGTGATTGTGTGTGACAAACTATCCTAGAAAAGCAACGACCTTAAAAATTGCCCAAACATTCATAGACTAATTTTCCAAAGAGTTATACCGAAACACGTGTTCCGCAAACCCGAATGATCGCCACAAAATAAGCGACGCTCTGGATGGCCTGTGACGAATCCCATAAACGCTGTTACGCGTAAAGGACGTTATTAGGCAAGCACGCAAATCGAAGTCGCATAAACAGAAGACAGAAAACGAGAACCAGCCAGGGACGAATTTTCAACGCCCCTGGCTGGGCGCCAGAATTTCTCACGCCCCTCGCTGGGCGCTGAAGTTGCTGCTTGGCCTTCTGGTCAGGCGCAGCAGCCTCGGTGCCCGCGCGAAAGGAAAATACGTAGCGCAAAAAAAAATGTTCATAAAAATAATTGCTACGAGGGCATAAGAAAAGCACTCGACTTCAAAAGCGACTCGCAAAAAGTTAATAACTCTTTGTGTCATTGTTAGGCCTCCTACGACGACAATACCCGGCACCAAAACCGAACGTGCTAATAACTATGAATGTCACACGGGCAAGTGTTTCGAAAATCCAAAGAATGACCAAAATAAAAAAAATAAAACCAAAAAGTGTACCGACAAAAGAAAGAGTGAAAAACCAATTTAGAGAGTCGAAGTCTAGACTAAGTAATGCTTGAAACTTTGGGAACCTAAACTTTAGCTTATCTTATGCCTAGGACTGGTCCTGTCACTTGGTGCCGATCAGGGAATCAACGGTTAGTGCGTCTCGAAGATACATCGCCAACACCAGGTTTAGTAACTCCAAGCTCCGTCCGTCGTCCCTCATTTCAAGGATCTCCGCTTCCCCAACCTCGATTCACACCTTCAAACATGTCCATCGAAGATTTGCGAGACCAGATGGTCCAAATGACCCAACTTATGGGCCAACTGAAAATGGAAAATGAAGCTTTAGCGGCTGCGCAAGCCAAAAATGACCTCGATAACGAGAAGAGGATTGAAAAAATGGTCCTACAGCAAACCATGGGGAGAAAATACTTCTCTCTCGATCCTGAACCTTTTCCTGGAAAATTACCAGAAAAGTTCAGTTCATCTGACTTACCAAAGTTCAAGGCCACGGACAACCCCCATGATCATCTACTGAGCTTTGTGAATACCATGAACTTGAAAGGCGTGGACAAGTCCATGTACTTACCTGCCTTTCCTTTGTCCTTGGAACCTGTGCCGCTCAAATGGTACTATCACCAGGACCCTAAGCTCTTCCCCACTTGGGAAGACTTTGTCAATGTCTTCATCAAGCAATACTCGCCGAACATGGATTTCCAAGTCACCATGCGCGAGCTGGAAGTTCTCTTCCAAAAGAAAAATGAGGGTTTCACAACCTACTTTGCTAGATGGAGGGACCAGGCGGCCCAGCTAATCAATAGGCCTCCCGAAACAGAATTGGTCCAAAAATTCATTGACAACCTGGACCCGGCTTACAGACAACACCTTAGGTACCTGGGACTTGACACTTTCAAAAGAGTTTATGATGTGGGAATAAAGATCGAGGAAGACCTCACCAAAACCATACAGAGCAAACCCACATATAAGACCAACACCTATAATCGGGGTAACACATCCCAAGCCCAAGAAGTCCATGCTGTAGAAGAGACTCCCGCCCGAAGAAACCCTGCAAGATGGGTCCGAGACCGAAAGTTTGCCCCACTCGGGTCAACTTTGGTACAAGCCTTTGAAAGACTAACCAATCAAGGAAAGTTGAGACCTATAGGCCCCACCCGTGACCCTCCTGTCAAAAGCAAATATTGGGTCGAAGGTACTTACTGCAAATTCCATCAAGGAAATGGGCATGACACTGAAAACTGCTGGAATCTAAAACATACGATCCAGGACATGATAGAGGATGAAGTGTTACCTCTCCCTCACGTTGGCAAACCCAACAACAACAAGAGCCCACTCGGCTCTTGTCACATCTCTCTCGACCAACCAGAGAATTTCGACCCCACGGTGTATATTACACCTCAAGGTGCACCACTCGCTGTGGTCCCTATGGATCGAATCGAGAGGGAAGTGTGCGGTGTGTGGAACGATGATGCTGAAGATATTTACCTATCTCAAGCCTCGGGCCAGGACTTCTTCACTGAAACTTGGCCCGGGTATGCTCTCATTGACACCACCCCTCAGGAGCCCGAGGTCGACAACCTCACCCGATCCGGAAGAATATACCAACCGGATATTCACCCACCTCCTATGGACGACATCCCGGTTAGGCAAACTCCTGAGAATGAACGGCACGCCACCGTCGCGGAAGTCATTGAAAATCCTCTCCTGAAACAACTAAAAAGAACCAAGGCCGAGATTACCATCTGGGACCTTATGTGTACTTCAAAGGAACATCGCGAAAAGCTTATTCGCTCACTTGACCTCATCTCAGTGCCTACAGACATCACACCTGAGTCATTGGTTAGCCATGTCACGAGAGATGCCGGAGAAAAGGCCATAGTTTTCACCGATAAAGACTTACCCAAAGAGGGGGGTGCTCACAATAAAGCCCTTTACCTAGTGGTTGGATGCAAAGGACAAAACATCCCCCTAGCGCTCGTAGATAATGGTTCGGCGGTTAACGTCTGCCCATTGCGAACCGCCCATTGCTTGGGGCTAGGAAACGATGACTTCCAAACCTCCACACAAGGGGTACGAGCTTATGATAACTCCCGAAGGCCTGTATTGGGAAAAATCAACCTTGCCATACAAATCGGGCCTGTGGCACGCACCACGGAGTTTCAAATAATCGACATCAAGCCCACATTCAACCTCCTCTTGGGGCGACCTTGGCTCCATGACTTAGGAGGTGTGGCTTCTACCTTGCACCAAATGGTTAAACTTAACCATAACGGGGTAATACTAGAAATCCGCGCCCCTCCTCTCGACGTCAGTTGTACTATGGTTGGAACGGCCGAAACTGCAGACGACCTTTATGGGTTTCAAATGGAAGAAACAATCCAGTTCATCGAAGATTATGATCCAGCATTCCTAGACCCGCATGCATCCTGAGTCATCCCTAGAATGCTGTTAGCTCAAGGTTATTTCCCAGGAACCCCATTGGGCATAAGGAAGAAGGCATACACATTCCATCCTTTTCCCGACAAATCTACTCCCTTTGGCTTAGGTTATGAACCAATGGAGGAAGATATTGCTGACCGCCTATCTAGGCTACGCCTTAACAAAGCCAAACAAACCACCCTCCTTTCCCCATATCAAAGGACCCTTAACGGGATGTTCGTTCGGGAAGGAGAAGAACACCCATGCTGTGATTTCCCTGAAATCTTCGTTCAGGATGGCTTGCTAAAACCCGTATTTGAAATTTTCCATGACTGCCACACCTTGGATGAGGCACCCCACCTCGCCAAGACTAAAACAGCTGAAATATTGGACAACCAGGCTCTATGGACATTGTTTAACGAATCGAGGCCTATGGAGAACGAGATTGTGATGACTACCCTAGCTTTACAAGATGAAGGTTTCGATCCAACCCGGTTAATCTCTCCTGTATCAACGTTAGAAGAGGTCGAGAACGGATGGGTGAAGACATATCAGTGGGTCAATGCAAAAGGAATGGAATTCAAGATGAATACCGGTGAAGGACCAAAGTTTTATGAGACTAAACCCCAGGCTTGAGCCACATAGAGCACCATTAGTAAAAAGCGCCTAGTAGTTCTTTAGATTGATAGAAAAAAATAATAGAGACTTTAGAGGGTCCTAAGGCCGCTTAGAATATAGGTCAGTTTTATTTCAGTGTGTTTTCCTTACTTTCCGAATCAATAAAGGCGTAATATTTCTTCTAAAAATTTTATTCTAACACTAAATAAACACCAAATGTACTTGCAAAATACAAAAATAAAGAGGCGGCCCACTATAGGCCCAACAAACAAAGCCCACTCGGTTTTGAAATAGTGCCATGGGAACCAATTCCCGAAACCCACAAAATAAACCACACTATCCCATTCATATCCCCAAAACCTAAAAAGCCAACCAGTGTCATCATAAGAGCCAATCCATGCAACCCAAAATCAAAAGGAAATCAAAAATCCAAAACAATGCAAATGTTACCAAAAAAACAGATTCATAAAACATAGATTCCATCATACCCTTCACTAACAACCCACCTCCAGAGCCTACACAAAGATCTTCATAAATTCTGCACCCTAACTCCATTTTCAAAACTGTTTTGAGTCACCAATAGAAAAAATTAATCTGGACAAATATGCGTTTCGCGCTAACAGTCAAAAAAGCCTCCAAAATAGCCTCAAAATTAACTTTAAATACGAAGCAAAATATCAAGGCAAAAAAAAAAGAAATAGAAATAAATGCAAGAACATGTGAAGCAAAGCGTCAAAAATTGACCGCCCAAGTCATTTTCAGCGCCCAGGGCTGGGCGCCGGAATTTCTGACGCCCCAGCCTGGGCGTTGAAACTCTCTGCCTGCCAAAAGTTTTCTTTTCAGAAGTGCTCGTCATTTTATCCGCACACAACGGAAAAATAACGAACACTTGGGGGGTACAGTACGTATCCAAATAGGCTTACCAACCAAGAATATAGCCATACAAATTAGTCGAATTTCGAATTTCGAATTTCATATTTTACACGACTTATGGCAAAAAAAATGGCAGATGAAAATAACGATAATACTTCACTCATTTGACCGACTAAGTAATATGTTTCCACCTCAGGGCATATCTACCGAAATCCGGCATACTAGAACTAATTCAAAAACTAGAACTATGCGCGACCTGATTCTGACAAGATACGTAGGCAATCCTTACCAAGGATTCGGTCCAAATAATAAAAAAAATATTCTTTGTGCAAAAAGTGTTAAACATATAAAATACATAAAAAAGAGGAGAAACAAAAAATAAATGAAAACTAAAAATACGCCTTTATTAAAATATAATAAGAAGGAAAACAGAGTGCTAAAAATAAAAACAAACACGACTGAAATAAATAGAGGGCACCTACACCCTAGCAAGAACTACACTACTCTAGTTCTTCTGGATCATCAAATAAAGTCTTGTAGAGGGCAATATTCGCAGGATCCACTCCCACAGTCCTCTGCGCTGCCCCAATGTCAATCTCCATGAGAACCGGCTCCTGAACACTAACTTCCAAAGATGCCAAGGCTTCAGAAACGTTCTCAGTTATAGCCAGCTCAGCCTCGAGGGCACAGGCAATGGTGGGAGAAGGATTATTATCATCAATTAGACTAGCCACTGTTTCTACAGGCGGCTGAGCCTTCCTAACCCATACATTGTTCCGGCGACGATCTCCGCGAGAGCTTGCATTTATTTTAACAACAGCAGGCCCCTTCATGTTAGGCATCTTTTTAGGCCTGAAACTGGAACGAGGAGGAACTTCCTTTCGCTTTCGATCAGGACAAGCTTTCACAGTCTTAACACTATAGGTATGAGGTTTGGTAGAATCAGGACCCTCATACTTAACACGAATACGAGGTATTAAAAGCTCAGCCGGCTCCCCATTACGAGCCTCGGTCCTCACATCTTTGTCATCGGAGCTCATCCACAACTTGTAGTTTTCAGAAAGACCCACAAAGCCATTTGTAGCTACGGCCCAACGCGGGAGACCATCATAATACTTAGCCCACGCTAAGACCCGTGTTTGTGAAAAGGCCGCTACCTTAGGTGGTACCGTATCAGAAAAGGAGATAGTCTGCCTTAAACCATAATGACGCACGAGGTAAGGGAAAATATAAATGGGACGAGATAGCCCCAACAAAGAAACATAAACCGACACATCAGAACCCCCTGTCATAGTAGTCAAACCCCACCATGGTACCACCCACTTAATAGAACAAATGCCATAAGTAAAAAAGGAGGTCCATTCGGCCTCGTCCTGGTCTTGGTGCAAGTATTTTCGGTTACCCAAGGCTATAGGGCGATAATGTTTAGGATCAGCAGGAGCTTCCAAAAGTCTAAGCCGTTCCGCAAGCCAAATCTGCAAAAACAGGTACGATCAAATCAAAAGAATGAAAAGAAAAAAAAACGGTCCCTGGGGCGCAGTTTCAACGCCCAGGACCAGGCGCCGAAAACTCCAGCGCCCAGCCCTGGGCGCTGAAACTCAGCCCCAGGCAAAAAATATATGTGCAAAAGGGACGTATACGTGCGCAAGGAAAAAACCGATCACCTGCAGTAATAGGGGGCTTCCCTTAAAATGTTCAGATTTGGCATCCTTCTTCAGCTCGTCCGCACTCAGCAAAGTCTCGGCAACAACCAACGGCATGATAGAATAGCAACTTTCCATCTGGCTAATCAAGGGGATCAACCTTATGTCACCGAACTCACCATTGTTATTCGATAGCAAATAATGATTCAACAAGCAAAATACAAGGGCTCGAATATTCAATTTCTGTTCGGTCATATTTTTACTAGGCCTAAAGTGATGTTTTACAAGTTTTGCCAAGTTAACCTTATCATCTACAACAATTTCAGCAAACATGTTATCATCTAGCCCTAGGAAAGCCCTTATGGTTGTTTTACCCTATTCAATAGTGCCAGGGGTAACAGGAGTAGCATTAGTAGGATAACCAAGGATCGCAGCAAATTCATCGGGCAAAGGACATATTTCGTTGCCCCGAAAGGCAAAAACATGATGATCGGAGTCCCAAAAGCTTAGGGCAGCATGCAGAAAGTTATAATCAATATTAATTTGTTGTAAGCCTAAAAGTGCCTCTAAGTAGTATTCTTTTAACAAAGCTTTTTCTGTGGGAGTAAGGGCCCGTAGCCAACGCCTAACAGTCCGTTGGAGTGAGAAAGTAGGGATCGACATGACAAAAGCAATGAATAATTAAAGCACAACAAAAAGAAAAGAAAGAATTTGAGAATAGTAGAAAATAGGGACGTATCTAGCCCCTATATATAGCTGAACGCACCCGATGACATCCTGATCCCATTCGGAAACGTGTTAGGAAATTCGAAAGTCAAATATTACCAGGAAAGGACTTTCAGCGCCCATGGCTGGGCGCCGAAATGTTTAACGCCTGGCCTTGGGTGCTGAAAATACAGCCCAAGGCCCAGATTTCACAAAACACGGAACAGGAAAGGACTTAAGACCGTGTTGCTAAACACCAGGCCCTATTGCAAGTAGGATCAAGCCCAAAGCACCTTTAGCTCCCAAATAAGCAAGAAAAAATATATAATAAAACTTGGTCAAAACTTAGACTCGTCTCAGAAAATGCTTATGTACACTTTTCAAAAAGAAAAAAGCAAGTTAAATATCATGGTCATTCTTCGAAACACCAAAAATATGTGTCGTCAATTCATTGGTTTTCCAAATAAAAAATGTTTGTCTGTCAAAGGGTTAATCCGGGCCAAGCTAAAACCGGATGTCGCCTGAAAACTAAAGTCGCACTCCACGGCTTCACTAAAGTAGCACACTACTGTAGAAAGTCGCTCGCACATGATTACAAGATGCGGAAAACAACCGACGAGCCCCAGTGCTTGGGGGCTCGCGAAAAAAATAGACTCCAACGAGGAGCGCGTGATCAAAATCACATTCCCAGACTGCGCCATACACCATATCATGTTTGGATATCTCAAAAAAGAACAACAATAGGTTAGACCTCATCGAAAGGACGTCACTGACACTTGTGCACGGTCCTCTGATCAAAGACCAAGTCGAGCCGCGAAGACTAGCTCAAAATCACGAAAGCGGACGGTCGCAAGACAAAGATCCGTCTGAACACGTTGTCAGCCCACGTTCAGGTTACAACTAAATTCGAGCACCCCTCGAAAGAATTCGCTCTTGCAAGAATGAATAAAAAGAAATTCTCAAAAGAAATCACAAAGAACCAAAGAAATAGGAACTTGCCCATCTTCAGTCGGCAAGATCGCGTCACAAACCGCGCGAGTTTCCAAATTGAAAAGAAAACGAATTCAGGGACGTCCGCCCTCAGCGGACAGGGCTCGCCCACCCTCAGCGAGCGGGGTCTGCGTCACTAGCCGCGCAGGTCCTCAGTTTTCGAAAAAATAAAGTCTTCAAAATTAAGACAAGCTCGCCATCTTCAGCCGGCGGGGTCTACGTCACAAACCGCGTAGGTCCTTATTTTCAAAAAAGCAAAACAAATTTCAAAATAGATTCGTCCACTTCTATCGGACGGGGTGTCCACCCTTAGGGGACAAGGTTCGCCATCTTTGTTAGGTTATGATACATATGACAACTCATAAATCATGCGGAAAAACCATAAACCCAGGAAAACATATTATTTACACATAATCATTTAGCATAGTTTAGATGCATACTCTTTGTTGCGTGCCTTCCCTAGCTGCGCCCGAACCGAACAAGAACAAGTCTTTAGGACTCCAAGTGTCGTCCCTCCGTAGATAGTCCACAGCACGTCCGGATCCGCCTTAAGATTGACCAACTAGAATCGCCCTTAAGGTACTATTATTTTCGGCACTTTATAGGCAAATGTGTGACTGAATTTTCTCTCAAAAACTCACTTTGAATACTTTGAAACTTGTGTTATAAATTGTGAGCCCTAGCCTCATATTTATAGCGGTATGGAAAGGGAATCGAAATCCTATTCAGATACAAATTAATTGAACCTAGAATCCTATAAGAACTCTAATTTAATTAATTTATCAAATAGAATTAGGAATTTAATCATTAACCGAACTCTGCATGTTTTAGGAAACGTGCACGAACACAAACACTTGCACACACACGCACGGCAGCCACGATGGGCCCCATGCGTGCGCGCGAGCAGCAGCCCACTCAGCGCCCGCGCGCGCTGCGCGCTGCGCGCAGCCTGCTGGGCCTGGCCTTGCGCTGGGCCTGGCGTGGCTGTTTGTGCGGCGCGCTTAGCTTGCTGGGCGATGGCCTGGCTTCGTGCTGGGCCTCGTCCGCCAGGCCTCGTCCGATGCTTATTCGTACGATGCGCTTCCGATTAAATTTTCCGATTCCGGAATTCATTTCCGATACGAACAATATTTAATATTTCCGATTCCGGAATTAATTTCCGTTTCGAACAAATATTTAATATTTCCGTTTCCGGAATTATTTTCCGATTCCGGTAATATTTCCGATTCTGACAATATTTCCGTTTCCGGCAATATTTCCGATTCTGGCAATATTTCCATTTCCGATAATATTTTCCGACACGTACCATGTTTCCGTTTCCGGCAACATCTACGACTTGGATAATATTTATATTTCCGATACGATCCATATTTCCGTTTCCGGCAATATCATCGTTTCCGGAGTATTCATTCCTTGCCTGTGACGATCTTAGCTCCCACTGAAACCAAGATCCGTCGATTCCGAATATTCATAGATGGAGTATTTAATGCTATTAAATACTTGATCCGTTTACGTACTATTTGTGTGACCCTACGGGTTCAGTCAAGAGTAAGCTGTGGATTAATATCATTAATTCCACTTGAACTGAAGCGGCCTCTAGCTAGGCATTCAGCTCACTTGATCTCACTGAATTATTAACTTGTTAATTAATACTGAACCGCATTTATTAGACTTAACATAGAATGCATACTTGGACCAAGGGCATTATTTCCTTCAGTCTCCCACTTGTCCTTAGGGACAAGTGTGCATTTCCTAATTCCTTTGTCGCTCGATGCTTGCTCTTGAACATAAGGTAAGAGTTGTCATCCTTATTATGTCCAGAGGTGTTCCTCGGTTTCAGAGTTCAACTGATCAAATAAACAGATAATCATAGCCTATGATTCATCCGAGCACGGCCATGCATTTCACAGTTTCTAGCTCTCCGAGTGGCCTTGTACAACTTTTAAGCATCTCATCCCGATTTATGGGAGGACAATCCCAATATTGCGATCTTGAGATTAGACTTCGTTTGATAGGTGATTACCTGAGCGTTGCCTTTATAGCCTCCTTTTACGGTGCGACGGTTGGTCAACGTCAAAGCAACCAGTTCTCAAACAAGTAATCTTCAAATCACTCAGGTATTGAGGATTTAGTGTCTAATAATTTAATGAAATTTACTTATGACAGACTTTCATCTCTTACAGTAAAGTTTCATAGGTCTCGTCCGATACTAGTCTTCCCAAAGTAAGTATCTATGCAAATGATTATGACATTGCCATGTCCACATAGTTCAAGAAACAGAACTACTAGTCATCTTGCATTCTAATCGTCTAACGTTTTCTATGCGTCCAATTTTATAGAAAACTCCGATTAGGGACCATTTTCAACCTTTGACATTCAAGTTCACTTGATAGACATTTCTTAGTCACAGGACTGGTCCTGACAGTCTATCTTGAATATATCGTCAAATTGAAGGGACTCATCATTTAATAAACCACAAATTAAATGGAAAAATGAATTCTTTTCATTTATTGTGAATGATTAACCAATAATGTTTTACAAAGATTTAAACTCTAAAACTTTAAAACATTAAACAGAGACATCAAAGCCATTCTCCAATATGCTTGATTCCCATAGCTGCAGTGTGCGAGTTGTGCTTCGCCTGCGGCAGAGGTTTAGTTAATGGATCTGATATGTTGTCATCAGTTCCAATTTTGCTTATCTCGACTTCTTTTCTTTCAACGAACTCTCGTAGAAGGTGAAATCTACGAAGTACATGCTTGACTCTCTGGTGGTGTCTAGGCTCTTTTGCCTGTGCAATAGCTCCGTTATTATCACAATACAGGGCTATTGGTCCTTTAATGGAGGGGACTACACCAAGTTCTCCTATGAACTTCCTTAGCCATATAGCTTCCTTTGCTGCTTCATGTGCAGCAATGTACTCCGCTTCAGTTGTAGAATCCGCAATGGTGCTTTGCTTAGCACTTTTCCAGCTTACTGCTCCTCCGTTGAGGCAGAAGACAAACCCAGACTGTGATCTGAAATCATCTTTGTCGGTTTGGAAACTTGCGTCCGTATAGCCTTTAACAATTAATTCATCATCTCCACCATAGACCAGGAAGTCATCTTTGTGCCTTTTCAGGTACTTCAGAATGTTCTTGGCAGCAGTCCAATGCGCCTCTCCTGGGTCTGACTGGTATCTGCTCGTAGCACTGAGTGCGTACGCAACATCCGGGCGTGTACATATCATAGCATACATTATTGAACCAATCAATGATGCATATGGAATCCCATTCATTCGTCTACGCTCATCAAGTGTTTTTGGGCACTGAGTCTTGCTTAGAGTCATTCCATGAGACATGGGTAGGTAGCCTCGCTTGGAGTCCGCCATCTTGAACCTATCAAGCACCTTATTGATATAAGTGCTTTGACTAAGTCCAATCATCTTTTTAGATCTATCTCTGTAAATCTTGATGCCCAATATGTACTGTGCTTCTCCTAGATCCTTCATCGAAAAACATTTTCCAAGCCAAATCTTGACAGAGTTCAACATAGGAATGTCATTTCCGATAAGCAATATGTCGTCGACATATAATACTAGGAAAGCAATTTTGCTCCCACTGACCTTCTTGTACACACAAGATTCGTCCGCGTTCTTGATGAAACCAAAGTCACTGACTGCTTCATCAAAACGTATATTCCAGCTCCTGGATGCCTGCTTCAATCCGTAGATTGACTTCTTTAGCTTGCATACCTTTTTAGCATTCTTTGGATCCTCAAAACCTTCAGGCTGTGTCATAAACACAGTTTCTGTTAAAACGCCGTTTAAGAAAGCAGTTTTGACATCCATCTGCCATATTTCGTAATCGTAATATGCAGCGATTGCTAACATTATTCGAATAGACTTTAGCATTGCAACTGGTGAAAAGGTTTCATCGTAATCCACACCGTGGACTTGCCTGTAACCTTTTGCAACCAATCTAGCTTTGAAAACTTCAAATTTCCCATCCTTGTCCTTTTTCAGTTTGAAAACCCATTTGCTTCCAATGGCTTGGTAGCCATCTGGCAAATCGACCAAATCCCATACTTGGTTTTCAGACATGGAGTCTAATTCAGATTGCATGGCTTCTTGCCATTGCTTGGAGCTAGGGCTCGTCATAGCTTGCTTGTAAGTCGCAGGTTCATCACTTTCAAGTAATAGAACGTCATAGCTCTCGTTCGTCAAAATACCTAAGTACCTTTCCGGTTGAGATCTATATCTTTGCGATCTACGCGGGGTAACATTTCTAGATTGACCATGATTCTCACCAGATTCTTCTAAAGATCTCTTAGTTTCATCCTGAATGTCATCTTGAGCATTCTCTAGAGTTTGTTGTTCGACTCGAATTTCTTCGAGGTCTACTTTTCTCCCACTTGTCATTTTGGAAATGTGATTCTTCTCCAAAAAGACACCATCTCGAGCAACAAACACTTTGTTCTCAGATGTATTGTAGAAGTAATACCCCTTTGTTTCCTTTGGATAGCCCACAAGGATACATTTGTCAGATTTTGGATGAAGTTTGTCTGAAATTAATCGTTTGACGTATACTTCACATCCCCAAATCTTAAGAAAAGACACATTTGGAGGCTTTCCAAACCATAATTCGTATGGAGTCTTTTCGACAGCTTTAGACGGAGCTCTATTTATAGTGAGTGCAGCTGTATTTAGTGCATGTCCCCAAAATTCTAATGGAAGTTCGGCCTGACCCATCATTGACCTGACCATGTCTAGCAAGGTTCTGTTCCTCCGTTCTGACACACCGTTCCATTGTGGTGTTCCAGGAGGAGTCAATTCTGATAGAATTCCACATTCTTTCAGATGGTCATCAAATTCATAGCTCAGATATTCACCGCCTCTATCAGACCGCAGTGCCTTAATCTTCTTGCCTAATTGATTCTCTACTTCACTCTGAAATTCCTTGAATTTGTCAAAGGATTCAGACTTATGCTTCATTAGGTAGACATAACCATACCTAATGAAGTCATCAGTGAAAGTGATAAAGTAGCTGAAACCACCTCTAGCATTTGTACTCATTGGTCCACATACATCTGTATGGATTAAACCCAATGGTTCATTTGCTCTTTCTCCAACTTTAGAGAAAGGTTGCTTCGTCATTTTGCCAAGTAAACATGATTCGCATTTACCATAATCCTCTAAGTCAAATGGTTCTAGAATTCCTTCTCTTTGAAGTCTTTCTAAGCGTTTCAAGTTTATATGGCCTAATCGACAATGCCACAGATAGGTGAGATCTGAATCATCCTTTTTGGCCTTTTTGGTATTTATGTTATATACTTGTTTGTCGTGATCTAATAAATAAAGTCCATTGACTAATCTAGCAGATCCATAAAACATCTCTTTAAAATAAAACGAACAACTATTGTCTTTTATTATAAAGGAAAATCCCTTAGCATCTAAGCAAGAAACTGAAATGATGTTTTTAGTAAGACTTGGAACATGGAAACATTCTTCCAGTTCCAAAACTAGCCCGGAGGGCAACGACAAATAGTAAGTTCCTACAGCTAATGCAGCAATCCGTGCTCCATTTCCCACTCGTAGGTCGACTTCACCCTTGCTTAACTTTCTACTTCTTCTTAGTCCCTGTGGATTGGAACATAAGTGTGAGCCACAACCTGTATCTAATACCCAAGAAGTTGAATTAGCAAGTATACAGTCTATAACGAAAATACCTGAAGATGGAACGACTGTTCCGTTCTTCTGATCTTCCTTTAGCTTCAAGCAATCTCTCTTCCAATGCCCCTTCTTCTTGCAGTAGAAGCATTCGGATTCAGAAGTGGGTTGACTGACCTTTCTCTTTGCAGATTTGGCGCCAGTTTGCTTAGTTGGGCTGGCTTTGTTGCCACCTTTCTTAGCATTCCTCTTCTTTCCAGATTTCTTGAACTTTCCCCCACGCACCATAAGCACATCCTGCTTATCACTTTTGAGCGTCTTTTCAGCGGTCTTCAGCATACCGTGAAGCTCAGTGAGCGTTTTGTCCAGACTATTCATACTGTAGTTCAGTTTGAACTGATCATACCCGCTATGAAGAAAATGGAGGATGGTGTCTATAGCCATTTCCTGAGAAAATTGTTGATCCAGCCGACTCATATTCTCAATGAGTCCAATCATTTTTGAGAACATGTGGACTTACGGGCTCGCCTTTCTTAAGCTTGGTCTCAAGAATTTGCCTATGAGTCTCGAATCTTTCGACTCGAGCCAGATCTTGGAACATGTTCTTCAACTCACTGATGATTGTGAAAGCATCTGAGTTGATGAACGTTTTCTGCAGATCCGCACTCATGGTGGCGAGCATTAGACATTTCACATCCTTGTTGGCATCAATCCAACGATTGAGGGCTGCCTGAGTGACCCCGTCGCCTGCAGCTTCGGGCATCGCCTCATCTAGGACATACTCCTTTTCTTCCTGCATAAGAACTATTTGCAAGTTCCTTTGCCAGTCAAGGAAGTTTTTCCCGTTCAACTTCTCCTTTTCGAGAATTGATCGAATGTTGAATGAATTGTTGTTTGCCATATTAAAAACTATAATTGAAAAGAATAAACAAATAAATAACCATTCACAGTTTCTCTTAATAAACTTAAATTCTAGCATACATGCATAATTCAATGTTTATTAAGCATTTTATTCAAATTATGTGTTCCGGCAGGTGTGAATAAAATGATTCCAAGATCCTAAAATCATTGAAGAACTAAGCACAGTTTGTCGACTTAATCCTAGAACATCTTAGGTAAGCAAAAGCCTTTTGCTAATAGTCTAGAAACTATTCTTGGTTGATAGGTACGTCTAAGAACTTATTAGGTAAACCTATCGAATTTGCCACGACATAAAAGGACTCCTTACTTATATCGTTGAGTTTCACCAAAACTAACATGTACTCACAATTATTTGTGTACCTTGCCCCTTTAGGACCAATAAGTAACACCTCGCTGAGCGAAAACTATTACTAGATTGATGTAAAGGATATCCAAGCAAGTGTATATTTTGGCATGGCACCTTTTAACTCAATTTTTAAGTTTGGAACTTAAGGCTCTTACTATGTTGGTTAGATTTTAAGTGAACTAAAATCCTTAATCATGCAACATAATCAAGCTTTTGATCTCATGCATTTTAAGACATATTTAAAACAATAAATAACTTAAAACATGCATAAGATATTTGTGATCTAGTATGGCCCGACTTCATCTTGAAGCTTTGACTTCAAAGTCCGTCTTGAAAATCTCCGTGGGAGGCACCATTTTCTTCAAATAGGATAAGCTATAACTAATTACAACTATTTGATGGTTCGCAGACCATATTTGAATTGAAAAATAACTTTGGTACTTTAGACCATTTACATTCAAATTAATGGTACGCAGACCATATTTTCTATCCTATTTGGGCCATACTAGTCACTTCATAACCTGCAAAACAGTACATATACAATATATACCATTCACCCATTCATTATCATGAATGGCCCACATAGCTGGTTAGTAAAACACATTATGCATCACGTAAACATTTGCAGCAATTAATCAAGGGCACCAATAATCTACCAATTATTCAGTCCTTATTAATTCTAATCAAGTTGTTTTAACCTTAAGGATTTGTAGACCTAATCAAGAGTTTATGACTAAAAAGCGCTCCCACTTAAACCAATAAATTCATATGCTTTACCAATTTTAAACGTAAAAATGTATTTCTAGTCTAACCGGAAACATACAAATTTAATTAAAATTTAAAGCTCATATAAATTTATAATTGAATCCAAAAAAATTTAATTTAATTTCAGTCGCATTTAAATTAATTCATGATTTTAATTTTAGTAAAATAATTAGAATAAATAACATTTATTATAATTATAATATTCAAAATTAAAATCCAAGAAAATAATTTAAATTATTAATTTTAAAATTAATTAAAATTACGTGAACTGAAATTTTCAAATTAAACATTCAAAACGATCTAATCGTAACGCAAACACCCTACGCGTAGCACGCCCATGGGCCGCACGCACACAGCCATTGATGGCCATGTGCGCGCAGCCCATGCGCTCGTCGCATAGCTGCTGCATCCCTATCGCAAGCCTCCGCACGCATTGGTACTCGCTGCGCGCGCCAGCGCTCATCGCACGCGGGCTATCGCTCGCAGTGCGCGCGCGACATCGCTCGCTGGGCGCGCGACATCGCTCGCTGGGCGCGCGACATCGCTCGCTGTGCGCGCGAGCAATGCTAGGCGCAGCGCTCGTGGCACGCGAGCTTGCGCTCGCTGCGCGCGAGGCTGCGCGCTCTTGTGCGAGGCAGCGCGCGTTGTGGCGCAGCTCGCTTGCTGCCCACACGCGACTGCCTTGGCTCGCCCTACGCCCATGCCCATTCGTCCATTGGTCGTGGCACACGACACAAGGCAGGGCTGCTGCCTTGTGCTCGTGCACTACGCCCTTGCTCATTGCATTCGTGCCGCACGGGCGACGAGCTCCCTTGCTCGTCGTCGCATGCCCGCATTATACAACACCCCTTAAGGGTAACACGAAGCGTCCATTGCTTCGTGCGTGCAAGTTATATGAACGAATCGCATAAAAATTTAAAATTTATATTTAAAATTAATGACAAATTAATAAATAATATTAATTTCATAATTTTAGGGCGAAAAAATCGAAAATTTATTATCCAATTGATTTCCGATTGTTATGGATTCAAGTCTAGGTCATAAAAATTTAAAATTTATCGTAAATTTACAATTTTTATGGTGGTTTTTAATCATAGGTTTCTAATTAAATTACAATTAATTATGAAAATCAAATTAATTCTAAATTATTCTAATTTTCAACAAATTAATCATAATTACAAATTAGATTGCATAATTAACAAGACTAGGCATTCAAACTTGTTAAACATATGCAGTAGGTCAATAAAAAATTCAAGATTTATCAACAAGAATCGCAAATATTTAATTTAACATCTTAAATTTACGAAATTTTGCATTCGAAAAACTAAAACCTTCGAAAAGTCATAGTTAGGCTTCGAATTTGAGAATTCTGGGTTCGGCAGAAAAATAATATTTTTGTCAAAATTTTAGAATGCCTTTTACATGCGGAATTGACACAAAAATCACTCAATTCGGATGAGTAACGAAGAAACTGCCGAAAAACTGCGTACGTATAATTAAATAAACGCAATTTGCAATTAATTAACAATTACGAAAATTAATCACCCCTTTTAATTCTTGCAAATTTGTAATATTTAACCATGTTCATGCAATTTAGATTATGAAAATAATAAGGGGCTCGTGATACCACTGTTAGGTTATGATACATATGACAACTCATAAATCATGCGGAAAAACCATAAACCCAGGAAAACATATTATTTACACATAATCATTTAGCATAGATTCGATGCATACTCTTTGTTGCGTGCCTTCCCTAGCTGCGCCCGAACCGAACAAGAACAAGTCTTTAGGACTCCAAGTGTCGTCCCTCCGTAGATAGTCCACAGCACGTCCGGATCCGCCTTAAGATTGACCAACTAGAATCGCCCTTAAGGTACTATTATTTTCGGCACTTTATAGGCAAATGTGTGACTGAATTTTTCTCTCAAAAACTCACTTTGAATACTTTGAAACTTGTGTTATAAATTGTGAGCCCTAGCCTCATATTTATAGCGGTATGGAAAGGGAATCGAAATCCTATTCAGATACAAATTAATTGAACCTAGAATCCTATAAGAACTCTAATTTAATTAATTTATCAAATAGAATTAGGAATTTAATCATTAACCGAACTCTGCATGTTTTAGGAAACGTGCACGAACACAAACACTTGCACACACACGCACGGCAGCCACGATGGGCCCCATGCGTGCGCGCGAGCAGCAGCCCACTCAGCGCCCGCGCGCGCTGCGCGCTGCGCGTGCTGTGCGCGCTGTGCGCGCTGTGCGCTGCGCGTGCTGTGCGCGCTGTGCGCGCTGCGCGCTGCGCGCAGCCTGCTGGGCCTGGCCTTGCGCTGGGCCTGGCCTTGCGCTGGGCCTGGCCTTGCGCTGGGCCTGGCGTGGCTGTTTGTGCGGCGCGCTTGGCTTGCTGGGCGATGGCCTGGCTTCGTGCTGGGCCTCGTCCGCCAGGCCTCGTCCGATGCTTATTCGTACGATGCGCTTCCGATTAAATTTTCCGATTCCGGAATTCATTTCCGATACGAACAATATTTAATATTTCCGATTCCGCAATTAATTTCCGTTTCGAACAAATATTTAATATTTCCGTTTCCGGAATTATTTTCCGATTCCGGTAATATTTCCGATTCTGACAATATTTCCGTTTCCGGCAATATTTCCGATTCTGGCAATATTTCCATTTCCGATAATATTTTCCGACACGTACCATGTTTCCGTTTCCGGCAACATCTACGACTTGGATAATATTTATATTTCCGATACGATCCATATTTCCGTTTCCGGCAATATCATCGTTTCCGGAGTATTCATTCCTTGCCTGTGACGATCTTAGCTCCCACTGAAACCAAGATCCGTCGGTTCCGAATATTCATAGATGGAGTATTTAATGCTATTAAATACTTGATCCGTTTACGTACTATTTGTGTGACCCTACGGGTTCAGTCAAGAGTAAGCTGTGGATTAATATCATTAATTCCACTTGAACTGAAGCGGCCTCTAGCTAGGCATTCAGCTCACTTGATCTCACTGAATTATTAACTTGTTAATTAATACTGAACCGCATTTATTAGACTTAACATAGAATGCATACTTGGACCAAGGGCATTATTTCCTTCAATCTTTAGCCGGCGGGGTCTACGCCACAAACCGCGTAGGTCCTTATTTTCAAATTTCAAAAACAGATTCGTCCACTTCTATCGGACGGGGTGTCCACCCTTAGCGGACAGGCTCGCCATCTTTAGCCAGCGGGGTCTGCGCCATTAAAACCGCGCAGGTCCTTAGTCGCTGCAGCGATAACTTTTGCTGGATTTTCCTTCGTTTTACGTCCTATAAAAACAAGGGTGCTGGATTTTCCTTCGTTTTACGTCCTATAAAAACAAGGGTGTTGGATTTTCCTTCGTTTTACGTCCTATAAAAACAAGGGGGTTTTCTCGTTTAGCTAGCCCTGAAAATGAGAATCTTTAAAAAACATTTTTACCTCGTGATTGGGCTTGGCCAGGCCCAATTACACTTCACAGCTTTGATTTCGAAAAACTCTGTAGCTGCTCCCAATGACAAATTGAGGGAGTTTCTGCGCACCTTTAGATCCTTCCAATGACAAAGTGAGGAAGTTTCTATACTATCAGTTGACAAGTCCCAATGACACATGAGGGATATGTCGACACTTCAAGTGATGACCCTTAAGTCAAATTTTATCACTCGGGGGCTCGTGAGACCCTCGCAAAACAGGTCACGATACACCATGGCTTGTGTGACGCACTCCGTCTAATACTTTTACCATCGTCTTACTCCAAGACTCAATCAAAGTGGGGGCTAACTGTAGACACCTACTTTTGTCCCCATTCCCGCAAGGGAAAGGTTCGATGATGAAAACGTAAATCTCCACTTGACAACGCATCTCCTATAAAATAAACGAATCTCAATTCCCCTTTTTATTTCACCCGAAACCTGCTATTTATGGAAACCTGCTAAAAATAGTAACTGTCGTAAAAGGTAGCTTCTAAAAGTGGCAAATCATAAAGGATAGAAACCTGTCAGAATTAGGTGTTGCATTCCAACATAAATCCTAAATGAGATAGAAAACTGCGAGAATCCTATTCCTAATATGATTCGGAAATAAGAGTTACGTATTAATTGAAATCCTAACGAGCCTAGAGTTCGTAACGGGCCCAGACGCATTCCATCATAAAATTGATACGCGCTAAAAAACTCGGTTAAGTCTCAAACTCTACGGATTTCAGGAATCCGAATCTGACTAAAGAAAACAGCCCAGACCCTATTTTCAACGCGTGGCTCTGGGCGCCGAAATCTTCGGCGCCGAGGCCTGGGCGCTGAAAATACCTGGGTACGTGTTTTTTCCTAATTCTTTATGGATTAGAACTCTGCAATTCTATCTTTCCACGAACTCTTCCCTATAAATAGACCCCTAAATTCGACGTGAAAGAACACACAACAACACATAATTATATTCTGAGTATTGACTCTAAACCCCTTAGCCTAAGCCTCTCGCTGCGAAATTTTTCACGCGTTCTGTCGCAATCGATCCATAAATCGAACAGAACGTATCCTGTCCCATAATTGAGATTCGTTAAATAAAAAGGAGAAATAGCAAAGTCAAAGTGGTTAGTTTTCTGAGAACCGTGACGCACCTCTCAAGGGTGCGTCGTAATGTGTCCTTTTCGATGATTTAACTGCTTTCCTCGCCCTTTTTATGAACTGTTAAACTAACCTAACCTGATTTTTCTATCACGCCTAACAAATATAATATTTTTGGGAAATCGGATTATCATGCTAGGTCCCTTAATGCTATTTAAATCAGATAATCACGATCGAATTAGTATTATGTGTTGCATATTGCTAAAATCAATTCAGATTAGTTTAATAGTTAACGCATGTCCTTTCAATTATTTATGCTGAGCTAGTAAGGATATCCTGCCTCTGGAGTTATCGAAGAGCGAAGTACTCCTCTCGGTAGTTACAGTCCCCCGAACCCTCAATCTCTACCTTGCGGGTGTATGTTGAGAGATCCCCACACCAGGGATCACAAGGGAACCTACGGCCGTCGTGGTCAAACATAATTGCACTCCCTTTATGTCACGATAACCGGGTTTTGTCAGTTTTTCTCATTGTCGTTAAAAACTGAATGGCGACTCCTATATTACTAGTCAATTGGGTGTAAACTCACAGGAAATCCAATTACACTTGATTGAATAAAAAGAATCGTCACACCCACGAGGGACGAGGTCACGCATTAGCCTCGCGCTTTTTCGACCCCCTCACAGCAGCGAGCAAGCCCAACGGCGCCAAGTAAGGCAGGCCCAGCCGAGCAAGGCGAGCAAGGCCAGAAGCAGCGCCCAAAGCTAGACCGCGTACTGCCAACGCTGTTTGGGCTGAGCCGCGCACATCGCTCCCCTCATGGGCTGCGTGTGTGTGTGTGTGTGTGTGTGTGTGCTTGTGCAATGCTACAAATCCTTGATCGTTTAGGATTTCTAGATTAATTGTTTTTTCTAATTCCACAAGAATTAGATGTTTGATTAAACACTAAATTCTAATGGATTAATTTAACTAGAATTCTAATCGAATTAGTAAATTGAATCCTAGTGGAAATCTAAGTCCGATATTTCCTCCCTATAAATAGGTGATACATAATCACAATTTATACATCACAACAATCATAAGTATTCATATAGTTTAAGTTTAAACTAACTTAATAATTTGTCAAAATAATTAAGCTTTCGAATAACATAAAACCTTAGATAATATTCTAGTCAATTGAATCTAAGGCGGATCCGAACGTGTTGTGGACTATCTACGGAGGGTCGACATTTGGAGTCCTAAACTTGTTCTTGTTTGGTTCGGGAGTAGCTAGGGAAGGCACGCGTCACATGTATGTATCATAAATTATGCTAATTGACTATGTGGCAATTAATTTGGATTCCTGGCTTTATTGTTTTTCCGCATGAAATATATGTTTCATAACCTAACACCACTATACATCGCAGGAAATACACGGCATAACAAGTTTATGTTTAAGTTTAACAAGTGTAACTTTCAACAAAATATCAAAAGAAGAACATCATCTTTGGCAACACCAACTACACAACTCCGAAGGAGTACAAAAGAGAAGCAAGTCCGCAATAGAAGTCGTAAGCAATGACATAGAAAAATGCTTCAGCCATTAATAGCAACCACAATACAACTAGTAAAACAAAGGAAATAAACTACCAAAGGATTGTAGTTCACCCAACTAGAAAAAGATCACAAGCAATTTGTAACAACATGGGAAATAGGTCACAGTAGGTAAACTATAATTTTAATAAAAAAACTGGGTATCAGGAACTATATTAATTCACATCATAGTATAACTGAAATACTATTCTCTTAATTTTGAACCTACGTTGAGTTAGCTAAATAGAAAGTATAAATTTAAGTTGGTAGGAGTCTATTCAGGGAAAGAAGCGTACATTAATGATTGCACTGATTTTGGCTGTGTATCCATGACAAAATTATGTAAGAAAATCAAGCAGTATAAGATAGATGATAATTATCAGCCCAAATGTAAAATAAAAATTTTGAGAACAACTTCCCTAAGTACATAAAGCAGTGTTACCATCTCACAACTCTCTACGACCACAAAGCAAGCAATCACAACAACACAGCTGCAACAACAAGACAAAGCAGATCAGCACAACCTAACAGGCATCAAACAACATAATATTAAAAAAAATTAAAGAAAAGAGAGAAGGAAATCAAATAATAAAAATAATAATATAAATATTACTTACCATTAATAATTAGGAAGACCTTCAACGTCCTCAGAGATGAAGGTTGAAGACTCAGTGTCAAGTTCACAATTTTCATACTATATGTTATAACCATCCAACCAACTTTTAGAAGCAACCAAGGCCTCGACCTGTTCACCCGAGAAACAACTCCTTATCTTGGTCAAGATTCGACCATCCATGCTAAACGACGATTCCAAAACAACAGAGGATAGGAATGTCGAGTACATCTTTTTCCATTCGAGAAAGGACTGGATAAGTGGATGATTTCTCTTTCCAATAACAAAGTATATCAAAATCGTCTTCTGGAATACTTTTATGTCACACTCAAATATGCATCAATTTCAGATGCACAATGCTACCAATAAAAACAAATAATATTAGGTTCAAAAGATAGGAAAGTTATCTAAATAAGAAAACTAGAAGGAAAATAACCTTGTAAATACCATTGGTCTTAAATAGTATAGAAGAGGCAAGAGGCAAATGAGATATTGATGTGCTTTGTAATGAATATAAAGATGAAGCGCAAGGTGTTGAAGATTGGACATAAAACTTGTGCATCTCAATAAATTCAGAAAGCACAATTTATGTTTTACTATTAGTTGCATAATCAACATATAAAATAGATTAAAAGTTATTAGGGGTGTAAATTGGATGGGCTGGATTGGACTTTGCCAAGTCCAAATCCAATCCAAAAAGTTTTGGACTTGGATATTTGAGTCCAAGTCCGAGTCTGATCCCAACTTTTTTCGAGTCTGATCCAGTCTGATCAATAAAAAATTGCTTGAGCCAAAATCCAGTCCCATCCGATCTGAATTTTAAAAAATAAAATAAAAGTTAAACTCAAATGGTTCGAACATAAATGCAAATATTACGCTTACCGGCTAAATTTTATGACACATAAAATAAAATATACAAGTATTAAATATTGGGCATGAAATGCTTAACACCTATAACTAAAAGTCACTCTTCCATAAAGGGAAAATAAATAGCCATTAGGAAATAGATTAATTTCAAATAACAATATGTCTTACACGTCTAAGTACTTAGCCAAAAAGGTTCCAATTCTTAAAAAAAGCAATATTTTAAAATATATTAAAGCTCAATAATCAACCATCACAACCGACGAGAGAAAGCGAAAGAGAAAGAGGTTGATAGAATATTTTGGGTTATGTACTTTATATGGAGTGTAATATTTAGTTGTTTTTTGTTTCACATAGTAAATAAATGCCCATAAATCGCATATTTCACAATAGTTTTAAATTACATATGTTTATCTACAAATAAAATCTTAAAACTTTGGACTTAATTGGATTTTTAGGCTCCAAAAGTTTGAGTCTAAGTACAGTCAAAGAATAATTAGACTTGTTAATTTGAGTTCGAGTCTGATCCAATCCGACGAGTTTGGACTGGACTTTTGACTTTTCTCAATCCACTTACACCGAATCAAGCTTGTAACTAGGTTAGAAAATTCTATGAAAGGAAAAAACATATAATTTCTCTATATTTTTCAAACTTACCTTGCATCGTATGGGCCATTTTTCTTATCATAGGCTCCTCATCAACATGGCATGGTGTAAAAGATTTTCAATACTCTGAATATTAGAAAAATAATGTTTTGAAACCATAAAACAGTTTTGTAATAAGATTAAAAGATAAAGGAAAGCAGACATTGACTGACTATGTTGCCATTATAATCAAGAGCTGAAAGACAAAAATCATAATTACTACCTCTTTCAGGTTTAAAGAGGGTTTAATTGGGTTTTTTTGAGGATTTTGGTTGCTGTGATTGCTGATTTTTTTTTTATGGGTTAATTTGGTTTAATAGGGTTTGTCGTTTGTATGATGCTTAAGGGCATACAGTGAGATCAATAGAAGATATTTCTATGAATGTGGTGGTGATGCTCATTACTCATTAGAATTCTGATCTTTATGTTGTTGCTTCTATCTTGAACTTGTGTTAATATTAATGTTATTTTTGTTGGGTTTAGATGGTATGATTCAGTAGAGGACATTGTTAATAAAAAAAAAATTTGTTGCTATTTATAGCTGAATAATATGGAATGGAGTTGTTTCTATTTTGTCTGTGCCACTTGGTGAGTTTTGTTTTGTGGCCTGTTGGCTACTTTTTGCGTCTGGTTTCAACCTTTTGGCAGCAGGTGTGAGTTGGTTTGGTCTTGATTGTAGTTCTGGCTTGTGGGAGCTTGGAGGGTAGTCTTATACACTCATATGATTAGCTCTGTGTTGTTGTTTCTATTTCAGTTACAGGATATTTGTGACACTTGCAGTCTTCAAGTTTCCAATAGCTTATTGTCTTTTCTTGTGGCTTGTGTGTCTGTTTGTTACCGCAGGTTGTTGATGCTTGTTTTTTTAGGTTGTTGGCTTGTATTGATTCTATGATGTTTGTATTCCATATTTTGGAGACCTAGGCTATGATCGGGTGGGGGTTAGCACTTAGCAGGAGTTATTAGAAAGGGGTAAATCCCTTAAGATTATATTTTAAAATTTGTGTGGACTGTGGACAACACATGGAAATTAACTTGTGTTCCTTTACCATATTAATAGAAGTTGAAACACTCAATAATTTTGGAATTTTACTATAACCCAGAGCATGTCAGTAGTAAATTTTGATTTTGCAGGTTATTTGCTGATGATGATGACATTGGTGATTGTTTGCAAGCTGAGGAAGAAATGAGTCCAAAGTCGCACCACAGCAGAACTGATGTTAGTGATCATCTGTTGGAAAACAACACATTCGTACATGAAATTAATTCGACTAAATCGATGGATTGCAGAAATGGATCAGTTGAATCAACAGGGTCTAGTCAATTGGATTATGAAGAACACTTCCAGAATGAACATAACCCTAAAGAAGTTGAACATTCATCATCACCCTGGAACAATGTGAATGTCAATGCTCTCCTTGCTTTTAGGAGAGACTGTTTGTTCTTAGACATCTTTGCTATTATGTATATTTGACATATATGCATTGCGTAGAGACAATATCTGATATTGACTTGATCTCTCTCTATAGGTGCTTTACTGGTTCTCTGGTATTACATGTACGGATGAAAATTTCATCGCTAACTCTGGAGCTCAACGTGTTGCTTCCAATGAGGGTGCTGCTCTTATTGTTCCTGACACATCTCCAAGTAGGTCATACTGTTGCTAGCCTTTATTTTAGCTCAGTTATTTTGTTATACTACCATCTAAGAATATGAAGAAACTTGATATCTAGAACGAAATCTGGTAGGTGTTTAGTTACCAATTCACGGTAGCTAGTACAAATAAAAGGTTGTTTTTGGTGGAGAGTTGTCTGATTAGTTTATTTGTATGAAATTAACGGGAATTTTACTTTAATGCTCTAGTTATCAGTAAAAAGCATTATTCTACAAAAAAAAGTAAATAAAAACTTTGCACCTGGATCTATCCATGTCATAAACTAATCCCTGCCTAAAAATAACTATCGATCAGTATACATGTTGTGAAATTATATTAGATAAGTGTTTGTTATAGGTCATATTTTGACTAAAATAGTCGTTTTCGCTCTCAAATTTCAACTAATGAACCAATAGGTATTCTAATTCCTTTACATGTTTAATATACTTATTATTAGGTTTCTAATACTCATTCTCGTCTACTTTTGTCAAGTTATGCACATTTAAGGCTTGTTTTATCGTTACATGTCATATTTTGACTTAAATAGTCGTTTTCGCTCCCAACACTCAACTAATGAACCATAATAGGTATTCTAAGCCCTATGCATGTTCAATATACTTAGTATTAGGTTTCTAATACTCATTCTCATCTACTTAGGTCAAGTTATGAATATTTAAGACTTGTTTATATATATATACATATATATATATATATACATATATATATACATACATATATATATACATATATATATATATATATATACATATATATATATATATATATACATATATATATATATATATATACATATATATATATATATACATATATATATATATATACACATATATATATATATATATATCCGAAAATAAATAAAAGATTTTTTTTTTTTTGAAAAATCCGAAAATATTTCGGAAATTAAAAAAAATAATTCGAATTTAATAAACTCGAATAATTAAAATAAAATTAAAATTTTCAAATACTTGAAATAATTGGTATTTGGCTTTTCAAAATTTTGATTACTCAAAAACAACATATTGAATTTAGGAAAATAATTTTCGAAAATCCTAAAGTTCCGCAATCGTAGTTTAAGGATTTACCACTTTGCACTATTAATTAATGCAAAGCAGCTCTCAAACTAGAGCTCTGCAAATACCACTTTGTAGTATTACTTACTACAAAGAAGGACTGAACTAAGCTCTTAGTATACCACTTTATAGTATAAATTACTACAAAGCAGCCTTAGGCATCTGAATACCACTTTGTAACACCCTAATAATTCCTTGCTTTTTATAAAACATTTTCCGACTTAAAACACAGGAATTACCAAGATATTACCGCCACCGTGATAACGGCTAAGGCTATTTACCAGGATTATGCAGCGGAATTAACTAACTTTTAAACATATTAAATAAATAGTTAATGGTCATTAAAACAAGTTGGAACCGTTGAGGCCCAAACTAAAACAAACCATTTGAAATCCATTAACTGAAATAGTAATAGTCATGACTTTAAAATAAAATAGAGTTTATAAAGTACGGAAGAAAGAAATGCTCTCGGCGCACGTTTAGGGTGTTCAGCTAACGTGAACCGTTCGCCATTAATGGGAGGGAGGAAGAAGCTTCACACGAATAAAACTAATCAGGAAGGTTTGCTATCTTCTTCTGGTACTCAAAATCGGTCGAATAATGCCATGCGAGGGGTTGGGGGTCTGAACTCGACCTCTGGGTTGAATTCTGGGTTTCCCCCTTCAACTGGGTTTCAAGCTGCTTCTTCTATGGAGATGTTGCAGGAGACGACAGCGGCTCGCCTAAGGAGAGTAGCTCTTTCTCTTGAACGTCGTCTTGAGGATCAATCTAGAGGGGAGGAGATTGTTGATACCTCTACTATAGATCCAAAATTCCTTCCTCATCCTAGTACTGGGCCTGTCACTCGTAAGTTGCTTGAGGTGATTGCGGAGTATCAGAGGGCTTTTGGTCAGCATGCTCCGGTTAATTTGAGATTGGAGATGGAACAACCTGAGAATCCGTCGTGGTCATCTGTTGTTGCAGGGTCGAAGCTTGCAGGTAAAGGAGTTCCTCTCTCTTTTATTGCTCCTGTTATTAAGGATGGAAAGAAAGTGATTAAGTTGCAACCCTCAGAACTGGATATGCAATCTATTGTGTTGTATGTTGTAAGATATACTCCTACTATAGCTTCTTTGTCTAAGTATATTGCTGCAAATTGGTCCTATGTGAGCATGCCTAAGATTTTCCTTCATGATGATGGATATTTTGTTGTGAAATTCATGTCTATGGATGATAAGAATGCAGTGTTAGCAGATGGTCCTCACCTTTTCTTTGGCAAGGCCATGATTATTAAGCCATGGAAGGCTAACTTTGATTTATGTGAAGAAATTCTTAGGGTAATTCCCATTTGGGTGAAATTTCCTAATCTTCCACTCAATTGTTGGAGTTCTGACTCTTTGAGTAGGATAGGTAGCAGCTTGGGTGTTCCTTTATTTGCTGATGCTTGCACAACTAGACAGGACAGAATCTCTTTTGCTAGGGTGTTGATCGAAATGGATGTCACCTTGGCTTTGCCTGATTGTGTCTGGATAGAAGATGAGCAAGGTAAAATGATGAAACAGCAGGTTGTTTATGATTGGACTCCCCCCTTTTGTAAGTCTTGCAACAAGGTGGGTCATGATTGTGCTAGGACAACTCCTGTTAAACCTAAACAGGTTGTGAAGCCAAAGAGAGTATGGGTACCAAAGAAGGTACAACCAGTGAACCCTGTTACTGCTGCTGCTCAAGTTGTCACTCCTTGTAATCAAGGTCTTCCTACTCCAGACTCAAACACTGGATGGAAGGTTGTTACCAGGAAGACTCAGAGCAAGGGGGGTGGTACAGCCGTGGGAGTGGAGAACTCCTTTGTTGTGTTGGAACAAGAGTCTGATGAGGACTTATCTGAGTGTGAGGGAAATGAGAATGATGGGAGTGGGGTAGTAGGTTCTGGAAAAGATCCACCTAATCCATGAATACTTGTACTTGGAACATAAGAGGGCTTAATGAGCCTCTTAAAGCTAATGAAGTTAGGAGGTTCCTTAATAAGCATAGTATTCATGTAGTAGCTTTATTAGAAACAAGAGTAAGGATTGGAAATAAGGAGAAGGTTCAAAAGAGATTTGGGGGGGCTTGGACTTGGTTCTGCAACTATCCTCACTCTCCTAAAGGTAGAATTTGGGTTGGTTGGAAGACTACTGATGTGGACCTTCAGATTCTTAGTAGTTCCTCTCAAAATGTTCATTGTTGGATTCACACTAAGGACCATAGTTTTTCTTTTTCTTTACTGATGTTTATGGTTTGCATAGTGTAGGACATAGGCAAGCTTTGTGGGATGAGTTGAACCATCTTAGTCTTAGCAGTCAAGCTAGCCCTTGGCTAGTTGCTGGTGACTTCAATTCTATTCTATACTCTGGGGATAGAATTAATGGTAATGCTGTGAGTAATGCAGAAACTAGGGACTTTCTTCAATGTATTTCAGAGTCTGATCTAAATGAACTGCATAGCACTGGTTGGTTCTTTTCTTGGTCTAGCAAGGATACAGATGATCCTAGAGTGTGGAGCAGGATTGACAGGGCATTTGGAAACATGAAGTGGATGGACTCTTTTGCTGAGTTGTCTACTAAATATTTGAATCCTTCCTTATCTGACCATTCTCCTATTATCATTCCTTGCATTACAAACTCTTCCTCTGGTGGGAGACCTTTCAAATTTATGAACTATTTGGCAGATCACTCCTCTTTTGAGAGTATTGTGGGTGAGTGTTGGAATAGAGAGGATAGGGGTAGACCAATGGCTCAAATCTGGCTTAAGCTGAATAGAGTTAAGCACAAGCTAAAGGCTTTACATAAGGAGGAGTTTTCTCACACTGTGGAGAAAATTGAGTATTACAGAAGTGAGTTAGACAATCTGCAGACTCAGATGAGGAGTGATAACAGTCCTCACTTGCTTATTGCTGAAAAAGATCTCATTTGCAATCTTAGAAAGTGGTTGGCTATTGAAGAACAAGCTCTTAAGCAGAAGTCTAGGGTTCAGTGGGTTAAAGTGGGAGATTCTAACCACCAGTTTTTTTACTCTGCTATGAAAGAGAGATTCTGTATTAATAAAGTGCATCTGCTTCATGGAGATGGGGGAGTGGAGATTACTGATCTTGCTGAGATTCAGTCCAGGATCATTGACTTCTACAAACAGCTCCTGGGGTCAGCTGCTTCTTCTCTGCCTGGCTTGGATGTGCCTACTATCAAAAATGGAAATGTCTTATCTTCTGAATCTAGAGCTTTGCTATGCTTGCCTGTTACTGTAGGTGAAATTGATGATGCACTGGCTAGCATTGACTCCTCCAAAGCCCCAGGTATGGATGGGTTTAACTCTTTCTTTTTTAAGAAAAGTTGGCCTATTATAAAACATGATGTGTATAGAGTAGTGATGGATTTATTTGACTCTGGTTTTCTGTATGGCAAGTTTAATTGTACTGCAGTGACTTTGGTCCCTAAGGTCCCTTGTCCTACTTCAGTAGCTCAGTTTAGGCCCATTGCTTGCTGCTCTACCATGTACAAGATTATTTCTAAAATCTTGACTGCTAGGCTTCAAAAGGTGGTGTCTGAAGTGGTTTCTGAATATCAAGTAGGTTTTGTGCCCGGCAGGAACATATCTGATAACATTATTGTTGCCACTGTGTTGATAAGGGGGTATAATAGGGCTCACATGTCCCCTAGGTGTATGTTTAAGGTAGATTTGAGGAAGGCATATGATACTGTTGAATGGCCTTTTCTTTTCATGGTGTTACAGGATCTTGGCTTCCCTGGTCAGTTTATTCAGTGGGTGCACTCCTGTGTTACTTCTGTGAGCTATTCCATTCTTGTTAATGGCAAACCCATGTTACCCTTTCCTGCAAAGAAGGGCCTTCGACAAGGGGACCCTCTCTCTCCTTTCTTGTTTGCCATATGCATGCAGTATCTAAGTAGATGTATGAAGAATTTGGCTACCATTCCTGATTTCAACTATCATCCTAAATGTGAGAAGGTCAAGCTCACTCACCTCATGTTTGCAGATGATTTGTTGCTTTTTGCTAGAGGTGACATTATCTCCCTGCAGCTTATGTTTAAAGCTTTTTCATGTTTCTCTCAAGCTTCTGGGTTGGAAGCTAATATGGAAAAGACTGAGATTTACTTTTCTGGTGTGCCTCAGTGGGAACAAGATGCAATTATGGTATCTCTTGGTATTTCTAAAGGTAGCCTTCCTTTTAAATACTTAGGAGTTCCACTATCTAGTTCCAAACTAACCATTAACCAGTGCAAACCTCTCATTGATAAGTTCTATTCTAGAGTTTCATCTTGGGTTGCTAAGAAATTGTCTTATGCTAGAAGGTTACAGTTGGTTAAGGTGATCTTGTTTAGCCTTCAAACCTACTGGAGCCAAATATTTATGCTCCCAAAAAAGGTTATCAGAGAGATAGAAAGAATTTGTAGGACTTATTTGTGGACTAGTGACACCAAAACCTCTAGGAAAGCTCCCATTTCTTGGGATTCAGTGTGTAAGCCTAGAGTTGCTGGTGGACAAAATGTTAAAAATTTCCATCTTTGGAATAAAGCTGCTATTCTGAAGCTCTTGTGGGCTTTGGCTTTCAAACCTGATGCTCTATGGGTTAAGTGGGTCAATGCATACTATATCAAGGGAAAGGATTTGTTCACCATGGCACTGCCAGGTTCTGCTTCTTGGGTTCTTAAGAAGATTTGGGGGTGTAGAGATTTGTTGGACAGGGATCCTATGTGTAAGCAAATTTTCTTTGCTACTGGTGGTTACTCTATCAGGAAGATGTACCTGTGTTTGTTGGGTCAGTTTCCTAAAGTTCATTGGAGGAGAGTGCTATGTAATAACTTTGCAAGTCCTAAAAGTCTTTTCATATTGTGGCTTGCTGTGCATGGGAGGCTTCCTACCAAAGACAGACTCCTGCAGTAGGGTATAGTTACTGATGGTGTTTGCAGTTTATGTGGTGTTGATCCAGAATCAGTGTAGCATATGTTTTTTCAGTGTTCTTATGCTAGACAAGTGTGGCAGAAATTCTTGCAGATTCTGAACATCAACAGGAGTAGCCAAGCTTTTGATCAAGAGCTTCAGTTTGCTATTAGAATGAGTAAGAAATGCACTGCTGTGAGTAAACTTCTCCTTGCTGGTTTTGCTGAAGCAGTATATAGCCTGTGGATTCAAAGGAATCAAAGAGTCTTTGCTGGTCATGTTCAATCAGCTGAGAAGATTGTTAAAGAAATTGTTTTTAAGGTTTCCTGTAGATGTAGAGATTCAGACATAGTATTGCTGTTGTATTAGGCCTGTTGCTGTCATGTTCTAGTGATTAGGTGGTTTTGTTGTTCCTGTCGGGGAACTAGTGTGCCTTTGTTTTGGTGCTTGTAAAACTTTGAGTTGTTGCTCTTTCCTTTTGGTTTATAAAATTTTTATTTGCCAAAAAAAAAGTACGGAAGAAAAAAACTCTCAATGCGAAGTCCCATGATAACTTCTCCCGCAAGTTATCTCTACAAACCTGCTTTATTATAAATCTACTCCCCAACAACGCAAATGCAATTGATGGATCATCATAGGGTCATTAAGGCGAAGGCCATGACCAGAAGACATGAAGCACGAAGTCAGCAAAATCTGAGTACGAACAAGCTAGAATAACATTCTATCCTAACATGCTTCACTCGACAAAATAGATAATCCACATGCAATAGCCATAAAAATAAACAAGTAAACATGGAGACAAGACTCGACACGAGACACGACTCTTGACTCACAGTTTAATAAAGAAGTAGCTTCGAACGGGTAAAGTAAAGTATCCTCAAAAGGAAAGAAAGGGTGATGGGAGCCAACCATACACCAAAATAAGTCGGGCTACTACCGACAGTCGGGCCATACCGACGGGAATTCCAATGCACAACGGCATAAAAGAGAATGAAACAACGTCTTGTATCATTCTAGGAGTACAAGTTTTCCGGAAAGACTCCCCCCATTGTTCATACTCAAGGTATATACGTTCCAAGAGTTTTGAAGCTCTTTGGGTTGCACTTTACATTAATTAGTATATTATGTTCAAGGCGACTCAAGACACAACATACAAACAATTCAACAATTAAACAATTCAACAATGACTCTTTAATATTTTACTTCTTTAGGACTTGTGATCAAACAAGACTTAAGTGAAATTACTCCCATTGTTCCTTCTCAAAAACATTGTTTGGGATAACCCGACATTGCCTATTAACAAACGGGGTGTGCCCTAAGCACGAATTGTCCTTAATTCAATTCACATAGACTCTCTAACATATTCTACCCCTTTGGTAGAATATATATTGCTCACTGGAAATATTCGACTGGCTCAATAATTATGCTAGACATCCTGTACTATAGCATAATAATAATAACAACTTGCATGCGCACTACTCATACATGCAAACTAACTTGAACAACATGCTTGACATAATTCAACGATTATAAAAGTACATAACATGATAGTTCAATAGAATCTATAAAACATAATTCAATTCATAACATGCTCGTTCACATAGATTCAACAATTATAATAACATGCTTGTTCTCAACATTAAACATGAATTCATAATAACATATTCATTCCCAGACATGAAACATGAATTTCTAACATATAAGTTCACATGATTCGCATTCAATACACTTCACAAAGTCCTCAAGGGATGGGTGGTCACCCTAGTCTTGTACGTACCTGGAATACCTAAGTACGGGGGCCACTGTGCGAATCACGACTCACTAGAAATCAACTCCTATAAACAAAACAAGAGAACTAAATTATTATCCATGTTAACTAAATTTCCAGCAACTATTTAAGAAACTAAAACCCTTAGTTTAATTAAAATTCATTCATTAATTGGTAATTTAATAGTCTCAAATAGTCAACTCAAGTCCTAGCATAAAAACATTGACTTTTTCGCTTTAAAACCCTTAAAAACCAACCTTTTAAAGCTTATAAACATTCTGAAAATTTAGATTGATTCCCATAATTTAAATTGTCATTAAATTATGTAAATCAATCGCTCAATCAATTTGAAACCAAAACCCTAACAATGGTTTAATCCGAAAACGTGTTTTGACTTCAAAAATTAATACTTTATGAACATATAAAATCTGAAAATTACAAAACCAATCATCAAAACCAATTTCTTTAATTAAAACATACTACTAACCCAATACGGTGTTCATAACCGTTTTAATTAATCTAAACAATCCAATAATTAAACTTAATCACAATAATTAAACCAATTTAAAACTGAAATTAAAGTTCAAAAGTATACAATGGATTATCACCAATCAACAACACACACACACACAACAATTAATGTTTTGTGTGTGTGGGGCGTCGAGCAAAAACACACAGCACATGCACACGCCGCACGCGAGCAGCGCAGGCAGCGCGCAACGAGGCAGCGACGAGGGCACGCGAGTGCTGGGCGAGAGGGGCGATGAACGCGAAGTGCTGGGCGAGAGGGGCGATGCACGCGAAGTGTTGGGTGAGAGAGGGAGCACGCGAGTGCTGGGCGCACAAGGCAGTAGCAACACGGGCGTTGCGGGGCTGCGGGGCGAGGCAAGGCACTCGAGCAATGCTCGTGCCTTGGGCTACAAGAAAGGGGACGGTCGAAGGGGTGTGTGGGTTTGCCGCAAGGAGAGAGGAAGTGAGGAGAGAGAGGGAGTGCTGAAAATTCTTGCGAGGGTTTAATGAGAGGGTCTATTTATAGTTTTTCTCTCCCATGTGGGCTAGGTTATGGTAGGTTGAGTTGGGCTTATTACCGGGCTCAATTTATTAAATCCCTTGCAAGCTTTGTTGGGTTTAATTAAAACAAAACGACCGGGCTTTAAGTTTATTAAATTCGTTTTTGAAATACGACCCAACAATTCCCGATTAAATAAATTCCTTGAATTTATTTAATAAAATCCGGTTTTCGAAATAATTAATATTTAAATTAATTAAAAATAAAAGCGCATTTAATTCTCATTAAATGAAATTAATTTATAAAAATACACGAAATGTTTTATAAATATAATAAAATATATTTATAATTATTAGAAAAATACGAGGTATTACATTCTGCTTCTTCAGATATGGTGGGTAAAACTTGTTCCTTATGGCTACCTTGAATGATTCCCATCCAAATCCAGGTGTAGCTCTCAAAGCATTCTCACACCTCTGTCACCACAAATCAGCTTCTCCCCTAAGGTAATACACAGCACTATTAACCCTAAGGTTTTCTGGGCAATTGACAGCTACGATAAGCTTATCAAACTCCCTTAGCCAGTTTTCAAGTATAGTTGGGTCTATCTCCCCTTGATATAAAGGAGGCTTACTTTGGGCCACCTTCTTAAACATCTCACCAGCTGGATCAACTCCCTAGTTATTCCTATTCTGTGCTATTTTTTGCACTACTTCAGCTGGCTTGCCTAACCACATCGGCAATCCCTTGGGTAGTCATTTCCCTTCTCCTGAATAAAACAAAAGACTAACTTTAACAACTGAGTTTGGACACTGCCTTACTGAAACATTGCACTAACTAGCCATACAATTAGTACACATACACGAAAATTTCAGACCCTAAGCAAGATAGGCGCCTGTTATGGGCCGCTTTCTCTCTCTAAGTCCGCATCACAAAGTTCAAGTGGTGAAATTGAACCACCTTGCAAGTACAACTTCATTGAAGAAACACATGAAATTCTTTTGCGATAATCGCTCAAAGAGAACATAAACTTAGAATTAGAGATAAAAGAAAGAATCTTAAACTTTATTACTTCAATTGGAAGAATAATACATCCTTTGGTCGTACTTTATTCAAAAAAAAAACCACAAAACTGAACTACTAAAACCATAAATAGTAGTTTACTACTTTATTACTTCACTGAAATTTAAGTACTAGCTATTACATTACAAAAGTCTTTAAAATGCTACTCTACTATCCAACCTCCTTCACAAACTGGTGAAGAGTGCTCATGGCCTTCAAAGTCATCAAAGTCTTCCTCTGGATCAGACTCATACTCTATATCCTCATTATTCCGTTGTAGCTCACTGTTTACTTCATCAGTGTAGTCTCTGGCTCAATTTCTGTGTCACTGGAGATCTCAATAGTAGGCTCAGGAATGATAGGATTAGGGTTCTCAATCTCAACAACATCATCATCACTATCCTCATCCATCTGAGTTTCTGTCTCATTATCTAATCCTGTAAGGTTGATGTTTTCCACTGTTTTACTATCATCAAAACATTCCTCCGCAAGCTCTATAATCATGGTCATAATCTCCAAATCATATCTCCATCTACCATCTGGAGTACCGTACTTGTAATAGTTAGGAATACCATTTTCCATGTGCATATCACAAAATCGATTCTTGAACTCTATGTATGGGTTCCTAGAAGGTAAGCAATCAATAACCATTTCTGCCATAACATCTTTCTTCCTTAGTTCGGGCAGGTTCTGCACTGTAGCAAAATAATTGCAAGCAAACTCGATCTTCTTCACATAAATGTGTGGGGTTTCACAGTCTAGCTTCTCTAGGTTTCCTAGGTTTGCGTACTTTGAAATCAACATCTTAAATCCTTAAAATTAGCAACTACAAAGTCTTACTAAAGTGTTCCAAAAATAAAGTAAGTTCGTTGAGCCATACAATTTCAATGCACAAGTACATGCTTAATCATGAATCGTGATGCAATTAATCACATAAAGCAAAACAAGACATGATCAAACTTTAAAGAAAAGATCATATAATCAAGGCATAATCACATAAACACTTGATTAAAATGCATACTTAACTTAAATGCATACTTAGTCTAAAATGCCCATCTTAATCTACCCTTTCCTCACTTAGAGTAAATAAAAAATTTCGAAATTAATTTAAATCAATAACTCCAAATATAAGCGAAATTATTGAAATTAAAATCAAAAATTAAAATAATTGATCGAATAATTTAATTAATTAATTCGATTATTTTTCGAAAATAAATAAATAAATAAGTAAATAAATAAATAATTCGGAATAATAAAAAGAATTTTTTATTTTTTTTTGAAAAATCCAAAAATATTTCAGAAATAAAAAAAATAATCCGAATTTAATAAAACTCGAATAATTAAAATAACTTTCAAATACTTGAAATAATTGGTATTTGGCTTTTCAAAATTTTGAGTACTAAAAAACAACATTACTTTAGGAAAATAATTTTCAAAAAATTCTAAAGTTCCGCAATCGTAGTTTAAGGATTTACCACCTTGCACTATTAATTAATGAAAAGCAGCTCTCAAACTAGAGCTTTGCAAATACCACTTTGTAACACCCTAATAATTCCTTTTTTCTTTTTATAAAACATTTTTCGACTTAAAACACAGGAATTACCAAGATATTAACGCCACCGTGATAACGGCTAAGGTTATTTACCAGAATTACGCAGCGGAATTAACTAACTTTCAAAACATATTTAATAAATAGTTAATGGTTACTAAAACAAGCTGGAACCGTTGAGGCCCATATCCAAAGTATTAAACCATTTAAAAATCCATTAACTATAAGCATTAGTATTAGTCATGACTATAAATAAAAATAGAATTTATAAAGTACGAAAGAATAAAACTCTCCACTTGGATCCCATGATAACTTCTCCCGCAAGTTATCTCTACAAACCTGCTTTATTATAAATCTACTCCCCAACAACGCAAATGCAATTGATGGATCATCATAGGGTCATTAAGGCAAAGGCCATGACCAGAAGACATGAAGCACGAAGTCAGCGAAAGCTGAGTACGAACAAGCTAGAATAACATTCTTTCCTAACATGCTTCACTCGACAAATTAGATAATCCACATGCAAAAGCCATATACTAAAGAGATAAACATGGAGACAAGACTCGACACTTGACACGACTCTTGACTCACAGTTTAATAAAAAGTAGCTTCGAACGGGTAAAGTAAAGTATCCTCAAAAGGAAAGAAAAGGGTGATGGGAGCCAACCATACACCAAAATAAGTCGGGCTACTACCGACAGTCGGGCCATACCGACAGGAATTCCAATGCACAACGGCATAAAAGAAGAATGAAACAACATCTTGTATCATTCTAGGAGTACAAGTTTTCCGGCAAGACTCCCCCCATTGTTCATACTCAAGATATATACGTTCCAAGAGTTTTGAAGCTCTTTGGGTTACACTTTATGTTAATTAATCTGTTATGTTCTAGGCGACTCGAGACTATACTCAAGACACAACATACAAACAATTAAACAATTCAACAATGACTCTTCATTATTTTACTTCTTTAGGACTTGTCATCAAACATAGACTCAAGTGAAATTACTCCTATTGTTCCTTCTTAGAAACACTGTTTGAGATAACCCGGCATTTCCTATTAACAAGCGAGGTGTGCCCTTAGCACGAATTGTCCTTAATTCAATGCACATAGACTCTCTAACATATTCTACCCCTTGGTAGAATATATATTGCTCACTGGCAATATTCGACTGGCTCAATAATTATGCTAGACGTCCTGTACTATAGCATAATAATAATAATAACAACTTGCATGCGCACTACTCATACATGCAAACCAACTTGAACAACATGCTTGACATAATTCAACGATTATAAAAGTCCATATCATGATAGTTCAATAGAATCTACAAAGCATAATTCAATTAATAACATGCGCGTTCACATACATTCAATAATAATAATAACATGCTCGTTCTCAATATCAAACATGAATTCATAACAACATATTCATTCCCAATCATCAAATATGAATTCATAATAACATATAAGTTCACATGATTCACATTCAATACACTTCACAAAGTCCTCAAGGGATGGGTGGTCACCCTAGTCTTGTACGTACCTGGAATACCTAAGTACGGGGGCCACTGTGCGAATCACGACTCACTAGAAATCAACTCCTATAAAAACAAAAGGAGAAACTAAATTATTATCCATGTTTACTAAATTTCCAGCAACTATTTAAGATTCTAAAACTCTTAGTTTAATTAGAAATCATTCTTTAATCATTAATTTAATAGTCTCAAATAGTCAACTCAAGTCCTAACATAAAACATTGAATTTTTAGCTTTAAAACCATTAAAAACCAACTTTTGAAGCTTATAAACAATCTGAAAATTTAAGTTGATTCCCATAATTTAAATTGTCGTTAAATTATGTGAATCAATCGCTTAATTAATTGAAATCAAAACCCTAATAATAGTTTATCATAAAAACATGTTTTGACTTCAAAAATCAACACTTTATAAACTTATTAAATCTGAAAATAATAATTTCAATCATCAAAACTAATCTCTTTAATTAAAATACAACTCTAACCCAATACAGAGTTCATAACCGTTCTAATCAATTTAAATAACCCAAATATTTAAAATAATCACAACAATTAAAACAATTCAAAACTGAAATTTAATGTTTTTGAAAATATAATTTGATTGAAACAATTGAACAACACACACACACACAACGATTAATCGTTTGTGTGTGTGCGCCGATCAACGCAACACAACAAGCAACAACAATGCACGCAACACGCACCGCGGGCAGCAGTGGGCGCGCGCAAAGGGACGAGTGGGCGACGAGGCTAGCGCTAGCACGGGGCGAGGCACACACGCACACAGCAGGGGTGATGTGCTGCGACGCGACGCGGGACGGGGCAAGGAGAGCGAGCAGGCGAGGGCGCACGGCCACATAGCATGCAGGCACACTTGTGCTACGCTGCGGCTGCGACGCGGACGAGCTGGGAGAGCACGAGGCTTGGGCGCGCACACGGCTGCCTTGGGCTGTAAGCAAAGACGGACGAAGAAGAGGGGTGTGGGGCGTGGAGTGTGCCGCAAGGAGAGAAAAGAGAGGAGAGAGAGAGAGTGCTGAATTTTCTTGTGAGGGTTTGATATGAGGTCTATTTATATGTTTTATCTCCCATGTGGGCTAGGTTAAGGTAATTTTGAGTTGGGCTTATTACCGGGTCATTTAAGTTACTCCTTGCAAGCTTTGTTGGGTTTGATCATAACAAAACGATTGGGCTTTAATTAAATTAAATTCGTTTTCGAAATACGACCCAACAAATCCCGATTAAATAAATTCATTGAATTTATTTAATAAAAATACGGTTTTTGTAATTAATTAATAATTAAATTAATTAAAAATAAAAGTGCATTTAATTTTCATTAAATGGAATTAATTTATAAAAACACTTTATAAATACAAAAAAATGCTTTATAAATATAATAAAAGATATTTATAATTAGAGAAAAATACGAGGTATTACAATGTTAATGTTGACGGATATATTTCTTTGAAATCACCAGGAAAACTAAGAAGGTATACACACAGGCACACAATTATGGCAGAATCAATTGTTACATCATTCAAGATCGATTTACTGACTAACTATATGCAGCAAAATTCAGTAGCAACTAACTGTAGTGCAAGGATTTACTTAATCTCTACTGCAGGGATTTCGTGTTTGAATTTTGGTTAATCTCAGTAAATCTCAAACACTTGAAATCCATTGAACTCATAACCAAAGCCAGGAAATCAAAATAGCAGGCAAACAAAAATTCACCGCAAGTCAACTGTGGTAACTCAACAACAATTATAAACATAAGGATCTGTCAAAAAGTGCGGCAATACTTAACCAAAGAAATTCATTTCCATAACTGACTTCATGGTCCAATGACATAGCTAATTTCATGGTCTGATGGCATAGCGTATTTCTCTTGCTTTCAACTTCAGTAGAAACGAGTACATAACTGCTTCAGAAAAACTTTTTTCGACCTCCCTTCCAATGGGAGGGAGACAAGTAGATGTTTTCCCTATGGTCTGCACACCATCGATTTCACCTAGTCCAAGTTATGCCAACCAACAAACGAGTTCTTACCATCAATTCAACATTTATATGATTAATGGTAGACACCATTACCATGTTCTCGATCAAAGTACAAAACTATCCTCCAATCAATCAATGAGTATGCAGTAGAAACAGAAGTGCACTGAAACCAACAAACATCAGAGAAAGAAACAAAGGCAGTAAGTGCAATGAAATCAGAATGCACACAACCTGCAGAACAAAAGATCACGCAGACTGACTGCACACAAAAACACATAAGCAACAACTATGCAAGCTGCAACCAACATGCACAAAACAACCTGCAAAATAGCAAGTAACATAGCACACATAGCAGCAGGCCATACATCACAGAAGCATGCACAAGAGCAAGTCAACAAAATACAACCTGCAACCATAAACCCCTTATTCTAATTGCTTCCAAAGTCCATATCATGAGATTACATGTAATTCATCTTTCCACCCCTCAAGACCATATTTAACTGAAACACCAATAGAAATAGCAGAAAAAATAACATAAACAACAAAGTGCACGAAAAAATATATGGCGAAAGGTTAACATGATTAACTTATAGGAACTATTACAATCATCAAGGTTTATCCATAACACCATCATCAAAGCTTTACCAAAATATCATCCCCAAAGTTAATTAAGTCAAAGTACGACTTACAAAATATACAACTAGAATAAATATGCGACTAGCTTGCAAAAGTCAAGATACTAATAGATTAAGTGAACATGAGATTTCAGTTCACAGTGGTGGTGTTGTTGCAAACCAAGAAGTTTGGGAGCAGACGTCGAAGAAGGAATTTCCATCATTGTCAACTATGACTCCGACACCAATAGTTCTTCTTCTCCCCGAGTTTCTCCTCTACTTCCTCTCCCTCCTCTCCCTCCTCTACTACATTTTCCTCCTCTACTTACTCTTCAACCTAGTGGAGAGCCACCCCAAGGCTTTTACCCCCTTGGGCCCAATTATTCTTGGCCCCCCCACACCGATGCCTTGGGTCCCGATGTGGACCCCACCTTCAACTCTACCCCTTTCACTGACGAGCAAGCAATTGCTTATTGTCGTGAAGGGGATGAATATCGGAGGGAGTATGCTCGGAAAGGGAAGGCCACCGGCTCGAGTGGTTCTTAGGAGCTACTCCACTTCTTCCCCATCATTTTGTTGTGATGGTATGATTTTCTTTAGCTTGGGGGAGAAATGAGCCATGGGACTATGCTTGTTTTGCTTACTTATTGATTCATGCCTAGCTTGGGGAGTTGGTTATTCGATGGTCGATTGTTGGTTCTTTCCCACTTTGTGTGGATTTGTATATACATGATGATTTCTTGTTGCTTTACCTTGTTTTAGCCACTTGGCCCTTGTCTACTAACTTTCTTTCGGATTTTTGAGTTTTTGCGCTTTCTTGGTGTAGAATCATTTCATCCACCTTTGCCATGCCCGGTTATACTTTTGGTGAGTTCGTTCGTTATTAAGGTTCTTTGTGGGACTTGCTCCCACGTCATTCCCGGTAATATCCTTCTAGCTCTCTTGCATTCTTTGGGATCGGGCATACTTCATGTGGGGCATTGGTTGGATAGATAGTTGTGCCCCTCCTTGTTTCGTTTTAGGTCATGAGGACATGGCCTAATTCGAGCTTGGGGGGAGATTTTATTGTGTGGTTGCCACTATGATCTCCATGTGTTAGATTATGTTCTTTTGTGTGCTTTTGTGCATATTTCTTGATTAGTTTCTGATATGTTCATATTTTATAGTGTTTTTACCCCCGTCCCTTAGTACTTTTTGATCTCAAATGAGCTCTTCGGAGCGATTTTTAGTACTAATGTGCTCCTTGTAGTGTGTTTGTAGTTTCAGGTTCATCATTGTAGGAATTAGCATATTTTTGTGCATTTCCTACTCATTTGTATAAATACAAAAGATTATGTACTTACGAGAGCTCAAACATTGAGTTGGAAGAATTTCCAAGCAAAGCGAATAGTGAAAGAAGTAGAAAACTGAATCTCGTCCACTATTTTGATCATAACTCAAGTTATACAACTCCAAATGCAGCGATTCAAATTGGGTTGGATTCTAGACTTCAAGAGCTTTCCAAAAAGTGGTCACTCGCCTAATTCATATGGTATTTTTAAGATACGGGATCGTGCAGTTTGACGAGCAGATCGCCCGATCGGGCGGCCCATTGCCCGATCGCGCGACGACAACCCCTGGGCGCGGTTTTTAGCTTATGTTTCCGGTTTTTTCTTCTACTTTTGGGCAAGACTATAAATATAGCCCTTAGACATCTTATTTTCTGCATCTTATTTTCTAGTACCTTAGTTTATTGCTTAGTTTTTATTCTCTCTCTAAACTTTTGTTAATTACTTTTATTATTCAATTCAAGTTTCAAGCTTTAAATTTCATTCTTTGTTTTTCAATTTGGTATTTCTTATTTCTTTCCGTCGTTATTCAATTTTAATTATGTTTTCATTAATCATGTTTGCTTTGTTTAAATTAAATATGTGTGAGTAGTTTATATTCTAGGGTTTGGGGAATCCATGAATTAATATGAAGGGATGATTGAATGTTGTTGATTGTTGGTATTGTGTCTAATTCCTATTGATTGGTTTCATTTACTATGCGATTAGATTTGCGCAAGTTTAATTGTATTATTCTAGCAGTATCAAGTTAAGATTCGAGAGATGCAATTTGATGTTTAGGTTTGTTTCAATAGGTAGAATTGGGATTAATACGTAGCGAGAGCCCGTTAATTCTAAGTGTATGATTAGTATCGATTCGAGAGAGCATGCTAGTCTAATTAATTGTTCTATTGATTATTATTGATTGTTTATCATCTTGGATTGTTGTTCATTGGTAAACCTATGCCCTAGACTTTTTAATATTTGATTTATTCCGTTTTTATTATTGTTTTAGTTATAATTATCAAACCATACCAGTTACCTATTTCTAGTAGTCTAGATTTTATACTTTAATAGTAGAAAGAACATTATTTCCCTGTGGATACGATCCCTACTTCCCTTGCTATATCTTTAGTTGGTGAACGTTAGGTTTATCTTTGATAGGAGTGCGATTTAGCCTGTCAAATTTTGGCGCCGTTGCCGGGGAAATGGTTTTATTTTCTGCTATTAATTTTGTGGTCTAGATTATTTTATTGAGTCTCGAAGAACTTCCAGTTCTTTGAGACCACGTATATATTTTATTTTCTTTAGTTTCTCTTTGAAAAAAAAATGGATTATTATTCTTTTCCAGTTCCTATTTGTGAATCTTTTGCAGGTACTTGCAGTACTTATAAAGAAGAGGTGGATGCTTTGCAAAGAGCTCTATATGGTGAAGAGCCTGTCCACCTGAATGCGAAAAAACAGAGAGAGATATTTCATTTATCATTGAGGCTGAAAAATTAATAGTCCACAAAAACAACTTCCATAAGGAGAGTATGCCTACTTTCTTTTTTCCTTCTTTTTCCTATTCTTCTATTATTATTGTTTTTCCTTTTTGTTCTTCTTCCTTTAGGCATCCCACTCCTTAATGGCATAGAGCTCATTCGGACTTTATGCAAATGTTGTTGTTGATTATCGTGCATGTCTTGTTGCACGAAAGATGTGCGAGTGCGCATGACAAGCTTCTACGCTCGTTGGTTGGTTATTTACTAACCAATCGCTTTGCGGGAGGCACATAAGAGTTGGAGCCGGAGGGGTTCAATGAAGATTGAGACCTTCAATATCCACTCCTTCAAGCACTGAGGACATTGCTGAGTTTGGCTTGGGGGAGGTATGTGTTATTGCTTTCTAGAGTAGTTTATCGCTTTTGAAAAAAAAAACAAAAATACGTTCCGATGAATACAAAATCATGCTTCCCTTTGCCCCTTGATTGAAATGTTTTGATTCTTGGTTTTTTATGACGAGCATTGTTCATATGTTGGCCATGATTTAATATTCGACTATTTTGGTGCCTTTGCATGAGTCAACTTTGACCAACTATTTGTGAACTTGGCCGGTGCTTGGCTAGTTGATTTAGTTAGGAATGTGTGATAGCTTCCTGGTGTGTCATTGATTTTGAGTATTGATTTGCAACTGTTAGTAATGTTTTATGACTCGTATACATGCACATTGAGGAGGACGAAGGCTTTTTTCTATTTAGGTAGCATTCAGATGAAATTAGATACATTTGTTCCCTCTTTTCTGTCCATGTTGTTGCTTGTGCCCCTTTATTCGGTGACTAGCCATATTACAAGCCCATGAAATCCCCATTGGTTACTAGTCCCAAGCTTAGCTTGGGGGAGCTAATAGTAAGTGAGGTGAGAGAGTTGTAGTGTGTTACATTTTGAGCACAAATTGGGTGTTGAAAAAAGAAAATAAGGGAATTCTTCTTATCTTGTATGTTGTTTGAAAAGAAAAAAAATGAAGAGTGAAAGAGATGAGAAGGATGGAAAATGTGAAGGGCTCCAAAAAGAAAAAAGAAAAAAAAAGAGAAAGAGAAAGAATTCGAGCAAGAAAAGAAAAGAAAATTTCATTATGCTCGAAAAATTTCAAAGCATGAATTCACTCAAGTATTGTAATTTCTTATCTATATGAGTGATTGATTATGATTGTGAAAGAAGGCAAGAAAGCATGGTGTAGTTTGTTTGTTATTTCATCATGTGTTGAGTGGGAGAGTTGTGGTCATCTCTTGTGATTGATCATGGGTTTTGCTAGGATTTGTGCTCCCCAAAGCCAAGGCTTTAAGCTCACATTTTACCCAAATTTACCGCACCCTTACCTAAGCCTAACATTACAAGCTTTGAAGACCTTCCGACCTTTGTGCATAGAGTCATATTAATGTGAAAGTAGTTGTTTATCAATTCAAGTTATGACATGACATATTCCGAGTCGACTATTAGGAAGATTGCATGTTCTTTTAAACACACGAGTGTTGTGAGTTTGGGAGGGCATTGTTCACATACATATTGGGAGGAGAGCGAACGGGTACATCTTTTACCCGCCACATAAATGAGTGAAGAGTGTGTGAGCACTAGTCTTGAATTCCATTGTGCACTTGTGGTTTGCTCTGTGTGACGATTGTTAGGGAGGATTTATGGTCGAATAGATTTGATTGGTTGACATTGATGCATGCTTGTTGAATTTTGCCTTGAATCGTATCCATTGTTTTAAGATGTGTTTGGGGTGAAGTTGATTGATGTATTCATCGATGATTTCTTTTCTTAGGGACAAGCAAATATCTAGCTTGGGGGAGTTTGATATGTTCATATTTTATAGTGTTTTTACCCCCGTCCCTTAGTACTTTTTGATCTCAAATGAGCTCTTCGGAGTGATTTTTAGTACTAATGTGCTCCTTGAAGTGTGTTTGTAGTTTCAGGTTCATCATTGTAGGAATTAGCATATTTTTGTGCATTTCCTACTCATTTGAATCAATACAAGAGATTATGTACTTACGAGAGGCAAACATTGTGTTGGAAGAATTTTCAAGCAAAGCGAATAGTGAAAGAAGTAGAAAACTGAATCTCGTCCACTATTTTGATCATAACTCAAGTTATACAACTCCAAATGCAGAGATTCAAATTGGGTTGGATTTTAGACTTCAAGAGATTTCCAACACGTGGTCACTCGCCTAATTCCGACTTATAAGAGATATGGTGTTTTTAAGATACGGGATCGTGCAGTTTGACGAGCAGATCGCCCGATCGGGCGGCCCATTGCCCGATCGGGCGAAGACAACCCCTGGGCGCGGTTTTTAGCTTATGTTTCCGGTTTTTTCTTCTACTTTTGGGCAAGCCTATAAATATAGCCCTTAGAAATCTTATTTTCAGCATCTTATTTTCTAGTACCTTAGTTTATTGCTTAGTTTTTATTCTCTCTCTAAACTTTTGTTAATTACTTTTATTATTCAATTCAAGTTTCAAGCTTTAAATTTCATCCTTTGTTTTTCAATTTGGTATTTCTTATTTCTTTTCGTCGTTATTCAATTTTAATTATGTTTTCATTAATCATGGTTGCTTTGTTTAAATTAAATATGTGTGAGTAGTTTATATTCTAGGGTTTTGGGAATCCATGAATTAATATGAAGGGATGATTGAATGTTGTTGATTGTTGGTATTGTGGCTAATTCCTATTGATTGGTTTCATTTACTATGCGATTAGATTTGCGCAAGTTTAAATGTATTATTCTAGCAGTATCAAGTTAAGATTCGAGAGATGCGATTTGATGTTTAGGTTTGTTTCAATAGGTAGAATTGGGATTAATACGTAGCGAGAGCCCGTTAATTCTAAGTCTATGATTAGTATCGATTCGAGAGAGCATGTTAGTCTAATTAACTGTTCTATTGATTATTATTGATTGTTTATCATCCTGGATTGTTGTTCATTGGTGAACCTATGCCTTGGACCTTTTAATATCTGATTTATCCCGTTTTTATTATTGTTTTAGTTATAATTATCAAACCATACCATTTCCCTATTTTTAGTAGTCTAGATTTTATACTTTAATAGTAGAAAGAACATTGTTTCTCTGTGGATACGATCCCTACTGTTAGGTTATGATACATATGACAAAACATAAATCATGCGGAAAACCTTAATGCTAGGAAACATATTATTAACACATAATCATTTAGCATAATTCAGATGCATACACTTTGTAGCGTGCCCTCCCTAGCTGCGCCCGAACCGAACAAGAACAAGTCTTTAGGACTCCAAGTGTCGTTCCTCCGTAGATAGTCCACAGTACGTCCGGATCCACCTTAAGCTTGACCAACTAGAATCGCCCTTAAGGTTCTATAAATTTCGGCTAATAGGGCAAGTGTTTGTGGCTGATTTTTGCTTGAAAATCTTACCTTTAAATACTTGAATCATACGTCAATAAATTTGTGACCCTAGGCACATATTTATAGAGTTATGGAAAAGGACTTAGAATCCTATTAGAATACCAATTTAGTTTAATTAGAATCCTATTAGGACTCTTATTAAATAAAATCTATCTACTAGGATTAGGATTTAATCATAGAACAAATCCTAATAGCTTTAGGATTTGTATTGCACACAACCGTACACGAGCACGAACACGAGCACCGCCCGCGCAAGCCTTGCGGCCCACGCGAGCTGCACTCTCTCGCAGCCCAAATGTCGCAGCCCATATTGCTCCGCGCGCGCCAAGGCCTTGCTGGGCCTGGCCTTGCGCTGGGCCTGGCGGGGCTTGGCTATGTGTAATTGATGCGTGTGGTTTGCTGGGCGATGGCCCGGCTTCGTGTTGGGCCTTCTTCTGGCAGGCCTCGTCCGATGTTAATTCGTACGATACACTTCCGATTAAATTCCCGATTCCGGAATTTATTTCCGATACGAACAATATTTAATATTTCCGATTCTGGAATAAATTTCCGTTTCGAACAAATATTTAATATTTCCGTTTCCGGAATTATTTTCCGATTCCGATAATATTTCCGATTCTGACAATATTTCCGTTTCCGGTAATATTTCCGATTCCGGCAATATTTCCATTTCCGATACGTACCATGTTTCCGTTTCTGGCAACATCTACGACTTGGATAATATTTATATTTCCGATACGATCCATATTTCCGTTTCCGGCAATATCATCGTTTCCGGAGTATTCATTTACTTGCCTTTGACGATCTCGGCTCCCACTTAAACTAAGATCCGTCGATTCCGAATATCCAAAGATGGAGTATTTAATGCCATTAAATACTTGATCCGTTTACGTACTATTTGTGTGACCCTACGGGTTCAGTCAAGAGTAAGCTGTGGATTAATATCATTAATTCCACTTGAACTGAAGCGGCCTCTAGCTAGGCATTCAGCTCACTTGATCTCACTGAATTATTAACTTGTTAATTAATACTGAACCGCATTTATTAGACTTAACATTATATGCATACTTGGACCAAGGGCATCATTTCCTTCAGTCTCCCACTTGTCCTTAGGGACAAGTGTGCATTTCCTAATTCCTTTGTCGCTCGATGCTTGCTCTTGAACATAAGGTAAGAGTTGTCATCCTTATTACGTCCAGAGGTGTTTCTCGGTTTCAGAGTTCAACTGATCAAATAAACAGATAATTATAGCCTATGATTCATCCGAGCACGGCCATGCATTTTACAGTTTCTAGCTCTCCGAGTGGCCTTGTACAACTTTCAGCATCTTATCTCGATTTATGGGAGGAAATTCCCAATCTTGCGATCTTGAGATTAGACTTCGTTTGATAGGTGATTACCTGAGCGTTGCCTTTATAGCCTCCTTTTACGGTGCGACGGTTGGTCAACGTCAAAGTAAGCAGTTCTCAAACAAGTAATCTCAAATCACTCAGGTATTGAGGATTTAGTGTCTAATAATTTTAATGAAATTTACTTATGACATATTTTCATCTCTTACAGTAAAGTTTCATAGGTTCGTCCGATACTAGTCTTCCCAAAGTAAGTATCTATGCAAATGATTATGACATTGCCATGTCCACATAGTTCAAGAAACAAAACTACTAGTCATCTTGCATTCTAGTCGTCTAACGTTTTCTATGCGTCTATCTTTATAGAAAACTCCGACCAGGGACCATTTTCAACTTTTGACATTCAAGTTCACTTGATAGACATTTCTTAGTCACAGGACTGGTCCTGACAGTCTATCTTGAATATATCGTCAAATTGAAGGGACTCATCATTTAATACTAAACCAAGATTAAATGGAATATAAAAATATATTTCATATATGATAAATGTTCAACCCCAATGTTTTACAACCATGGGCCTCGAACCCATCTTTAAAACAACTAGTGGAATTCAAAACTATGCTTTGATTTCCAGTGCCACAATGTGAGTGTTGTTTCTCACTTGTTGCATAGGTTTAGTTATCATGCTTTGCCAATCTTAATATCCTTTTCATCGATTGTTCTTCGAGATATGATGATAAGATCTTTTGAGTTTGTTTATTATGTGATCTAGTCTCTCTTACTTCAATATTGGTTCTACGCATTTTGCAATGAAGAACCATCAAGTTAGCAGACATGTGATCCACCCAAGTTCAGTGAAGAACTCTTTAACATAAACAACCCTGTTTTATTGCTTCTTAGGCAATAATTACTTTTACTTCAACTGTTTAGGTTGCTAGTGATGCTTTGTTTGGATTTGCTTATCCAAGTAGTTCATAGATATGTGGAAGACTTTCCAGCTGTATCTTAGAACATAGAAATTAAGATTTAATTTCCCACGCAACAACTCATGGTCTTCAATCCATGTTGCCATTTCAAAAAACGATGCTCTATAGCTCGTCCTTGCCAATGGTTAACTCCAAAGGGATCTTGCTTGATCCTTTACCAGTGTTATGTGTGTAGCATCAATATTTAGCATATCTTTATTTCCTTGAATCAAGAACTATTCCTATGTACCTTTTCAAGTACCATAAGTATTCTTGATCTCAATCTAGTTGATCTTCACTTAGATCAATAGAGATTGGTATATGTTCGTCATGCCTAAAGTCATACGATACGTTTTTGGCGATCCTCATATTATATCATACATGATAAATTCTTTTGCAGAATAATTCCCAATTGAATTCTATTCATGTAACTTTAGCTCATTCTAGTTTCAGTAGATACTAAATCCAGCTAAATTCTTTGACATATAATATAGGTTAAGAATCTCACTTAGATCCTTTGATGTTTAACTTAGTAAATGCTTATACATAGTTCAAACATTCATTACTTAGATTTATTCATATGGATCGAATATCTCCAATGGAGTCTTTCGTGTTTGATTTAGTACATTCCATTACTTAATCCAAAACAATATCATAAGATCTTTGTAAATAGATCTTAATACCTAGTATGTACTAAGTTTCGCCTTGGTCCATCATTGATGAATAATTTCAAACCTAACTTATTAGCATTTGAATATTATTTCACAATAGAGAGATATGTGTGTGATACACATAGGACAATTAAGTTTTATGTACTCCCACTAAACTTCTTATATATCTATAAGAATCATGTACATTTTATGAAACTAAAATACTTATTAGCTTCACTAAAATACAATTCCAATTCCCAATTGCTTCCTTAAATTTGTACTTAGATTTCATAAGCTAGCATTCATTTCAAGCATTATTTGGATCCACAAATCCTATGACATTCTATGTACATAGTTTTCTTCCAACATTTGATTGAGGAATACGTTTTGTCATCCAATTGCCATATGTACCAATATGCAATCATTACTTGAATTATAGACTTAAGCATTACGATTATGCATGAGGTTTCAACACAATCCACACCGTGAATTTGCTTGTAACCTTTAGCAACTAATCTAGATTTGTGTGTGAACACAATTTCATGTTTGATGGTTTTTATCCTTAAAACAAACTAGCAACCAATAGGTGTGAAACTATTCTTGCAAATGAACAAAATTTCAATTTTGTCATCAAAACATTGAGTATGTTTTATGGCCTCTAACCATTTAAAACATTTGAGTCTATATATGGCCTCTAACCATTTTAGGGAATCTGGGTTTTGTCATAGCTTTCTTACAGGTCACAAACTCATTAATCTATATGATAATAGTTTGACTGCAAGTTGTAGGTTTCTTCACTATCTAATAGAAGAATCGCATAGCTTCAGTGACCTGAACTCCATGTTTCTTCATATCTAATAGAAGAATCTCATAGTTTCAGTGACTTTAACTCTATGCCTACTTGGGTATAGAACATTAAACAATAGAATATCAATAGCCACTTGAAAGTCCTTTGAATATTCCGTTCTCCTTGAAGCACTTGTAAAGTCTTCTAAGAGATGTCTATTCTTTAAAGCCACTTCTAAAGTCCTTAAAGAATACGTGTTCGGATTTTCTAAATAACTTCGAAAAGCCTCCGGAATGTCCGTTTATGTTTGTTGTTCGCCTCGAATACTTTCGAGGTCTATTTTCTCCCACTTGTCATTTTGGAAACGAATCTCCAAAAGGACATTATTTCGAGCAAACAAACATTATATTCTCAAAAATTCGTGGTAGAAACAATACCCACGTGTCTCATTTGAATAAATCACAATGAAACATATATCTATGCTTGGGCCTTAGTTTGTTGAATAACAAACACTAAGCTCCCACTGAGTTTAGGAACTCTTTAGATATATTATGAAAAGATATTCTGAAATTACTTTTCAATAGCTTTGACGAATTTTGGTTTAGTTTGGTGGTAGTTGAGCATTTTGTTTTAGAAATTATAGGAAAAGTCTTTATGATCCATCATTGATCGAATCAAGTACTAATCGACTTTGATCATTCCAACTTAGATATGTCATATCTTATGGAGCTAGATTGTGAATTTTACTACACACAATCATTGATGATCATTCTTGACTTAAGTAATCATCAACATTATCTAACCTAGATCTTTATGATTTCTTGCCAAGTGAGATTTATACTTCTGAATCTTTGAACTAGCCAAACAGATTCAAACTTATATCACATTGAGTAAATAAACCTATATTCACTCAAATCTGTGTGAAATAATAAAGTCATAAAACCTTTCTTTAGCTTTGAACTCTATCGTCTAGGCGTTCTAACAATAGTTCATATCTTTTGTTACTTTCAAAAAGTAAGACTTTCTTGTCTTAAATTGATCTAGAAATCAATCAACTTTCAAAAAGTCCATCAAAATAGAGCTTTTGAATGTTAACTTGTTGATATGGTCTAAGCAACAATGCCAAAGATTAGTGGAACTCAAATCAAGATATTGATTTGAACCTGGTAAAGTTCTTATTGTTAAAGAGTTGTTTGTTTTTAATCAAGCATATTGACTCAACCTGTAAATGACCATTTCATTCAAATAAACAAGCATTGTTTTTGTTCTTCTGAATGTGAGTCTTTTTGTGTTTGAAGCAGAAATTTAGGTATGCTGATTATGGAACAAAATAGCCATTAAGTTCCAGCCTTTGAAAGGACTTAAAACAAACTTTAGATGACCCTACAACTAATGTAGCATTGTCATACTTCATTTCCCACTTGTAGGCCATTAGTGTAGCCTAGCTTCCATTATTTGAGTTATTACCGAAGTAAGAACCTCAAGCGGTATATGATACCAAGGAAGTTTGATTTCTAGGACACTTCTCTTTAAACATAAACTTATAGGTAGAAACGAAATCGTAAATTCCTTTCATTTGTTCCTTGTTTTCCTATTTCTTGTACCCTTTCTTATAGTCTTAAGAATTGAATTCTCTAGTGTTGACTTTTATACTTTGTTAGACATGTCCAATGTCATTCCAAAGAAAGTTCTTATCATTTAATTTATGTTGAATGTTTTGTTTCAACTAGATGATCTTACCAGAAGCTTCTAAAGTTCTCTAAGCATCGATCTATTCGAATGTCTAGGGATTAGACTCATTCGAGAATTAAATGGACAAAGATATAAGGTTGTTAACCATTGGTAAAGCTGAGCGTTTAAACTCAATGCTTTATGATCTCAAAACTACATTGTATTTTGAATTCACAAGCACCAATCGGTTTTCCATTCGACTTTGATACTCGAAAACAACCATAAAAGTCGATATAAGAAACGTACATTTTAAATTGCTCATTTTCTCTCATTTCCGTGAATCGTTCTTGGATTCACTACCAATCGAGGAAATTTACTGTTACCTTTCCAAAAGGATTTATTGCAGTGCAAGATATTTAATTATAAAAAATAATTTAAAACATACATTGAAGCATGCAAAGTCTAAACATTTATCATGAGTAATAACTTGAAAATTAAAGCAATCATGCAATTTAAACAAGTCTTAGCATTTTATTCGAATTTATTGTTCCGGCAGGTGTGAATAAAATGATTCCAAGACCCTAAAACCATTGAAGAATTAAGCACATTATGTATTTTGACCCAATTCTAAAATATTTTAGGTAAGCAAAAGCTTTTGCTAATAGTCTAGAAACTACTCTTGGTTGATAGGTACGTCTAAGAACTTATTAGGTAAACCTATCGAATTTGCCACGACATAAAAGGACTCCTTACTTATATCGTTGAGTTTCACCAAAACTAACATGTACTCACAATTATTTGTGTACCTTACCCCTTTAGGATCAATAAGTAATACCTCGCTGAGCGTAATCTATTACTAGATTGATGTAAAGGTTATCAAAGTAAGTGTTATTTTGGCATGGCACCTTTTAACTCAATTTTTAAGTTTGGAACTTAAGGTTCTTACTATGTTGGTTAGATTTTAAGTGAACTAAAATCCTTAATCATGCAACATAATCAAGCTTCAATCTCATGCATATTTAAGACATATTTAAAAGCAATAAATAACTTAAAGCATGCATAAGATAAATGTGTTCTAGTATGGCCCGACTTCATCTTGAAGCTTCAACTTCAAAGTCCGTCTTGAAAATGGATTGGAAACTCCGTCTTGAATTTCACCGTGGGAGGCTCCATTTTCTTCAAACAGGATCAGCTATAATTAAACTAATTACAACTATTTGATGGTACGCAGACCATATTTGAATTGAAAAACAAATTTGGTGCATTAGACCAATTACATTCAAATTAATGGTACGCAGACCATATTTTCTATCCTATTTGGGCCATACTAGTCACTTCATAACCTGCAAAACAGTACATATAGAATATATACCATTCACCCATTCATTATCATGAATGGCCCACATAGTTGGTTAGTAAAAACACATTGTATGCATCACATAAATATTTGCAGCAATTAATCAAGGGCACCAATAATCTACAAATTATTCAGTCCTTATTAATTCTAATCAAGTTGTTTAACCTTAAAGAATTTATAGACCTAATCAAGAGTTTATGACTAAAATTGCTCCCACTTAAACCAATAAATTCATATGCTTTACTAATTTTAAACATAAAAATGTATTTCTAGTCTAACCGGAAACATACAAATTTAATTAAAATTTAAAGCTCATATAAATTTATAATTGAATCCATTTTATTTAATTTATTTTTCAGTTGAATTAAATGAATTTAAATTAATTCAAGGTTTAATTTTAGTAAAATAATTAGTATAAAAAAAATTTATAATAATTATAATATTCAAAATTAAAATCCGAGAAAACAATTTAAATTATTAATTTTAAAATTAATTAAAATTATTTCCGAACTGAAAATCTCAAATTAAATTCAAAACGCGTCAATCGCCACACGACGAGGCACTTGGGCTTGCGCCCAAGCCCCATCGAGTCATGAGGCACCCGCGCCCCATCGACTGATCGCTAGGCGCGCACGAGCAGGCCACACGCATCGCAGCAATGCCAGGCCACGCTGCACGCAGCCCGCATAGCACGACGCTATTGCTTTGCTCGCTGGGCGAGGCAGCGCGCTGTGGCGCAGCTCGCTTGCTGCCCACACGCGACTGCTCGCTTGGCACACGCCACGCCCTCCGCCCATCACCCATTGAGTCGCACACGCCTAGCTCCCTTGCTTCGCGCGCGCGCGCCTCTTGCTTGTTGCTCGTTGCATTCGTACCGCATGGGCGACGAGCTCCCTTGCTCGTCGTCGCATGCCCGCACTATACAACACCCCTTAAGGGTAACACGTAGCTTCCTTTGCTTTGTGCGTGCAACATTTATGAGCGTTTTCATAAAAAAATTAAAAATTTTAATTTAAAATTAACGACAAATTAATAAATCATATTAATTTCATAATTTTAGGGCGAAAAATCGAAAATTTATTAATTAATTAATTTCTGATTAACATGGATTCAAATCTATGTCATAAAAATTTAAAATTTAACATAAATTAACAATTTTTATGGTGGATTTTAATCATGGATACCTAATTAAATTATTAATTAATTATGAAAAATAAATCAATTCTAAATTATTCGAATTTCAACAAATTAATCATAATTACTAATTAGGTTGTATAATTAACAAGTCTAGGCATTCATAATTTTTAAACATATACTGTAGGTCAATCAAAAATTCAAGATTTATCAACAAGAATCGCAAATATTCAATTTAACATCTTAAATTTACAAACTTTTGCGTTCGAAAAACTTAAACCTCCGAAAAGTCATAGTTAGGCTTCGAATTTGGGAATTCTGGGTTCGGCCGGAAAAAAAAATTGCCAAAATTTTAGAATGCCTTTTACATGCGAAATTGACACAAAAATCACTCGATTTGGTTGAGTAACGAATATTCTGCCGAAAAACTGCGTACATATAATTAAATAAACGCAATTTCCAATCAAATACGAAAACTAATCACCCCTTTAATTCCTTGCAAATTTGTAAAAATTTAACCATGTTCATGCACTTTAGATTATGAAAATAATAAGAGGCTCGTGATACCACTGTTAGGTTATGATAAATATGACAAAACATAAATCATGCGGAAAACCTTAATCCCAGTAAACATATTATTAACACATAATCATTTAGCATAATTCAGATGCATACACTTTGTAGCGTGCCCTCCCTAGTTGCGCCCGAACCGAACAAGAACAAGTCTTTAGGACTCCAAGTGCCGTCCCTCCGTAGATAGTCCACAGTACGTCCGGATCCGCCTTAAGCTTGACCAACTAGAATCTCCCTTAAGGTTCTATAAATTTCGGCTAATAGGGCAAGTGTTTGTGGCTGATTTTTGCTTGAACATCTTACCTTTGAATACTTGAATCTTACGTCAATAAATTTGTGACCCTAGGCACATATTTATAGAGTTATGGAAAAGGACTTAGAATCCTATTAGAATACCAATTTAGTTTAATTAGAATCCTGTTAGGACTCTTATTAAATAAAATCTATCTACTAGGATTAGGATTTAATCATAGAAAAAATTCTAATAGCTTTAGGATTTGTATTGCACACAACCGTACACGATCACGAACACGAGCACCGCCCGCGCAAGCCTTGGGGCCCATGCGAGCTGCACTCGCAAGTAGCCCAAATGTCGCAGCCAAAATTGCTCCGCGCGCGCCAAGGCCTTGCTTGGCCTGGCCTTGCGCTGGGCCTGGCGGGGCTTGGCTGTGTGTAATTGATGCGTGTGGTTTGCTGGGCGATGGCCCGGCTTCGTGCTGGGCCTTCGTCTGGCATGCCTCGTCCGATGCTAATTCGTACGATACGCTTCCGATTAAATTCCCGATTCCGGAATTTATTTCCGATACGAACAATATTTAATATTTCCGATTCCGGAATAAATTTCCGTTTCGAACAAATATTTAATATTTCCGTTTCCGGAATTATTTTCCGATTCCGATAATATTTCCGATTCTGACAATATTTCCGTTTCCGGTAATATTTCCGATTCCGGTAATATTTCCATTTCCGATAATATTTTCCGATACGTACCATGTTTCCGTTTCTGGCAACATCTACCACTTGGATAAAATTTATATTTCCGATACGATCCATATTTCCGTTTCCGGCAATATCATCGTTTCCGGAGTATTCATTTACTTGCCTTTGACGATCTCAGCTCCCCCTGAAACCAAGATCCGTCGATTCCGAATATCCATAGATGGAGTATTTAATGCCATTAAATACTTGATCCGTTTACGTACTATTTGTGTGACCCTACGGGTTCAGTCAAGAGTAAGTTGTGGATTAATATCATTAATTCCACTTGAACTGAAGCGGCCTCTAGCTAGGCATTCAGCTCACTTGATCTCATTGAATAATTAATACTGAACCGCATTTATTAGACTTAACATTATATGCATACTTGGACCAAGGGAATTATTTCCTTCACCTACTTCCCTTGCTATATTTTTAGTTGGTGAACGTTAGGTTTATCTTTTATAGGAGTGCGATTTAGCCTGTCAGTTTCATTGATTTTTTGTTCTTTTCTTTTCTTTTCTTTTCCTTTTTCTTTCTTTATTTTCTTTTCTTTCTTTTTCTTTCCTTTTTCTTTCTTTCTTTTTCTTTTTCTTTTCTTTTCTTTTTCTTTCCTTTTTCCTTTTAGTCAAGGCAAGTTTTTCTAGTTTTTAGGATTTATTCTTGATTCGGGCAAAATAAAATTGGAATTTGTAGGATAGAATGCTTTTATTCCTAATTGGTAGAGGTGTGCACGGTTTTGAATGTCTTGGTTTGAGTCTAGATTTTGAGTGTAAAGGTAGTCGGTAGAACTTTGGAGAGCACAATTTTTGAACTTTTGGTTGTGGTAAGACGGTGTCTCTCTCTCTAGTGATTTGAAATCGGAGAGGATAATATTTGCTAACTGACAGGCTAAAGTCGTATCACCTAATCAAAGATAAACCTAAGTCCACTAACAAGATAGTAAGGGAAGTAGGGATCGTATCCACAGGGAAACATGCGTTCTTTCTATTACTAAAACTAAAGTCTAGACTATTGCGAACAAGAATTTGGTTGGTTTTGATACTAAAACTACGACAATGATAAAATAGGGATAATTCAAATATAAAAAGGTCTAGGGCATAGGTTCACCAATGAACAACAATCCAGGATGATAAACAATCAATAATAATCAATAAAGCAGTTAATTAGACTAGCATGCTCTCTCGAATCGATACTAATCATAGACTTAGAATTAACGGGCTCTCGCTACGTATTAATTCCAATTCCACCTATTGAAACAAGCCTAAAAATTAAATTGCATCTCTCGAATGTTAACTTGATATTGCTTGACTAATACAATTAAACCTGCGGAAATCAAATTTCATAGTAAATGAAACAAATCAATGGGAATTAACCACAATACCAACAATCAACAACATTCAATCATCCCTTCATATTAATTCATGGATTCCCAAAACCCTAGAAATTAGACTACTCACACATGATTGAAATAGCGAAGATAATATTAATCAATAAAAACATAATTAGAGCAAAATAATAAAGCAAGGTAAGAAATAATACCTAAGGAATTGAACAATGGAAAATGAAAGCTTGAATTTTTAATTGAAATTAAAACTAAGTGTTTGCAATAAATTGAGAGAATAAACTAAGTTATGAGAATAAAACTAAATGTTCAAACTAAGGAATAAGATGTCCTCTAAAAATAAAAGGTCTTAGTATTTATAGTTTTCCCAAAATAACACTCAAAAAACGGAAATAAACTCGCGAAAAAGCTTTGCAGGTTGGCGTCGCCCGATCGGGCAGACGGTCGCCCGATCGGGCAGACGGTCGCCCGATCGGGCAGACGGTCGCCCGATCGGGCATTCTGCTTGACAAACAGGTCGATTGGGCAGATGAAAAATCCCCTATATAGCTTCCAGGATGGCCGCCCGATCCGGATCGGGCGAAGCCCGCCCGATCAGGCACGCGTTGAAGCTGGCGAATTTCTTTTTCATTGCCCGATCTTCTCATTCCGCCCTTCAATCACAGGGCGATTTGCAAAATGCATCGTCCTTCAATCAAAGCACCAAGTCTAACTCTCGGGGCTCGAACATAGGCATCCTAGGCTCCCAAGGGTCGACCATAATCATCCCGAACCTACTCAGGATCCGTGTAGTGGCCTATATCATCGCGAAACGAGCCTAAAAAGGCTAATTTCTCATCAAACAATCCTGAAACTCAAGGCACACTTACAACACATATTAGTACTAAAAACGGCTCCTAAGAGCTCATTTGATGTAGAAAAGTACTAAGGGACGGGGTAAAAACTCTATATAAAACACACATATCACTAACTAGGTGTGAGGATTTTGTTCTTTCTAGCCTATTTCACAAACACATTGAATGAGTGACATGGATCATTGGCATCGACTCTCTTATATCTAGAACTTGACAATTCTCCTTCTCGAGACCGTGACCGAGCTACTTTAGGGGACGATAGAGGCATTTCTTTCGGTGAATATTTTCTTTTTATAGATTAGGACATCATTTTTTTTATTTTTCTCTTGTATTTTGTTTGCATTTACCCCCTTGCTAGCCATTTGAGCCTTATCCCTTCATTTCTTATTAGCTCATTACAAGCCATTAGCCTTTGTTTTATTATCCTTTCTAGGTGGTTGGTGCAACTCCGTGCAGAAGTCCCAATTGCCAAAGTGTATTCCAAAATCCAAAATCCAAAGTCCAATTCCGGAGCCCGTTCCCATTACGGAACTCGATACAAAATTCAATTTCCAAAAATCAATTTCAAGATCCAAACACAATCTCACCCAATGGACCTCTCTATTGGTTTTACAAGGCCTTTTCCAGTCAAAATGACATTAAGCAATTCAAATTCGGGCGCCGACCCACAAAACCGAGCATGCCGGTCCCCGTCCCGTAAAACCAAGTCCAAACACGAAATCCAAATTCAAAAACGGCTTGTTTTTAGACGCAAACTAAGCCTTAATCCCCAAGCAAACACTATGTGCCAAATTCATACAAACCGTACAAAGGTACAACAATACAAGACAAAGGTAAGGACGACGTCATCGTCCTTGCTTTGGCGGATTCTGGGCCACGTCAGCTGTAATTACCCGTAAATTTATAAAGTTATTAATATATTTTAACGTATAATTAATTATAATTAAATGATATTTGTGAACTTTAGTAATAAATATATATATTGAATGTATATTTATCTTATTAAATGCATTTCAAATATTTTAATGATTTATGAAATCAAACATTTTTAGAATTATAATTTGAAAACGATTTGAAACATAGAAACAATTCGATTTTAGAAAAGTATTTCTATTCGGGTTTGGACTTGAACACTTTTTAAATTAGAAAAAGAATCTTAATCCTAGCCTAATTAAAATACATAAGCCCAAGTAAACCACAAACCCAAAAATAACCCACAATTGATTTCTCTCTCCTCCCTCACCAAACTCATGTACATAATTTTATCTCCCTCCTTTTCATCCTTCACGTATTTTCTCCTCTTCGGTTCCCTGTTTCTTTTTCCCTCAAGCACACCACCACCACCTAGCCGTACCAGCCACCCCACCTGTTGCTGCGCCACCTCTGCTGCGCCGTCGCGTCCTCCGCCTGCACCAGCCAGCGACCTCCCTTCTCTCCCTCTCGTTCGTGCCTTCTTTTCTCCCCGTTTGCGTGCTTCTTGGCTTGCTTCTCTCGACAGCCACCACAGTACCACCACCATCCGCAACAACCACCTCACTACAGCCCTTGTCGCGCAGCGCCGCCCAGTCGCGGCCAACCTCCCTTCTTTCTCCTTCAACACACGCAAGTAGTCTTCCCTTCTCTTCTTGTTTCTTGCTCACGCCAGCCACCGTGTTGCACCTCCGTCGCGCCACCAGCCACGCTGCACCACCGGTGCGCCGACCTCCTGCCCTTCTGCCGTCGTCCCTGACTGCCGGCCAGCCACCCTTCTCTCTTTCGTTTGGTTAATTCTTAAAAACCCTAAGCTAATTAAATGTTTTAATTATGTTTTATTTATGTAATTTACGTTTTATTGAATTAAATGTATAGTTTTTAGTATTCAATTAAGAATTTCCGATTTATATGTTTTATGTAATTTAATTAATAAATTTCAGATTATATAATTGATTGAAATAAGAGTTTGAATTATTTAAAACATGAATTTTAAGGCCTTTAATGGTTTTAAGTCATTGTAGAATGATTATGGATTATTATAACTATTATTTAATGTTCCAAGCATGATAATTTGGTTTTGAGAAAGGTTTAAACGATTTCATATTGCTGGAAATTTAAAGTACGATGTTTGCAAAGATATTTCAACGAATTTCAATCACTAATTCAATAATTATGATGCTAGGAAATCAAATATTCAAGTTTTGATATTGGGGAAGGTTCTAAATATGTTTAGGATGCATTTAGAATGCTTTATTATGGTTGCGAATGATTAGAAATTGGTTGAGATTATTTGTTGGTTGTTTTAGGCGGAGAATTCTCTTTAGGCGACTTTTGAAAGTGTTAAAGTGGCCTATCAGTTTGTTTACACAAGGTACGTACATACCTGTGTGCTTGGAGATGTGTGTTATTTGTTGAAACCATGTTGAAATCGTTGATGAACTTGGTTATGTTGAAATTTGCATGTTTAATGTTGTTGGATCAACATGTTGAACATAGGTTTCGTTATGAGAATTATAACATGTTAGTATGGATAATTGATGCAAACATGTTGGTTGGGAACACTAGATTATTTTATATATATATTGATTCATATCGATTGATCGTTGTTCCCTTTTAGCTTTTCACTACTTTATGAGGGCCGAAGACCTTGTTTAGTAAGTTGAAACCTTATACCCATATAGAGGGGTTGATCAGTATTAAAGGAAAGGTTGAATTTAATTGGAATGAGTCTTGATTGATACCTTTGTGATCACTTACTTAATTCCAAGAAAAAAACAGTTGTGAATAATCGTTGATTGTATGACTTATGTGATTGTTGAGTGATAACAGATTTTTAATCTGTAAATCATGTAAAGTGAAACTGAGTAGCAATAGCTTTAGACTTTGCACGTCTGAATTGACGGAAAAACAGGAGTTGGGGTTCATGGTGGTAGCCCATGGCCTTTTCTGGGACCGGATTGATCACCGTGTTCTATTTTTATTCAAAAGTTCCTCGATATCGCAGGTCACTGAGTTTACTGAGTCGCGCCCGTACCTCGTCTTCCTTAGTGAAACTTCTTGTTAGACAACTCGGTCCATTGACTATTTCAATTAAAATAATATTATTGTTATGAAAGTTCTAGTCCAGTCTAGCCTAGTCTAGTCAAGTGTGGTCTTCAAATTAATATGTTTTGTTTGCCCTTAGGATTGTTCGTTTAATAGAATCATGTTAGGATTATTATTGATTTAGTACGTAGTACTCAGCTTTGCTGATTACGTGCTTTCTTTGTGTGTGTTGATCATGGCTATGCCTTATTGATCGTGTGATGACCCATTTTGGTGAGCAGTCTCTAAGGATCAATAAGTGTTGCCCATCTACAGGTTTGAAGACGATGCATCATTGGGATCGGGATTAGAGAGCTTGTATTTATTTTATTTTTCTAAGTGACTTGGGTTTGTTAAATTGGACTTTAAACTTGTCGTACTATTTACAATTATTTATTTTCGTTGATTGGTTTTTGGGATTAAATCTGTAATCGATTATTTATAAACGTAAAGTTAGTTTTATGTTTTCCGCTGCAAAATTCTGAATAAGCCGTTACGTTTTCACACGGGGGATAATACTTTGATAATTCTCTATAGTTATATTTATAAAAAGGGTTATTTTAGAAAAAGGGAATTGTCGGGGTGTTACAAAGTGGTATCTAGAAGCTTATGGTTTTACTTCAATAACTTTTAGGCGCCTAAACTAGCTAGTTTCCTAAAACGAATTTCCTAGAATTAAGCTCCTACTCATTATATCATTAAAAAATGCGTACTTTTTTTGGGGACCAAATTCATTCTATTTTGTTTGAAAGTATATTAATATTTCTTATTTAAGTTCGAAATTAACTTATTCTAGTTATTCGTTTATTATTTATTCGTTTAATAAAAATTTCTTTCTTTTTAATCATTCTTGTTTATTCTAAGTGTTTCAATGTTTTACTTATGTTGATTTATTACGAGAGATGGGTAATATAGGAAAGGGCATATAGGATAGAATTATGTGTGCATTAATAGTAAATTGCTAGCATAAGAAGTTAATTGCTATGTGCATGTGTTAAATGTTTAAGTGTTGCATTTAAATGTGCATAGAAATTGTTTGATTACACCAAACTTAGTGTTTTATTGAATTCTGGTTATGCTTTGGTGGGGAAATCGTTAGTAAGACCTTAAGTTGTCTCTTTCAGGAATAAAATGTTTCTTTCCAAGTACACCAACATAGGATCCCTTGAGAAGATCGACGAACAAACACCTCGTCTATTTGTAAAGAAAGTCGTGTAAAGAAATTCGACGACCACACTTGACTAGAATAGGCTAGACTGGATTAAACTTCTATAACAATAATATTATTTTAAATTGAAATAGTCAATGGACCGAGTTGTCTAGCTAGAAGCTTCACTAAGGAAGACGAGGTACGGGGGCGACTCCGTAAACTCAGTCACCTGCGATATCAAGGAACTTTTGAATAAAAATAGGACACGTGATCAATCCGGTCCCAGAAAAGGCCATGGGCTACCACCATGAACCCCAACTCCTGTTTGTCCGTCACTTCAGACGTGCACAGTCTAAAGCTATTTCTACTCAGTTTCACTTTACATGATTTACAGATTAAAACTCTGTTGTGACTCAACAATCACATAAGTCATACAATCAACAATTATTTGTTTTTATCTTGGAATTAATTAAGTGATCACAAAGGTATCAATCAAGACTCATTCCAATTAAATTCAACCTTTCCTTTAATACTGATCAACCCCTCTATATGGGTATAAGGTTTCAACTTACTAAACAAGGTCCTCGGCCCTCATAAAGTAGTGAAAAGCTAAAAGGGAACAACGATCAATCGATATGAATCAATATATATATAAAATAATCTAGTGTTCCAACCAACATGTTTGCATCAATTATCCATACTAACATGTTATAATTCTCATAACGAAACCTATGTTCAACATATTGATCCAACAACATTAAACATGCAAATTTCAACATAACCAAGTTCATCAACGATTTCAACATGGTTTCAACAAATAACACACATCTCCAAGCACACAGGTATGTACGTACCTTGTGTAAACAAACTGATAGGCCACTTTAACACTTTCAAAAGTCGCCTAAAGAGAATTCTCCGCCTAAAACAACCAACAAATAATCTCAACCAATTTCTAATCATTCGCAACCATAATAAAGCATTCTAAATGCATCCTAAACATATTTAGAACCTTCCCCAATATTAAAACTTGAATATTTGATTTCCTAGCATCATAATTATTGAATTAGTGATTGAAATTCGTTGAAAACTCTTTGCAAACATCGTACTTTAAATATTCAGCAATATAAACTTATTTAAAGACTTCACCAAGGCCAATCTACGTTCTTAGAACATCGAAACAATAAATTTAATAATCCACAATCGTCCTACCATGATTTACAACTATTAAAACCTTGAAATTCATACTTTAGATAATCAAAAATTAATATTTCCATGTATTTATATAAATCTGAAAATTAAATATATTATTTAAACATAATATAAATTTCTTAAATTCTAATTAAATCATAAATTCATAAATCCAATTTAAATTAAAATATAACTTAAATTAATACCATTTAAATTAGAATACTTAATTCAATTGCTTAGAGTTCAAGAAAAAACCAAGAAAGAGGAGGGAGAGAGGCTAGCCGGCGGACAGGGCACAGCGGCATGTGGTCGCAAGGGCGGCGACGACTGAGCAAGGTGGATGCTTGCGGTGGTGGCTGACGACAAACAGACCGGGAGTTAGGAGGGGGAAAAACGAAACAGGGGTAAACGACGAGAGGGGAGGGGAGGAGGAGATTACCGGCGACGGAGGGGCGGTGTTGCGGCTGCGTGGCGGCGGCGACGAATGGTGGTTGCTGCGCGAATCAGAAACGAAAGAGAAGAGCAAGGACGAAAAAATATTATGAGAAAGGGAAGCAAAACAACAAGAATCAATGAAAGAGAAAGAGAGGACGAAGGAGAAGGAAAACGAAACAGAAGGAGAGCAAGGTTTACCAGCGGTGAGGAGGTCCGGCGGTGGTGGAGGCTGAGCAGTGGCAGCACGGGAGGCAGCGTGAGGGAGAAGACAATTTTGAGGGTTTTGAACTTTCACCCGAATTGCTGAAGGAGGAGAGGGGTTTGATGTTTTGTGTTTTACGTGGAAAGGATTATGGATTATGGTTTTATAATATTGGGCTTTACCCAATTGGACTAGACTTAGGAATTTAGTTTCAGGATTCGAATCCAAAACCGAATAGGATCGTTTTCTAAATTAGATCAGTTTTCGTAATTCGATTTCTTTTCAACTTAAAATTCTAAAATTATTTTGATTTCACAAATCATTAAAAATATTCAAAATGTAATAAAATAAATATACGTTAATTATATATTTATTTCTAAAATTCGTAAATTCTTATTTAAATATATTAAATATACGTTAAAATATATAAATAACGTTTATAAATTTACGGGAGATTACAATCTACCCCTCTTAAAAGAAGTTTCGTCCCGAAACTTGACACGAAAATTCACATATTTTTCCAAACGTTTCAACTTATTCTTACTGGAGAAGTACTTTGTGCCACTCATGTGCACTCTTTTGCCAACTTAAAGTTACTTGTAATATTCACGAACACATTTCCTTATGCGGAGAATGTATTTACTTGCATCAACATGTATAAGTTGCTAAAAATAAGCATAAAATGCATAAAGATACCATAAAAATAGGTAAAAAGCGCGAATTTCTATCGTATTTTACCCCCCTTAAAGAAAAAGAATTACGCCTCGTAACTCACCTCAGAAAATAACTCTGGATACTTGATCTTCATTTCAGCTTCGGCTTCCCACGTTGCCTCTTCGGACTCGTGGTTCGACCAAAGCACTTTCACTATGTTGACGTCCTTATTGCGTGTACTACGCACCTTCCTATCAAGGATTTTCACAGGCCTTTCCTCGTATGTGAGGCTACTATCAATCTGGATTCTCTCAGGCTCTAAGATATGACGCTCATCAGGGATATAGCGCTTTAGTTGGGAAATGTGAAACACGTCGTGCATCTTTTCGAACTTCATTGGCAAGGCTAACTTGTATGCTACTTTCCCTATTCGTTGCAGAATCTCATATGGGCCTACATATTTGGCACTTAGCTTGCCCTTTTTCCCAAATCTCATCACACCCTTGGTTGGTGATACTTTCAAGAACACTTTATCACCTACTGCAAACTCATCATCTCTTCTTTTCAAATCAGCATAACTCTTTTGCCTATCCTGGGCAGCCTGAATTCTAGCCTGAATCATCTTTACATTCCTGACAGTCTCCTCAATGAATTTCAATCCCAAGACTATGTTTTCACTGAAATCCAGCAGGTGGGACTTCTACACTTTCTCCCATATAGTGCCTCAAAAGGTGTCATCTTAATGCTTGCATGGTAACTATTGTTGTATGAAAATTCGATCAAGTCTAGATGGTCTTCCCAACTACCCTTAAAGTCAATAGGACAAGCCCTCAACATATCTTCCATCGTCTGATTAGTTCTCTCTGTCTGACCATCGGTAGTAGGGTGGAAAGCAGTGCTCATTTTCAATGTTGTCCCAAGGTTCAACTGGACCTTTTCCAAAATTTTGAGAGGAATCTTGAATCACGGTCTGAAATAATATCGGTTGGGACCCATGCAACCTCACTACATGCTTAATGTAAGTCTTTGCAAGCTGTTTCTTTTTCCATGTCTCTTTAATCGGAATAAACACGGTTCATTTTGTTAGACGGTCCACAATCACCCAAATAGTATCATTTCCGTTATTTGATCTAGGCAAGGCAGTAACAAAATCCATAGAAATGGAATCCCACTTAATCCATCCAGGCACTTCTAAAGGTTGAACTTTCCCCATGGGTCTTTTGTGGTCTATTTCGACTTTCTGACAGGTTAGGCATCTAGACACAAACTCAGCAACTTCCCGCTTCATATTAGGCCACCAATAGATCTGCTTAAGGTCTTTGTACAGCTTGTCACCCCCAGGGTGCACAGAATATGGAGTATTATGCCCCTCATCCATAAGACGTCTCTTGAGTTCTTCACACTTCTGCGGTATACACCATCTCCCTTTAAACCTCAAACTACCATCATCATGAATCTTGAAATCTACATCCTTCTCTTGCCCCATCTTTTCTTTGATCTTCCCTAAGTATTCATCCCCAACTTGACTTTCTTTAATCTCCTCGAATATGGACAACCCCAATGATAATACACTCAGTCTTGCTTTGGTCTCCCCAGGATTTATTATTTCCAGGCTAAATCTCTACATATCTCGGCACAACTCCTCAGGAACTACCAAGACATTCATACTATGGCTCGATTTCCTACTCAACGCATCGGCAACCACATTTGCTTTCCCCTCATGGTACTGAATGTTCAAATCATAATCCTTGATCAACTCTAACCATCTTCTTTGTCTCATGTTGAGGTCTTTCTGGGTGAAGATATATTTTAGGCTTTTGTGGTCTGTAAAGATCTTACATTTTTCCCCATAGAGGTAATGTCTCCAAATTTTCAAAGCGAAAACAATCGCATGCAGCTAGCTCTAGATCGTGGGTAGGGTAATTAGCCTCATACGGTTTCAATTGACGCGACGCATATGCAATCACCTTCCCATTTTGCTGTAACACACACCCCAAACCATTCTTCGACGCATCACTATACACCTTAAACCCTTCATTCCCATCAGGAAAGGTCAAAACAGGTGCGGAGGTTAAACGCTCTTTTAGAATTTGGAAAGCTTCCTCACATTTTTCACTCCACTCAAATTTTGATTCTTTCTTCATCAAATTGGTCATGGGTCTTGCTATCTTTGAGAAATCTCTCACAAATCTCCTATAATAACCAGCTAGGCCTAGGAAACTCCGGATATCAAACACATTCTTTGGAGTAGGCCACTCACTCACAGCTTGAATCTTGGCAGGATCCACAAAGACTCCTTCCTTTGACACATAATGACCCAAAAATGCTACCTTTTCTAGACGAAACTCACACTTAGAGAACTTTGCATACAACTGGTTCTTCCTAAGCGTCTCCAAGATAACCCTCAAATGCTCATCATGTTCCTTTTCACTCCTCGGATAGATCAGAATATCATCAATGAATACCACAACAAACTTATCTAGGAATTCGTGGAAAATCCTATTCATCAAATCCATAAATATAGCAGGTGCATTGGTTAACCGAAAAGGCATTACTGTAAACTCATAATGACCATAACGAGTCCTAAATGCAGTCTCAGGTATGTCTTTCTCGGCTACTCTCAACTGGTGATACCCCGAACGTAAATCGATCTTTGAGAACACACTTGCCCCATTCAACTGGTCAAACAGGTCATCTATCCTAGGCAAAGGATATTTGTTTTTGATGGTTACATTGTTCAACTCCCTATAATCGATACATGTCCGCATACTCCCATCTTTCTTTTTGACAAACAATACTGGAGCTCCCCATGGTGATGCACTAGGCCTAATATACCCCTTGTCGAACAATTCTTGCAATTGGGTCTTCAACTCACTCATTTTTGGAGGTGTCATTCTATAAGGTTCCTTGGATATGGGTGTCGTTCCGGGATTTAACTTTATAGTAAACTCAAGGGCTCTAGCAGGTGGTATACCGGAAATCTCACTCGGAAATACATCCATGAATTCATTTACAATTGGAACATCCTCTATCTTCACCCCAACTTCTCTACTTAAATCCTGGACACCACAGAAAAATAATTCACACCCCTTCTTGACCAACTTCCTTACTTGTATTGCAGAGATTACCCCAAAGTTTTTGGACTTCTCAAAACGCCTATATGATATCGATTTCCCAGTAGAGTTCCTTAGGCTCACTTTCTGAATCTCACAGTCTATCCTGGCCTTGTATAAACTTAGCCAATCCATACCCAGAATCACATATAGGTCCCCCAAACTAAATTCTATCAAATTAGATGGAAAAGTGCAATCTTTTATCTTCAAAGGCAAGTTCTTGAATAATTTTGTACACCTTATGGTTACACCAGTAGGCATACTAACAGGTAAATCAATTGCCTCAAAATCTACTAACTTCAAACTTTTAACAATAGAGGACGAAATAAAAGAATAAGTTGCCCCTGAATCAAACAATGTTTTAACAGGTAAGGAGTTAATAGACAAAGTACCCGAAACTACATCTGCAGAACGTTCAGCTTTATTTCTACTCATTACGAACAGTTTTCCCGGAGCCTTGTTGTTATTATTGTTCCCATTGGCAGGTTTATTTTGGTTTACCTGGTTATTTGGAGCCCCAGCAGGCTTCGAACCTTGGTTCCCTGAATGGTTAAACCCTGGTTTCCCTTGGTTACTACTCCCACTACCATTCTGCTCTCTCTTCTGCTTAGTAAAGCACTCATACTCCCTATGCCCTTTTTTATGACAGTAGTTGCAATTTACCAATTCCCCCTTACAGTCCTTCCCAGGGTGGTTGTTGTTGCACCTCTTGCAGTGGTACACTGTTAGGTTGGTTTCTGTTGTTGTAGTAATTCCCCTGGTTGTTTCTTCCCTGGAAATTACCATTCCCATTACCATTAACATTCCCATTTCTATTTCTATTCCTTTTGAAGTTCCCTTGACTTCCCCCAGCATTATACTCTTTCCTTTTATCCCCAACAACAATATTCTTCTTTTCTCTCCTGGTCTGCAGGCCATAAATATGAGCAGCTCTCCCATACACAATGTCTAAGGATGTAAAGTTTTCCCCACCTAATCCCAGTTGGATCTCATCGGTCAACCCTTGCTCAAACCTCTGAGCCTTTAGCTCCTCTGTAGCTACAACCTCATGTACAAACCTCGACAAAGCTATAAACTTGCTATAGTATTCAGCAATGGTGATATTCCCCATCCTAAGGTTGATGAATTCCTGCGCTTTTTGCTTTCTCATAAAAGGAGGATAAAACTTCCCCCTCAAGGCAAAAATAAATGAGTCCCAATTGAACCCCTCAGCAGCACTTAGTCTAGTTCCATTTTCCCTCCACCAAAGGTCGGCCTCATCTTTCAGGTAAAGGACAGCTTGGCCTACTTTCATATTCTCAGGACAGTTTACCGCCCCAAATAGTTTTTAAAACTCCCTGATCCAGTTTTCAAGGAAGGTCGGGTCTGCTTGCCCCTTAAAGTATGGTAGCTTAACTTTCGCAAGCCTTTCAAACATGTCCCCTGCAGAATCGGGGCGTTCACTTCTTTCCTAGGTTAACCTTTCCGCCAAGAGGCGAATAGCAGCAGCTAGGTCATTATTGTTGGCCATCCTAGAGCGCGACCTGCAAGTAATATATTCTACTTTAGGTTCGAAACTTCACTTAATATTATCCTAGCAATGTAATATCACACCAACATCCAGAATTCACATAAAATAAACAATCATTTACGAATGTGCAACAATTATTTACGAAGGTGATCCCCTCGATCATTTATGAATGATATACGCGTACAGGACATTCAACTGAGAAACAAGGAATAAAATTCAATCATCACGAATAATAAGGTAGAATAAAAGAAGAAAACATTCCCCTTGCGTGCCCATAAACTCTTGATCCTTTGGATAATCAATAATCTAACTTTTCTTCCTTAAAAGAATGTCAATAACAATCCTAAATATTAACACACACCTGTCCTCAAAATAAAACAAAAGGTTCTATGATATAAACATAAACTATGGTTGGGCGAATTGTCCAACATTATTCTCAAACACCACTAAATATGTAAACAAAGCTAGAGAGAGACATCATCAGACTTGTCCTTTGATTCGCTATAACCTTCTAGGGTAAATAACTCGTATTTAAGTTCATCATCCTCATCCATATCGAAATAATAAGCTTGCTTTCTTGGCCTTGAGGATCTTCGTGGACCTTGAGGTTGATGATTATCTTCCTCAGGCTCAGGCTCAGGCTCAGGCTCGGGCTCAGGCTCAGGTTCAGGTTCAAACTCAAGCTCAGGCTCAGGCTCAGGTTCAGGCTCAAACTCAAGCTCAGGCTCAGTATCACTATCAGGTCCCAAAACAGCTTGATAAATATCGACCCTAGTTTGCCCCCTAGCACGATCAAACTCACGAAGGGCTTCATCATCACTATCAGGTTCTCCTGCTCTCAAAACTAGACGCAGAATAAGTTCGTAGCTGGTGTAACTATTAATGTCAGACTCGTAATCCATTTCATTTTCGTCATCGCTCAGAACAATAGGGTTAGAGTTGCTCCCTACTCTATTTTCTTCTATGTCAGACATGATTAGTGATCTATAACAATTAAACATAGTTTCTATGTTAGTAATTAGTACTCTCACATACAGTACGATCACACAATACACAATAAGTAAGAATAAATAGCCATCACAAGCCATAGGAAAGACATAAGCAATTAGCAGGCAGAGAAAATACAATCATGTTGACATAATGCAAACGTAATGCTTCTATTCTATATGCCCTTTCCTACACTACCCGTCTCTCAAAATAATCATAATATGTCAAACATTGAAGCATTTAAAGAATAAAACAAGAATGATTTGTAAGAAATAATTTCATTAAACGAATAATTATTAAACGAATAAATAATTAACAGGTAAATAAATATATATATATATATATATATATATATATATATATATATATATATATATATATATATATATATATATATATATATATATATATATATATATTACGATACTGTAGCAGCAGCAGTAAAAAAATTTGTTTTTTTTTTATATATAATTCCCAAAATTTGAATTTATTTTCAAAAAAATGAAACACACTTAATTCACATAAACGAGAAAATATTTCAAAACACATAATCCAAGAATTGAACTAAAAATAAATTTGAACATTTCTAAATAATAACGGAAATATTTCAATTTATTTACTAGTTGTAGCTTAATTCAACGAAATTCTTTTTATGTAAATAATTAGTTAGTTAGGCGCCTAAAAATTTAAAAAATAGACACGAAAAGTCAGTAAAACCTTTAGCTCAAAAATACCACTTTGTAACACCCCGACAATTCCCTTTTTCTGAAATAACCCTTTTATAAATATAACTATAGAGAATTATCAAAGTATTATCGCCCGTGTGAAAACGTAATGGCTTATTCAGAATTTTGCAGCGGAAAACATAAAACTAACTTTTAGGTTTATAAATAATCGATTACAGATTTAATCCCAAAAATCAATCAACGAAAAGAAGGAATGTAAATAGTACGACAAGCTTAAAGTCCAAATTAACAAAACCCAAATCACTTAGCAAGACAAAATAAATACAAGCTCTCTAATCCCGATCCCAATGATGCATCATCTTCAAACCTGTAGATGGAAACGCTTATTGATCCTTAGAGACTGCTCACCAAAATGGGTCATCACAGGATCAATAAGGCATAGCCATGATCAGCACACACAAACAAAGCACGTAATCAGCAAAGCTGAGTACTACATACTAAATCAATAATAACTCTAGCATGATTCTATTAAACGAACAATCCTAACATGATACTAATAAAACATAAGTAAGGGCAGACAAAACATGTTAATTCGACGACCACACTTGACTAGACTAGGCTAGACTGGACTAAACTTTTATAACAATAATATTATTTTAAATTGAAATAGTCAATGGACCGAGTTGTCTAGCTAGAAGCTTCACTAAGGAAGACGAGGTACGGGCGCGACTCCGTAAACCCAGTCACCTGCGATATCAAGGAACTTTTGAATTAATATAGGACACGGTGATCAATCCGGTCCCAGAAAAGGCCATGGGCTACCACCATGAACCCCAACTCCTGTTTGTCCGTCACTTCAGACGTGCACAGTCTAAAGCTATTGCAACTCAGTTTCACTTTACATGATTTACAGATTAAAACTCCGTTGTGACTCAACAATCACATAAGGCATACAATCAACAATTATTTATTTTTATCTTGGAATTAAGTAAGTGATCACAAAGGTATCAATCAAGACTCATTCCAATTAAATTAAACCTTTCCTTTAATACTGATCAACCCCTCTATATGGGTATAAGGTTTCAACTTACTAAACAAGGTCCTCGGCCCTCATAATTAAAGTAGTGAAAAGCTAAAAGGGAACAACGATCAATCGATCTAAATCAATATATATATATATCAATCATCCATACTAACATGTTATAATTCTCATAACGAAACCTATGTTCAACATGTTCATCCAACAATATTAAACATGCAAATTTCAACATAACCAAGTTCATCAACGATTTCAACATGGTTTCAACAAATAACACACATCTCCAAGCACACAGGTATGTACGTACCTTGTGTAAACAAACTGATAGGCCACTTTAACACTTTCAAAAGTCGCCTAAAGAGAATTCTCCGCCTAAAACAACCAACAAATAATCTCAATCAATTTCAAATCATTCGCAACCATAATAAAGCATTCTAAATGCATCCTAAACATATTTAGAACCTTCTCCAATATCAAAACTTGAATATTTGATTTCCTAGCATCATAATTATTGAATTAGTGATTGAAATTCGTTGAAAACTCTTTGCAAACATCGTACTTTAAATTTTCAGCAATATAAACTTATTTAAAAAGTTCACCAAGGACAATCTACGTTCTTAGAACATCGAAACAATAAATTTAATAATCCACAATCGTCCTACCATGATTTACAACTATTAAAACCTTGAAATTCATACTTTAGATAATCAAAAATTAATATTTCCATGTATTTATATAAATCTGAAAATTAAATATATTATTTAAACATAATATAAATTTCTGAAATTCTAATTAAATCATAAATTCATAAATCCAATTTAAATTAAAATATAACTTAAATTAATAACATTTAAATTAGAATACTTAATTCAATTGCTTAGAGTTCAAGAAATAACCAAGAAAGAGGAGGGAGAGAGGCTAGCCGGCGGACAGGGAACGGCGGCATGTGGTCGTAAGGGCGGCGACGGCTGAGCAAGGTGGATGCTTGCGGTGGTGGCTGACGGCAAACAGACCGGGAGTTAGGAGGGGGAAAAACGAAACAAGGGTAAACGACGAGAGGGGAGAGGAGGAGGAGATTACCGGCGACGGAGGGGCAGTGTTGCGGCTGCGTGGCGGCGACGACGAATGGTGGTTGCTGCGCGAATCAGAAACGAAAGAGAAGAGCAAGGACGAAAAAATATTGTGAGAAAGGGAAGAAAAATAACAAGAATCAATGAAAGAGAAAGAGAGGACGAAGGAGAAGGAAAACGAAACAGAAGGAGAGCAAGGTTTACCAGCGGTGAGGAGGTCCGGTGGTGGTGGAGGCTGAGCAGTGGCAGCACGGGAGGCAGCGTGAGGGAGAAGACAATTTTGAGGGTTTTGAACTTTCACCCGAATTGCTGAAGGAGGAGAGGGGTTTGATGTTTTGTGTTTTACGTGGAAAGGATTATGGATTATGGTTTTATAATATTGGGCTTTACCCAATTGGACTAGACTTAGGAATTTAGTTTCAGGATTCGAATCCAAAACCGAATAGGATCGTTTTCTAAATTAGATCAGTTTTCGTAATTCGATTTCTTTTCAACTTAAAATTCTAAAATTATTTTGATTTCATAAATCATTTAAAAATATTCAAAATGTTATAAAATAAATATACGTTAATTATATATTTATTTTTAAAATTCGTAAATTCTTATTTAAATATATTAAATATACGTTAAAATATATAAATAACGTTTATAAATTTACGGGGGATTACATCCTTAAACTAGAATCAACTTTAAAGTTATGTAGCACAATAAAGTTGAGATCTTTTTAACATTAAAAGGTTTAAACTTTAAGAATTAAGCCTCCTAAGTTCAATATTCAAGTTCAATATTCAAATTCAATGTTCAAGTTCAATTCCAATAACCAAAATCTAAGATACTTTATGATGAGCTACTCATCCTAAAGTGGAGATTTTTAGAGAATTGAATCAGTGTTGGACGCACTTATCATTAAGTGGTCGTTTGGCGTTCGGATCTCAAATGCAATAATACAATTTCAATACCGCATTTCAATACCGCACATTTCAATAACGCACATTTCAATAACGCACATTTCAATATCGCACCTTTATTCTTGCAATTTCAATTCCGCACTCTTTACTCACCTTATTTCAATGTGATGTGGTTTTGTACGCATTTCAATATTTCCTTTAATTACTTATTGTGATGATGCTTTACTTGTTTATCGCTTTCATCACCTCACATACTAAATTCAACAACATACAAAAGGTTACATCACGCTTAACAAAGATAATTCTTGGACAAACCGGCCTTAGGTTCCTTTAATTAACTTTAAAGCAAAATGACCAAATACAAGTAGCAATTTCTATGTTCTAAAATGCATGCTCCAACCAACCTAGTGTCATGATTAGGATTATTCGAAAATGATCCTTGTCTTGCATTCGAATGTACTTCTAAAGCACGCAAAATAAGCATCTCGTTCCCTTGCCCGAATCTCACCTATTCGGTTTCTAAGATTCAATGCCTTATCCACAAGAGTCAACTTTGGTCTTTCCAAACCGGACCCTTAAATATTGTTTGGTGGCAACTCCTTCGAAATTCAAAATCTACAAAACCCGTAGGGGAATTCAAAAACCACTATGATACGGGAAGGTACAAAAAAAGAACCCCCCTACACTACTGTTTTTGCTCTTTTAAACTCCCCCTATTTTAGCTGAAAATAGGGGTATTAATAGGGAAATTAGGACGGTTCCATTACTCAGCAGGAGCGCATGGCGCAGGAGGTGCACCTGGGGCTTTAACTGCGCTGGGCGCTAGGCCTGCATAATTTTCCCTACAAACAAAGCCACGCTTTTGGTTTGTTGGGTGACTAAGCGGATTGCATTAAATGCATAATATTATTGTTTTTCTCGGTTATCAAGGTTGGAGACGAGGATTAGCGTGTAGATTGTGACATTTTTAGGGAAATGCGCTTTTTAGAATTGACTTTCTGAATTTGTCGTGTTGCTCGTTTTGTGGGCCGGCGTCCGGGATGCTCCGGTTTGTGGGTCACTGCCTGAATATGCAATGCTTTATATGATTTTTGAAACGTGTCTCGGAGATGGATCGTGGCGTCCGCATCACACGATTGTACTTGGATTTTTATGTTGTACATGGAATTGGATTTTAAACCGATGCCCGGAATTGAAACAGACTCGAAATTTAGATTTTTGGAAGATTTTGAAAATTTCAAAGTTGGAATGGAATAAGTTCATTGTAGTTTGCAATTGGTGCTTCCATTCGCAGTTGCTCCAACTTGATGTTAGACCAGTAATATCGTCATCAACGTTAAAAGGAGACACAAATGAGACGCTAAGGGGAGACACAAATGAGGGATCTACAATACTCCCTCCGTATTTATTTAAGAGATACACTTGGCCGGACACGGGTATTAAGAAGAAGAATTGAATGAAATAAAATAATAAAGCAAGTGGGGTTGGGTAGATATTTTAATAAGTAAACAATTGGGGACCATGTCATTTTGAAAGGGTGGGAGGTGGGGTGAGTTTATGAATTATTTGTTTAATAGGATGATGTGTCATAGGGTAAATTAAATGTATTATTTAATTAGATGGTGGGTTGATAAGTTACTAAAAATGACAAGTATATTTTTTTAATAAATACGGCCGAAAAAGGTAAGTGTATAAGTGGATCACTTAAATAAATACGGAGAGAGTAGTACTTTTTTTTTATCCCTATTTTAACCAACACGTTTTTTATGGACTTGTTTAACATAAAAGGGAACACTTTAGTAAAACAAAAGCATATTCCCAAGAATTTGTCCCTTCGTAACTTAATAGGCCACACGCCCACACACAACAAAATCAAATCATAAGTCTCTCCATCTCTTTTTCTCACCCACCCACCCACCCACCTACCTCAATCTCACCGTAATAATTAACACTATCAGCGTCATATTCATTATCAAGGAGAGTGAAACTACGCAATCTTACAACAATGGCGGCGGCTACGGCGACGATGATGATGCTGCAACAGCCATTTCTTCAACAATGCCCGTCTCTCGCCGCATTTCCTCATTCTCCCTCATCAATCTCCTTGTCTTCATCTTCTTCCCGCTTTTCTGTGAAATTCATCGTTCACTCTTGCTGCCAAACGTCTCCGTCGCCGATGAATGTTGTCAATGGAAATGTTGATTTGAAACCTGCCGAGCGTTCGGAAATTCGGCTCGGACTTCCTAGTAAAGGTCGCATGGCTTCCGACACTCTCGACCTTCTTAAGGTTTGTGTTAATCTTCCTCTATTTTTTGATTTTTTTTCTTCTGTTTTTCTGATTGCTTATTTGGCCGATGATTGGAATTTTCAGGATTGTCAGTTGTCTGTGAAGCAAGCGAATCCGCGGCAATACGTTGCTCAAATTCCTCAGGTTTGTGTCTTAGATTTTTATTTTAATCTGTTTGATATGTAGAGAAAGCCTGATGTGTTTCGAGTGAATTTGTTACTCCGTAATTGATTACATTATCGAGTGATGGTAGTTACATTTTGAGCTTAGGTTCAGGAAACACTAGTCAGTAGTCACTATTGTCTCATTTCGAGGAAATTATATTGGGAATTGGATTCTGTCTACTGATTTCTTTGAATTTAAGGTACTAGTGAGCATTATTGGACTTTTGACTTCTGGTTATGCGTTTCCTATCTGTACCTTGTCGGTATCTGAATGAATGCACTTACCCCGTTCTTTAAGCTATTTATATACTGATTAAACTTTGTCCACAACTCCACATGTTTTATTAAGATATAAAAAGTAAATGTGATTCTGCAAGCAACATTGTTGGATATGTTTATTTTCAAAATATCATTTTTTGTGATTTAGTAAAGCTTCAAAGTTTGATGGTCAAAGTTGGGAAGTGTAAAGAATGGAAGAAGTAGGTTTATAAGGGTTTTGGTTCCTAATGCTTGTTCCCAGGCTTGTTTTTGGCTATTATAATAATCTTCCTTAGCTTCTTGTGTCACTAAGGATGAGAATATGTCATGGAATTGCTCTTTTGGTCGTGTGTTTTTGTGGTTGATTGGAGATGAATGATTACGTGCACTTAGAGCAATAATTGTGGCCTGTGGGTAGACTACTCCGATAAAGGAGGACAAGTTAGCTTTCCTTGCAGTTCAAAAAGGGGTGACAAGTTAGGAAAGTTTTTCCTATGGTGATTCAAACAAAGTGGGCTACTGATAACTTTTAATTATTACTCAATACTCACCATTATAGGTTATCATGTTGCATTTTTTTATTTGCAGGTGGCTCTAGTGAAATATAGGTATTTTTTAATGGGTTATAAGTGTGGTAGACTTGGCGGATTACTAGAAGAAGTGAATGACTTGGAGATTTTATGATGTGGAATTCATTCACCCCAAACCTTATTGATTAAAAAAAGAAAACTTTAGGGACTGGTTTTTTTGTTTTGAAATAAGATATGAAGGAAGAGACGATTTTTCAAATCAAGTGAATTAAGCATTTGACTTTATTACTTATGATAGGCTTATGTTGATTTTTATCACATTTTCTACTAATTTTGAAGAGTTTTCCTTGCAAGTTGATGTGTCAATACTCAATTGGCTGGGTAGACAGTGTGTTCAATATGCGTGATTGATGAAGTTCTCTCATTCAGTAAATAATCTTGCTTATACATAGTTGATCCTGCTGGTTTCACAGTTGATGAGCTTGTGTTTGTGCCGAGTCTTAGTATTGTATAATGATTTGATTTGGAGTGATAAGATATTTTTTTAACTGCTTTCCGTGTTCAAAATTACAACAAGGCCTGTGATGTGTGTATGAAAAAAAATAATATTGTGTGTTTGCGTGCATGTTTGTTTTAATATTTTGCTATTGGAAAATAAATAAAGGGATAGAGATTGAAGTCTTGATTCTTATTGGAAGGTCCATCCAGTTCAAAGCATTGAAACCAGAGTTCACCGCCGCTATGAATAAGATAAAGACGAGGTTTTAGCTTGAATTTTGCCTAAAAGTTGAATCACCAGAAATATTAAATGTTTATGGTAGGTGGTGCTCAACTTTTTTCTTTTGACAAAGAACACGAGTCGCAGCCACAATCTCAACATATTCTGTATTTCTTAAACTGCAATGTTGATGGATGATGGCCCCAAAATGAAGCTATTCTCGTGATTTCTTATCCCAAAATCTCATCAGAAAGAAGAGTGTCCAGGGGGTTATTTCAATTTCTTTCTGTGAGTAATATGAAATAGCTATGAACTTGATTTAGATTTTAATGCACAGTTGTAACTTAAATCAAGAGTTAGCTTCACTAATTTTAACACTGAAAAGAAGCAAGTCGGTGACTAAATCACTAAATCAAATCTGCGTAAGAGTTCTAAAGAGGAAAATGTTGCAAATATCATTATGAGAATTCTCATTGAGCATTAAAATCAAGCCAATGAGGGTTTACAACTTCATTACATATACTCACTCTGTTTTATTTTTATATTTTATGTACCCGTTTTCTTTTTCACTGTTTTCAGTGCACAACTTCAAGTAACAATATTTCCCAACACGTATAATTAAAAATTATGAAACTTTGACAATTTGAAACTAAGCATCGAGACAAATCTACAAAATCCCACATGAGTATATTTTTTCGTATACATCGGTGAATACTTATGGTCAAAGTTTTGACTCTTCAACCCAGACGTTTCAAATGGTAAAAGAAAACAAAAACAGAGGGAGTACGTAATGAGGCTTAAAGCATAAGTCTTAAATTCTGACTTAAGGCCTTAGCTCAGAAAAGCTAAGCGGAGCGGGAATAGACTTTGACCTTGAAAAGGAAAGATAAATGTTAAACACTGTATTTGAGGAGAAGATCACAAGCAATCTTGTCAAATAGACTACAACTGACTACAACCACTTCTGTTCACCAATGAAAATAGCCACAATGGTGTAGACAATATTCACTATAGCGGTGACCTGCGTGACCATGATCACAACTGCTCATGGATTTTTTTTTTTTAAAAAAATTCGTCTGAAATTCATGCTGGTGCAACTGCTTTTTTTTTGGATCATAGTGGTGGTTTTATGTTTCTTAACCACAAAGAAATGTTAGCAACATTGTTTCACTTCCTTCTTCGATGCAATGTGCTTATCATGAACATATTTGGGGCTGCAACCATTTATGGAAAAGTCTTTAACTTCTCCAAATTAACTTAAAGTCATGATTTCATTTCATGAACATCTTATAAGGCAATTGTTTCTATGAAATACTTATTCCTCTAATATTATATTCGAGATGGTCGTCTCTGATGTCTTACCTTTTCAACCACCATTTCAAACCTAAGATACCATCTCAAATATGTCCAGCAACATTTAAAGATAAACAACTATGTCCTATAAATATCCTGTCCGGGTAGGGTTTGGGGGGGTTTGAATCAGCGTATGGCGCGCCTAGATGCTTAAACGCAAGGCATTTGTAGCCAATGCCTTTTGTGGTCTAGGCAAGGCGCTTAGTTTAAAAAGGCGCACTAAGGCGCACAAGGGTCATGGAGCCTAGGCGCAAGGCGCAAGGCTCAGGCGCGCACCTTTTGGATACAAGGCGCACATAATTTTCTAATAAACCTTAAAATTCGGTATAGAAAAAAATTAACACAATTTATACTCAAAACAACATATTTCTATTGGAGTGCCATATTTTCTTGCCGATTTATAAGCATTGCGTGATCCAGTCGATGGAGTGCTAGAATTAGAACCTTCCATGGTAATTACAAGCTGGAAATATGAAAAGTAACTCATATTACGCTACTTCCACTACCCAAAAAATTTAAGGTTGTAGAGATATGACCGTTGATAGGTCACATGGGGTGTGTTTATATTATTAAAAAAGAAAAAAACATGTAAATAAAATATCCACGTCATCCTACTGCGCCTGAAGACTGAAGGCGCACAAGGCGTTGCGCCTTACGCCTTACCTAAGGCGCACAAAGGCGCACGCCTGGTTGACATCAGTGAGCCTGGAGATCTCAAGGCGCCGAAGGCTGAGCCTAGGTGAGCCTTGCGCCTAGGCGCGCCTTTTAAAACTAAGGCGAGGCGATTTCGATGAGGCACACCTAGGTGCTGAGGCGTAAGGCGTTTGAAGCCAACGTCTTTTGTAGAGCCTTTTGTGATCTGGGCAAGGAGATTTCGATGAGGGTGCACCTAAGGCGCATTGACGCCCTGCTATGCATACCCATTTTTCATAAACTTGTTACTGTTTCAGGCGTAGGGAACTCCAAATCACTTTTTATACACTGCTCTTAATGTACTTAATCTTTTGCCTAAATAGTCAAACTCAAATTAAAGTTGAGGATTCATGAACTTGAGATAAGATGCTCCCGCATCAAACTCCTCCTCATGAAAGGAGTAGACTTAATTTTAAGAAGCAATTTCAGAAGCTACAAAGATGATATGGATGAGTGCCATCTTAATTCATAATGGGTCCAATGAAGAACTTCCTCAAGTTTATATTAAACTCCTTGTCAAAAGGACGAGTTCTATAAGGTTTTTGGTTGTAAGTTATGTAAACAACGCAAGTAAAATCACAAATATGACATTTGAGAGAAATCTCTCTTAAAGCCCGAAGTTGAATGTTCAATCAATCAACCAAGTGTTTTCAACTTAATATTCATTACATATATGCATAGAAGACTACTATAAAACTTCTTTGAATAATTTTCTTGTGCATAGCTCCCTATTCTAACCTCGTCTGTAGCCTCATCTCGAGAAAGCCAAATTTGAGTAGTTGATAAGATTACCCATCATGCATTAATGTGAATCATTTCAATATGATGGGCCCTTTGACCTAGCTTTGTAAATACGCAAGAATCGTGAAATAAAGATGTAACCTTATTGTTTTCTCGAATAAACGGTCAAGAGTTGGATTTTAGTACAGGGGACACTTCATTGAAATCGCTGAAAAAATATTGAAGTTTGAGTCTCACTAGAAGTCCTCACCATTCATTCAAAAGTCATCGATAAGATGAGTATTTATACGGACTCACAAAACCACCAAGAAGGTGAAAGAAGGATCAAGTGGTCAAAATTCGAATAACACGAAATGCTTTCACCACGCCTCCAATTGGTTGTAATTAAAAATGAGGAGAACCATGCATAAAATTGTTATATTCCTCTTGCAACTTTCTTTGTTGTGTAGTTGACACTATGTTTTGTTGTCTTGTTATTAATGAGCCTTACTACAGTTTTCTTTCCGTTTACTTGTTATTAATTTTTTATTGTTTTGCTTGAAATTTTGATGGATATAAATTTACCATGCTTATCTTTATATTATCTGTCTTTGTAGATTTCAAATTTGGAGGTGTGGTTTCAGCGGCCAAGCGATATTGTAAGGAAGTTGCTATCCGGAGATCTGGATCTTGGTATTGTAGGATTTGATACTCTCAGTGAGTATGGACAGGTGATTTACACTGCTTTAAAATGTTGTCTTCAATTTTATACACAACTAAGGAGTAATACAAGTATACAACTGGTCATGTATCTCTAGCAAGTATGTATTCTCTGTGGACAGATAATGAAGTTCCAATCTCTTGTTCTTTATAGTCTTTATTGTTAGTACAAAAAATTGTAGCTTTGATCATATTGTGATAAGTTCATGGGTTGCTGAAGCAGTTTTAGGCTTTTAGCATATTTGACGCTACACTGTGTTATGGCAATGCATGTAAATATTCTCTCTTTCTAGAGTTGTTTCTGAGAATTGCACTTCACATTTGGATTTTAAGGAGTAATTCTGTAAACATATCAAGTTCATACGAAGATTCTTCTGCTAATAATTTCTGTTGTATGAGTCACGGATACATGCTCGATGGTGCCATGCCAATTGTAACATGTCTTCCATACTGATGTTTTCAAACAATATTTATGCTTTCTAGTATTCAAGGCATCTAGTTGATTACGTATTGATCATTAGATGGTGATTTGTTTCATATAATCTTAATAGTGGACACCCATATAGAAGAGACTGTCTTGAACTACTGACACGTATAATTTCTGCTGTGAGGATACTTGTTTGTTAGTTTCCACAATAGTAATAGGCTCTGCACCTATTTTTATAATGGACACTTGACACATACTAATAATTGTTTGTAATGAGCAAGTTACTCAGAGAGATAGCAGGAACAATAATGATAATTATTAGGCCGCAACAGCCGCAAACCATCCACAACCCCCACGTAAGTGGTTCCGTGGCCGTTGCCGCAATCACACCAGCGTTCAAGATTAAAAAGCATATTGTGGTTGGTATTTCAGTAATTTGGGTGGTTTGCTTAGATATAAAGGCGTGTCCAAAAGGACCTCAGCCAGGGTGTTCTTTTATAGGCCACAAACAAGTATGAGACTCCATAAACTTGGTTCATCACTCCTAACACCTAAAAGCTACTAAACTCAAGCAAAAAAGTTACTTTATACATCATAATCCCTGTGAAAACCTCTAAGCCACATATGATCAATTTCTAATTCAGAAATCATGACATCATAGTGAGAGCATCAAAAATCAAACTCTTCATATTGAAAGGTAAAACATCAATGCTAAGGTCACTCATGAAAATGCTTAGGTGGTTGCTATAGGATAACATACCATCCAGTTGTTTATGCTAGCTGTTATTTTGACTGTAGTACCACTATTTTGTAGATGAAGTAATTGGTGTTGCTGTTGCAATTGCAATTTGCATCATTCGTCACATAGTGGCATAGATAAAAAATGCGGTATCGGCCACGGTCGCGGGATCGGTCGCGGAGTATCGGTAACGGAAATGATGCGTTAGTCGCGGACCTTGTCGCGGTTGTCGCGTAGGAATTTGAAATTTAAAAAGAAGCCCCATGTCAGCCCCATTCACTACCTACCCTAGTTCTCCTCCCCTAAATCGTACATGTGACATAATTAAAATGAATTCCTTTGTCTACCTTCTCTCTCCTCTCTTGTTTTAGATTTGAAAATGGAGTTCTCTACTCTGTTTCAATGGAGTTTCTCCATTTCTTTCCTTTTTCCCTTTCTTTTTGTCGAAAACATTGGGAATTCGGCTGAAAACCGAGTAGATGTGAGGTTTATAACGTTTAATGCGGACAAAGTTCCTTCGGAATCGGTTGAACCGGTCGAGATCTCGCCGTTTTTAAAAACACCTTTACAACTCGGGATATCTCGTATCGCCAGCCTCCAAAACCTTGTTAACTCGGGCGATACGAGTTAACTCGGGCGATACGAGTTAACTCGGGCTAGTTTTTACACCATGCATAGTGGCTACCTCTATTTCTTCCTGATGTACAACATGATTTGCACACTTCTTTTCTGATTTAGTGGGTCTCTTACTCTCTTGTCCCCCTGTTCTGATGTTATTTTAATGTATTGCTTTCCTTTTGAGGATATGTTATTCTGATTTGAATAGTCATGATCAGATTCATGGAGTGGACTGCAAAAACAACAAACCATTTGTTTTACATTCTTGAAGGTCTTACTTGTATTAATTTTCTGTTCAGAACAATGCCAAAGAAGTCTCTATATATATTTGCGTACTCCTCGGTGGCGTACCTTTCGTTGTCTTGGTTTTTAAGGATTTTTTATTATGATTTTGTTTTTTAAAATGTCAGTTTTTTGCAAATGTTTAACTGAGCGGATAAGTTATTTGCTGCAGGGCAGTGAAGACCTTGTTATTGTTCACAATGCTCTGGATTATGGGGAGTGCCGCTTATCAATTGCAGTAGGTCTCAATTTGTCATTTCTGATTAAATGGTCAAACATAGTAACAAATATTAATTTAAAGTTGTCCATCTTCACTTTCCAGATTCCTAAATATGGCATATTTGAGAACGTAAACTCTGTGAAGGAGCTTGCAGAAATGCCTCAATGGACATCTGACAAACCTCTGCGAGTTGCCACTGGTTTCACTTATGTAATAAATTTTTTGTTGTTAGCCATTTATTTCACTGTTTATTCTTTCTAATTTTATTACAAAGATTAAATGTGATTTAATTATAATTTTTGCCCAATATACAGCTTGGTCCGAAGTTCATGAAGGATAATGGGTTGGAGCATGTTGCTTTTTCAACTGCCGACGGAGCACTTGAGGCAGCCCCTGCTGTAAGATTGTTATATTATATGTGAATCATTTTCTTGGTAATGTTATTTTTCACTCCGAGTAATGGTTTGGGGAACACTGGAGCTTAACATGTTAACATGGACAAGTTTGATCCTTTCTTTCGATGATGACCTATGTAATATGCACAAATATTATAATTGCTGTAGTTACCAATTCTACAGCTCTGGAAAAATTATACTCATGTGCCATTTACTTTTTTATTGACATGATATCTGTTTTCTCTTGAAAAGAAATTACGCTTTGCTTAATGTCAAACTCATGAAACAGCCTATTATGACGAACTTAATTGAAATAGCTTATATAACTGTATATGCTTCTTATGTTACAAAAAAGCTAACAACTATTAGATTTCGGGTCAAACGTCAAAAACGTCCTATCTGTAGTCAGGGGTAAGGCTGTTTAGCCAGCCTCTTAAGAGGTATTAAGATTCTGTTGATTTTTATTTATGTAACATTGAACATAAAAGATGGCAAATCATACTGGTGATCGGCTATAGGCTAGCCAATGTTTAAATCCTAATCTCCCTGAAGCGGCGTGACTTTTGAGATTTCCTCAAGACATAATGTCGTTCCTTGCCTATCAGATGGGGATTGCTGATGCAATATTGGATCTTGTTAGTAGCGGGACAACCTTAAAAGAGAATAATTTGAAAGAAATTGAAGGTGGGGTTGTGTTACAAAGCCAGGTACTGTTTTGTGTTTCTAAAGTTACGCTCTTTTTAATACCTTGTTCCCTTCCCCGCTTCTGAAGATCTCATAATGACACCAAAAAAATCAGGCTGTGCTTGTCGCGAGCAAGAAATCCTTGTACAATCGTAAAGGTGTTCTTGACACAACCCATGAAATACTAGAGAGATTTGAGGCACACCTAAGAGCAGAAGGTCAATTTACGGTGCGCAAGCTATCCCTCTACTCCTGTCTTGTCCAATATTTCTCTTCTTCTTTTTATTGCTTATACTTTTTATCAGGTTGTGGCAAACATGAGGGGCAGTAGTGCAGAGGAAGTTGCTGAGAGAATACTAAGCCAGTCATCTTTATCTGGACTGCAGGTGATGTATATACTCTTGACTAAGGGCCAGTTTCTTTAAATTGAGAATATATACACCCTCTTTGTAATTAGTCATCAAATTGTTCCGACGCTTTGTAATTAAAGGCATAACATGATTTTAGTACAATAGTGATAGGTTGACCAATTTTATAATCTTTCCATGACTCTAATTATATAATGCCATTTTGTGAAGTCCGATCATTAACCACTACTATTTTTGAAAAGATAACAAAAATATATTTGCTACTATTTCTTTTAATTTTTGGCAAATAGAATGACTTTATTACCTTAAGGAAGAGGGAAACCCTTCAGACTTAACTGCGGAAACAACAAAACAACAAAGCTCAACAAAACTCCGTGTCAGCAAGCTGCAAAAGCCCTACCTTCTTTCCCAGCTTCTAGGAAGGGTGAACACGAGGGGCTAAATACCAGATAACAAACAAAATACGTCAATAACAGATGTCTATCACTTCCCCTACACCTATGGCAACTCAAAATAAGATGTCTTAAAGATAGCCTCTAAAGGCTTACACGCATTAGCAAAAGACATAATCATTCCTACTCCTACAAATGTTATACACCGTTTCAGCAGAAAGAGCCTGCTGACAGCAGAAGACTTCTTAGCAAGCTCAATAGCCATCTGAACTTCTTCATCCGAGGAACCAATCGTCCCTATGGATCTTTAAATGTATTAGCACTTCCCTCCACAAAGTATTAGATAAATCACATGAAAAGAAGAGATAATGAAGGCTTTCAGTAACAGTACCACAAATACCACATTCAGTTTCACATTGTATGCCCCATTGTCTCACCTTATCCCTAGTAATCAGCCAAACTTGCAGAGTACCAAAGAATGAAAAAGCTTCTAGGGGAAGAAATGTTGTTACAAAGCAACAGACTCCAAGGAAGTCTGTAATTACCCCTCAACTGCTGATACATATTGCTAATACTAAAATGAGAGCTAGCATTGAATGTTGTAATTCTACCATGCCGCTGAAGTAAATCTCTACAAGTCTACAAGCCCAAATCTTCTTCTACATCCATGAGGCAGAGTTAGGAATTTGCGTAACTGTCCGATATTTCCCCTTGACATAGTACTCATTAACCCACTTAACCCATAAACAATCTTGTTTATCAGCGATAGCCCACAAGAGATTTATTTTTTTCAGAAATATGTAGCAATCTAAAATTTAGCAGCTGTAACATAACTTGTATTACCATCCTTCTTGATACTGTTTGAACTTTCATGCAGGGGCCCACTATTAGTCCTGTTTTCTGCAAAAAAGATGGAAGGGCGTCAGCAGATTATTATGCTATATGTATCTGTGTACCTAAAAAGGCCCTCTATACATCGGTTAAGCAACTAAGAGCTGTAAGTCTCTCCCTTTACGTCCTTTAATATTTAGATCGTGGTGCATATTGTTTGCAAGCTCCGATTCTTCCCAAATGTGAGTCATGAAAAATTCATGATATGTGTAAGTGTAAGCAGGTGCTTCAGGTTGGTTAATGCTTTGCGGTTTTGCTAACTGTTCTGGTCAGAACCATGTTGATATCTCCTGCTTTGAGATATGCTTAACGTCAATTACCCAATTTGGCAATAATTGACGCTTTTATATATTATGAACCTGGTCGAGTTTCATGCTTTATTTTTTGGTTTTCACTGATTTACTGACTAGAAATAAGCAATACTTGATTTGGTGAATTACAGTGATGATAGATAATTGTTTTTTATCGCATCTTTCAATTATGCCTCTCATTATGGACCACCCTAGGAATCTCCTACAGTCCCACCATGGTGGACAGAATTCCCTGCAACTCAAAATCAAGCTAAAATATATAAATACCGTAGCCCAAAACAGCACCAAGTAGCAGCTTATTTGGAACCTTCCAAACATACCTGGATCATGTAGCTATTATACCACTTGACCTGTTCGGGTGTTGTATGTTATCGAAGCTTCGTAGTAAGTTAAGAATCTTGAAATAGAAATACATTCTTGTAAGTCTTATTATCACATTTTTTCTTGCCTAGAACCGAAATTAAAAGAGAATATGAGGTTTACTTACGGAGTACTTACTAAGAACAATAAATAAATCGCTGAAGTAATCAAATTTTTGCTCACTAAGAGACAAAAATAAAGCTCACTGAGAACCTACAGTGTAGCTTTTTCTCCAACTGAGGACAGCATGGTTGTTTGGCCTCAGCCTCCAAGCTTCCAATTAATGCCAAAGAAGCTGCTGCTGTACAGACTTTTTTCTCTCATACCCATAAATCTGAAAGATATTTAATCATTAGAGAATATTAGTAGAGCCTAATCAACCTACTCAAGGTAGGATTGGAAGTGTTTGAAATGATTACATTCTTAACTTCAAGTAAAAGACTAACCGAACTGCAAGTTGAATCTGAAGAGTACTGGCTTACTTATCTAATCCCAGCCCGCCAGTGTTGATTCAAAATTTTCACCCATCACTTGGAAGCTAGAAATAAGCTACTTAATTAACCAAAACTAAATAAAAAAAAATACTTCTTCCGTTTTTTTTTCCATAAGTGTACCATTTGAGCTTTCACGCTTACCATTGCACTTCTTTAACCAATAATATCTCTAATAATACACTAGTAAAAGTTTTAAAAAAAAATTGATTAGTGAAAGTATGTATCAATACGAATATAACAAGACCCCACGTGACTATGTTTTTCCAATACATATAAATTACAAAATTGGGCATATAAGAGTGTCAAAATAGTGTCAAAATCCAAATGGTAGAATTATAAAAAAAAAACAGAGGAAGTACTAATAATATCCAAGTACTAAATTGAAAAATTCAGCTCAATCACATGGAACTGTTTTCAACCGTGTACTGCAAGCAACTCTATAATGCACAAGCCCATGGCCATTTGGGTGCATGCTGCTCAGGTTTTTAGCTTTGAATGTTGCCAAAGGTCGAACCACCAATACGAATCAATGTTAAGGAGGGGTAATTTTTGTCAATTTCCCCAACTAATCTGAATTTGAATATGCGTACTAAGTGGAAAATATGAAAAATGCACGAGTTCTTGATGTGAGGCTTTTTAAGGCTAAGTAACATTAAATATTTCATCTCAAAATGACTATGAACAGTTGCTAACATATTAAGATGTATGGTTTTAACTCTTGGACGACACATCACGTATCGGATGTTGTTTGTTTTTAACTGGCCGAAACATTTTTTATCCAACTTGTAAAGGGTTGTTATGTAACCCCGAAAATGCTCTGTAAAGAGCCATTATGGGTCAATACAGGTTATTAAAGGTTGATACTGCCGAATGATCGTTGTTCGAATCATATGTCATCAAGCACAATCATATATAAAAAATGGTGTATCGGTCCCGGTCGCGGAGTCTCGGTAACGGAAATGATGCGTTAGTCGCGGACCTTGTCACGGTTGTCGCGTAGGAATTTTGAAAAAGAAGCCCCATGTCAGCCCCATTCACTACCTACCCTAGTCCCCCTCCTCTAAACCGTACACGTGAAATAATTAAAATGAGTTCCTATGTCTACCTTCTCTCTCCTCTCTTGTTTTAGATTTGAAAATAGAGTTCTCCACTCTATTTCAATGGAGTTTCTCCATTTTTTTCCTTTTCCCTTTCTCCGCTCCATTTTTTTCCTTTTCCCCTTTCTCCGCTCTATTTCAATGGAGTTCTCCGCTCTATAACATTTAATGCGGACAAAATTCGTTCGAATCGGTTGAACCGGCCGAGTTCTCGCCGTTTTTAAAAACACCTTTACAACTCGGGATATCTCGTATCTCCAGCCTCCAAAACCTTGTTAACTCGGGTGAGTTTTTACACCATGAGCACAATCCTTTGTGCATTTACACGTCACTTCGATGAAGTATGCTTTTGTGATGCGCGATGGAAATCATAACCGTGATTTAAAACCATCCCTAGAATAAGAAACAACGAAATTCACCAGAAATGGTATTCCCAACGAAATTGAAGCACGTGAAAGAGTTAAAACTACAAAAGAGTCCAGTGAGCTCAAAGTCTCAAACGCTTTGAAGTTTATGTGTATATGCACTTAGTGCCCAAGTATTCAAGCCTTTAGCCTATCATCCCCAACATCCACTCAATAAGCGGTAAAAATGGCCCAAAAAGCACCGAAGTACTTCTCGTCGGTTCCACAATCCAGCTAACACACTGTATTCAAGCCCCTGCAATCATTGAAGCCAATTAAACTCCAGACATACTGTTTTTGTCCTCAATTACTAGGATATGGAATTTGTATGCACGTGCAAGCTAGCAATTCCATTGTGAACTTTATTCTTAAGTACACCTGGATCAGTTATACACAAGTCAAACCTCAGAATTTTTCTCTTCCATGTTTATGGGTGTTATTTATGGAATTACCACCTCCGTTTCTTGGATTTCTTCCCACTTACTCACTTTAAAAAACGTGTTATAGCGTCCGTAAAAAATGGTCTTTAAAATTGAAAACAAAAACAACAACAAAGCCTTAGTCCCAAAATGATTTGGGGTCGGGTAACATAAATCGACATAGGAGATTGTCATTGTGACCAATCAAACCAGAAAAGAGCGGGAAGTTAAAAGAATAAACAAGGAACATGGAGAAAGTTGAATTAATGAAAGTAAGACAAGAATATATACAGAAAAAATAAGTACATTTAAAAATAGCATTTAAGGGATAATAAAAAAATTATATATACAGAAAAAATATTATAAGGGATAATAAAAATAAATAAAGTTTAAAATAATTAAAATAAGTACATTTAAAAATAACATTTAAAAAAAAGCGTAAGAATTAAAAGTAAGAGAGTCAAAATGGAAGATGTATAAATCAAATGAAGTCATCAACGTATATTCTCTCCCTCCACTCTGTCCTATCCAACGCCATATTTTCCTCAATCCCAAGTAGACTCATATCGTGCTCAATCACCTTCCTCCAGGTTTTCTTAGGTCTTCCCCTACCCCTTCAATTCTATCACTTTGCCACCCTTCTAACCTCCTAAACGGGGCATCACTTGATCTTCTGCTTACATGCCCAAACCATCTTAAACGATTTTCTATCATCTTAAGCTCAATCGGTTAAAATTGAAAACGATCGGTAAATTTGAAAATGATCAGTAAATTTTACCGGCCGTTGAAATTCACTAAAGGGTGGTCGGTATATTTTTCTATTTGGACATATACCGACTGACAAACGGTCGGTAAAATATACCAATGGAAATAAAGAATTTAACGACCGTCAAAGCAGTCGGCAATTTACCGATTGCTTAGAGCATTCCTTAATTACCTACTGCTTTGGTAGTCGGTGATTTGCCGACCGCATGGACTTTCGTTAATTTTAATGCAGCGGTCCGTAATATTATGTAAAAAATTGAATTCTGCAACTGGCCATAATGAATAAGTTGTTATTTCTACACCATACTTCCGGCCAAACTTTTAATTTCATAAGACACAAATTCTAATCACACACAATGAAGAACTTTTATATTTATTAATATTGTAAGTCACCAATAAATTACAGAATATATCCAAAAAATTCTAATATAAACCTAGATCTGAAAATCTAAATTAAAAATTCTAAAAATTCTAATAAAAATTAAAATTGAGATCCGAAATTCACCAATACAAAGGATGAATTTATCTAAATTAAAATTCTTCCTTGTTCTTCTTGAGATATGTTCTCCTTGAGTTATTCACCTACATTCACATTATAAAATCATCAATAAATATCTTAATAAAAACAACGAAAGATAAAAATGAAAAACATAAAGAAATTAAGATCTAAAACTTAAATTACAAAACAAAATACAAACATGCGAAATTAAGAAAATTAAATTTTAATTAAAAAACCTACTTAGATCTATGGACATACTCATGAATGAGGAGAGAGAGTCAAACGGCAAAAGGAGACGAGCCAAACGAGATTGTGGTTCACCAAGAAAATGATTGTCGTACATGAGAATTCATGCTCAATTTTTGTCTTATTTCCCAGCAAATCATAATGTTTAAGTAGAGGATGAAAGAAGGAAACCAAATTGGTTTTCAGTGGCCTTGATTGCTTGAAATGAACTTGGATCTATGAAGTCTGATGAGAGAGATAGGAAGGCGGGTGACAGGGAGAGATAAATTGAAGAAGGGGTAATCCGGTGATGAGAGAGAGTAGAGAGGGTGAGGCGGGTGAGAGAGTGAAAGAGGGAGAGAAGTAAGAGAGGGAGGCAGGTGAGAGGTGAGGCGGGTGAGAAGTGAGAGAGGGAGGTGGGTTAGTTTTAGGATTACCATTTACTCCGTATACGCGGTCGGTACTTTTTTTTTTTTTTTTTTTTGTATGCATTTTCCCCCTCACCCTTACTGCTACGGTAACGGTCAGTAAATGCAGTGTGTAATTTGATTTTTACCGTCTATCACATAAATGGTTGGTATTTTTATTGTTACAGTTTGGCGGTCGATAAATGCAGTCGTTAATAACGCGTTTTCTTGTAGTGATTGTTTGCATGAGAATTAGGACACTAAGAGAGAGAAAGTGTGAAGGTGGGGCAACAAGTGGGGAAAAGAGTGGTGATTAAGCACCCAACAATGCAAGTGGGTAAGTTGTGGTAGGCCAAATGAGTGTAAAATCGTAAAAAACTTTGCCAAAATTACAGTAAAGTGAAAGTGGAAAGAACCACAACGAAATGCTTAGATATAATATTAACCGGAGTTAATTGTTAATGCTCCTGAGTACTAATGTTTAATAATCCATGTGCCGATTAATTGTGTGGTTGGAGTTGGAACTTTTGTTTAACAGTGTGTTTGGAGTTCTTAAATCTTGTTACTTGACTGAAAGTTTGGATAACTTTGCCCTCAAATGTCTCATTCGGGACATTTGGATTAGGAAGGTGGATGGAAGTTTTAGTATAATATCGTGGGGCTTTCTAGAATCTAGAGTAGCCTGAGTTGCTTCTTAATGTAGTAGCGCTCTTCTGAAAACTCTCCCTTCATTTAAATTCGATTCTTTTTAATCTTAGTTCCAGCCTATCTATTTGTTTATTTCAATTTCTAAGTTCTGCTACTAGACTGTTTCCATGCTGTCCAGATGACTGTTCTTCCTCCAGTTGTTGATTACGAAATTCATTGAACCTTTTGTTTCTTTGCCTTGATTCATAAACGTGTTGCTAGTGTTCTTGACTTACCATCATTATATCTTCATTTGATTCAGTTGAAAGAGCGGAAAAAGAAAATAGGTGCCTGACCTATCCCTGCTCATGTGGATTACGCATGCATCGTGTTGACGTGTTTTTTATGCCTTACCTTGTAGTTAAATGTAGATTTAGAAGTGAATTACTTGTAGAAGCAGGTTAATGAGATTTATACATGGTTGTTCAAGTTCTCCTCCTTTTCCCGGCTGTTTGGTTAATTCACTCAGTTTTCTAGTTTTTGAGAAACTTCACTTTTTTTGTGTCAGGGGTTGGGTTGGGAGGGGTGAACAGATGCAGTTTGTTTGCTATTCCATGCTTCCATATGATTTTCTTGAGGTTTCCTTGTCTGAAATAGCTGTTTCTTGAGCCTCAATTTGTATATCAAATAACATAGTTTAGACTTTTTGTTATCAACTCTAATACTGAGGATAATTTTCTAATGTGACTGAACATCTTACTTGTGTTACAAATGGCACACACCTCTGCACTTTGTGCTAAGATTAAATTGGTCAATGAGCTGGAGAAGCATCATGCTGCAATGCAATTACACCAAAAAAGCGTGGACTGCTTTTGGATTATACTATACTTGAATCAAGCACATATTGTTGTATATTGTCGCGGTTGATTTTGAACTTTGATGTCATTTTCCTTCCCTAAAGCATTTTAGACGTCGTTATCTTTCTTCAATCTATATCCTCCGAACTGTATTGAATTGTTCAATGACTCAACAATTGTTTAATGCAGATTGGTGGCAGTGGAGTCCTCATTTCACCTCTCACCTATATATTTGATGAAGAAACCCCAAGATGGTGTGAGTTGCTCAACAAACTTGGCCTATGATGATTGTCGACATTTTAAGCGTTTTTATGTCCGCTCTCCAGATGGATAAACTTACGAATACCATTGTGACAGAAGAAGTGTATCCGAAAGCAATCAGTACATTTTGTATGTCATCTTTATTAGAAAGTATGTATCCTGTCCAACCTATCGAACGGATTAGATGTAAGGAAAACGTGAAAGGAAAGTGTTGTCTCGATTTTCAAAAGTGTATAATAAATTTGTTGTACACCAGGAGAACTTTTACTCTTTTACCCAGTTTTATACATTATTAGTGATTTTGAAGTAATAATTTTATTAAAATGATAATTTTTATCACTGAGAAATATATAACTTTTACATATATTGGGGGTAACTTATAAGTATTATTAATTATTCGTAAACAATAATTTATAATTGGAAAATATTTGTATTGAAGTAATTTTTTTTTGTTATGTGTTGTTGACAAAATATAGAATACAAATTAGCAATAACAACATAGTAAAATTTTAAATTGTGTAAAACATAATTAGTTAAATTTGTCAATATTAATTAAACATGGTATACGTTGTATTATATATGTATGAAACACATAGACTTTGTTATTTTCATTTTTTTCGGGGAAACATTAAAGAAAAGTGTATCGCTATTCGACGTCCTAATCCGTTAAAAACGCCCGTGTATTTGACTTGAAAGGACAATTGTGCCCTTATAAAAACTACCCACAAATTCACAATTTACCACAAATTTTCACCCTCTCTCTTTATCCGGTATCGAAAAGTAATTCCCGGCAACAATTCTGGCAGCCACCACCTCCCATCACCACCACCCTCCCCTTCACCACACCCCTCCCCACCACGAAGCCCATCACCATCCCCTTCTCCACAGCCCTCCCCTTCACCGTAGCCGGTTGAACTCACCGGCACTCCCCTTCCAGTCCACCACCACCATCCTCTTCCCCACCTTTGCACCACCATCATCTTCCTCGTGCACCTCCTCTTCCCGAGTCCACCACCACCATCCTCTTTCCCACCTCGCGCACCCCCCTTCCCCACACTACAACAAGCAATACAAGGGTCGATCCCCCCAGGTCGACGACGTTCCTCCAACGTCGTTGTCATCGACCATGTGGGCACCATCGTCGTCGGAGGTTCGGATTTTTTTATTTTTTTTATTTTAGTGTATGCCAAAGTGCCGCCCAGAAATGGTAGGTGGCGACTTTGGTGGCTCGCCCAGAAATGGTCGAACCCACCATGGCTCAGCCGCAGATCTGGGGTGGGTGAGCCATGGTGGGTGCCGCTTATTTTGAGCGAGCCACCATGGTGGCTATCTACCATTTCTTGGCGGCATTTCACATTTTTTTTTAAAAAAAAAATTGTTTTTAATTTTTCTGGAAATAGCAGTAATACAAAAAAAAAATCTTTTAAATTTCATTATTGTTAAATAATTTATAAATTCTGAAAATATTTTGAAAATTAAATAAATTTGTTAACTTATTTCTTTGTAAAATTCTGAAAAAAAAATTGTTAAAATTATTTGTTAAAATTAAAAAAAATTCTTTGTAAAAATCTGAAAATTAAAAAATTTAATATGTGTTAAAATATTATTAACCTATTTTATATGTATGAAATATAATTAATTTGAAAATAAATGTTTAGTTATTAAATTTATTGACATGTTTAAATAAAATAATTGTTTAATTAATGACATGTTTATTTGTTAAATGTTAGTAAATTATATGTTTAATTATATAATGGCATAGAAAATAACTAAATGATAATGTGTAATTAATAACGGCTTATAATATAACATTTTGAAATATGTGTAATTATATATTTAGTTATTTATTTTTGTAATTTAATTTCATGTGCAAAATTAAGAAAATGGTGTTTAAATTATGAATTCAATGTACGTTATGGTGGTGATATATATATATATATATATATATATATATATATATATATATATATATATATATATATATATATATAAATTGTTAGTTATGTTAGCGTATAAATGAATTAATTAGTTATTTAATATTGTTAATATATATAAAAATTGTTAGTTATATAAGTGTGCGTAAATTTCTAATTAGCAAAAAATTAAATGTGAATTTAATGTTTAGTTTTTATAATAGGTTCCTAACACCGCATTTCCATTTCCTGATTGTGGTGGTGACGGTGTCGATTATAGCGATCGATTCGTGACAAATGAAATATTCGATGGTTTTTGAGAACGCAGCGAAATGGGCAAGGGAAGTGGCTATCGGATTAGGATTCATCTTGGTAGGTAGCTCGTACAAAAAGACGCGAAAAGATGGTCGAATGTACCGGTACTTGAAATGCGACCGTGGAAGGAGGGAAAACAATTCTAGGGATCCAGAGACCGCAAAACAGCCAAACACCAAGAGTAAGGCATGTGGTTGTCGGTTTGGGTGATTAAGTGTGAACAACAACGAGTAGAAGAAGATAATTGGGTAATTGAGTTGCTTAATGATCGCGGCACACATAACCACGCATTAATTGTGTACCCGGAGGGTCACCGCGGTGTAAGTGGTCTTAGTCAAGGTGCTAAGGAAGTTATTCGTGAGATGAACGATGCACTAGCTAAGCCAAAACAAATTATGGTGGCCATTAAGAACAAGTATCCAGAAGAACATCCCAACATGAGGCACATTTACAACTTCAAAGATAAGATTCGACGAGAAGGTTCAGAAGGAAGAAATGTGGCTGAACAGATGTTGGATCTAGCGAGAGAGCACAACTACATAAATTGGGTCTCATGTATGCCTCTCCTCGACGCCGATGCTCCCCTGGACGTGCATATCCCTCTCCTCGACGCCGATGCTCCCCTGGACGTGCATATCCCTCTCCTCGCGCGCATCCCTCTCCTCGCCCTCATCATCCAGATCATGCTCCTCAAAACCCTCATCTTCATCCACATACTCATCCTCCTCACCCTCCTCCTCGTACCCACCCTCATCCTCGTACTGGGTCGTGCGATCAGCCATCGACTGACGTGACGAACAACCCATCGGACGAGGTGGCGAGTAACCCAACGAACGATGTGGAGAGTAAAGCATCTGCGTCGGTGGTGAAGTGCCTCCTAAAGTCGTATCCACACATGTAGTCATGTTCTCCTCCTCATCATCCAATCCAAAGCCATCTCTCTCCCTTCTAATTGAAGCATTTATACAACGACTTCGGGTATGCCTAGCTCCAGAACCGTCAACGACATTATCAACATCATAGCTAAGTGAACTCTGGACAATTTTCTATTATTATCAAATGTGAAACTTATTAGCTAGTTTCTCAATTCTGGGATGCACAAGGGATTAATTAAAAAAATCATAAACTAACCTCTTGCATTAGCGAATCAGGCGGAAGCTGGGACGACGGGCCCATTGGAGCGCCCTTGACAATTCTCTATTATTTACCATGCGTGAAATGTGTTAGCTAGTTTCGCATTTAAATTTTAATCTCATTTCAATAATATAATTGTTTTACATTCTTATAAATTTTTTGGTGACCAGGTTAATTATATTACGTCCTTAATTAAATCATGTCGTTAATTATATATATCGTTAAATATGTCGTTACATATGTCGTTAAATATGGCATTAAATATGTCGTTAATTATATTATGATGTTACCTATATTATGCCACAAATCTTGTTAGTTAAGTCATTCAATAAATTATGTCGTTAGTTATCTCGTTCATTCCGATTAAGTTATGTCGTTAGTACACAATAACAAAATACAACTCCATAGTTATAATAATATTAAACTAACGTCAATAATAACAATAATAATAATTACAAATATTTGTAAGTTTACTATTTTTTTAGCCTAATTTTTAATAATAATAATAATAATAATAATGTATTTAAAAATACAACTATAAACCTATTTATAATAAATATAAATATATTCATAATCGGTTAATTAAATTATGACGTTAATTAAAGCATACCGTTAATTAAAGCGTTAGATATGTCGTTAATTATATTATGTCGTGAATTAAAATATGCCGTTAATTATGCCACCTATTTTGTTAATTAAGTCGTTCAATAATTATGTCGTTAATTATCTCGTTCATTCCAATTAAAATTCATAGTTCTAATATTATTAATTTAACGTAAATACCATCAATAATAATAATTGTTCTTATAATATCTTCTATTAACAATAACAAATTAAATAATAATAATAATAATAATAATAATAATAATAATAATAATAATAATAATAATAATAGCAATCACAATAACAAGCCTAACAAAAAAATTACATAACATTATTAAACTAATTCTAACATGTTCTAATAGAGGATTTTAAAACTAATTACTAAAATTTGTAATTAAATATTTTTTAGAGGCATTGTAATTAAAATTGTAATTACAAATTCTAATTATAAAAGGCAAAAAAAAAATCAAAAAAAAATTCAAAAATCAGAAATGCCGCCCAAAAATGGCGAGAGAAACCAAGGTTCTGCCGCCCTTGAAAAGTGGTGGCTGCCATGGTTCATCCGCCATAGATCTACGGCAGAACCATGGTCGCATCCACTTTTCAATGGCGGGTGTACCATGGTTTCAATCGCCATTACTGGGCGGCATCTCTCAAAAATAAAAAATAAAAAATTCGATTCATACCAAACGCAACCGTGTAGGAGGCGGAGCTTTGGCCAGCGACCCCCTTTCCGACCTCTTGGGCGGCATCTCCGGCGTCTTCTACAACCAATTCGCGTCGAAATCGTGTCCAAGCAATTCAATGAAAGCACCGGAGTAGGGTCGTGTCCAAGCAATTCGCGTCGAATTTGGTGGTGGAGCAGGGTCGTCGGAGCAGGGGATGGGTCAAGTTTGATGGTTCGTTTTTTGGAGCAGGGGTCGTGGGCTGCTCTGGATCGTCGGAGCAGGGGCTGGGCGGCGAGGTATGGTTCGTTTATTGGAGCAGGGGTCGTAGGCGAGGGGCTGGGGCCGACGAGGTGTGAGGTGTGAGGTGTGTGCGGTGGAAGGAGTAAGGGAGCAGGGGAGGTGTGAGGTGTGTGCAGGGAGCAGGGGCAGGGATAGGGGCAGGGGCAGGGGCAGGGGCTCTGCGTTGGTGGTTGAGGGTTGTGAGGTGTGTGCAGTGGCGGTGGAAGGAGTAAGGGGTGGTTCACAGTGGAAGGAGTGAAGGAGTGAAAGGTTGAGGTGAGATGAGAGTGAAGGGGAAGGTCACAATTTTTATAAGGGTAGTTTTGTACTTTTAACATTAAATTGAGGGCGTTTTTAGCGGATTAGGACGTCGTTTAAAAACCCCCAAAGAAAAAATTATATTTAAGGACATAAGAGCTGCAAATTTTTTCAAGACACTTATACTTTGAGCCCGAATTAGATACGTATTTGATGTAGCTTTAGAATATATATTGTATTAAATTATAATTTGAGCCTAAGTTAAGACTCGTATTGTAGATTAAAAATCTATATAGTTTCTTAATTGTTATATTTAGCATATATTTTTAAGTTTAGATTAGAACTCGTATAAAATATGTGTCGTAGTTTATATGATCTAAAATACAACAAGATTGTAGAATTTATATTCTTTTTTGTTATAAATGTCTTGTGTTATTTCTAATTATTACTCATATGTTCTAATTTGTAATTTTGACACTATTTAAATTAAAGAGGTTCTTATGAATTATTTTCAATAAGAAAAAAAAAATTATGTGGAGTTTTATTTGATTCGTTTTAGTGAGTACTTTAATAATATGATAAATTGTTTTTTACCACCTAAAAATATCGAAAAATTATTTTTTACCACCTAAAAAACTAAAACTTGTATTTTACCAAAATTTAAAACTTGTTTTTCACCAATTTAAAAATGGAAAAATTGATGAAAATGTTATGTGGGGCTACAATAACAGCAATATTTCTGATATGTTCTCTTCTTCTACGATTTCATGTATTTAACTCTCTTCTGTTCCCCCACTTTCTTATTTTCCATGAATTCACATAATTTTTCACCATCATTAATTTCTAAACTTGACAAAATTTAATTGAATTAAGAGAAAATGGTGAAAGAGTTAATGAAAATCACAAAGGGAGTGTTAAAAATTGGATGGAAATTGAATTATGTAGCCACACACAAAAGTTTCATCTATTTTTTCGTTTTCATGTGGTAAAAAACAAGTTTTAATTTGTTTTTAGGTGGTAAAATACAAGTTTTAGTTTTTCAGGTGGTAAATAATAATTTTTCGATTTTTGTAGGTGGTAAAAAACATTTTGTCCTTAATAATATCATAATCGGATATTTCATGAAATACCCCCGAGTTTTGAAGTAATTCACCAAATGCCCATCAAGTTCCAATAATTCACCAAATACCCCTGACAATTGACTTAATGCCAAAAATACCCTTACTGATAACGGTCCGTTAGTCCGCCGTTAGCCTAGTTTCATAACTCACCAAATGCCCCTTTTTTAAAAATTTATTTCACCAGATACCCCTATTATTAAACTTATTTCACCAAATGCCCCAAACTTAAAAATAGTTATTCTGATGTTCCAACGGCTAGTTTTTTCGTTTGAAAAGTAGTTGTTGGTCTTTCTTTGTAACACCCTAATAATTCCTTGCTTTTATAAAACCATTCTCCAACTTAAAATAAAGGAATTACTAAAGTATTACCGCCACCGTGATAACGGTTATAACTATTACCAGAATTACGCAGCGGAATTTAATGTCAACTAACTTTTAAAAACATAAATAATAAATTATCAAGGCCTCCTACAAGTTGGAACCATAACGGCCCAAAAACCAAAGTATTGAAATTCAACAAAACCCAAACATAATCAAAGTATAGATAAAAATAGTTTTAAAGTACGAAAGCATGCAACTCTCTCAATCATCCCAGGCCACATTATTTCGATCGTACTTCGATCTACCAACCTGCTATATTATTCTACTCCCCAACAATGCAAGTGCAAATGATGGATCATCATAGGGTCATTAAGGCAAAGGCCATGACCAAAAGTCACAAAGCACGTAGTCAGCAAAAGCTGAGTACTTACAAGGCTAGAGTGAAATAAAGCTATAAACATGCATCACTCACTAAGTACTAATCAACATGCAAAAGCCATTTAATAATCAACACGTAAATCATGACTACAAGACTCGACTCTTGACTCACAATTTAATTAGAATAAGCTTCGAACGGGTCAAAAGAATATTCCATAAAGGAAGGGTGTTGGGAGCCCACCAAACACCATAATAAATAATAAATAACGGACCATACCGAGTGTCGGGCCATACCGTCGGAATTCCAGCGCATAATTTAAATGAAACAACGTCTTGTATCATTAGTAGGAGAACGAGCTTTCCGGCAAGTCTCCCCCCATTGTTCATACTCAAGGTATATACGTTCCAAGAGTTTTGAAGCTTGTTCTGGTTGCACTTTACGTTTATTAATAGTTTATTAAAGGCGAACTCGAGACTCAACAAACATACATACATACATACATACATACATACATACATACATACATACAATTAATAAACGACAACCAAAACAATTCATTTTAATTCCTTTAGGACTTGTGATCAATAAATCAAGACGTATTGAAATTACTACCAAGTTCCTTCTCACAAAGTGAGATTCCACATCATGCCTATTAACATGAGGGTTGTGCCCTTGCACGACAATTCCTAATTCATTTCATATAAAATATTCCAAACTGAACCCTACATGTGCTGTGGCTTACGTGAGCTAACCCTTCACATGTGGTAAAATAAATAGTACAACGTGGTACGAATAATTGGCTCAAAAGTATGCTAGACATCCCGTACAATAGCATAACAATAAATAATTCATCCCTTGCATGTGAAACAAACCATACATGCATAAATATTGAACAACGTGATTGACAATGAAATCCATACTCATAATAATTCCTACATGCTTAATTGTTCAACCAATAATTCAATAATTCCAATACAATAATCCACATGATCGTTCACCGAAACAAATATGAATCCACATAATATAATTCACATCAACAACAATCATGTAATGTTTTTGACAAATGGTGTGGTCGCCCTAGACTTGTACGTACCTTGAATACCTAAGCGTAGGGGCCACTTTGCAAAACGAGCACTCACTTAGAAATCACCTCCTATCATCAAAATAATGAAACTTTAATTATTCCCATGTTCATTAAATTTCCAGCAACTTTATAAAATATTAAACCTTGTTTAAACTTTAGAATTCTATCGTTCTTTAATAAAATAATCGTCTCAATTTGCAAAACTAATCCCTAGTATGAAAACATACTTTTTTCGCCCTTAAAATCAATAAAAATCAACACTTTAGGCCTTTATATAAATCTGAAAATATAATTGATTATAATAATTAAATTCATCACCTAATTATCCTAATCAATTGACCCATTAAGCCTAGGTTAAAACCCTAACTTGAAATTCTCAATAAAACCAATTTAACATCATAAAAATCAAACCTTTATTAAATAAACCAATCTGAAAATTCATGCTTTAATAATTAAAATACGCCTCATGAATTAAAACATATAAATCCTCAAAGTACGGTGTTCATAACCGATTCCCAGCATTTTAATTATTCAAACCAATAATAATAATATAATTTAAAATACGAAATTGAAATAGAATAGGTAAGGAAGAAGAGAATTATACCAATCCGGCCTATAGCACGGAACAACCACGAATTAATGTGATTGGGCGAAAGAATTGAACGAACGAAACAAAACAACACACACACACACACACTTCGTGTGTGCGCGCGCGACAGAGGGGCGACGAGCAGGGCACAACGCGCGCTGGGCACGAGGGCTGGCGCGAGAGAGTGAGGGCGAGGGACGAGAGCAAGGGGTGTGTGGCTGGGCGAGAGGCAGCAGCGCACACATCAACAGCAACACACGCACAGCAGCACGCAAGGGAAGGCGAGCTGTGCGGTGCGGCGAGAGGGAGTGGGCGAGCACGAGGCACAAGGAACGCGAGTGCCGTGCTGGCGTGCGGGTGAGCCGGACAAGAGAGGAGGGAGAGAGGAAGAGTGTGGGGCAAGCAAGAGAGGAAAAGCTTAATGAAAAATAAGGGGTTCATTAATGAGGAGAGTCCTATTTATAGGCTCTCATGTCCCTAGTGGGCTAGGCTTGGCAATTCGACATTGGGCTTAGCATTTAAATGATTGGGCTAGCCTTAACCTTAGAATTAAATTCTTTTGATTGGGCTCAATTAATAAAACGAGTTGGACTTTTCATTTAAAACCCAAACCTTTTTAAAATTACTTGCGACCCATTAAATTTCCCGACTCGAAAATTAAATTCATTTCGTAATTAATTAAAATAATAAATATTCTAATTAATTAAAATACATTTAAATAATATTTAAATGCAAAATAAATTCTAAAAATCGTAAAATGCTTTATAAATATAATAAAATATATTTATAATTTATTATAAAAATACGAGGTATTACATGCTTGGTTATAAAAACCCATTTTCTTAATGTTTCATGTAATTTAGATGTTGTTTTGCTTTGCTTTGCTAATTTCATTAGATTTTTGTCATAAGTTTTGTTTCAAAATCATCACCCAAACACAATGAGTCCACATATATTAGAGTACCTAACCAATTTTGCTATTGTGGTAGAAAATTTGCCATCCGAAGCTCCGATACAACACTCAATCCACAAAGGTTGTACTACAAGTGTGATCCTTGCAACAATCTGAGATGGTGCAGGGGAGTAGTTGAGCAAGAAAATAGGGGGCATCAGCATGAAGGACAATACAGGGGAAGCTTAGATGAAGGAGAAAATACTAAAAATAGGGGAAACAGTAAGATGCAATAGGACTTGAAGCAAATGAAGAAAAAACTGATATTGTAATGTCAATACAAGGCATCTTACTTTGATTTTGAAATGAAGAAAGGTTAATCATATTTAATTATGTCATGGTTTGGGATGGACAGGCAGAACTTAAGACTCAGGAGAGCACGCAAGTACTTTTAGCAAAGAAAGGCCAGGACTTCAGAGAACTCTTAGCAAAGAAATTGGGAGGCAACCAACATGTGAAAGAAGTCCGAGGGCAGGGTCTTATTATTGGTATATAGTTGGATGTACAAGCTGGCCCGCTAGTTGATGCTTGTCGAAATTCAGGAATGTTAAATTGTTAATATTAACTGTTGGAAAAGGAAAATAGTGAGATTGGTTCCTCCACTGACCATATTAGAATAAGAGCTCGAAACAGGTTCTGATATTCTCCTCAAGTGTTTCCCGTCCCTGGGTTAAAGCAGTTGAGTTGAATTTGTGTATGATGAGTCGATGCTTGTCAAATTTCCTTGTGACATCAATAGATCCAAAGCTCATAATTGGCATCGTAGCTGTAAATCAGGAATAAGTTTTCCTACTAGCTTCTCTTTGGATTATGCCTTGGGTTTAATGTACAAATTGTCATTTCAAGATATCCCACTCGTTAATCAGAACATTGATTTACTATGATGCTTGGATTCTTTTCATAAGTATCTTTCTCCCTTGTTGTTAGGCTTAGTTTGTTATTTTGATACCTATATATTGCTTAACTTGTATTGAGTGGAACACACCGTGTTTTAATGTTTTCGTATTTGAATTGACGGGATTGATTTTAATTCAAAAGAATAAAAAATTTCAGATTTAATGATTAAATAAAGTGTCAATTTTTGAGGTCAAAACATGGTTTTATTAAGGACCTATTGATAGGATTTTAGTTTCAATTGTTCAAGCGATTGATTCACATAATTTAATGACGATTTAAATTATGGGAATCAAATTAAATTTTCAGATTTATTACAAAGCTTAAAGCGATGATTTTTAACGATTTTAAGGCCAAAAAGTCAATGTTTTTATGCTAGGACTTGAGTTGACTATTTGAGACTAGTAAATTAACGAATAAAGATTAATTTCTAAATAAACCAAGGGTTTTAGATTCTTAAATAGTTGTTGGAAATTTAGTAAACATGGATAATAATTAAGTTTCTCCTTTGTGTTTATAGGAGTTGATTTCTAGCTTGAGTCGTGATTCGCACAGTGGCCCCCGTACTTAGGTATTCCAGGTACGTACATGACTAGGGTGACCACCTATCCCATGAGGAATTTATGATGTGTATTGATTGTGAATCATGTGAACTTAAGTGTTGATAAGTCATGTTTGATGTGTGAACAAGCATGTTGAGAATTGTTATTGAATCTATGTATTCTACATGAATGAACATGTTATGGATTGATTAATGCTTTATAGATTCTATTGAACTATCATGTTATGGACTTAATTTGATAATCGTTGAATTATGTCAAGCATGTTGTTCAAGTTGATATGCATGTATAAGTGTTTCGCATGCAAGTTATTATGATTATGCTATTGTACGGGATGTCTAGCATACATTGAGCCTATTGAATATTGCCTCAGTGCATCGTTTATTCTACCGTCGCGTAGAATACATTTAAGAAGTTTATGTGAATTGAACTAAGGACTATTCGTGCTATGGGCACACCCCGCTTGTTAACAGGCAATGTCGGATTATCTCAAACAGTGTTTTTGAGAAGGAACAATGGAGTAATTTCACTTGAGTCCTATGTTTGATCACAAGTCCTAAAGGATTAAAATGAAGTGTCATTGTTTAATTACTTAATTGTGTAATTGTTGAGTTGCTTGTAAGTTGTGTCTTTGGGTTGAGTCTTGAACATAACATACTAATAAACGTAAAGTGTAACCCGAATGAGCTTCAAAACTCTTGAACGTATATACCTTGAGTATGAACTATGGGGGGAGTCGTGTTGGAGAAACTCGTACCCCTTGAATGATACAAGACGTTGTTTCATTCTTTTGGTTAATCGCTTATAAAATGCGCAGGAATTCCGCCGGTATGCTCCGACTGTCGGTAGAAAGCCCGACTCTATTTATTTGGTGCTTGGTGGGCTCCCAACACCCCCAGTTTCTCTCAGTGGTCTTGTTATTCCCTCAGTGGTTTTGTGTACTACCTGTTCGAAGCTAATTCTTATTAATCTATGAGTTGAGAGTCGTGTCAAGTCTCGAGTGTGTCTTCACGAGTAATTGTTTACTTGAATGACTTTTGCATGTGGATTATCTTTATTGTTGAGTGAAGCATGTTAGACTAGGATTTCATTCTAGCTTGTTCGTACTCAGCTTTTGCTGACTTCGTCCTTCATGTCCTCCGGTCATGGCATTTGCCTTAGGCCCTATTCTTTTTGGCTTAATTTCAGTTTCAAGACTTATTTGGCAGTTCAATTTAGTTCAGTTCAGTTCAGTTCAGGAGCATTCAGTTCAGTCCAGTTCAGTTCAGGAGCATTCAGTTCAGTTCAGTTCAGGAGCATTCAGTTCAGTTCAGTTCAGTTCAGTTCAGGAGCATTAAGTTAAGTTCAGTTCAGTTTAATTCAATTCAATTTAATTTAATAATAATAATAATAATAATAATTATTATTATTATTATTATTTATATTATTATATTACTTATTATTATTATTATTATTATTTATAACTAATTATTTATTAATAATTAATATTATTTATTATTATTTATTAATTAGTTACGGATTATTGGTTATTGATTATTTAGTTATTAGTTATTAAATATGAATTATTATTATTATTATTAATATTATCATTTATTGTAATTATTGAGTAATCAATTATAGATTATTATTATTATTTATCATATAGTTATTTAGTTATTAAATAATAATTATTCTTTAGTTATTAGTTAACATTTTTATTATTTTTTATTATTTTTTAATTATTAATTATTAATTATTTTTTACTAATTATTATTTATTATTATTTATTATTTATTATTTATTATTTATTATTTATTATTTATTATTTATTATTTATTATTTATTATTTATTATTTATTATTTATTATTTATTATTTATTATTTATTATTTATTATTTATTATTTATTATTTATTTCGGTAATATATTCTGTTAAGTTAAGTTAAGTTAAGTTCAGTTCAATTCAGTTCAGTTCAGTTAAGTTCAGTTCTGTTCAGGAGCATTCAGTTCAGTTCAGTTCAGTTCAGGAGCATTTAGTTCAGTTCAGTTCAGTTCAGTTCAGTTCAGTTCAGTTCAGTTCTAAAGAACAGGGCCTTAATGACCCTATGATGATCCATCATTGCACTTGCATAGTTGGGGAGTAGTTTTCAATAAGCAGGTTGGTAGAGATAACTTGCGGGAGAAGTTATCATGGGAATAGTGTCGAGTGACTATTTCATCTTTGTATTTATAAACTCTATTTAATTTATAGTCATGACTACTATCATTATTCCTATAGTATGGTTTTAAACCTTAGTTAATGGATTTTCTAAACTATTTAATGTTGGTTTGGGCCTTGATGGTTCCAAGTTGTTTTATGACCATTAACTATTTAATATGTTTTGACAGTTAGTTATTTCCGCTGCGTAATTCTAGTAAATAGCCTTAGCCGTTATCACGGTGGCGGTAATATCTTGGTAATTCTTTTATATTAGTCGGAAAAAGGGAATTATAAATATAAGGAATTATCATGGTGTTACATGACGCCCAAAATTGGCTACACGGCCATAGCTATGCCGCCGAGAAAAAGTGGATGGGCCATGGCCGGGGCCGCCAATATTGGGCGGCACCCCTGTTTTAACAAAATGAAAAAAATAAAAAATAAATTCGAACGTACCAGTAGCAGCCACGTCCAACACCACCACTGTCGCCTAGATAAAGCGGCCCAAACCATGGCCAAGCCGCCTAGAATTAGCGGCGGTGACCATGGCGAATTCTGGGCGGCTTGGCCATGGTTTGGGCCACTTTATCTGGACATCACTCACGATCTACTTGAATAAAAAAAGTTTTAACCACTAGGCCAAAATATCATTCGTACGTTCATAATAAATACACGGGCGTTTTAAGGGGAATATGAAGTCGATTCAAAACCAATTTTTTTTTTTAAGGTCGGTATGGTGTTTCATTTTTTTTACAGCTCTACCGCAAAGGCACAGACAAATATTTTGGGGTTGAGGACTTCCAAATAAAATTCTTTGATTCTTACATTACCAGAAAACAAACATCGAAAAACCCTTTTATCTCCCTTCTTCTCCCTTCAATTTTGAGGTAAAGGAGAATTTTGCGAAGTAGAAACACGAAGAAATCCCCTCTGCCGAAATGCAAGGCGGCGAAGAATTGACCATTGAAGAACTCACTTCGAACATCTCTACCTACAAAGAACAACTACAACAAGTAATTCTTTTTTCCATTATCTTGTACAATTTTACATCATATTTTTGCGACTTAGGGTTTATTACAATTTGATTTGTCAATTGACGTTTGTAGTTCTTGGAATTCAATTAGGGTAATTTGTTTTTATTAATATAGTAATGTTAAATTTTGTTATTCTATTTGATGTGTAAATTGATTTAATATGTGTTGTAATGTAGGTTTTTATATGAACTAAAGATCGGGATTTCACTTCAAGTTATTTCTTTTGATATTTTGTATAAATTGGAAGTAGCGATGCTAGAGGTAATTAGTTGATGATTTTGATTGGAGTTTTAAGCGTATGTGAGCTTGCTATAAGCTCTCTTATGCTCTATCAATGCCGTGCCTATATGGCCTATGGCGGTATTTGTAATTCTGTTTATTAAATCTGTTGGAGTGGTAAATCGAAACTTCCAAAATTGTCGATCAATGAGGTTGTGCAATCTGTTTATGACTGAGCTCCCATGAGTTAGCAATGGCGTGCACCCGATGTACAATAAATTGGTAATTTTTAACTAGTTTTTGTTAACTTTTAACATGTTTTAGATATTACGTAATATGAAATATTTTTGATGGATAAACTTCTTAGAGGGTTACATTGTTACCTTTATACATTATTAGTGATTTTGAAAGGATTATTTTTATGAAAGAGAAAATTTATCATTATCATTACCCCATTGCCTCAAAGAGGCTCCCGCAAGAAGCGGGGTAAGGGAAACCTTGCCCCTGCAATTGCAGAGAGATTGTTTCCAATTGACCCAAAAGCAATAACGGGATATAACGGGACGACCATCTTCTACTTCACAGAAAGGAAGCGAAGAGGTTTTAAGAGCCATTTTGATTTAGTCCATTACATCCCACAACCAAAAGAACAAATGAACCTTTGGCTCCATTGGAAATGGACATTAAAATTTGATGACTTTAAAATAAATACTCCGTAACTTTTATTTTACAATATATCGTGTAACTTTTAAATATTTTGAGTAAACTTTACATCCGCCTTCCAATATTAGTTGTAGACCAACTTTAAATTAGAGTTTGTGATGGGTTAGAGGGGCAGAATGTTCAGTGCTACGGAGTATTCAATTATCATGTCTTTTATTAGCGTCTTTGTTGAATCATGAAGCATTGAAGCATATCTGGGACTAGCCTCCTTTCCTACCGGTGATATCAAACCGGTTATTGACTCTCGTCTAGCTAAATCACGATTTTTAATTCCCACTTTTAGTTGGGCATCCACCTAGGACTCTACATTTTTTTTTGATAGGTGAGTCTTGTTGGGTTCTGATGTGGATGCTGCAAATGACGAGTTCTTACCGTATAGAGTCCGTATTCAGTTGCTACTTGCTAGCTTCTTTTTCTCCTTCAACTGACATTGTTTTCTTTTGTGTTTTGATTTAATTTTTTCATTTTCAGGTTAAATTGCTCTTGGAGGATGACCCAGGAAATTCTGAATATAAGGACATGGAAAAGGAACTTGAAGAGGTGATCATAACACAAAACTTCTTTTGACCTCCACCCAACCAATTTATTTTGTTTGTGTAGTTTCACTTTCATTTTCTTCATCATGCATGCTTTTGTTGACGTTTTAGGGAGTGAAAGTGGCCTCATTGCGCGGGGGGGGGGGGGGGGGGGGTACTTCAATGGAATATATATCTTTAAAAAGATCATTATGGCTTTAAACTGTATTCTATTTTTTAGAGGCGAAGTGTATTTTATTGCTGTTAGCCTGCTACAGAATGTCCGGTATAAAGGTAATACATGCAGCTTTCTTTCGTAAAAGTGAAAACTAAATGTATGAGAGTTATTTCAAGAAGAAATGTTATTATTCGGGCAGGCCTTATTTTTTGTGGGATCTAATTGTTCCTTCATACTTTCCCTCCATTTTCAAGCTTTTGATGGATGTAGTTAGGATTTAGGAAATTGGATAGGCTAATGAGACATTTCTTGTGGCTTGGGTTTATGTGTTTAGAAGAGGAATCATCTTGTTGGTGGAGAATGTGTTGTAGGTCCAAGGAAGAGGGAGACATATACCTGGTTTGTGGTTTGGTATCTAAAAACATCTCTTTAGTGGGTAATTGGATGTGGTGTTTGCAGGAAAAGCGTGTGTTTTTTTATTTTTCATTTTACGCATAGGAATCTTCTAAAGCTCTTGGAAGTTTGTTTCACATATTCCGCAATTCTTCTAGGTCAAGTACTAGGTGGATAACAAAGAGTTCATTGTTTCTTTCAACGATTCTTCAGGTAGGAGCATTTTATTTTTGTATCCTTTTTCTTCTTTCATTGTATGCCAACTTCATCTTTTTTAACCAGAGACCGTGCAACACCTTTTTGGAGTTTTCATTTTGGGGAGGGACTCCCAGGACCGCGAATTGTCAGAGCTGTCAGGCTTCCATGATTAGGTTTCTTTGACATATTCTCATGACATGAGAGTTTGGTTTGCTGGTCTTATGGATCTTTTTCTTGCTGTGCCTTTTATAGCCACTTACAAAAAACTCTAAATTCACAACTTTACTCTCTAACTTTTATTTGAGAGGCTAAGGTTTTAGAGTCGGTGAGAGATTTTGTCCCGGTTCCTAGTTTTAGAAAACTAAATATTTGTGATGTTCATAGATTTGGAGACCAAACAATGCTTTATCTTGTCACGTGTGCTGTCTATGCCATGTCTTAGCTGTGAGGAGTGAAACCATTTTTTGTCATAGTCAAGCAGTGACATCTTGAGAGTGTTAATTCCTGTAGGTCTTAAACTCAGCTGCTTCATTACTTTTCTGGTTCATCTGCATGTTGAGTTTATGAAATGACTTTGGAAGGTGTTAGTGGCATAACATGTATATTTAAAAGAAAAATTATGTGGGTGCTTTGGTTGGTGAGGAATGACAAGAATTTTTGTAGTTGGCAATCTTTGCTGGTTTCATTATGAGATTGAGTGGTGTATTAGTTCTGTCTGCCTCAAGCTCACGTGATATTTATTTCCTTGCCCCTTTGTGATGTAATGCTAGATTAGAGGTCTATCTGTTTTCCTTGATTTGTGCTGGAGTTTCGGTCCTCCTTTTTTAATTCTATTTGTTTCAAAACTTGAATAAAATACTACTGCCTCCGTTTGTTTTTACTCTCAACGTTGGTCACTGCCAATGCACAACATTGATTATTAATATCTTTAATTCTCTTTAAGAAAAAATTATAAAAGTTGATATTTTGAAAATACATATTGAGACGAATCTAACAAGATTCAACATGACTATGTTTTATGTTACGAATAAATTTGCAACAATAGTCAAAGTAGAATATGTGAATAGTGTAAAAAGTTCAAACGTTGTGAGTATTAAAAACGGAGGATGTACCGAAGTACTATTTGGTAATTGATGATCAGGAAAATCATTATAGAAAATGAGGAACAAAAAGAAGAAAGGGTGAGCAGGATGCTAGACAGGGAATTGTGGAACGAAATATTAAATTATTCCATTTTTTTACACATGAAGTGGTTTGTGTGGCTCCAATGAAAGAAAGGAAAGTATGCATGAAACAATTGCAGCTTGTCATTGCTTGTTAACTTCCCTTCACCAGGAGCGAAAAATTGATTTTAAACTGTTAATAGTTTGTTAAATGGTATGAGCTTTAATTTTTGTCCGCCCTCTTTATTTTCAAAATTCATTGTGCATTGCTAATGAATCAATATTCCGCTCAGCAAGCAACAGAGGCCAGGGGCTTGGGTGGATTTCTGCTTAGTAGTTGGTTTAAAGGTATTAGTGGTTTTAATGAAGTTTGGTTCATATCGTATGCTTATGGGCAGATGTAAAGGGAGTAGAAAAATGGTTAAAGATGTGTAGACTCTGTTCGAATTTCATCCAGATGCCCATCACTTCTATCTTGGTTTCTGTGCAGGTCTGCTTTGTGTTGGATGTTTCACGTCTGCCTACTTCCTCATGATTTCAGTCTTTCAGGAGTTGAACCCAATTTTCTAAGTTCGGAATTTAACAGTTGGCTAGGCTTAAATTGTATCTTTGTATAGATTTCTTATACCGTAATATGTATTTGTTAGGTAATTGCTTTGACCGAAGAGATACTGGAGACTACAAAGCAAAATCAGAATTTTCTTTCAGCTATCAGCTCAAGTGCAAGTACATCGGACACCCTGCAGAACTCAAATGGAATAGCTCAGTATGAAATGGTTGCTCTCTCTCTCTCTAGTCTGTTCTTGTTGAAGAACCTATCTTAACTGCAGCACTTGAGCTTGGCCCTGTCTTAAAATTTTACACTTAATGGATGGTTTTGTTATCAGGAGCTTTAGTTTATGTGTTGCATTCTCTATCTTGTTTTACCCTTTGGTCTCATAGAGACCCTGGTAAATAATTGGCCTTATCTTTATTTATTAAGAGGTTGTAAGATGCATGACTATGTTTTACATGAGTCATGTGTTTTGTCTCCCATATAAATTTATCTCTGGATCTACTTGATCTCTGAAATTCTTTTAGTTATATTTTGTATTGGATCCTGCCTTGTTTTTGTGCTGACGTGTTACTTCTTCCTTCTTTTCAGGATTCCATGAACATGTTAGATCAACAGGATAGATTCCCTGTTGGAACAAAAATTCAAGCAGTTTGGAGTGAAGACGGAGAATGGTAAGAAGAGGCAGAATTATGTGTTTAGTAGGCTGCAATTGCTTTTGCTGTTTGTTGTTTTACCTTTTATTTCTGTGTTTGATTAGTTAAATGCTCAGGTATAATGCAACTGTCGAGGCTTGCACTCCAATCGGCTACTTTGTTCGCTTTGATGAATGGGGAAATAAGGAAGAGGTATGTTCCTGATTTTACATTGACAGTTGCTCTTAGTTCTGAATAATATTATGGGCTGTGATCTCTGATTAATTTCATGATCATGGAATGCACGGCATTCTGAAACGTGCATTTTTATTGAAGATCGCATGCTTATTTTTGTAATAGACATGATCTTTACGCAGTAATGTTGCCTAAGCCGTCAACTGCTACTAGGGAGAAATAGTACATATAGGGGCCGCATAGGGTTAATTTGTTTAGGCTTTAATGATTCCTGGAGATTTACATATGGAGCTTGTTCTTTGATTTTCTGTCAAAATCACAACGAAGCTCTTCAAGAAAGCTTCCGTCAGAAATAACACAAAATATAGAAAGCTAGGCGTAAGGGTTTCTGTGAGACCGCTTAAAATAAATAGAATTGCATTCCTGGTGAACGTAAGATGTAACTGATAACTCGACTGTAGTGTTTGCCTGGTGAAAAGGGAAGAAGTTTAGAGGTGTTGCAGCTAATGTAGTGTCTTGACGAGCGTACTTCGAGCTTGGGTTTTTTTTTGTTCGGCTCGGAATACTTATATCCAAGCTTAAGCAAGTCTCCGCCTGTTCGAGCTTAAATTTTATGAGCCGAATTATAAGTTTTTAGAAAGGGCACCTCAAATACTCTATTACTTTACAACTCAACTTGGTTTAAATTTTAGATCAAAACTCAACTTTAGTTGGAATTTTGAAGGAACTAAATACCAAGGTTTTAACATTCTTAATACCAAAATTTGGACAATGCTTTGAGATCCTCATGAATGTGGTGCAAAATTTGACTATTAACTTATATTATATCAAAATATAATTGTAAATTTTTTCCCTGTATAAAAGTTTCTAAATTCGAGCTTAGCTGCTTTGCACGTGAAATTAATTTTTAAGAGGCAATGTAATAAATGTAAAGAGCGGACATTTGAAGTGAGATGTAAATTGGGAATGGCAAATTGACTATTTGTTCTGCTAGTGAACACCACTTGATTTATTGATTTGAATTATCAGGTCGACCCTGCCAATGTACGATTACTTCAGGATGAAGATGATGATGCGGGTGTTGATACTTTATTGAATGCAGAGAAGGAAGCCGAAGCTACTAAACAGGCCTTGAAACGAAAAATTGCGCAAGCAGCAACTGGTGACTTCCAGTCACGAAGTTTACCTGCAAAACTTCGTATAAATCCTGATGACCCTGAAGATGTGGTGAGTAATTGAGTAGGTTGCTTCCTTTTTCAAAGCTGAGTTAATTGTTGCTGCCTTGTTTTGTACTTACTTTTTATTTGGGTCAGTAGTCTCCCCATGCTGAGGCACTGAGCTTACAACTTGGGGTAGGCTACGGTAGTTTCATTATTGGGTAGGAACTAGATGGAGTGGGCCAAAGCCAACATCAAAAACTTTTCTTAATAAAGAAGAAGTGGTAACTGGATTTGGCCGAGTTGGCTGGGCAAAGGGGCTTGCCTAAGTGTTGCATGAATTGGTGGTCAGACCCTTGTACTGTGAACCAGATCTCGGGTCTTGAAACACCAGGCAAGCGTAATACAACAATCGTGGATCAAAGCTGCTACCCTCTTCATTTTTCTCCTATAACCCATCTTATTGGACCATTGTAGTTTGTGCTAAAAAACTGATACCATAGATCAGACGGTATGTTAGGTTTACAATTATGACAAAAGGGGGATGCATTTTAGCTTAATGTATTGCCTTGGGTTATGGATCATGTGCCCTTGAAATGATGATAATAATCCCTCTGTTTCAAAATAAATGGCACAAGGGCACACTTATGCAGAAAGAGGCATTCTATTTGTCATACTCTTATGACAAAGGGCATGCTTTTGTAGGAAGAGGAGAGGGATCGAAATAGAAGGATATCTTTTCTTTTGCACGAGGAGAGAGTGAGGATCCGTGTGCCAAAATGGACATGTAACTCATGGCTATTTATATCTTCTACTTAGGTGCTGGTTTGGTTTAGGGATTTCAAGAAGCGGGAAAGGGAATCCCTGATTCCCTTGACTGATTTTGCCTAGGAATTTTTTATTTTATTTTTTTCCCTTCTTTTTAAACCCTACAACATGATGCCGCCCCCCAGACCTGGAGTCCTCCACCAGTCCACCTTTGTCTACACCATAAGCACCCTTGACCATCATCTTTACCACCTTTGAACACCAACATAACACCTGTCCCAAAACGGCCCCACTACATGACCAACCAGCATTCCCACCAGCTCCCAACCCAACACCCAAAATCTACTCCCCAACACATACCATCTTCACGAATCTTTTGAACTACCACCGACCAACAATATCCCACCAACGCCACAACCAGAGAACAACACAAAACATTCACTCCACCAGTCCATCCTGTTCACCACAGATTTGAGGAGAAGAAAGAGAGGTAGATGAGAACAGATCTGATACGTGCACTTCTGCAGCAGCATTGTTGAGGACAGGCAATGTACAGGTGATATTGCGGGTTTTACTGGCAAGTTGAGCTGAGGTTGGGAGGTAAGGAGTAGGGCTTATTTCACGGTGGAGAGAGAGAGAGAGTAATGTTGGGTAGAAGTTGCTCAGGTTCATCTTTATATGACTAATCCCTAATCTTCTACGGAAATTTCATGTCGATTTGAAAGCATAAGTTCATCTCTAAGAGCTACATTTTCATTTTAAAGGAAAATTCTTGATGGTACCCTCGTACATTTGACTTTTGCTGTTTGTACACTATTTATTTTAATTACTCATGGTACTCCTGTACTTTAGGAAAACATGAAAATACCTTTTAACGGTTGATCACGATCTTAATTTTAAAAGGCCCATCGAGGCGCAAAGTTCCCTAGAGCCTAGGCACAAGGCGCAACTGCACACCTTTTGGTTACGATGGGCAATTTTATTTTTTAATTTTTTATTATGGTACTTTTATCCTGGTATCAAATATTTAGTTAAAAAACCCCAACATAAGTTATTTTTAAAAATCTAAAATTAAAATCAGAAAGGAGGGGAGTATCACATGACCAGTAAAACCAGAAAATAAATAGGAAACCAATAAAAAAAATCCGCAATCTTCTTGATCGAAAAATATTCCTGACCGGGAACGAAAAGAGAAAGAATGAAACCAGAAGGGATGATGAAGACAAAGAAAGAGAGGAGAAGAGGTGATTGAAGAGAGAGAATGAAGAAAGAAAAGCATACTGAAGAGAGAAAGAGAGAACTAACTGGCGGGCATCATCAGAGGAATACCAGCAACCACGAATATATCAATTGCTTCCCAACCGCGAATCAGGGTTTTAAATAATCAGGCTTTAAATTTGGGGATTAAAAATCAAGTAAATTCATGCAATTAATAGAAGGCTTGTTCTCGAATTTGTTTATTCAATACTGGGTAAGAATTAATTTGAGAAAATTAGATAGTTAATTGTTATGAACAAAGCGCAGCGCCTTACTCCTTGTTAAAAGCGTGCGTCTCTCAACGTCTCCTGCGCCTTCTGGAGTGGGCTGCGCCTAGAGGGAGGTGCATTTGTCAGCACCTGAAAGCGACTTGCGCCCAAGGGGCGCCTCGCTAGGAATTAAGCCTAAGTTAATAAATAAATTTTGTACCAGCAATGAAAGTAAAAAATATGCGGGTGCTATAAAAAATTGTGTATCTCTATTTTGATCTAAAAGGTTCTTTTCTTTTTGCTTTTTAACCAAATATTGTTTTATGTGTATTTATTTTTTGAACTAAAGGTTCATTTTTCTAGTAACTAATTTTTTCCGCACAAAGTGTTTGTATTTTTTGAACCAAAGATCAAAAGAGCTTCTTTTGTATAGAGAAGTCAATTTTGAGGTTTATGTTTCCAAACAGTTAGTATATATATAAGTAAGTCAAAATTTGAGGCATTGACCATATATTGTCAATATTATCTTATTTATTCAACCCTTGACAAATTGTTACTGCATCCAATGGATATATTGAATGTCTACATTGTATTTTTAACTATTTGTAGATTTTTGTCAATGGCTATCTTTAATTAATTTGAATTCAATGATGAGAGTGTCATAGATCATTCGATAACTTTTGTGTTGATCTGTGCAGAAAGCAGTAAAACGTAAGAAGATTCATTCATTTAAGTCGAAAGTGCGGTTTGAGCAACTAGAGGTGACTCAGAACAAACGTCAAAATGCTTGGCAGCAATTTCAAAGTACAAAAGGCCGTGCAAAGAAGGTACTATATGTGACTTATGTGTGTTTTATCGTTGTTTTTAATACTACCCTGAATTATTTGTGTGTGTTCTACTAGTTGGGCGCTTGCTTCCTGCTTATATTACAATCCCGTTGTGCTTTTATTGTAGACCTAAAGAGGCTAGAATAACCCAAAAACTTGGTAGCAAGGGGCATAGTTGGTGTTTGTTTCCATTGTACATGTCAAGTGTCTTGAAGGGCTTGGCTTACTAATTTGGTTGTCTTTGTATCCACTAGGTTGGTTTCTTCTCAGGGCGCAAAAAAGAGAGCATTTTTAAGTCCCCAGAAGATCCACAGGGCAAGGTGGGGGTAACTGGAAGTGGGAAAGGCTTGACGGATTTTCAGAAACGGGAGAAGCACCTGCACCTAAAGGGAGCTAACATAGACAACGAAAACGGTGAGGCTGATGATTAAGCCCTTAATGGCATCCTAATAAGTAATAACATGTATCTATTTTGTGGGAGTATTGAGTTAGGATAGCCTTTAGGCTCTTGTTTAAGACTTTGAATGTTGTGCTATTTGCTGGGTTAAAGGTAAAAATCTGAGATTCCTTATCTGTTTTTCAATTTTATTTATATGTTGGAATGTAGCTCTGTGGCTAATTGAACTTTTTACACCCAATCTTGGCATGTAATAATATTCTTGGTTTTGATTTGCCTTGATTTTGAATGCCGCTACACCTTGAAAGGCTTCACCGGTCCCTAGCTACTAGTTTTCCGTAGTAGCAGCCGCTAAATCAATAACTCCAATTTCCTGCCCTCGCTTGCGATGTGCCCATTGCTGCTGATTCAGCATACTAAATCAAACTCAATGATTTCGCACCAGTGGTCATTCATCATTCGTTTTATCACCAACAAATACCCTTCTCACCTAACTTGAACAATGTCATCTTAACCCTCATACTTCACCAAAACAAGTGGCTAGCAATTTAAGATTCAAGATACAATCTGTTTTTACATAGGCTTAAGGTTTAACGTATTGGTAAGGAATGTATTTATCATCTTCCAACTTCAACATGGGTCAGGTACTCAGGTTGGTAAGGAATGTATTTATCATCTTCCAACTTCAACATGGGTCAGGTACTCAGCTTCGATCCGGAGACATATTCAATCACTACCTAGGTTGTTAGAGTTTGTCAATTGCTACGTAAGCTTGTTAAAACTTGTCAATTATTATCTACCTTTCTAACAATTGATATCTTTGATTACCTTATTCCATATTTCGGCCAGTTAGTCCACTAATGATATCAAAATCAATCATTAATTATAATATAATCATTTTTAATTAATAAAATTAAAATCCCAAATAAAATATAAAAAATCCCAAAAATTACCCGAAATTTTCAAATTCCCAAAAATAATTGGGATTTAATTATGGGATTTTTGTTTCTCTCTCTTTTTTTTTTTTTTTTTTTAATTTTTTTGGAGATTGGCCGTTTTGGATTCTTTTCCAAAAAAAAAAAAGTTTAAAAATTATCTATCCCAGAAAAAAAATTCTAATTATTGGACTTTTTGTTTTTATTTTATTTTAGATTGGGCAATTTCGATTAATTTTTATTTTTTTTGGCAAGCAAGAGAGAATATATTATTGATCACCAAAACAGTTTTATAACCAAGGGTAGGACTGCAAAAAAAGTAGACCAAACCAGAAACTAAAAGGCTAGAACACTAGCCTAAAAGACCAAAGAAGGGGAACACTTCTAAACTGTGAACCCAATCTCTATCTCTAGGACATGCCTTACTACCTAACAGATTTATCACTCTATGTTTAACCTCAAATTGGATTTATCACTCTATGTTTAACCTTAAAGTGGATTTATCACTCTATGTTTAACATCAAGTTGGATTTTCTTGATAGTAGGAACTTTAAGAGACCAAACAACATTGTTTCTGGCCTTCTAGATGTTGTAAACCAAACTGGCTATAGCAGTGAAGGTCACTACTTTTCTAACTTTGCTTTTGCACCATCTTTGAACCTAAGAGAGCAAGTGACATAGGGAAGTCCGGCTGGAGCTTTCGGTTAATTTTTCATTAACTTTGAGAATTTTTTTTTTTTGTTATTATTCAGTTAAAATGATTAAATGATAATTTTGGATTAGTGATGTTGTTATTAAAGGATTAATTTCTATCCCCTCAAAAAAAAGGATTAATTGTCTAGAATATGGACTATGGTAGCAATTAACGACATCAACTGTTAAAAATGTAGGTTACAACTTTTAACATAGTTAGTAATTGACAAACTTCCTAAAAACCTGGGTAGTTATTGTCAAATTTCCGGTTCAATCCCCATATTTCCCATAATTGGCACTCTAGGATGGGGATCTCATAAAGAATCTATCTTGTTAAACCGAGTCGGATTAGCTTGTGCATGGGGCAGACCAATTAGGACAATTCTTCTTCCGAAATACATTAGTGTTTGTATGGTAAATGAAAATAGCAAGTTGAAATGTAAAAAGTTATAAGATTTTAAGCACTTTAAAAAAGTAAATTTAATTGGTGATGTCTTGTATTATTGCTTTAATGGGGGCAACTGTTTGGATTCCTACCATACTCTCTAATGTTAAAAATATGTCAACTTGAACAGGTAAGGTAAAGTTGACACAAATCACACAATATATAGGAAGTTAGGTGCTTTGCAGCATCATAGGAACACAATCATACATTGTGTCTCTCAATGTCCTTTCTTTCAATGAGACTCATCATTTTTTCATCACCAATTACCACATAATCCTACAGGAATTCATAATTTATACGGAGTTATATTCATAATTTATCGGAATGGATAATAGTTACAAATGTTGTTTAAGGACCCATTTTTCTCTGCTTCATTTTCGGTAAATGGATGATCATTGGAAATTGGGACAATGGGAGGAGAGCCAAATAATAACAAATGGAATATAATTATCAATTTGAAAACAATGGATCGAAAAGTGCAATACTTATTTAGAAACGGGTAACATTTTAGAAATGGACAGTGTTAAAAAGTTGGTTTCCTTTGATGTTTTACAATGAATTAATTATTAATCGGTAACCTTAAATCATGTAGATGTCTAGAATTATCGTCTAATAATTATTCCCAATAAAGATGTAAATATTTTAGCAAACGATTTGATGAGGCTATTACTATTTGGCATTTAGTAGTTGTGTTGTAGTGTAAACTTAATGGTAGATTTTGGGCCCCTTTGGTTCCAATTTAAAGACATGTTGGAAACATGTTCCTTTTGTGTAGCCAAGATTTACATGATTTGTCTTTGTAGCCAACATAATAGGAACATCATTTTTGCTTACTCTCAATCTTTTCCCCCCACCTAAAAGGGAAGGCTTATTTCACACAATCCATTGTATGTAAGAGGCCATTTTCCCATTGTTGCATCACAACAACATAATTACTTATAATTTCAATTTTGATTTTAGGGTATAAAGCATCCAAACTTCATAATCGATTGGGAAACAATTATTCAATTCTACACATTTTCTTTTTGGTTTATGTTAGTGGAAACTTAATTCCGATAATATTTTTTCACTACAAATCTTTCCTCCACGAACTACTCACAACTATAAGTTCACAATTACAAAGTACTCCTTCTGTTCTCGAATATTAGTTCCATTTTGGAATCTTGACACTTTACAATTGAAGAGAATCTTCTAATATATTTTCAATACATATTTCAAAACATATTCATGTGAGATTTTATTTTGTTCGTCTTAACGTGTAGTTTAACAATATCAAATTTTTATATTTTTTTAACATACGTATTTGGAGATATTTACGTTTAAATATTGAGTTGAAACGAGTGAAAAGTCAAAAATATGACTAATATTTAAGAAAGGAGGGAGTATATAAGTCTTTGTTTTTAAATGAAAAAGAAATAGATTCGTGAGGTATCTTTATGGTTTAAAATAAAGCACTAGGTACCCTTATATATTTTAAAAATTGCATTAGGTATCATTCGATTTTTATGAAAATTCACCTACTACCTCTATTTTAGGACTTAAACTCAATAAACCAATAATATCTAACTCTTACTCTCTCTTTTCTCCCCCCTATCTAACGCACACTCAATTTTCCTTTAATCAATGCTCTCACTATCTTTACGGTTAAATTTTCACCTCAAACATCTGTTAAGACTACTGCGCAAGCGCAACTAAGAATAATTAGATCGATAAATTAATACAGAACTAATATTTCGCAACAACCCTTTTACCCATGTCTTTCATAAATGGAATTTTGGGTGAAATGTTTTAGCTTTACAGATTTGAGTAAATCTTTATGAAACCTTCAAGATACACAATGTATTTGTGAAACCAGAATAGGTATTTCAAACTAAAACGTTACCTCATGAAATTTTCCAAAACAATGACGTTTGATGCTCTTATTTAACATCATTTGTGTTGTGCCTCCTAATGTCTTCAAATTAAAGAAGATTGCCTAATAATATATTTTGTTTGGTTATTTATTTTAGAAATCACGTACATGAAATACATTTATTTTATTTATGACAAACTCTATATTTATTAAATTCTAAAATTATATCACATAGAGCTGGGTACGGGTCGGCAATATAGGCTAATATTCAAGGCATTGCGTGCCCCGTTTTATAACGGGTCATGTCATGTCGAGCTCATATATCTCTTCCATTAATAAAGTCCACGCACAATGCATCCCACATGCCATTCCGAGCTGAATCATTCCGTGATTGCGGACTCCCTTATTAATTTAAAGATTCTTTGTTACTCCCCCGTTTCTAAATATAAATGTACCACTTTGCCTGACACATATGCCGAAACACAACTTTGATAACTAATATTTCTAATTGTATAAATAGTTGATATAATAAATATATACTATGTTGACTACTTCAAAACATCTTCCATAATTAATAAAATTTTAATTTTGTATATTAATAAAAGATCAACTCAAATCTAAGTATATAAATAGTGCAAGTCCAAGTGACGCATTTTTTTAGAAACGAAGGGAGTAATTTCTTAAAAATTAAGCTTGGCGACGACGGACACGTCGGCCACTCATGCTCGTGTCAAGTTTCTAAAATGATGTTGCCCATGATCCATTGCTGCGGGGCTCTCGTGTCGTATCGGGTTTAAAGGATCTTGTGCCATTCCGGACCAATTTCTTATTAGGCTCGGGCTGCCAGCGTGCTAGCCCGACCCATGTCCTCCTTGCAAGACATTTGAAGATGCACAAGCCAAAGCAATGACCTAGTCAGGCTCGAGGAAACTCTCTATTCCAGGAAGGGAACCAATGACTATACAAAGACAGACAGACGGCTACCCTACCCCAAGAGGAGAGATGATCGTCCTGCCCCTTACTCCCGACCACAACAAGTAGCAGGGGTGGAAGAAGATGACGACACAGATTGGAAGAACAGTCCCGACTTACCTCCCAGAATTAATGAATACTCTTTTAGTGTTGACACTGTAGGTCTGATAAACCACCTGTCGAAGATGGGGAAAGCAGTACAATGGCCGCCAAAGTCCAGCAAGCCCGACTCAAAGAAAGACTCCTTAAAGTGGTGTGATTTTCATGCCGACATCGGTCATACCACCAATGAATGCGTGGCGTTGAGAAGAGAAGTCACCTACCTATTAAAGAAAGGATATCTCAAAGACATCATGTCTGACAAAGCTCGAGGCGTCATCAACAAAGACAACTCTAATTCTCCTTCACGACCTCCTCCACCTCCCCCTCATACTAAAACTGTTAATTTTATTGCTGGAGGTTCTGACATTTGTGGTTTAACTTATTCTACAACAAAGAGGCATTCTCGGGAGAACGAGATCGATAGACCAACAAGGGCGGTCGCCGAGAAGTATCTGACCCCTATATCCTTAGATGAATCTGATGTAGGGGACATCTCCGACAAGCACCATGACGGTCTGGTGATATCTATTCCTGTCGGGAATTGTATGATCAAACGGGTCCTTGTCAACAATGGAAGCTCCACCAAAGTTATGATGATTGATGCCCTTAAGGAGATGGGGCGGAATCCAGACACCGACGTCATTAAGAAATCTACAGTTCTGATAGGATTCAGTTGCGAAGAAAAAACCACTTTCGGAGAGGTCACGTTACCCGTCTACGCCCAGGGAGTCAACCAGCAGGTAAAGTTTTGTGTTATTGATTGCCCTTCATCTTAAAACATTATTTTGGGCAGGCCCTGGTTCATGTCATGAAGGCCATCCCGTCAACCTACCACCAAACCATCAAGTTCCCAACCCGGTGGGGAGTCCAAGAAATCAAGGGAGATCAACAGGAGTCCAAAGAGTGTTACAAAGCGGCACTGAAGCCCTCGGCCACCAACAAATCCTCATTATAGCAACTACAGTCCAGCTCCGGCCCTGCAAGTTACAAAGAACCAAAATCTGAACAACTCGACGAAGTCATCTTGGATCTTGCTAAACCAGAGATTTATTGGATGCGACGTGCCAGACGACATCAGGTCGGAACTCATAACATTTACCAAGGCCAACGCAGACTGTTTTGCATGGTCCCACGAAGATATGCCAGGAATCAGTCCAGAAGTCATCACTCATAAGCTCAATGTCGACCCGCATCATAAACCTGTCAAACAGAAACGACGGAATTTTGCCCCGGAGCGTAATCAAATCATCAATGACGAAGTTCAGCAGTTACTTGATACAGGGAAGATCAAAGAAGTCAAATACCCTGACTGGTTAGCCAACGTCGTGGTGGTCAGGAAAAAAATGAAAAATGGCGTGTCTGCATAGACTTCACCGACATCAATAAAGCATGCCCTAAAGATTCCTTTCCACTGCCCCATATTGATGCCATGGTCGACGCCACATCTGGTCATGAAATGTTAAGTTTTATGGACGCCTTCAGTGGGTATAACCAAATCCTAATGCACCCAGACGATCAAGAAAAGACCGCCTTCATCACGCAACGAGGAACTTATTGTTAAAAAGTCATGCCATTCGGTCTAAGGAATGCCGGTGCAACTTACCAGCGTCTCCTCAAAAGGATGTTCAAGAAACAACTGGGTTATACTATGGAAGTCTACATTGACGACATGCTGGTCAAATCCAAGAAGGCTTCATACCAGATTAAGCATCTCTAGCATGCCTTCGATGTCTTACGCGAATACAACATGAAACTCAACCCTACAAAGTGTTCATCCGGGGTCTCTTCCGGAAAGTTTTAGGCTACATGGTCACTCAGCGGGGTATTGAAGCTAGTCCCGACCAAATCCGAGCAATCATCAACTTTCAATCACCACGAAGCCAGAAAGACGTGCAAAAATTAGCAGGACGAGTAGCCGCTCTCAATCGTTTCATCTCCAGGTCGTCGGACAAATGTAAACTGTTTTACGACATCCCCAGGAAGAACGAGAAATTCAGCTGGACCGATCAACAAGAAGCCGCATTACAACAACTCAAACAATACCTATCAGAACCCCCGCTCCTGTCCAAACCAAAAGACAAAGAAGAATTACAGTTGTACCTTGCGGTCACGGAGTCAACCATCAGCGCAGTCCTAGTACGAGAAGAAGACGCCAAGAAACTACCCATCCATTACGTCAGTAAGTCCTTACTTAGGGCCGAAACAAGGTACTTACATCTCGAGAAACTCGTACTTGCTTTAATTGTTGCATCCACTAAATTACGTCCCTAGTTTGAATGTCATCCTGTAACTGTTAGAACTTACTATCCCATGAAGCCAATCATGAGGAAACCTGAGTTATCTGGCAGGATGTCTAAATGGGCCATATAGTTAGGGTATTACGACATCAGGCACGAACCTCGCACAACCATCAAGTCGCAGGCTCTGGCAGATTTTGTGGCTGACTTCAGCCCAAGTATCCATCCCGAAGTCGACAGAGAGGTCAACATGATGACGGATGCCGGGATCTCGTCGGCTTGGACCCGGTACATTGACAACTCTTCCAACATACGGGGGACAGGATTGGGAATTGTGCTAAAGTCGCCACAAGGGCACATGATAGTGCATTCTGTCTATTGCGAGTTCAAAGCTACCAACAACGAAGCTGAATACGAAGCTTTGATTATAGGATTATCATTAGCACGCGACATGCATATTCGTCGACGAGGTACGTTGTGGTTCATTATTAATTATCAGTCAAATTAACGGTTCCTATGCACCAAAAGACTCTAAGATGCAGGCCTACCTTGAGGTAGCTAAGAATCTCGTCAGCAAATTGGACTCGTGTACCTTACAACAGATCGCAAGAGACCAAAATACCTAAGCCGACGCATTAGCAAATTTGGGCTCAAACATCAAACCCACCAAACTCACCACAATCCCCGTAGTCCACCTTATGTACCCAACCATCACAAAAAAACCCTACCCATATGCGATCAAACCCCACCAACTCAAAATCCTACTCCCACATCATGGCGTCACCCATACATACACTGGCTCAAACACCACACCATCCCACCTGAAGTCACCCATGACAGATCCTTTCGTATGAGAGCCTTCAGATTCATCCTGATCCATGGGATTCTGTTCAGAAAGTCAGTTGCAGGGCCGTACCTTAGATGTCTGGATGATTACGAGATGGAGTCGACGTTAAGAAACATCCATGACGGCGAATGCGGAAATCATTCTGGAGGACGAAGCCTGGCCCACAAAACTTTAACCATGGGGTATTTTTGGCCACTATGAAGAAAGATACAATTGCCTTCGCCAAAAGGTGCGATTCATCTCAGCGTTTCTCGTCTATCTCCCACCAACCTTGTGAGGAACTTCGCCCCATTCTATCTCCCTGGCCCTTCATGAAGTGGGGAATGGACATAGTGGGTCCCCTGCCACAAGCTTCAGGCCAACGCGTCTTTATGTTGGAAATGACCGATTATTTCTCTAAATGGATCGTAGTAGAAACATTCAAACGAGTACAGACACGAAGGTCATATCATTCATCAAGAGGAACGTCCTCAGTCGGTTCGGAATTCCATCCGAGATTGTCTGCGACAACGGATCTCAATTCATAAGCAACAAGACGAGGGAGTTATATTCCAGATATAACATTACTCTGCATACTTCAACTCCAAGGTACCCTCAGGCCAACGGCCAGGCCGAGTCGAGCAACAAGATCATCATCAACAACCTCAAGAAACGTCCCGATGACGCAAAAGAAAGATGGGAAGACGAACTACCCATGATTTTATGGGCTGACAGGACAACACCCAAGACAAAAAACAACAACACTCCGTTCTCCTTAGTATTCTGATGTGAAGCCGTGATTCCCCCCAAAGTCGAGCTCCCCACAGGAAGATGCAGTTTCATGACACCAGGTATGAACGATTCAGTGGTCGTACGACATCGATACGGTCGACGAACTCAAAGAAGCGGCTTTGGTTAGGATGGCCTCTTACCAACAAGCCGTCACCCAAAGTTACAACAAGAGCGTCCGAGCCCGGGTCTTCCAACACTCATAGACTTTCGTTCCATTCCTTGCAGACTAGTTCCTATTCCCATTGTTGTTGTGGAAGTTGTTCCTGAAGGAAATAATGCCCTTGGTCCAAGTATGCATTCAATGTTAAAGTCTAATAAATGCGGTTCAGTATTAATTAACAAGTTAATAATTCAGTGAGATCAAGTGAGCTGAATGCCTAGCTAGAGGCCGCTTCAGTTCAAGTGGAATTAATGATATTAATCCACAGCTTACTCTTGACTGAACCCGTAGGGTCACACAAATAGTACGTAAAAGGATCAAGTTTTTAATGACATTAAATACTCTATCTATGGATATTCGGAATCGACGGATCTTGGTTTCAGTGGGAGCTGAGATCGTCACAAGCAAGTGAATACTCCGGAAACGATGATATTGCCGGAAACGGAAATATGGATCGTATCGGAAATATAAATATTATCCAAGTCGTAGATGTTGCCGGAAACGGAAAAATGGTACGTATCGAAAATATTATCGGAAATGGAAATATTGCCGGAATCGGAAATATTCCGGAAACGGAAATATTGTCAGAATCGGAAATATTATCGGAATCGGAAAATAATTCCGGAAACGGAAATATTAAATATTTGTTCGAAACGGAAATTAATTCCGGAATCGGAAATATTAAATATTGTTCGTATCGGAAATGAATTCCGGAATCGGGAATTTAATCGGAAGCGTATCGTACGAATTAGCATCGGACGAGGCCCGCTAGACGAAGGCCCAGCACGAAGCCAGGCCATCGCCCAGCGAGCCACACGCACCATCGCACGCCAAGCCTCGACCAGGCCCAGCGCAAGGCCAGGCCCAACCAAGGCCTGGGGCGCGCGCGCGAGAGCACATCAGTAGTGGGCCGAGCGCTGTGCGCCTAGAGTGGGCCGCAAGGCTTGCGCGGGTGTACGGTGCTCGTGCAATGCTCGTGCAGGAATCCTAAAGCAATCGGGATTCGAAATATGATTAAATCCTAAAACTATTAGATAATGATTATTTAATAGAGTCCTAGCAGGATTCTAATTAAACTAATTAATATCCTAATAGGATTATAATTCCTTTTCCATACCTCTATAAATAAGTGCGCGCCTAGGGTCATAATTTATAGATACAATTGAAGTATTCTAAAGGTAAGATTTTGAAGAAAAATCAGCCACTCTCTTGCCCCTAATCAGCCGAAAATCCATACTACCTTAAGGGCGATTCTAGTTGGTCAAGCTTAAGGCGGATCCGGACGTGCTGTGGACTATCTACGGAGGGACGACACTTGGAGTCCTAAAGACTTGTTCTTGTTCGGTTCGGGCGCAACAAAGTGTATGCATCTAAACTATGCTAAATGATTATGTGTAAATAATATGCTTTCCTGGCTTTATGGTTTTTCCGCATGATTTATGTTTTGTCATATGAATCATAACCTAACAGTGGTATCACGAGCCTCAGCTCTTATTATTTTCATAATCTAAATTGCATAAACATGGTTAAATATTACAAATTTGCAAGGAATTAAAAGGGGTGATTAATTTTCGTAATTGTTAATAAATTGCAAATTGCGTTTATTTAATTATATGTACGCAGTTTTTCGGCAGTTTCTTCGTTAGTCATCCAAATCGAGTGATTTTTGTGTCAATTCCGCATGTAAAAGGCATTCTAAAATTTTGACAAAAATAGTAATTTTCGGCCGAACCCAGAATTCCCAAATTCGAAGCCTAACTATGACTTTTCGGAGGTTTTAGTTTTTTCGAACGCAAAAGTTTGTAAATTTAAGATGTTAAATTAAATATTTGCGATTCTTGTTGTTAAATCTTGAACTTTTGATTGACCTACAATATATGTTTAACAAGTTTGAATGCCTAGCCTTGTTAATTATGCAATCTAATTTGTAATTATGATTAATTGGTTGAAAATTGGAATAATTTAGAATTAATTTGATTTTCATAATTAGTTAATAATTCAATTAGATACCTATGATTAAAAACCACCATAAAAATTGTAAATTTGTGTTCAATTTTAAATTTTTATGACCTAGACTTGAATCCATGTTAATCGGAAATCAATTAATTAATAAATTTTCGATTTTTCGCCCTAAAATTATGAAATTAATATGATTTATTAATTTGTCATTAATTTTGAAAATAAAATTTTTAATTTTTATGCGATTCGCTCATATAACTTGCACGCACAAAGCAGTGGACGGTACGTGTTACCCTTAATGGGTGTTGTATAGTGTGGGCATGCGACGACGAGCAAGGGAGCTCGTCGCCCATGCGGTACGAATGCAATGAGCAAGGCTATAGTGCACGAGCACAAGGCAGCAGCCCTGCCTTGTGTCGTGTGCTGTGTGCGATGGGCGAGTGGGCAAGGGCGAGGAGCAAGGCAGGGAGCAGTCGCGTGCAACGCGCACTGCCTCGCGCAGCGATCGAAGCCTCGCGCGCAGCGAGCGCTGGCTCGCGTGCGACGAGCGCTACGCCTGCATCGAAGCCTCGCGCGCAGCGAGCGCTGGCTCGCGTGCGACGAGCGCTGACGCGCGCCCAACGATGGTGAGCAGCGAGCGTGCTTCGATGATGCCTTGCGATGGTGAGCAGCAGCAGATGCGACGCAGCACATAGGCTGCGCGCACATGGCCAGCGATGGCTGCGTGCGTGTGGCCTATGGCTATGCGTTGCATGGTGATGTTGTGTACCTAGTGTTACGATTAGATCGTTTTAAAATTTTAATTTGAAATTTTCAGTTTATGTAATTTTAATTAATTTTAAAATTAATAATTTAAATTATTTTCTTGGATTTTAATTTTGAATATTATAATTATAATAAATTTCATTTATTCTAATTATTTTACTAAAATTAAAATCATGAATTAATTTAAATACGACTGAAAATAAATTAAATATGTGGATTCAATTATAAATTTATATGAGCTTTAAATTTTAATTAAATTTGTATGTTTCCGGTTAGACTAGAAATACATATTTATGTTTAACATTAGTAAAGCATATGAATTTATTGGTTTAAGTGGGAGCCCTTTTAGTCATAAACTCTTGATTAGGTCTACAAATCCTTAAGGTTAAAACAACTTGATTAGAATTAATAAGGACTGAATAATTTGTAGATTATTGGTGCCCTTGATTAATTGCTGCAAATGTTTATGTGATGCATACAATGTGTTTTAACTAACCAATTATGTGGGCCATTCATGATAATGAATGGGTGAATGGTATATATTGTATATGTACTGTTTTGCAGGTTATGAAGTGACTAGTATGGCCCAAATAGGATAGAAAATATGGTCTACGTACCATTAATTTGAATGTAATTGGTCTAAAGCACCAAATTTGTTTTTCAATTCAAATATGGTCTGCGTACCATCAAATAGTTGTAATTAGTTTTAATTATAGCTTATCCTATTTGGAGAAAATGGCGCCTCCCACGGTGAATTTCAAGACGAAGTTTCCATTTTCGAGACGGACTTTGAAGTTGAAGCTTCAAGATGAAGTCGGGCCATACTAGATCACATTTATCTTATGCATGCTTTAAGTTATTTATTGCTTTAAATATGTCTTAATTATGCATGAGATTGTGGCTTGATTATGTTGCATGATTAAGGATTTTAGTTCACTTAAAATCTAACCAACATAGTAAGAGCCTTAAGTTCCAAACTTAAAAATTGAGTTAAAAGGTGCCATATATGCCAAAATATACACTTGCTTGGATATCCTTTACATCAATCTAGTAATAGTTTTCGCTCAGCGAGGTGTTGCTTATTGGTCCTAAAGGGGCAAGGTACACAAATAATTGTGAGTACATGTTAGTTTTGGTGAAACTCAACGATATAAGTAAGGAGTCCTTTTATGTCGTGGCAAAATCGATAGGTTTACCTAATAAGTTCTTAGACGTACCTATCAACCAAGAGTAGTTTCTAGACTATTAGCAAAAGGATTTTGCTTACCTAAAAGATTTTAGAATTGAGTCTAAATACATAATGTGCTTAATTCTTCAATGGTTTTAGGATCTTGGAATCATTTTATTCACACCCGCCGGAACAATAAATTCGAATAAAATGCTAATAACTTGTTTGAATTGCATGATTGCTTTAATTTTCAAGTTATTATTCATGATAAATGTTTAGACTTTGCATGCTTCAATGTATGTTTTAATTATTGTTTATAATTAAAATATCTTGCACTGCAGTAAATCCTTTTAGAAAGGTAACAATAATTTCCTCGATTGGTAGTGAATCCAAGAACGATTCACGGAAATGAGAGAAAATGAGCAATTTAAAATGTACGTTTCTTATAGCGACTTTTATGGTTGTTTTCGAGTATCAAAGTCGAATGGCAAAACGATTGGTGCTTGTGAATTCAAAATACAATGTAGTTTTGAGATCATAAAGCATTGAGTTTAAACGCTCAGCCTTACCAATGGTTAACAACCTAATATCTTTGTCCATTTAATTCTCGAATGAGTCTAGTCCCTAGACATTCGAATAGATCGATACTTAGAGAACTTTAGAAGCTTCTGGTAAGATAATCTAGTTGAAACAGAATATTCAACATAAATTAAATGGTAAGAACTTTGTTGGATTGACATTGGACATGTCTAACAAAGTATAAAAGTCAACACTAGAGAATTCAATTCTTGAGACTATAAGAAAGGGTACAAGAAATAGGAAAACAAAGGAACAAATGAAAGGAATTTATAATTCCGTTTCTACCTATAAGTTTATGTTTAAAGAGAAGTGACCTAGCAATCAAACTTCCTTGGTATCATATACCGCTTGAGGTTCTTACTTCGGTAATAACTCAAACAATGGAAGCTAGGATACACTAATGACCTACAAGTGGGAAATAAAGCATGGAAATGCTACATTAGTTGTAGGATCATCTAAGTTTGTTTTAAGTCCTTTCAAAGGCTGGAACTTAATGGCTATTTTGTTCCATCAGCATACCTAAATTTCTGTTTTCAAACACAGAAAGACTCACATTCAAGAAAAACAAAAACAATGTTTGTTTGTTTATTTGAATGAAATGGTCAATTACGGGTTGAGTCAATATGCTTGATTAAAACAAACAACTCTTTAAAAACTTTACTAGGTTCAAATCAACCCCTTGATTTGAGTTCCACTAATCTTTGGCATTGTTGCTTAGACCATATCAACAAGTTAACATTCATAAGCTCTATTTCGATGGACTTTTGAAAGTTGATTGATTTCTAGATCAATTTAAGACAAGCTAGTCTTACTTGTTGAAAGTAACAAAAGATATGAACTATTGTTAGAACGCCTAGACGATAGAGTTCAAAGCTAAAGAAAGGTTTTATGACTTTATTATTTCACACAGATTTGAGTGAATATAGGTTTATTTACTCAATGTGATATAAGTTTGAATCTGTTTGGCTAGTTCAAAGATTCAGAAGTATAAATCCCACTTGGCAAGAAATCATAAAGATCTAGGTTAGATCATGTTGATGATTACTTGAGACCAAATATGATCATCAATGATTGTGTGTTGTAATTTCACAATCTAGGTCCATAAGATATGGCATATCTAAGTTGGAAGGATCAAAGTCAATTAGTACTTGATTCGATCAATGATGAATCATAAAGAATTTTCCTATAATTTCCAAAAATGCTCAACTACCACCAAACTAAACCAAATTCGTCAAAGCTATTGAAAAGTAATTTCAGAATAACTTTTCATAAAATATATCTAAAGAGTTGCAAAACTCAGTGGGAGCTTAGTGTTTGTCATTCGACAAACTAAGGCCCAAGTATAGATATATGTTTCATTGTGATTTATTCAAATGAGACACATGGGTATTGTTTCTACCACGAATTTTTGAGAACATAATGTTTGTTTGCTTGAAATAATGTCCTTTTGGAGATTCGTTTCCAAAATGACAAGTGGGAGAAAATAGACCTCGACTGTTTTCGAGGCGAACAACAAACATAAACGGATAATCCGGAGGCTTTTCGAAGTTCTTTAGAAAATCCGAACACGTATTCTTTAAGGACTTTAGAAGTGGCTTTTAAAGAATAGACATCTCTTAGAGGACTTACAAGTGCTTCAAGGAGAACAGAATATTCAAAGGTCTTTCAAGTGTCTGTTGATATTCTATTGTTTGATGTTCTATACCCAAGTAGGCATGGAGTTCAAGTCACTGAAACTATGAGATTCTTCTATTAGATAGTGAAGAAACATAGAGTTCAGGTCAATGAAGCTATGAGATTCTTCTATTAGATAGTGAAGAAACCTATAACTTGCAGTCAAACTATTATGTAGATTAATGAGTTTGTGACTTGTAAGAACGCTATGACGAAACCCAGATTCCCTAAAATGGTTAGAGGCCATATATAGACTTAATGTTTAATTGGTTAAAGGCCATAAAACATACTTAGTGTTTTGATGACAAAATTGATTTTTTGTTGATTTGCAAGAATAGTTTCACACCTATTGGTTGCAAGTTTGTTTTAAGGATAAAAACCATCAAACATGGAATTGTGTTCACACACAAAGCTAGATTAGTTGCTAAAGGCTACAAGCAAATTCATGGCGTGGATTGCGTTGAAGCCTCATGCATAATCTTAATGCTCAAGTCTATAAATCAAGCAATGATTGCATATTGGTACATATGGCAAGTGGATAACAAAATGTATTCCTCAATCAAATGTTGGAAGAAACTATGTACATGGCATGTCATAGGATTTGTGGATCCAAATAATGCTAGAAATGAATGCTAGCTTATGAAATCTAATTACAGATTTAAGCAAGCAATTGGGAATTGGAACTGTATTTTTAGTGAAGCTAATAAGTGTTAGTTTCATAAAATGTACATGATTCTTATAGATATATAAGAAGTTTAGTGGGAGTACATAAAACTTAATTGGTCCTATGTGTATCACACACATATCTCTCTATTGTGAAATAACATTCAAATGCTAATAACTTAGATTTGAAATCATTCATCAATGATGGACCAAGGCGAAACTTAGTACATAATGGGTTTTAAGATCTATTTACAAAGATCTTATAATATTGTTTTGGATTAAGTAATGGCATTTACTAAATCAAGCACGAAAGACTCCATTGGAGATATTCGACCCATATGAATAAATCTAAGTAAAGAATGTTTGAACTATGTATAAGCATTTACTAAGTTAAACATGAAAGGATCTAAATAAGATTCCTAACCTATATTATATGTCAAAGAATTTAGCTGGATTCAGTATCTACTAAAATTGAATGAGCTAAATTTACATGAATAAAATTCAATTGGGAATAATTCTGCAAAAGAATTTATCATGTAATGATATAGTATGAGGATCGCCAAAAACGTATCGTGTGACGTTGGGCATGACGAACATATACAATCTCTATTGATCTAAGTAAAGATCAACTAGATTGAGATCAAGAAAAACTTATGGTACTTGAAAAGGTACATAGGATTAATTCTTGATTCAAGGAAATAAAGATATGCTAAATATTGATGCTTCACGCATAAAGACTTGCAAAGGATCAAGAAATATCCCTTTGGAGTTAACCATTGACAAGGACGAGCCATAGAGCATCGTGTTTTGAAATGGCAACATGGATTGGAGACCATGAGTTGTTGCGTGGGAAATTAAACATTAATTTCTATGTTCAAAGATACAGCTGGAAAGACTTCTACATATATGTGAACTGCTTAGATAAGTAAATCCAAACAAAGAATCACTAGCAACCTATACAGTTGAAGTAAAAGTACTTATTGCTTGAGAAGCAATAAAACAGGGTTGTTTATGTTAAAGAGTTCTTTACTGAACTTGGGTGGATCATATGTCTGCTGACTTGATAGTTCTTCATTGCAAAATGCGTAGAACCACTCTTGTAGCTAGAAAGAATAGATCACAAACTAAACACACTCGAAAGATCTTATCATCCTATCTCGAAAAGACATTCGATGAAAAGGATATTAAGATTGGCAAAGCATGATAACTAAACCTATGCAACAAGTGAAAAGCAACACTCACATTGTAGCACTGGAAATCAAGCATAGCTTTGAATTCCATGAACTGTTTTAAAGATGGGTTTGAGGCCCATGGTTGTAAAACAATGGGGTTGAACATTTATCATATATGAAATGTATTTTCGTATTCCATTTAATCTTGGTTTAGTATTAAATGATGAGTCCCTTCAAATTTGACGATATATTCAAGATAGACTGTCAGGACCAGTCCTGTGACTAAGAAATGTCTATCAAGTGAACTTGAATGTCAAAGGTTGAAAATGGTCCCTGGTCGGAGTTTTCTATAAAATTGGACGCATAGAAAACGTTAGACGACTAGAATGCAAGATGACTAGTAGTTCTGTTTCTTGAACTATGTGGACATGGCAATGTCATAATCATTTGCATAGATACTTACTTTGGGAGGACTAGTATCGGACAGACCTATGAAACTTTACTGTAAGAGATGAAAATCTGTCATAAGTAAATTTCATTAAAATTATTAGACATTAAATCCTCAATACCTGAGTGATTTGAGATTACTTGTTTGAGAACTGGTTGCTTTGACGTTGACCAACCGTCGCACCGTAAAAGGAGGCTATAAAGGCAACGCTCAGGTAATCACCTATCAAACGAAGTCTAATCTCAAGATCGCAAGATTGGGATTGTCCTCCCATAAATCGGGATGAGATGTTTAAAAGTTGTACAAGGCCACTCGGAGAGCTAGAAACTGTGAAATGCATGGCCGTGCTCAGATGAATCATAGGCTATGATTATTTGTTTATTTGATCAGTTGAACTCTGAAACCGAGAAACACCTCTGGACATAATAAGGATGACAACTCTTACCTTATGTTCAAGAGCAAGCATCGAGTGACAAAGGAATTAGGAAATGCACACTTGTCCCTAAGGACAAGTGGGAGACTGAAGGAAATAATGCCCTTGGTCCAAGTATGCATTCAATGTTAAAGTCTAATAAATGCGGTTCAGTATTAATTAACAAGTTAATAATTCAGTGAGATCAAGTGAGCTGAATGCCTAGCTAGAGGCCGCTTCAGTTCAAGTGGAATTAATGATATTAATCCACAGCTTACTCTTGAGTGAACCCGTAGGGTCACACAAATAGTACGTAAACGGATCAAGATTTTAATGACATTAAATACTCTATCTATGGATATTCGGAATCGACGGATCTTGGTTTCAGTGGGAGCTGAGATCGTCACAAGCAAGTGAATACTCCGGAAACGATGATATTGCCGGAAACGGAAATATGGATCGTATCGGAAATATAAATATTATCCAAGTCGTAGATGTTGCCGGAAACGGAAACATGGTACGTATCGAAAATATTATCGGAAATGGAAATATTGCCGGAATCGGAAATATTGCCGGAATCGGAAATATTGTCGGAAACAAAAATATTGTCAGAATCGGAAATATTATCGGAATCGGAAAATAATTCCGGAAACGGAAATATTAAATATTTGTTCGAAACGGAAAATTAATTCCGGAATCGGAAATATTAAATATTGTTCGTATCGGAAATGAATTCCGGGGGGGAATTTAATCGGAAGCGTATCGTACGAATTAGCATCGGATGAGGCCCGCTAGACGAAGGCCCAACACGAAGCCAGGCCATCGCCCAGCGAGCCACACGCACCATCGCACGCTAAGCCTCGACCAGGCCCAGCGCAAGGCCAGGCCCAGCCAAGGCCTGGGGCGCGCGCGCGAGAGCACAGCAGCAGTGGGCTGAGCGCTGTGCGCCTAGCGTTGGCCGCAAGGCTTGCGCGGGTGTACGGTGCTCGTGCTATGCTCGTGCAGGAATCCTAAAGCAATCGGGATTCCAAATATGATTAAATCCTAAAACTATTAGATAATGATTATTTAATAGAGTCCTAGCAGGATTCTAATTAAACTAATTAATATCCTAATAGGATTATAATTCCTTTTCCATACCTCTATAAATAAGTGCCTAGGGTCATAATTTATAGATACAATTGAAGTATTCTAAAGGTAAGATTTTGAAGAAAAATCAGCCACTCTCTTGCCCTAATCAGCCGAAAATCTATACTACCTTAAGGGCGATTCTAGTTGGTCAAGCTTAAGGCGGATCCGGACGTGCTGTGGACTATCTACGGAGGGACAACACTTGGAGTCCTAAAGACTTGTTCTTGTTCGGTTCGGGCGCAACTAGGGAGGGCACGCAACAAAGTGTATGCATATAAACTATGCTAAATGATTATGTGTAAATAATATGCTTTCCTGGGTTTATGGTTTTCCCGCATGATTTATGTTTTGTCATATGAATCATAACCTAACAGTTCCTGTTTCCACCATTGTTCCCCTTAAAGTGGAAGTGATTGTTCCCCTTATTCTTCTTAAAACTCCCTTGATTCTGGTGGCCACCTCCCTGATTCTGGTTACCAACATCCTTCCTCTTTTCACCAACTCCATTCTTCCTTTAGTCCATACATATGGGCAGCTTTTCCGTACAGGGTGTCAAGAGAGGTAAAGGTTTCTCCAGCAAGCATCATTTTCAAATCCATAGTTAGTCCGCCCTTGAACCTTTGAGCTCTAAGCTCCTCTATTGCCACCACTTCAGGTGCAAACCTAGACAACTCTATGAACTTGGAATAGTATGCAGTTACAAACATCGCTTCCATCCTTAGCTCGATGAACTCTTGGGCTTTCTGTTTTTCAGGTACGGCAGGTAGAACTTGTTCCTTAAGGGAACCTATAACGATTCCCATCCAAAATTAGGTGTATCTCTCAAGGTTTCTTGACATCTCTGCCACCGTAAATCATCATCTCTCGCAAAGGTAATATACAACACTATTAACCCTAAGGTTTTTCGGAAAATTCACAGCTACTATAAGCTTATCGAATTCTCTTAACCAGTTCTCAAGTACACTTGGGTCAATTTTCCCTTGGTACAGAGGAGGCTTACTCTTGGCCACCTTCTTAAACATTTCCCCGGCTGGATCAAGCCCTTGGTTATTTCTATTCTGTGCTATGTTCTGCACTACTTCAGCTAATTACCTAACCACATCAGCAATCCCTTGGGTAGTTATGTCCCTTCTAATGAATAAAACAAAAGACTAACTTTAATAATTGGGATTGGACACAACCTTACTAAAGTACTGCACTTAACCAAGCAAGTCAAACAATAGCACAAATAGTCACGAAATTTCAGACTCTAAGGGAAAATTGGCGCCTACTTTTGGGTCAATTCCTGCTTTCGTTCGCATCACAAAATTTAAGTGGTGAAGAATTGAACCACCTTACAAGTAAAATTTCATTGAAGAAATACATGGAATCCCTCTGCGATAACCACTCAACTCGAACTTAAAACTTGGAATTAAGGGTAACGAAAAGAATCTTAAACTTTTATTACTTCAATGATAGAATACTACATCCTTTGGATAGTACTTTATTCGAAAAACGATAAAAATGAATGAACTACTAAAACCATAAATAGTAGCTTGCTACTTTATTATTAAACTAAAACAAGTACTAGTTATTACAAGTGAGAACTTGTAGCTATTCTACTAGACAACCTCCCCTGCAGATTTGAGGAGAACAGTCTTGATCTTCAAAATCATCTATGTCCTCTTCAGGGTCAGAATCATATTCCATGTCTCCAATATTTTGTTGTAGCATACTGTTCACTTCATCATTGGCTTCAGGCTCATCCTCAGTATCGCTAGAAATCTCAATAGTGGGTTCATTAATGATAGGGTTAGGATTCTCAATCTCAACAATATCGTCATCATTATCCTCATTCATAGGGGTCTTCACATTGTGAGGGGGTCGAAAAAGCACGAGGCTAATGCGTGACCTCGTCCCTCGTGGGCGTGACGTTGTCAGATCAAGTATAATTGGATTTCCTGTGAGTTTACACCCAATCGACTAGTAATATAGGAGTCGCCATTCAGTTTTTAACGACAATGAGAAAAACTGACAAAACCCGGTTATCGTGACAAAAAGGGAGTGCAATTATGTTCGACCACGACGGCCATAGGTTCCCTTGTGATCCCTGGTGTGGGGATCGCTCAACGTACACCCGCAGGGCAGAGATTGAGAGTTCGGGGGACTATAACTACCGAGAGGAGTGCTCATCGATAATACTCCAGAGGCAGGTTATCCTTACTAGCTCAGCTTAAATAATTGAAGGGACATGCGTTAAACTATTAAACTATTCTGAATTGATTTTAGCAATATGCAACACATAACACTAAATTGATCGTGATTATCTTATTTAGATTGATTTAAGGTACCTAGCATGATAATTCAATTGTCCAAGGTATTATCTTATTAGGAGAATAGTTTGACAATTTTATAAAAGGGTGATGAAAGCGATTAAATCATATGAGGGACACATTACAACACACCCTTGAGAGGTGCGTTGTGGTTCTCAGAAAACTAACCACTTGGCTTTGCTATTTCTCCTTTTATTTAACGAATCTTGGGTTTCTAAGCAATGTTCCAGTATTCAGGCTTAATTCATCAGCTACAAGGGTCAGGATGCATTCTGTTCGACTTTTGGGTCGATTGCGACAGAACGCCGGATCAATTTCGCAGCGTGAGGCTTAGGCTTAAGGCTAGAGTCAACACTCAGATTATGGAATTGTGTGTTCTTTTCACGTCAATTTTAGGCTGTATTTATAGGAAAAGGGTGTGTGGAAAGATAGATTTTAAGATACGAATCCAAAAAGAATCCGGAGATAAAACGGCCCAGGCACTTTCAGCATCTTCGGCGCCCAGATCCAGGCGTTGAAAATGGGATCTGGGCCGAGTTCTTTGTCAGATTTGGACTCTTAGAATACGGAGCTTTTAAGATTTATCCGAGTCTTTTAGTGCGTATTAACTTATGACGGAATGCGTCTGGGCCCGTTACGAACTCTAGGTTCGTTAGGAATTTAATTAATACGTAACTCTTATTTTCGAATTATACCAGGAATGCAAATTCTATCTCTTTTAGGATTTATGTTGGAGTGCAACACCTAATTCTGACAGGTTTCTATCTTTTATGACTTTGCCACTTTTAACAACTACCTTTTACGACGGTTACTATTTTTAGCAGGTTTCTATAAATAGCAGTTTTGGCTGAAATAAAAGGGTGATTGAGATTCGTTATTTTATAGGAGATGCGTTGCCAAGTGGAGATTTATGTTCTCATCATCGAACCTTTCCTTTCGGGAATGGGGACAAAACTAGGTGTCTATAGTTAGCCCCCACTTTGACTGAGTCTCGAGATGAGACGATGGTCAAAGTACTAGACCGAGTGCGTCATACAAGCCATAGCGTATGTGACCTGTTTTGCGAGGGTCTCACGAGCCCCCGAGTGATAACATTTTACTTAAGGGTCATCACTTGAAGTGTTAACACATTCCTCACGCGTCATTGGAATTTGTTAATTGATAGTATAGAAACTCCCTCACTTTGTCATTGGAAGTGTCTAAAGATATTTTCGAAATCAAAGCTATAAAGTGTAACTAGGCCTGGCCAAGCCCAATCACGAGGTAAAATGTTTTAAAGATTCTCATTTTCAGGGTTAGCTAAACGAGAAAACCTCCTTGTTTTTATAGGACGTAAAACGAAGGAAAATCCAACACATCGCTCTTTTTTGGAAAAACGGAAAACCAATCCTTTGATTTTTGGAAAAGGGAAACCATCCTTTGATTTTTGGAAAAGGGAAACCATCCTTTGATTTTTGGAAAAGGGAAACCATCCTTTGATTTTCGGAAAAGGATAAACCGTGAAAAGTTATCGCTGCAGCGACTAAGGACCCGCGCGGTTAGTGACGCAGTCCCCGCCCGCTGAAGGTGGGTGAGCCTGTCCGCTGAGGGTGGACGCCCCGTCCGATAGAAGTGGACGAATCTGTTTTGATGTTTTGAAAATAAGGACTTACGCGGTTTGTGACGTAGACTGAAGATGGCGAGCCTATTTTTTTGTTTTTGAAGATTTTATTTTCTTTTTATTTTCGAAAACTGAGGACCTTCGCGGTTAGTGACGCAGACCCCGCACGCTGAAGGTGGGCGAGCCTTGTCAGTTAAGGGTGGACGCCCCGCCCGCTGGAGGTGAGCGAACCTGAATTCGTCCTTTCAATTTGGGACTCGCGTGGTACGTGCTGCGATCTTGCCCGATTGAGGTGGGCAAGTCCCTATTTCATTTGTTCTTGTGATTTCTTTTGAGAATTTCTTTTTATTCATTCTTGTAAGAGCGAATTCTTTCGAGGGATGCTCAGATTTAGTCGCAACCTGAATGTGGGTTGACAACGTGCTTAGACGGACCATTGTCTTGTGGTCGTCATCTTTCATGGTTTTGAGCTAGTCTTTATGGCTCAATTTTTCCACTACCTGGGTCCTTGATTAGGGGACTATGTATAAGTATAAACGGCGACCTTTGTCTTGAGGTCGTAATCCGGTTCTTTTTCTTTTGAGATTATCCAAACACGGGACTTTGTACAGCGTAGTCTGGGAATATTGTTTTAACTTTGCATACTTTTTTTTGAAGTATATATTTTTTCGCGAGCCCCCAAGCAATTGGGCCTTGGGCTATATTTCTGGCGCCCCTGGCCAGGCGTTAAAGATTTGGGCGCCTAGCCTTGGGCGCTAGAAATGCTATTTTGGCAGTTTTTGTTCTGGGTTTCTTAACGCGTTTCCGAATGGGATTAGGATGTCACTTGATGCTTTCGTGTATATATAGGGGTTAAGTACGTCTTTCTTTTTCACCACTCTCAATCTTCCTCTCTTTTGCAATTGCTTAGCTTTTATTCTTCCCTGCTCTTGCCATGTCGATTCCTCCCTTCTCCCTCCAACGAGTTGTTAGGCGCTGGCTAAGAGCCCTTAATCCCACAGAAAAGGCTTTGTTGAAAGGATACCACTTATAGGCATTCTTAGGCTTACAACAAATTAATATTGATTATAATTTTCTGTATGCGGCCCTGAACTTTTTGGATTCTGATCACCATGTTTTTGTCTTTCGGGGCAATGAAGTATGCCCTTTGCCAGATGAATTTGCCGCGATCCTTGGTTATCCTACCAATGCTACTCCTGCTACCCCTGGCACTGTTGAAGAGGGTAAAACAACTATAGGGGCTTTCCTAGGACTAGATGCTAACATGCTCGCTGAGATCGTTGTGGGTGATAAGGTTAATTTGGCAAAGCTTGTAAAACATCACTTTAGACCTAGTAAAAATATGACCGAACAGAAATTGAATATTCGAGCATTTGTATTCTCCTTGTTGAACCACTATTTACTATCGAATAACAATGGCGAGTTCGGTGACATAAGGTTGATCCCCTTGGTAAGCCAGATGGAGAGTTGCTATTCCATTATGCCGTTGGTTGTTGCCGAGACCTTACTGAGCGCGGATGAGTTAAAAAAGGATGCCAAGTCTGAAATTTTTAAGGGGAGCCCCCTATTGCTGCAGGTAATCGATCGTTTATTCGCATATTTTTTTTTTATTCTTTTCTTTTTTCGTTTGCCTCGACAGCCCCCTCTCCCTGGAGCTGATTTTCAGCGCCCAGAGCTGGGCGTCGGAATTTCTGGCGCCTGGTCCTGGGCGTTGAAAGTGCGTCCCAGGTAGGACTTTCGTTTATTATTATTTTTTTTCTGACCGTATGTGAGGGGGTCGAAAAAGCACGAGGCTAATGCATGACCTCGTCCCTCGTGGGCGTGACGTCGTCAGATCAAGTGTAGTTAGATTTCCTGTGAGTTTACACCCAATCGACTATTAATATAGGAGTCGCCATTCAGTTTTTAACGACAATGAGAAAAACTGACAAAACCCGGTTATCGTGACATAAAGGGAGTGCAATTATGTTCGACCACGACGGCCATAGGTTCTCTTGTGATCCCTGGTGTGGGGATCGCTCAACGTACACCAGCAGGGCAGAGATTGAGAGTTCGGGGGACTGTAACTACCGAGAGGAGTTCTCATCAATAACTCCAAAGGCAGGTTATCCTTACTAGCTCAACATAAATAATTGAAGGGACATGCGTTAACTATTAAACTACTCTGAATTGATTTTAGCAATATGCAACGCATAATACTAAACCGATCGTGATTATCTCGTTTAGATTGATTTAAGGTACCTAGCATGATAGTTCGTTTGTCCAAGATATTATCTTTGTTAGGCGTGATAGATCAATCAAATTAATAGTTTAAGAATTTTATAAAGGGTGATGAAAGCGATTAAATCATGCGAAGGGACACATTACGACGCACCCTTGAGAGGTGCGTCACGGTTCTCAGAAAACTAACCACTTGGCTTTGCTATTTCTCCTTTTATCTAACGAATCTCGGGTTTCTGAGCAGTGTTCCAGTATTTAGGCTTAATTCATCATCTACAAGGGACAAGATACGTTCTGTTCGACTTTTGGGTCGATTGCGACAGAACGCGGGATCAATTTCGCAGCGTGAGGCTTAGGCTTAGGGTTGGAGTCAATACTCAGATTATGAATTGTGTGTCCTGTTGTGTCGATTATGAGGCTGTATTTATAGGGAAAGAGTTGGTGGAAAGATAGAACTTTAGAATCCGAACCCAAAGAGAATTCGGAGACAACACGTCCCAGGTTTTTTCAGCGCCCAGGGCTGGGAGCCGAAGATTTCAGTGCCCAGACCCAGGCGTTGAAAATAAGGTATGAGCCGAGCCTTTTTTCAGATTTGGACTCTTAATCACAGAGCTTTTGAGACTTATCCGAGTTTCTTAGTGCGTATCAACTTATGACGGAATGCGTCTGGGCCCGTTACGAACTCTGGGTTCGTTAGGAATTTAATTAATACGTAACTCTTATTTTCGAATTATAACAGGAATAGAATTCCTTTGCCAATTCTATCTCTATTAGGATTTTATGTTGGAGTGCAACACCTAATTCTGACAGATTTCTATCTTTTATGTCTTGCCACTTTTAACAACTACTTCTTACGGCAGTTAACATTTTTAGCAGGTTTCTATCAATAGCAGGTTTGGCTAAAATGAAAAGGGTGATCGAGATTCATTATTTCATAGGAGATGCGTTGCCAAGCGTGAAGGAAATAATGCCCTTGGTCCAAGTATGCATTCAATGTTAAAGTCTAATAAATGCGGTTCAGTATTAATTAACAAGTTAATAATTCAGTGAGATCAAGTGAGCTGAATGCCTAGCTAGAGGCCGCTTCAGTTCAAGTGGAATTAATGATATTAATCCACAGCTTACTCTTGACTGAACCCGTAGGGTCACACAAATAGTACGTAAACGGATCAAGTATTTAATGGCATTAAATACTCCATCTATGGATATTCGGAATCGACGGATCTTGGTTTCAGTGGGAGCTGAGATCGTCACAGGCAAGAAATGAATACTCCGGAAACGATGATATTGCCGGAAACGGAAATATGGATCGTATCGGAAATATAAATATTATCCAAGTCGTAGATGTTGCCGGAAACGGAAACATGGTACGTATCGGGAAATATTATCGGAAATGGAAATATTGCCGGAATCGGAAATATTGCCGGAAACGGAAATATTGTCAGAATCGGAAATATTATCGGAATCGGAAAATAATTCCGGAAACGGAAATATTAAATATTTGTTCGAAAACGGAAATTGATTCCGAAATCGGAAATATTAAATATTGTTCGTATCGGAAATGGATTCCGGAATCGGGAATTTAATCGGAAGCGTATCGTACGAATTAGCATCGGACGAGGCCCGCTAGACGAAGGCCCAGCACGAAGCCAGGCCATCGCCCAGCGAGCCAACACGCACCATCGCATTCCAAGCCTCGACCAGGCCCAGCGCAAGGCCAGGCCCAGCCAAGGCCTAGGGCGCGCGCGCGAGAGCACAACAGTGGGCCGAGCGCTGTGCGCCTAGCGTGGGCCGCAAGGCTTGCGCGGGTGTACGGTGCTCATGCAATGCTTGTGCGGGAATCCTAAAGCAATCGGGATTCGAAATATGATTAAATCCTAAAACTATTAGATAATGATTATTTAATTAGAGTCCTAGTAGGGTTATAATTAAATAAATTAGTATCCTAATGGGATTCCAAATCCTTTTCCATAACTCTATAAATAGGTGCCTAGGGTCACATATTTACATAGAGTTTTCAAGTATTCAAAGTGAGTTTTTGAGAGAAAAATTCAGTCACATACCTTGCCTAAAAGTGCCGAAATTATTAGTACCTTAAGGGCGATTCTAGTTGGTCAATCTTAAGGCGGATCCGGACGTGCTGTGGACTATCTACGGAGGGACGACACTTGGAGTCCTAAAGACTTGTTCTTGTTCGGTTCGGGCGCAGCTAGGGAAGGCACGCAACAAAGAGTATGCATCTAAACTATGCTAAATGATTATATGTAAATAATATGTATTCCTGGCTTAATGGGTGTTTCCGCATGATTTATGTATTGTCATATGTATCATAACCTAACAGTGGTATCACGAGCCTCTTATTATTTTCATAATCTAAATTGCATGAACATGGTTAAATATTACAAATTTGCAAGAATTAAAAGGGGTGATTAATTTTCGTAATTGTTAATTAATTGCAAATTGCGTTTATTTAATTATACGTACGCAGTTTTTCGGCAGTTTCTTCGTTACTCATCCAAATCGAGTGATTTTTGTTTCAATTCCGCATGTAAAAGGCATTCTAAAATTTTGACAAAATTATTATTTTTCGGCCGAACCCAGAATTCTCAAATTCGAAGCCTAACTATGACTTTTCGGAGGTTTTAGTTTTTCGAATGCAAAATTTCGTAAATTTAAGATGTTAAATTAAATATTTGCGATTCTTGTTGATAAATCTTGAATTTTTGATTGACCTACTGTATATGTTTAACAAGTTTGAATGCCTAGCCTTGTTTATGCAATCTAATTTGTAACTATGATTAATTTGTTGAAAATTAGAATAATTTAGAATTAATTTGATTTTCATAATTAATTATAATTTAATTAGATACCTATGATTAAAAACCACCATAAAAATTGTAAATTTATGTTAAATTTTAAATTTTTATGACCTAGACTTGAATCCATGTTAATCGGAAATCAATTGAATAATAAATTTTCGATTTTTCGCCCTAAAATTATGAAATTAATATTAATTTATTAATTTGTCATTTAATTTTAAATATAATTTTTTTAAATTTTATGCGATTCGTTCATATAACTTGCACGCACAAAGCAATGGACGCTACGTGTTACCCTTAAGGGGTGTTGTATAGTGCGGGCATGTGACGACGAGCAAGGGAGCTCGTCGCCCATGCGGCACGAATGCAATGAGCAAGGGCATGGTGCACGAGCACAAGGCAGCAGCCCTGCCTTGTGTCGTGGGCTATGAGCAATGGACGAATGGGCATGGGCGAAGGCAAGGCACGACAGTCGCGTGTGGGCAGCAAGCGAGCTGCGCCACAACGCGCACTGCCTCGCGCAAGCGCGCGCAGCCTCGCGCGCAGCGAGCGCAAGCTCGTGTGCCACGAGTTCTGCGCCCAGCGTCGATGCCGCGCGCAGCGAGCGCTGGCTCGCACCAAGCGAGCGCTAGCGAGCGCGCACAGCATGCGCTGGCGAGTGCACGAAGCGAGCGCTGGCCCGCGTGCAGCGAGCGCTAGCGAGCGAACGCAGCGAGTGATGGCTCGCGTGCATCAAGCGCTGGCGCGCGCGCAGCGAGCACATGCTCACGTGCATCGAGCGCTGGCGCGCGCGCAGCGAGCACCAGCTCGCGCGATGGCTTGCGAAGGGTAGAAGCAGCAGCTATGCGACGCAGCGCATGGGCTGCGCGCACATGGCCAGCGATGGCTGTGTGCGTGTGGCCCATGGGCGTGTGATGCGTGAGGTGTTTGCGTCGCGATTAGATCGTTTTGAAATTTTAATTTGAAATTTTCAGTTTACGTAATTTTAATTAATTTTAAAATTAATAATTTAAATTATTTTCTTGGATTTTAATTTTGAATATTGTAATTATAATAATTTTTATTTATTCTAATTATTTTACTAAAATTAAAATCATGAATTAATTTAAATACGACTGAAATTAAATTAAACTTTTTGGATTCAATTATAAATTTATATGAGCTTTAAATTTTAATTAAATTTGTATGTTTCCGGTTAGATTAGAAATACATTTTTATGTTTAAAATTAGTAAAGCATATGAATTTATTGGTTTAAGTGGGAGCCCTTTTAGTCATAAACTCTTGATTAGGTCTACAAATCCTTAAGGTTAAAACAACTTGATTAGAATTAATAAGGACTGAATAATTGGTAGATTATTGGTGCCCTTGATTAATTGCTGCAAATGTTTACGTGATGCATAATGTGTTTTACTAACCAGCTATGTGGGCCATTCATGATAATGAATGGGTGAATGGTATATATTGTATATGTACTGTTTTGGAGGTTATGAAGTGACTAGTATGGCCCAAATAGGATAGAAAATATGGTATGCGTACCATTAATTTGAATGTAATTGGTCTAAAGTACCAAAGTCGTTTTTCAATTCAAATATGGTCTGCGTACCATCAAATAGTTGTAATTAGTTTTAATTATAGCTTATTCTATTTGAAGAAAATGGTGCCTCCCACGAAGATTTTCAAGACGGACTTTGAAGTTAAAGCTTCAAGATGAAGTCGGTCCATACTAGATCACATTTATCTTATGCATGTTTTAAGTTATTTATTGCTTTTAAATATGTCTTAAAATGCATGAGATCAAAAGCTTGATTATGTTGCATGATTAAGGATTTTAGTTCACTTAAAATCTAACCAACATAGTAAGAGCCTTAAGTTCCAAACTTAAAAATTGAGTTAAAAGGTGCCATGCCAAAATATACACTTGCTTGGATATCCTTTACATCAATCTAGTAATAGTTTTCGCTCAGCGAGGTGTTACTTATTGGTCCTAAAGGGGCAAGGTACACAAATAATTGTGAGTACATGTTAGTTTTGGTGAAACTCAACGATATAAGTAAGGAGTCCTTTTATGTCGTGGCAAAATCGATAGGTTTACCTAATAAGTTCTTAGACGTACCTATCAACCAAGAATAGTTTCTAGACTATTAGCAAAAGGCTTTTGCTTACCTAAGATGTTTTAGGATTAAGTCGACAAACTGTGCTTAGTTCTTCAATGATTTTAGGATCTTGGAATCATTTTATTCACACCTGCCGGAACACATAACTTGAATAAAATGCTTAATAAACATTGAATTATGCATGTATGCTAGAATTTAAGTTTATTAAGAGAAACTGTGAATGGTTATTTATTTGTTTATTCTTTTCAATTGTAGTTTTTAATATGGCAAACAACAATTCATTCAACATTCGATCAATTCTCGAAAAGGAGAAGTTGAACGGGAAAAACTTCCTTGACTGGCAAAGGAACTTGCAAATAGTTCTTATGCAGGAAGAAAATGAGTATGTCCTAGAAGAGGCGATGCCCGAAGCCGCAGGCGACGGGGTCACTCAGGCAGCCCTCAATCGTTGGATTGATGCCAACAAGGATGTGAAATGTCTAATGCTCGCCACCATGAGTGCGGATCTGCAGAAAACGTTCATCAACTCAGATGCTTTCACAATCATCAGTGAGTTGAAGAACATGTTCCAAGATCTGGCTCGAGTCGAAAGATTCGAGACTCATAGGCAAATTCTTGAGACCAAGCTTAAGAAAGGCGAGCCCGTAAGTCCACATGTTCTCAAAATGATTGGACTCATTGAGAATATGAGTCGGCTGGATCAGCAATTTTCTCAGGAAATGGCTATAGACACCATCCTCCATTCTCTTCATAGCGGGTATGATCAGTTCAAACTGAACTACAGTATGAATAGTCTGGACAAAACGCTCACTGAGCTTCACGGTATGCTGAAGACCGCTGAAAAGACGCTCAAAAGTGATAAGCAGGATGTGCTTATGGTGCGTGGGAGCAAGTTCAAGAAATCTGGAAAGAAGAGGAATGGTAAGAAAGGTGGCAACAAGGCCAGCCCAACTAAGCAAACTGGCGCCAAATCTGTAAAGAGGAAGGTCAGTCAACCCACTTCTGAATCCGAATGCTTCTACTGCAAGAAGAAGGGGCATTGGAAGAGAGATTGCTTGAAGCTAAAGGAAGATCAGAAGAACGGAACAGTCGTTCCATCTTCAGGTATTTTCGTTATAGACTGTATACTTGCTAATTCAACTTCTTGGGTATTAGATACAGGTTGTGGCTCACACTTATGTTCCAATCCACAGGGACTAAGAAGAAGTAGAAAGTTAAGCAAGGGTGAAGTCGACCTACGAGTGGGAAATGGAGCACGGATTGCTGCATTAGCTGTAGGAACTTACTATTTGTCGTTGCCCTCCGGGCTAGTTTTGGAACTGGAAGAATGTTTCCATGTTCCAAGTCTTACTAAAAACATCATTTCAGTTTCTTGCTTAGATGCTAAGGGATTTTCCTTTTTAATAAAAGACAATAGTTGTTCGTTTTATTTTAAAGAGATGTTTTATGGATCTGCTAGATTAGTCAATAGACTTTATTTATTAGATCACGACAAACAAGTATATAACATAAATACCAAAAAGGCCAAAAAGGATGATTCAGATCTCACCTATCTGTGGCATTGTCGATTAGGCCATATAAACTTGAAACGCTTAGAAAGACTTCAAAAGGAAGGAATTCTAGAACCATTTGACTTAGAGGATTATGGTAAATGCGAATCATGTTTACTTGGCAAAATGACAAAGCAACCTTTCTCTAAAGTTGGAGAAAGAGCAAATGAACTATTGGGTTTAATCCATACAGATGTATGTGGACCAATGAGTACAAATGCTAGAGGTGGTTTCAGCTACTTTATCACTTTCACTGATGACTTCAGTAGATATGGTTATGTCTACCTAATGAAGCATAAGTCTGAATCCTTTGACAAATTCAAGGAATTTCAGAGTGAAGTAGAGAATCAATTAGGCAAGAAGATTAAGGCACTGCGGTCTGATAGAGGCGGTGAATATCTGAGCTATGAATTTGATGACCATCTGAAAGAATGTGGAATTCTATCAGAATTGACTCCTCCAGGAACACCACAATGGAACGGTGTGTCGGAACGGAGGAACAGAACCTTGCTAGACATGGTCAGGTCAATGATGGGTCAGGCCAAACTTCCATTAGAATTTTGGGGACATGCACTAAATACAGCTGCACTCACTATAAATAGAGCTCCGTCTAAAGCTGTCGAAAAGACTCCATACGAATTATGGTTTGGAAAGCCTCCAAATGTGTCTTTTGTTAAGATTTGGGGATATGAAGTATACGTCAAACGATTAATTTCAGACAAACTTCATCCAAAATCTGATAAATGTATCCTTGTGGGCTATCCAAAGGAAACAAAGGGGTATTACTTCTACAATACATCTGAGAACAAGGTGTTTGTTGCTCGAGATGGTGTCTTTTTGGAGAAAGATCACATTTCCAAAATGACAAGTGGGAGAAAAGTAGACCTCGAAGAAATTCGAGTCGAACAACAAACTCTAGAGAATGCTCAAGATGACATTCAGGATGAAACTCAGAGATCTTTAGAAGAATCTGGTGAGAATCATGGTCAAACTAGAAATGTTACCCCGCGTAGATCGCAAAGATATAGATCTCAACCGGAAAGGTACTTAGGTATTTTGACGAACGAGAGCTATGACGTTCTATTACTTGAAAGTGATGACCCTGCGACTTACAAACAAGCTATGACGAGCCCTAGCTCCAAGCAATGGCAAGAAGCCATGCAATCTGAATTAGACTCCATGTCTGAAAACCAAGTATGGGATTTGGTCGATTTGCCAGATGGCTACCAAGCCATTGGAAGCAAATGGGTTTTCAAACTGAAAAAGGACAAGGATGGGAAACTTGAAGTTTTCAAAGCTAGATTGGTTGCACAAGGTTACAGGCAAGTCCACGGTGTGGATTACGATGAAACCTTTTCACCAGTTGCAATGCTAAAGTCTATTCGGATAATGTTAGTAATCGCTGCATATTACGATTACGAAATATGGCAGATGGATGTCAAAACTGCTTTCTTAAACGACGTTTTAACAGAAACTGTGTTTATGACACAGCCTGAAGGTTTTGAGGATCCAAAGAATGCTAAAAAGGTATGCAAGCTAAAGAAGTCAATCTACGGATTGAAGCAGGCATCCAGGAGCTGGAATATACGTTTTGATGAAGCAGTCAGTGACTTTGGTTTCATCAAGAACGCAGACGAATCTTGTGTATACAAGAAGGTCAGTGGGAGCAAAATTGCTTTCCTGGTATTATATGTCGACGACATATTACTTATCGGAAATGACATTACTATGTTGAACTCTGTCAAGATTTGGCTTGGGAAATGTTTTTCGATGAAAGATCTAGGAGAAGCACAGTACATATTGGGCATCAAGATTTACAGAGATAGATCTAAAAAGATGATTGGACTTAGTCAAAGCACTTATATCAATAAGGTGCTTGATAGGTTCAAGATGGAGGACTCCAAGCGAGGCTACCTACCCATGTTTCATGGAATGACTCTAAGCAAGAATCAGTGCCCAAAAACACTTGATGAGCGTAGACGAATGAATGGGATTCCATATGCATCATTGATTGGTTCAATAATGTATGCTATGATATGTACACGCCCGGATGTTGCGTACGCACTCAGTGCTACGAGCAGATACCAGTCAGACCCAGGAGAGGCGCATTGGACTGCTGCCAAGAATATTCTGAAGTACCTGAAAAGGCACAAAGATGACTTCCTGGTCTATGGTGGAGATGATGAATTAATTGTTAAAGGCTATACGGACGCAAGTTTCCAAACCGACAAAGATGATTTCAGATCACAGTCTGGGTTTGTCTTCTGCCTCAACGGAGGAGCAGTAAGCTGGAAAAGTGCTAAGCAAAGCACCATTGCGGATTCTACAACTGAAGCGGAGTACATTGCTGCACATGAAGCAGCAAAGGAAGCTATATGGCTAAGGAAGTTCATAGGTGAACTTGGTGTAGTCCCCTCCATTAAAGGACCAATAGCCCTGCATTGTGAAAATAACGGAGCTATTGCACAGGCAAAGGAGCCTAGACACCACCAGAGAGTCAAGCATGTACTTCGTAGATTTCACCTTCTACGAGAGTTCGTTGAAAGAAAAGAAGTCGAGATAAGCAAAATTGGAACTGATGACAACAAATCAGATCCATTGACTAAACCTCTGCCGCAGGCGAAGCACAACTCGCACACTGCAGCTATGGGAATCAAGCATATTGGAGAATGGCTTTGATGACCCTGTTTAATGTTTTAAAGTTTTAGAGTTTAAATCTTTGTAAAACATTATTGGTTAATCATTCACAATAAATGAAAAGAATTCATTTTTCCATTTAATTTGTGGTTTATTAAATGATGAGTCCCTTCAATTTGACAATATATTCAAGATAGACTGTCAGGACCAGTCCTGTGACTAAGAAATGTCTATCAAGTGAACTTGAATGTCAAAGGTTGAAAATGGTCCCTAGTCGGAGTTTTCTATAAAATTGGACGCATAGAAAACGTTAGACGACTAGAATGCAAGATGACTAGTAGTTCTGTTTCTTGAACTATGTGGACATGGCAATGTCAAAATCATTTGCATAGATACTTACTTTGGGAAGACTAGTATCGGACAAGACCTATGAAACTTTACTGTAAGAGATGAAAATCTGTCATAAGTAAATTTCATTAAAATTATTAGACACTAAATCCTCAATACCTGAGTGATTTGAGATTACTTGTTTGAGAACTGGTTACTTTGACGTTGACCAACCGTCGCACCGTAAAAGGAGGCTATAAAGGCAACGCTCAGGTAATCACCTATCAAACGAAGTCTAATCTCAAGATCGTAAGATTGGGATTGTCCTCCCATAAATCGGGATGAGATGCTTAAAAGTTGTACAAGGCCACTCGGAGAGCTAGAAACTGTGAAATGCATGGCCGTGCTCGGATGAATCATAGGCTATGATTATCTGTTTATTTGATCAGTTGAACTCTGAAACCGAGAAACACCTCTGGACATAATAAGGATGACAACTCTTACCTTATGTTCAAGAGCAAGCATCGAGCGACAAAGGAATTAGGAAATGCACACTTGTCCCTAAGGACAAGTGGGAGACTGAAGGAAATAATGCCCTTGGTCCAAGTATGCATTCAATGTTAAAGTCTAATAAATGCGGTTCAGTATTAATTAACAAGTTAATAATTCAGTGAGATCAAGTGAGCTGAATGCCTAGCTAGAGGCCGCTTCAGTTCAAGTGGAATTAATGATATTAATCCACAGCTTACTCTTGACTGAACCCGTAGGGTCACACAAATAGTACGTAAACGGATCAAGTATTTAATGGCATTAAATACTCCATCTATGGATATTCGGAATCGACGGATCTTGGTTTCAGTGGGAGCTGAGATCGTCACAGGCAAGAAATGAATACTCCGGAAACGATGATATTGCCGGAAACGGAAATATGGATCGTATCGGAAATATAAATATTATCCAAGTCGTAGATGTTGCCGGAAACGGAAACATGGTACGTATCGGGAAATATTATTGGAAATGGAAATATTGCCGGAATCGGAAATATTGCCGGAAACGGAAATATTGTCAGAATCGGAAATATTATCGGAATCGGAAAATAATTCCGGAAACGGAAATATTAAATATTTGTTCGAAAACGGAAATTGATTCCGAAATCGGAAATATTAAATATTGTTCGTATCAGAAATGGATTCCGGAATCGGGAATTTAATCGGAAGCGTATCGTACGAATTAGCATCGGACGTGGCCCGCTAGACGAAGGCCCAGCACGAAGCCAGGCCATCGCCCAGCGAGCCAACACGCACCATCGCATGCCAAGCCTCGACCAGGCCCAGCGCAAGGCCAGGCCCAGCCAAGGCCTGGGGCGCGCGCGCGAGAGCTCAGTAGTGGGCCGAGCGTTGTGCGCCTAGCGTGGGCCGCAAGGCTTGCGCGGGTGTACGGTGCTCATGCAATGCTTGTGCGGGAATCCTAAAGCAATCGGGATTCGAAATATGATTAAATCCTAAAACTATTAGATAATGATTATTTAATTAGAGTCCTAGTAGGGTTATAATTAAATAAATTAGTATCCTAATGGGATTCCAAATCCTTTTCCATAACTCTATAAATAGGTGCCTAGGGTCACATATTTACATAGAGTTTTCAAGTATTCAAAGTGAGTTTTTGAGAGAAAAATTCAGTCACATACCTTGCCTAAAAGTGCCGAAATTATTAGTACCTTAAGGGCGATTCTAGTTGGTCAATCTTAAGGCGGATCCGGACGTGCTGTGGACTATCTACGGAGGGACGACACTTGGAGTCCTAAAGACTTGTTCTTGTTCGGTTCGGGCGCAGCTAGGGAAGGCACGCAACAAAGAGTATGCATCTAAACTATGCTAAATGATTATGTGTAAATAATATGTATTCCTGGCTTAATGGTTGTTTCCGCATGATTTATGTATTGTCATATGTATCATAACCTAACAAAGCGGAGATTTACGTTCTCATCATTGAACCTTCCCTTTCGGGAATGGGGACAAAAGTAGGTGTCTACAGTTAGCCCCCACTTTGACTGAGTAAGACGATGGTCAAAGTATCCGACGGAGTGCGTCATACAAGCCATGGTGTATGTGACCTGTTTTGCGAGGGTCTCACGAGCCCCAGAGTGATAACATTTGACTTAAGGGTCATCACTTGAAATGTTAACATATTCCTCACGTGTCATTGGAATTTGTTAAGTATAGAAACTCCCTCACTTTGTCATTGGAAGTATCTACAGATGTTTTCGAAATCAAAGCTATAAAGTGTAACCAGGCCTGGCTAAGCCCGATCACGAGGTAAAAATGTTTTAAAAGATTCTCATTTTTAAGGTTATCTAAACGAGAAAACCCCCTTGTTTTTATAGGACGTAAAACGAAGGAAAATCCAGCACATCACTTTTTGGAAAAGGGAAACTATCCTTTGATTTTTGGAAAAGGGAAACTATCCTTTGATTTTTGGAAAAGGGAAACCATCTTTTGATTTTTGGAAAAAGATAAACCATCCTTTGATTTTTGGAAAAGGGAAACCATCCTTTGATTTTTGGAAAAAGATAAACCAGGAAAAGTTATCGCTGCAGCGACTAAGGACCTGCGCGGTTAGTGGCGCAGACCCCGCCCGCTGAAGGAGGGCGAGCCTGTCCGCTGAGGGTGGATGCCCCGTCCGATAGAAGTGGACGAATCTGTTTTGATGTTTTTTGAAAATAAGGACCTACGCGGTTTGTGACGTAGACCCCGCCCGCTGAAGGTGGGCGAGCTTGTCCGCTGAGGGTGGACGCCCCGTCCGATAGAAGTGGACGAATCTGTTTTGATGTTTTTGAAAATAAGGACTTACGCGGTTTGTGACGTAGACCCCGCCGGCTGAAGATGGCGAGCCTGTTTTTGTTTTTGAAGAAATTATTTTCTTTTCATTTTCGAAAACTGAGGACCTGCGCGGTTAGTGACGCAGACCCCGCCGGCTGAAGATGGCGAGCCTGTTTTTGTTTTTTGAAGAATTTATTTTCTTTCCAGGGATGCTCGGATTTAGTTGTAACCTGAATGTGGGTTGACAACGTGCTTAGACAGACCATTGTCTCGTGGTCATCATCTTTCATGGTTTTGAGCTAGTCTTTACGGCTCAATTTTGCCACTACCTGGGTCCTTGATTAGGGGACTATGTATAAGTATCAATGGCGACCTTTGTCTTGAGGTCGTAATCTGGTTTTATCTTTTGAGATTATCCAAACACGGGACTTCGTACAACGTAGTCTGGGAATATTGTTTTAACTTTGCATACTCTCTTTTGAAATATATATTTTCTTTCGAGCCCCCAAGCATTCGTGCTTGACGGTCATTTCTTGTCGAAGAGGTTCCTTGGGGATACGCATTTTGTAATGTCCTTGATCGTGTTTGGGATTGTGCTCGTAAGTGCGAGCGATCTTTGTATTGGTGTGCTACTCTTAACAAAGCCGTGAGGTGCGACTTTCAGTAAAGAAATCGGCAATTTTCGAGTCAAATGGATATGGCAGGACCCTATAGAAGGCAGGGCCTCTTTGGGCTTATTTTCGGCGCCCAGGCCTGGGCGTTGAAATAATTCACGCCCAAGTGGGGCGTTAAAAATATTGTTTGGGCTGGTCTTTTGATGACACAGTTGGCCTCTTGTTCGTTCGTTTATTTCACTTGGAAATTCTACGTATTCTCTTCTCTTTTGTTTTTCTTTATTTTTGGAACGTAGAATTTTATTAGAGATCACAATGAGTTGAGCTGATTTTCAGCGCCCAGAACTGGGCGTCGGAACATCTGGCGCCTGGTCCTGGGCGTTGAAAATGCGTCCCAGGCAGGACTTTCTCGTGATGATTTCTCGAGAAGCTGTAGCCGATTGGTGGACTACGGTGTTTGTCGCTTTGAGGCGATTATTTAAAGGAACTGTTGCTCTTATGGCGTACAGTTATTGCAATAGTCGGGCGAGTCTATATGGCCCGAGGAACATACCTTGAGGTGTAAGACTTTGATCGCTCTTATATTTTTTCTTTTGAACGTGTTCGTGAATGTTCGATAGTTAGAATGTATGTGTGAACAAGCGTTCATAGAATGGCCGTTGCGTGCGGTCCATTAATCAGTTTGCTTGAATCATTTTTTTTGAGCAATGACTGATGTTGAATAGTTTTCTTAGAAGCTTGATAGGGTTCAGGTCCATTCATGAAGTGGGCTCAAGCATCGTGCCCTTTTGATCGTTCAAACATTTGCTTTGAGACTTTTTTTTTATTTTGCTATGGTCGTTTCGTAGCTCGGAGCCCCCAAGTATGCATGTTGGGATGCTTCCTTTTGGCGTACGATTTTTGTAGGTTCTTTCGAGAAAGATGCCTTGTGGTTTCGCTCGTGTTGGTGCGAGCTATCCCTTCCGTGGTAGGTAATATTTTGCTACCTTTAATCCTTAATGTAGAAGTCGTGTGGCTTGCATTTTGAATTTGGGCGATAAGTAGTCTTTGCCTCTTTTACACATGCCCTTGGTCGTGCCCGCGTTAGTGCAATATGCCTTACTTTTTTTTTTAGACTTGTACCGTGGGATGGTTGAACTTATGGTGCGACGTAGGCTTGTGTGGCCTAACAACGTGTCTTAGAACATTCCTCCAGGTGTTGGGATATCATTATTATTTTTTGCATTGGAGTACTTCATCACGCCTCGTTCAGGTGCTCGAACAAGTGTAGCACCTTCTGCGTGGGTGTGCACGGCTTATTACTTCGTTCGATGCGAGGATTCATAGATGTTTCTTTCTTGTTTTTATCCTTGATTTTTTTTTCGCTTTTGCTTTGGAACGATGTAGACTGTGTAACGGGCGCTTGTAGGGCGGGCGTTATGTGCAGTAGTTTGATCGGAGTTTTGGTGACTCGCGATTTTCAGCTACCCTTGTTAGTGGGGTGACTTTATATATTCTAAGTAGTGCTTAGAATTTGGGAGGGGTTGTAGCCATTCTAAGGTTCGTTTTACACGATCAAACCTTAGGATTGTGCCCCTATGACGTGCGTATAGCATTAACGTCGAGAATTTGCGATAAAATCGTCATTTCGAGCAATTTTAGAGTGTTTTTCTCAAGCCCCCAATGGTAACTACGGGATCGGCTTGGTGCTATAATGCTTGGCATACGTTTTTATGCATTCATGGTGACATGGATCATGATTAGTTTGAACCAGAATCGTTTAGTGCGAGGTACGTTCGAGTAGTGATTTGCTACTTCTCTTGTAAATGTCGTATTGTGCGACATTGCCATGGTCAAGGTAGTCACATGTTGAAGTGTGCCTTCACCAAAAGCTAGGTGCCTTTCTTTTACCCATAATCATATTTAGAAATCTTTTTGACTCACTTGCAACATCGAGATAAACGCATACTTAGCTTAAACCAGCGACACTTTATTATGTTCGAAGAAGTTTTTGAAAATTATTTGAAATCCGAGTCCTACTGTGTACAATCCAAGGTGTCCTAAGTAAGTTGACTTATAGAAGGGTTCGTACAGGATTACATGAGTGAATCAAAATACTGTTACGATTTTCGGAATGCTGTCTAAGGATTTGCTGGAAGCCAGGGTGCAGGCGTCAAGATATTACTTGTGCCCGTGTGGCACATGCTTTAGGCTTTTACGGCCATCTTTTCCAGAATTGCGGGAATATAAACCGTTTTCAAATTGACTTAGATTTACTTGGTGTATGTCTGCACAAAAGGTCAAGGTATACTTAGTTCTTTCCCTAGCTCTTTCATTTCAATTTTTAGACCCCAGTTGCTATTATGTCTTCCCATTAATGATGCTTTCAGATTTCGACTTTAGATTCCCGTGTCATATGCCCGAGTAGGGTGATCCTTGGTTAAGTGCTAAGTCCTATTGACAATGCCTAATTTTTTCAAAGGGGATTCGCAAGCATTTGAATCACCATAAACGGGTGCCCTGAGTTCGAAGGAACGATGGGGCGATGCCGTAGAACAATCCTCTTTATTGCAAGCTTACTGCCTTTACTACTTGTTGGCGATTATGACTGTATCTAGTGGTGAAAGAAGGTCTTTAAGTGAGTTAGTTCGCTTTAGGGAGAGTCAAGTCGAGTACTTTAGAGGTCATGGACGCTTGCGCTAGCCCCCATTCAATTGAGGCAAAGCGATCTTTTGAGTATTGGCTAAGTGCCTAGGAGTGTGAGTGCTCCTTCTGGAAAGGGTACGTGCCCTTATTATTTTTCGATGTGTGCTCATTTTGGCATCTTGATGGCTTGGGTTCTTCCTTTGAATTAAATTTTTCTTTCAATTTGTATTGCAAGTAATTAAATTTCAATAAGGGACTCTATTCTTTATTCTTTGTTATTTTATAGGCTTTAACATTTTTGCAAATTGGTTGGACCGAATCATGGATTGCCTACGTATCCGCCTTAAATAGATTTAATTTGGAATCAGGTCTTGCGTAGTTCTTAGCCAGAAAATGGTTTCTTAGAATGCCGATTTTAAACAAGTACGTTCGAGTGGAATCGTAATGTTTGAAATAGGGTGAAATAAGTGAAGTTTATTATTATTTTAATCTGCTGCTTTGCCGTAAACCAAAAATTTGTTTTATTTTTTAAGTACATGTATTTGCACAAAAATCTTTTCATGTGTTTTTTTTTGGTACGTATATCTGAATACATGTTGTACCCCTCCAAATGTTCGTTATTTTTCCGTGTATGTGCGGATAAAATGACGAGCACTTCTGGACAAAATTTGGCAAGCAGAGAGATTCAGCGCCCAGGCTGGGGCGCTAAAGATTCCGGCGCCCAGCTATGGGCGCTGAAAATGATTTCTGGGCAGATTTTTTTTGGTGTGTTACTTCTTTTCCTTTCGTGCCAGATATTTGCGAATCTTTTTTTTTGTGCGCTAAATGCTCTTTTTTTTTTAGACGAAATTTAAAGGTACTTTGCAAAGTTATTTTTTTTATTATTAATTTTTTACGTTAAGCGTAGAATGTACTTTTCATTTGTCCTTTTTTTTTTATTCGTGACTCAAGACGGCTTGAAAGATGGGTTGAATGAGATAGGATAATTTGTATAGGTATTAGTCAAGCATGAGGATTGGAAAGGGTAGAAGATGGTAGAACTTTATGTATATTTTTGTTGTGATATGATTTGGATTGGTTGACTCAATTCTTTTCCTTCGTTTACTTGGGTAAATTCCGCACTTTGGGAGGTACGGGCTAAATATTTCATGGCTCGCTCTTTTTGCTCTCCCTTTTCTCTTTCTCTTCAAGTATTTCATGGCTCGCTCTTTTCGCTCTCCCTTTTCTCTTTCTCTTTTTTCTTTCTTTACTTGGGCTAAAAGGTAGATGGTTGTGGTCTTTGAGTCACGAGGCGAGACTGAGTGAGCCTCGTTTGATAGGCCTATAGTGGACCTTTAATTTTAGTAGGCCTAGGGTGGACCTCTAAATTGTCTTACTTTGCAAGCGTATTTAGTCGTTTCTTAAAATGTGCAAATAGCGTAGATTCAAAATGTTGTTTTTACTTTATTGAAATTTAACGAAAGAATTACATCGAAAATAATTTTTTTGTTTCTTTTCAGACTCCAATTTCCGGGAATTAATTGGAAGTTGTGATTTAGACTCGAACTTTCATTAATTTTTCTGATTATAACCCGTGTATGAATACAAGGAGGTGGCCTAGACTCAAAATAATGACGTGGCGTAAGCCTATAGTACTTGACCAAGCGACTCTCAGACTCAGGCTAATTGGACCATAACTTTCGTTGGTTGATACTTAAGATTTTAACCCTTGGGTGTTTATTTGTCATGTGCCATTTTGCTTAATGTTGGCAAGGTAGTTAGTTGGGGAGATCGAATTTCCATTTTTGCAAGACTAGAATCATTGGTGCGGCTTCCCTCTTAGTGTGTATTGTTTTACCCCAATGGTAGCCTTATGGCATGCCGATTTGGCTATTTTCATGGTTCGTCATGTTGCATTCATGGAAAATCTTTTAGTCCGTACTTAGGAGTACTTCAAGGAGCGAGTGGCTCGAGAGGACTATGATAGTCGTGACCCAATGTGATCATAAGCCTTGAGGCCATTAATTTTTTTTTTTGCAAATGGTATTGACACCTTAGGCTCACTTTGGGGGTTGTGCGACTATGGAGGGATGATTTTCAGAATGTGACTGTTTCAATTTTGCAAATACTTGAATTTCATAATATATTCTTTTTAATGGTGAGAGAGAGTATTGAGGCCGTAGATTCTTAACAAGGGATGACAATTACATATGGGTGCTTATTGATTTCTTTTAAAATGTTAGGAAGAGAGACTCAATATGGTTTGACCTTTTAACTTGCAGAACGACGCCAAGCATTAGGACCAATTCTATGTATAAGACAACTAAGTCTTAGGATTTAGATTGTACTTTGGCATAGCCTAGTCTAGACTCGGATTTATTTATTTTTTATTCGAACATTATTTTTCCTTGAAAACTTTTTTTGAACATCATTTTTTGAATACTTTGCCCATGTGACATTCAAGGTCATTTAATCAGCGTGCTCGATTTTGGTGCCGAACATTGTCATCATAGGAGGCCTAATGACGACACAAGGAGTTGTTTATTTTATAAGTCGTTTTTAGAATTGAGTGCCTTTTTCATACGCCCTCGTAGCAAATTTGTTAAATTTTTTTTATTGCTACGTATATTTTGTGCGCGGGCACCGAGGCTGCGGGGCCTGGCCAAAAGGCAAAGCAGCAACTTCAGCGCCCAGCAGGGGCGTTGAAATAATTGGCGCCCAGCTAGGGGCGCTGAAAATGTGTCCCTGACTGGTACTTGTATTCTGTTCGTCTATATTTTTTTTTGTACATACGACTTAATTTTGCGTGCTTGCCCAATAACGTCCTTTGCGCGTTATGCAGCGTCGTGGGATCCGTTACAGGCCGTCCTGGGCGTCGCTTATTTTTGGTGGCGATCGCCCGGGACTGCGGGACACGTATTTAGGTATAACTCTTTGGCCAATTGGTGTTTATGAATGTTTAGGCAACTTTTAGGGTCGTTGGTTTTCTAGCGTTATTTGTCACACACAATCACAACATAATCACGCAATTCGCTACACATAACTAACATTACAACATGAAGCAAAAATAATATGTCACGTATTTTATGATAGGCTTCTATGGGTAATACTTGCGCCGTCTTGGTACCGCTTCTATCGTAGATCCAACACATGCCCCGGTTGAGGTAGTGCATTCAACAGACTAATTTCGTCCCACGAGGCCAATCACGATGTAAGCCAAGGGGGCATGCACCAATGAGAGGGACCTTAGTGGGCGAGCGATTGGGTTTGGGACGGGTGTACTACTAGCGAAAAGTGCCGAGTGGGCAACATTCGAAACGTAGGCACCCCCTGGTTGGCGATGGGTATCCTTAGTCCCAACTCCCGAGATGAAACATGCCAAGGGAGCCGAGATTCGTTATGCGGTTCTGTCCGTTCACATTAATATGCTGATTTTCAGGTCGTCCCAACTTGATAAGGAAATAAACGCGGAGTAGGATCGTTTCACCCTTCGGCTATTTTGATTACCTACGAGCACGAGTATTTCATTAACGTCCCCAGTGGAGTCGCCACTGTGAGGGGGTCGAAAAAGCACGAGGCTAATGCATGACCTCGTCCCTCGTGGGCGTGACGTCGTCAGATCAAGTGTAGTTACATTTCGCGTGAGTTTACACCCAATCGACTAGTAATATAGGAGTCGCCATTCAGTTTTTAACGACAATGAGAAAAACTGAAAAAACCCGGTTATCGTGACATAAAGGGAGTGCAATTATGTTCGACCACGACGGCCATAGGTTCCCTTGTGATCCTTGGTGTGGGGATCGCTCAACGTAAACCCGCAGGGCAGAGATTGAGAGTTCGGGGGACTGTAACTACCGAGAGGAGTGCTCATCGATAACTCCAGAGGCAGGTTATCCTTACTAGCTCAGCATAAATAATTGAAGGGACATGCGTTAACTATTAAACTACTCTGAATTGATTTTAGCAATATGCAACACATAATACTAAACCGATCGTGATTATCTCGTTTAGATTGATTTAAGGTACCTAGCATGATAGTTTGTTTGTCCAAGATATTATCTTTGTTAGGCGTGATAGATCAATCAAATTAATAGTTTAACAATTTTATAAAGGGTGATGAAAGCGATTAAATCATGCGAAGGGACACATTACGACGCACCCTTGAGAGGTGCGTCACGGTTCTCAGAAAACTAACCACTTGGCTTTGCTATTTCTCCTTTTATCTAACGAATCTCGGGTTTCTGAGCAGTGTTCCAGTATTTAGGCTTAATTCATCAGCTACAAGGGACAGGATACGTTCTGTTCGAATTTTGGGTCGATTGCGACAGAACGCGGGATCAATTTCGCAGCGTGAGGCTTAGGCTTAAGGTTGGAGTCAATACTCAGATTATGAATTGTGTGTCCTGTTGTGTCGATTATGAGGCTGTATTTATAGGGAAAGAGTTGGTGGAAAGATAGAACTTTAGAATCTGAACCCAAAGAGAATTCGGAGACAACACGTCCCAGGTTTTTTCAGCGCCCAGGGCTGGGCGCCGAAGATTTCGCCGCCCAGACCCAGGCGTTGAAAATAAGGTCTGAGCCGAGCCTTTTGTCAGATTTGGAATCTTAATCACGGAGCTTTTGAGACTTATCCGAGTTTCTTAGTGCGTATCAACTTATGACGGAATGCGTCTGGGCCCGTTACGAACTCTGGGTTCGTTAGGAATTTAATTAATACGTAACTCTTATTTTCGAATTATAACAGGAATAGAATTCCTTTGCCAATTCTATCTCTTTTAGGATTTTATGTTGGAGTGCAACACCTAATTCTGACAGATTTCTATCTTTTATGTCTTGCCACTTTTAACAACTACTTCTTACGGCAGTTACCATTTTTAGCAGGTTTCTATAAATAGCAGGTTTGGATAAAATGAAAAGGGTGATCGAGATTCGTTATTTCATAGGAGATGCGTTGCCAAGCGGAGATTTACGTTCTCATCATTGAACCTTCCCTTTCGGGAATGGGGACAAAAGTAGGTGTCTACACCGTACCTGTTTTTTGCAGATTTGGCTCATGGAACGACTTAGGCTTCTAGAAGCTCCTGCCGATCCTAAACATCATCACCCTATAGCCTTGGGTAACCGAAAGTATCTGCACCAAGGCCAGGACGAGGCCGAGTGGGCCTCCTATTTCACTCATGGCATATGCTCTATTAAGTGGGTGGTACTGTGGTTGGGTTTGACTAATATGACGGGAGGTTCCGAGGTGTTAGTTTATGTTTCTTTGTTGGGGCTATCTCGGCCCGTTTATATCTTTCCTTACCGAGTCATACGATAATACGGCTTAAGGCAGACTATCCCGTTTTCCGATACGGTACCACCTAAAGTAGCGGTCTTTTCACAAGCACGGGTTCAAGCGTGGGCTAAGTATTATGGTGGCCTCCCGCGTTGGACCGTGGCTAGAGATGGCTTTGTGGGTCTTTCCGAAAACTACAAGTTGTGGATGAGTTCCGATGATAAGGCCGTGAGAACTAAGGCTCGAAATGAAGAGCCGGCTGAGCTTTTGATACCTCAAGGTAGGGCTAAGTATGAGAGCCGTGATCCCGCTAATCCTCGCGACCATAGTATTAAGACTGTAAAAGCTCGTCCTGATCGAAAGCGAAAGGAAGTTCCTCCCCATTCCAGTTCTAGGCCTAAAAAGGTGCCTAACATGAAGGGGCCTGCCGTTCACAAAAGAAATGCAAGCTCTCACGGAGATCATCGCCGGAATAATGTATGGGTTAGGAAAGTTCAGTCCCTAGTAGAACCAGTGGCTAATCCAATTGATGTTGATAATCCTTCCCCTACTATTGTTTGTGCCCTTGAGGCTGAGCGGGCTATAGCTGTTCAAACTGAAAATGTTTCTGAGGCCTTGGCATCCTTGGAAGTTAGTGTCAAGGAGCCTATTCTTATGGAGATTGATATAGGGGCAGCGCAGAAGCCCGTGGAGGTGGACCCTGCGAACATTGCCCTCTACAAAACTTTATTTGATGATCCGGAAGAACTCGAGTAGTGTAGTTCTTGTTAGGGTGTAGGTGCCCTTTATTTATTTCAGTTGTGTTTGTTTTTCATTCCTTAGCACTTTTTGTTTTCCTTCTTATTATTTTTAAATATTAATAAAGGCGTAATTTTATTTTTCTTGTTTTCGTTTTGCTTTTTTTTTATTTGCTCATTTCCAACACCTATGCACATTATATTTTCATTTGATTGGACCGAATCCATAAATAGGATTGCCTACGTATCCTTGTTAAATAACTTTAACTTAGAATCAGATCGCGCGTAGTTCTAGCTAGAATAAATTCTAGGATGCCGAATTCGATAAATACGTTATGAGGTGGAAACATATTATTTGGAAACGGTAGAATAAGTGAAGTTTATTATTATTTTAATCTGCTGCTTTGCCGTAAGCCGAAATTTGTTTTATTATTTTTTGAGTACATGTATTTTTTGGTGGTACGTAGATCTGAATACGTGCTGTATCCCCCCAAGTGTCCGTTATTTTTCCGTGTATGTGCGGATAAAATGACGAGCACTTCAGGGAAAAATTTGGCAAGCAGAAAGATTCAGCGCCCAGGCTGGGGCGTTAAAGATTTCGGCGCCCAACTTTGGGCGCTGAAAATGATTTATGGGTAGATTTCTTGGCGCGCTGCTTCTTTTCCTTCACATGTTCTTGCGTTTATTCCCCCTTTTTTTCATTTTACTTTTTACTCGTCAGCAATCAATTTTGATACTATTTCGGAAGCTTTTTGGACTATTAGCGTTAGACGCATTTTCGTCCGGATTAATTTTTTTCTATTCGTGACTCGAAACGGCTTTGAAAATGGAGTTAGGGTGCGGAATATATGAAGATATTTGCGTAGACTTTTTGTGTGGGTTGAGGTGCGTGTTGTTAATGATGGGGATGGTGGGGTTATGTTTCTTGAATTTTTTTTTTGAGCAACATTTGCATTTGTTTGGATTTGATTTCTTTGGGTTGCACGGGCTTGACCCTTATGTCTTGGAAATATGAAGGGGATGGTATGGTTTATTTTGTGGATTACGGGAATTGGTTTCGATGTCACGATTCAAGACCGAGTGGGCCTTTCTATTAGGCCTAAAGTGGGCCGCTTCCTTTCATTTTTTGATTTTATATTTGCAAGTATGATTAGTGCTTATTTAGTGTTAGAATAATATCTTAGGAGAAATTTTACGCCTTTATTAATTTGGAAAGTAAGGAAAACACACTGAAATAAATTAATCAATATTCTAAGGGTTCTTAGGACCATATCTAGAGCTTTATTCTTTCTATCATCTAAAGAACTACTAGGAATTTTGCTAAAGTGCTCTCTTCGGCTCAAGTCTTGGGTTTAGTCTCGTAGAACCTTGGTCCTTCGCCTGTACTCATCTTGAACTCTATTCCCTTTGCGTTGACCCACTGACATGTCTTCACCCATCCGTTCTCGGCCTCTTCTAGTGTTGATGTTGGAGCGATTAACTGAGTTGGATCGAAACCTTCATCTTGTAGAGCTAGGGTAGTTATTACAGTCTCGTCCTCCATAGGCCTCGATTCGTTAAACAATGTCCATAGAGTTTTGTTGTCCAATATTTCAGCCGTTTCAGTCTTGGTGAGGTGGGGCGCCTCATCCAAAGTATGACAGTCATGGAAAATTTCAAATCCGGGCTTTAGCAGGCCATCCTGAACGAAGGGTTCAGGGAAATCACAGCATGGGTGTTCTTCTCCTTCCCGGACAAACATACCGTTAAGGGTTCTTTGATATGGGGGAAGAAGGGTGGCTTGTTTTATCTTGGCTGGCTTAAGGCGTAGCCTAGATAAGTGGTCAGCAACATCTTCCTCCGTTGGTTCATAGCCTAGGCCAAAGGGAGTAGATTTGTTAGGTGGGGGATGGAACATGTAGTTCTTCTTCCTTATGCGCAATGGAGTTCCCGGGAAATAGCCTTGAGCTAGCAATATTTTAGGGATGACCCGGGATGCACGCGGATCTAGAAATGCTAAATTATAGTCCTCAATGACTTGGATGGCTTCATCCACTTGAAAACCGTAAAGTTCTTCTGCAGTTTCGGCCGTTCCAACCATAGTACAACTGACGTCGAGAGGAGGGGCGCGTATTTCCAGAATTACTCCGTTATGGTTAAGTTTAACCATTTGGTGCAAAGTGGAAGCCACACCTCCTAAGTCATGGAGCCAAGGGCGTCCTAAGAGGAGGTTGAAAGTGGGCTTGATGTCGATTATTTAAAACTCCGTGGTGCGTGCCACGGGCCCGGTTTGTATTGTGAGGTTGATTTTTCCCAACACAGGCCTTCGAGAGTTATCATAAGCTCGTACCCCTTGCGTGGAGGTTTGGAAGTCATCGCTTCCTAGCCCCAAGCAATGGGCGGTTCGCAATGGGCAAACATTTACCGCTGAAACGTTATCTACGAGTGCTAGGGGGATGTTTTGTCCTTTGCATCCAACCACTAGATAGAGGGCCTTATTGTGGGCGCCTCCTTCTTTAGGTAAGTCTTTGTCAGTAAAAACTATTTCTTTTTCCTCAACATCTCTTGTGACGTGGTTAGCCAACGAGTCAGGTGTGATGTCCGTAGGGACTGATATGTGGTCAAGTGAGCGAATAAGTTTTTCACGATGTTCCTTTGAAGTGCACATGAGATCCCAGATGGTAATCTCGGCTTTAGTTCTTTTTAGTTGCTTCAAGAGAGGATTTTCGATGACTTCTGCGACGGTGGTGTGCCGTATGTTTTCAAGAGTCTGTCTGACTGGGATGTCGTCCCCGGGAGGTGGGCGAATATCCTGTTGGTATACCCTTCCGGACCGAGTGAGATTGTCAACTTCGGGCTCTTGAGGGGTGGTGTCAATGGGAGCATGCCCGGGCCAAGTTTCAGTAAAGAGGTCCTGGCCCGATACTTGAGACAGGTAGACATCTTCCGCATCATCATCCCACACACCGCACACTTCGCTCTCGATTTGATCCATAGGGACCATGGTAAGTGGTGCACCTTGAGGCGTAATATACACCGTAGGGTCAAAGTTCTTATTTTCTGGTTGATCGAGAGAGATGTGACAAGAACCGAGTGGGCTCTTGTTGTTGTTGGGTTTGCCAACGTTAGGGAGAGGTATTACTTCATCCTCTATCATATCCTGGATCGTGTTTATTAGATTCCAACAGTTTTCAGTATCATGCCCATTTCCTTGATGGAATTTGCAATAGGTGCCCTCGACCCAATATTTATTTTTGAATGAAGGGTCGGGTGTGGGGCCTATGGGCCTTAGCTTTCCTTGATTGGTTAGTCTTTGGAAGGCTTGTACCAGAGTCGACCCGAGTGGGGCAAACTTTCGATCTCGGGTCCACCTTCCAGGGCTCCTTCGGGTTGGGGTTTCTTCTACGACGTGGACCTCTTGGGCTTGAGGCGTGTGGCCCCTGTATGTAGGCTTGCTTTGTACTGTTTTTGCGAGGTCATCCTCGATCTTTATTCCTACATCATAAACCCTTTTGAAGGTATCAAGGCCCAAGTACCTAAGGTGTTGTTTATAAGCTGGGTCTAGGTTGTCAATGAATTTTTGGACCAATTCAGTTTCAGGATGCCTATTGATTAGTTGGGCCGCTTGGTCTCTCCATCTAGCAAAATAGGTCGTGAAACCTTCATTTTTCTTTTGGAAGAGGACTTCCAGCTCGCGCATGGTGACTTGAAAATCCATGTTTGACGAGCATTTCTTGATGAAGACATTGACAAAGTCCTCCCAAGTGGGGAAGAGCTTAGGGTCCTGGTGGTAGTACCATTTAAGTGGCACAGGTTCCAAGGACAAAGGAAAGGCAGGCAAATACATGGACTTGTCCACACCTTTCAAGTTCATGGAATTCACGAAGCTCAAGAGATGATCACGGGGATTGTCCGTGGCTTTGAACTTTGGTAAGTCAGGTGAACTGAACTTTTCCGGTAGTTTGCCGGGAAAAGGTTTAGGATCGAGGGAGAAATACTTGATCTCCATGGTTTGCTGCAGAACCATTTTTTCGATCTTCTTCTCGTTATCGAGGTCATTTTTGGCTTGCGCAGCCGCTAAGGATTCGTTTTCCATTTTCAGTTGACTCATAAGTTGGATCATTTGGACCATTTGATCTCGTAATTTTTCCATGGATATGTTTGAGGGTGCGAATCGAGGTTGGGGAAGCGGAGATCCTTGAAAGGGGGAATGACGGACGGAGCTTGGAGTTACTAAACCTTGTGTTGGTGATGTAGCTTCGAGACGCACTAACCTTTGATTTTCAGATCGACACCAAGTGGCAGAACCAGCCCTATGCATAAGACAAGCTAAAGTTTAGGCCCAAAGTTAAGCATTATTTAGTCTAGACTTCTGACTCTTTCTAATGGTTTTCTATTCTCACTTTTATTGGTACACTTTTGGCTCTTCTTTTGGTCATTCTTTGGATTTTCGAAACATTTGCCTGTGTGACATTCAAAGTTATTTTAATTAGCATGCTCGGTTTTGGTGCCGAACATTGTCGTCATAGGAGGCCTAATGACGACACAAGGAGTTGTTTATTTTATAAGTCGTTCTTAGAATCGAGTGCCTTTTTTCATACGTCCTCGTAGCGAATTTGTAACGATTTTTTTTATTGCTATGTATACTTTATGCGCGGGTACCGAGGCTGCTGTGCCTGACCAAAAGGTCAGGCAGCAACTTCAGCGCCCAGCAGGGGCGTTGAAAATGATTGGCGCCCAGCTAGGGACGCTGAAAATGCGTCCCTGACTGGTACTCGTATTCTGTTCGTCTATCCTTTTTTCGTACATACGACTTAATTTTGCGTGCTTGCCTAATAACGTCCTTTACGCGTTGTGCAGCGTTGTGGAATCCGTTACAGGGTGTCCTGGGCGTCGCTTATTTTTGTGGCGATCGCCCGGGGCTGCGGAACACGTGTTTTGGTATAACTCTTTGCCAATTGGTGTTTAAGAATGTTAGGGCAACTTTTAGGGTCGTTGGTTTCCTAGTATTATTTGTCACACACAATCACATAATTCGCTACACACAACTAACATTACAACATGAAGCAAAATAATATGTCACGTAGTTTATGATAGGCTTCTATGGGTAAATTTGCGCCGGCTTGGTACCTCTTCTATCGTCGATCCAACACATGCCCCGGTCGGGGAAGTGCATTCACAAGCGAATTTCGTCCCAAGAGGCCAATCACGATGTAAGCCAATGGGGCATGCACCAATGAGAGGGACCTAGTGGGCGAGCGATTGGGTTTGGGATAGGTGTACTACTAGCGAAAGTGCCGAGTGGACAACATTCGAAGCGTATGCACCCCCCGGGTGGCGATGGGTATCCTTATTCCCAACTCCCGAGATGAAACATGCCAAGGGAGCCAAGATTCGTTATGCGGTTCTGTCCGTTCACATTAATATGCTGATTTTCATGTCGTCCCAACTTGATAGGGAAATAAACGCGGGGTAGGATCGTTTCACCCGTCGGCTATTTTAATTACCTACGAGCACGAGTATTTCATTAACATCCCCAGTGGAGTCGCCACTGTGAGGGGGTCGAAAAAGCACGAGGCTAATGCGTGACCTCGTCCCTCGTCGGCGTGACGTTGTCAGATCAAGTGTAATTGGATTTCCTGTGAGTTTACACCCAATCGACTAGTAATATAGGAGTCGCCATTCAGTTTTTAACGACAATGAGAAAAACTGACAAAACCCGGTTATCGTGACATAAAGGGAGTGCAATTATGTTCGACCACGACGGCCATAGGTTCCCTTGTGATCCCTGGTGTGGGGATCGCTCAACGTACAACCGCAGGGCGGAGATTGAGAGTTCGGGGGACTGTAACTACCGAGAGGAGTGCTCATCGATAATACTCCAGAGGCAGGTTATCCTTACTAGCTCAGAATAAATAATTTTAGGGACATGCGTTCAACTATTAAACTATTCTGAATTGATTTTAGAAATATGCAACACATAACACTAAATTGATCGTGATTATCTTATTTAGATTGATTTAAGGTACCTAGCATGATAATTCCATTGTCCAAGGTATTATCTTATTAGGCGTGATAGATCAATCAAATTAATAGTTTGACAATTTTATAAAAGGGTGATGAAAGCGATTAAATCATATGAGGGACACATTAAAACACACCCTTGAGAGGTGCGTTGTGGTTCTCAGAAAACTAACCAATTGGCTTTGCTATTTCTCCTTTTATTTAACGGATCTCGGGTTTCTAAGCAATGTTCCAGTGTTTAGGCTTAATTCATCAAGCTACAAGGGGCAGGACGCGTTCTGTTCGACTTTTGGGTCGATTGCGACAGAACGCCGGATCAATTTCGCAGCGTGAGGCTTAGGCTTAAGGCTAGAGTCAATACTCAGGTTATGGAATTGTGTGTTCTTTTCACGTCGGTTTTAGGCTGTATTTATAGGAAAAGGGTGTGTGGAAAGATAGATTTTAAGATACGAATCCAAAAAGAATCCGGAGATAAAACGGCCCCAGGCACTTTCAGCACCCAGGGCTGGGCGCCGAAGATTTCGGCGCCCAGATCCAGGCGTTGAAAATGGGATCTGGGCCGAGTTCTTTGTCTGATTTGGACTCTTAGAATACGGAGCTTTTGAGATTTATCCGAGTCTTTTAGTGCGTATTAACTTATGACGAAATGCGTCTGGGCCCGTTACGAACTCTAGGTTCGTTAGGAATTTAATTAATACGTAACTCTTATTTTCGAATTATACCAGGAATGCAAATTCTATCTCTTTTAGGATTTATGTTGGAGTGCAACACCTAATTCTGTCAGGTTTTTATCTTTTATGACTTTGCCACTTTTAACAACTACCTTTTACGGCGGTTACTATTTTTAGCAGGTTTCTATAAATAGCAGTTTTGGCTGAAATGAAAGGGTGATTGAGATTCGTTATTTTATAGGAGATGCGTTGCCAAGTGGAGATTTATGTTCTCATCATCGAACCTTCCCTTTCGGGAATGGGGACAAAAGTAGGTGTCTACACACATCACTATAAAATTTCGTGTGGTTATACTTTCCACCGTTTTACCATCCTCAAAACATTGTTATGCCATCTCTAGAATAGTGGTCATGATCTCCATTCCATACCTCCATCTACCATCGGGAGTACCATACTTAATTAAAGTAATTAGGAATGCCACTGTCGGAATGCATATCGTGAAATTGGTTCTTTAGAGTAATATATGGGTTCTTATGAGGGAAACAACGAATAACCATCTCAGACATGATATCCTTTTTCTTTAGTTGAGGCAAATTCTGAACCGTAGCAAAGTAGTTGCAAGCGAACTCAATCTTCTTCACATAAATGTGTGGGGTCTCACAATCTAACTTCTCTAGGTGTCCTAGGTTAGCGAACTTTGAATCAACATCTTAAGTCCTGAAAATGCAACTTAAAAGTCTTACTAAAGTGTTCTTATGAGGAAAACAATGAATAAACAAAATAACTTTGATTTGAATTATATATCAAAAGGTTACATGGATAGAATTCAATTGGGAATTGTGCTGCAAAATGATTTATCATGTATGATATAATATGTAACACCCTGATAATTCCTTATATTTATAATTCATTTTTCCCGACTAATATAAAAGAATTACCGAGACATTACCGCCACCTTGATAACGGCTAAGGCTATTTACTAGAATTACACAGCGGAAATAACTAACTTCAAATCATAATAAATAAATAGATAATGGTATGACTACAAAGTCGGAACCGGTACGGCCTAAACAAAACCGTTGAAATACATTAACTCATAATTAAATAATTGGTTTAGTCATGCCTATAAAATAAAATAGAGTTTATAAAATACGAAAGTAGAAAACATAAACTCTCATCACAATCCCATGATAACTTCTTCCGCAAGTTATCCCTAACGACCTGTTTATTCGAAATCTACTCCCCTACAATGCAAATGCAATGGTGGATCATCATAGGGTCATTAAGGCGAAGGCCATGACCGAAAGACATGAAGCAGGAAGTCATCAAAAGCTGAGTACGAACAAGCTAGAATAACATTCTATCCTAACATGCTTCACTCGAATTAATAACAATCCACATGCAAAAGCCATTTAGTAAACAAGTAATCATGGAGACAAGACTCGACACCTGACACGACTCTTGACTCACACATTTATAAGAATTAGCTTCGAACAGGTAAAAGAAAAATATCCACAAAAGGAAAGATAAAGGTGCTAGGAGCCAACCAAGCACCAAATAAATAAAATTCAGACTTTCTACCGACAGCCGGGCCATACCGACGGAATTCCTGCGCATAAAAGCGATAAAACAAAAGAATGAAACAACGTCTTGTATTATTCAAGGAGTACAAGTTTTCCGGCAAGACTCCCCACATTGTTCATACTCAAGGTATATACATTCCAAGAGTTTTGAAGCTCGTTCGGGTTACACAATACGTTAGTTAATATGTTATGTTCAAGGTGACTCAAGACTCAATCACAAAGCACAACATACACCAATTAACAATGACACTTTATTTTAATCCTTTAGGACTTGTGATCAAACATAGGACTCAAGTTATATTACTCCCATTGTTTCTTCTCAAACACCGTTGAGATAACCCGACATTGCCAATTAACAAGCGAGGTGTGCCCATAGCACGAATAGTCCTTAATTCAATTCACATTGTGAGGGGGTCGAAAAAGCACGAGGCTAATGCGTGACCTCGTCCCTCGTGGGTGTGACGCTTCTTTTTGTCAAATCAAGTGTAATTGGATTTCCTGTGAGTTTACACCCAATTGACTAGTAATATAGGAGTCGCCATTCAGTTTTTAACGACAATGAGAAAAACTGACAAAACCCGGTTATCGTGACATAAAGGGAGTGCAATTATGTTTGACCACGACGGCCGTAGGTTCCCTTGTGATCCCTGGTGGTGGGGATCGCTCAACGTACACCCGCAGGGTAGAGATTGAGGGTTCAAGGGAATGTAACTACCGAGAGGAGTACTCGCTCTTCGATAACTCCAGAGGCAGGATATCCTTACTAGCTCGGCATAAATAATTGAATGGACATGTGCTAACTATTAAACTAATCTGAGTTGATTTTATCAATATGCAACATATAGTACTAGATCGAGCGCGATTATTTGATATAGATTGTTTTAAGGGACCTAGCATGATAATCCAATTTCCCAAAAATATCATATTTATTAGGCGTGATCAAACAATCAGATTTAGTTAGTTTAATAGTTCATAAAAGGGCGAGGAAAGCAATTAAATCATAGAAAAGGGACACATTACGACGCACCCTTGAGAGGTACGTCACGGTTCTCAGAAAACTAACCACTTTGACTTTGCTATTTCTCCTTTTATTTAACGAATCTCAAATTATGGGACAGGATACGTTCTGTTCGATTTATGGATCGATTGCGACAGAACGCGTGATCAATTTCGCAGCGTGAGGCTTAGGCTTAGGGGTTGGAGTCAATACTCAGAATAATAATTGTGTGTGTGTGTTCCTTTCACGTCGAACTTGGGGCTATATTTATAGAAAAGAGTTCGTGGAAAGATAGAATTGTAGAGCTCTAATCCACGAAGAATTAGGAAAGAACACGTCCTAGGTAATTTCAGCGCCCAGGGCTGGGCGCCGAAGATTTCGGCGCCCAGAGCGAGGCGCTGAAAATAGGGTCTGGGCCGTTTTCTTAGTCAGATTCGGACTCTTAGAATCCGGAGTGTATGAGACTTAATCGAGTCTTTTAGTGCGTATTAATTTTATGACGGAATGCGTCCGGGCCCGTTACGAACTCTAGGCTCGTTAGGATTTTAATTAATACGTAACTCTTATTTTCGAATCGTATTAGAAATAGGATTCTCTCGCAAGTCATAAAAGATAGAAACCTGTCAGAATTAGGTGTTGCACCCCCAACATAAATCCTAAATGAGATAGAGATTATGAGAGAATCCTATTCCTAATATGATTCGAAAATAAGAGTCACGTATTAATTAAAATCCTAACGAGCCTAGAGTTCGTAACGGGCCCAGACGCATCCCGTCACAAGGTTAATACGCACTAAAAGACTCAATTAAGTCTCAAACACTCCGTATTCTAGGAATCTGAATCTGACTAAGAAAACAGCCCAGATCCTATTTTCAACGCCTGGTTCTGGGCGCCGAAATCTTCGGCGCCCAGGCCTGGGCGCGGAAATTACCTGGGACGTATTCTTTCCTAATTCCTCGTGGATTAGAGCTCTACAATTCTATCTTTCTACGAACTCTTTTTCTATAAATAGGGCCTTAAGTTCGAAGTGAAAAAAAACAACACACAATTATTATTCTGAGTATTGACTCTAAACCCCTAAGCCTAAGCCTCACGCTGCAAAACTGATCACGCGTACTGTCGCAATCGATCCATAAATCGAACAGAACGTATCCTGTCCCATAATTTGAGATTCGTTAAATAAAAGGAGAAATAGCAAAGTCAAAGTGGTTAGTTTTCTGAGAACCGTGACGCACCTCTCAAGGGTGCGTCGTAATGTGTCCCTTTTCTATGATTTAATTGCTTTCCTCGCCCCTTTTATGAACTGTTAAACTAAGTAAATCTGGTTGTTCGATCACGCCTAATAAATATGATATTTTTGGGAAATTGGATTATCATGCTAGGTCCCTTAAAACAATCTACATCAGAGAATCGCGTTCGATCTAGTACTATATGTTGCATATTGCTAAAATCAACTCAGATTAGTTTAATAGTTAACTCATGTCCCTTCAATTATTTATGCTGAGCTAGTAAGGATATCCCGCCTCTGGAGTTATCGATGAGCGAGTACTCCTCTCGGTAGTTACAGTCCCCAGAACCCTCAATCTCTACCTTGCGGGTGTATGTTGAGAGATCCCCACACCAGGGATCACAAGGGAACCTACGGCCGTGGTGGTCAAACATAATTGCACTCCCTTTATGTCACGATAACCGGGTTTTGTCAGTTTTTCTCATTGTCGTTAAAAACTGAATGGCGACTCCTATATTACTAGTCAATTGGGTGTAAACTCACAGGAAATCCAATTACACTTGATTTGACAAAAAAGAAACATCACACCCATGAGGGACAAGGTCACGTATTAGCCTCGTGATTTTTCGACCCCCTCACAGTGGCGACTCCACTGGGATAGTGAAGGAAATACTCGTGCTTGTAGGTAATCAAAATAGCCGAAGGGTGAAACGATCCTACCCCGCGTTTATTTCCCCATCAAGTTGGGACGACCTGAAAATCAACATATTAATGTGAACGGACAGAACTGCATAACGAATCTTGGCCCCCTTGGTGTTTCATCTCGGGAGTTGGGACTAAGGGTACCCATCGCCAACTGGGGGGTGCATACGCTTCGAATGTTGGCCACTCGGCACTTTCGCTAGTAGCTAGTACACCCGTCCCAAACCCAATCGCTCGCCCATTAGGTCCCTCTCATTGGTGCATGCCCCCTTGGCTTACATCGTGATTGGCCTCTTGGGCGAAATTCGTCTGTTGAAGACACTACCTCGACCGGGGCATGTGTTGGATCTGCGATAGAAGCGGTACCAAGCCAGGCGCAAAAACTACCTATAGAAGCCTATCATAAACTACGTGACATATTATTATTGCTTCATGATGTGATGTTAGTAATGTGTAGCGAAATATGTGATTGTGTGACAAACAAAGTTAGCAAACCAACGACCTAAAAAAAATTGCCCAAACATTCATAAACCAATTTGCCAAAGAGTTATACCGAAATACGTGTTCCGCAATCCCGAACGATCGCCACAAAAATAAGCGATGCTCGGGACGACCTGTAACGAATTCCACAAATGCTGCACGACGCGTAAAGGACGTTAATAGGCAAGCACGCAAAATCGAAGTCGCATAAACAAAAGTAGACGCAAACAGAAAACGAGAACCAGCCAGGGACGCATTTTCAACGCCCCTGGCTGGGCGCTAGAATTTCTCACGCCCTACGCTGGGCACTGAAGTAGCTTCTTAGCCTTCTGGTCAGGCGCAGCAGCCTCGGTGCCCGCGCAAAAGGAAAATACGTAGCACAAAAAACCGTTCGTAAAAATAAATTGCTACGAGGGCGTAAGAAAAGCACTCGATTCTAAAAGCGACTCATAAAAAATAAATAACTCTTTGTGTCGTTGTTAGGCCTCCTACGACGACAATGCTCGGCACCGAAACCGAACATGCTAATAACTATGAATGTCACACGGGCAAGTGTTTCGAAAATCCAAAGAATGACCAAAAGAAAGAACTAAAATTGTACCAACAAAAGAAAGAGCGAAAAACCAATAGAGAGAGTCAAAGTCTAGACTAAGTAATGCTTGAAACTTTGGGGCCTAAACTTTAGCTTATCTTATGCATAGGACTGGTCCTGCCACTTGGTGCCGATCGGGAAATCAAAGGTTAGTACGTCTCGAAGATACATCGCCAACGCCAGGTTTAGTGACTCCAAGCTCCGTCCGTCATCCCTCATTTCAAGGATCTCCGCTTCCCCAACCCCGATTCGCACCCTCAAACATGTCCATCGAAGAATTGCGAGACCAGATGACTCAAATGACCCAACTCATGGGCCAACTGAAAATGGAAAACGAAGCCTTAGCGGCTGCACAAGCCAAAAATGACCTCGATGACGAGAAGAGGATTGAAAAAAATGGTCCTACAGCAAACCATGGGGAGCAAGTACTTCTCCCTCGATCCTGAACCTTTCCCTGGTAAACTACCAGAAAAGTTTAGTTCATCTGACTTACCAAAGTTTAAAGCCACGGACAATCCCCGTGATCATCTATTGAGCTTTGTGAATGCCATGAACTTGAAAGGCGTGGACAAGTCCATGTATTTACCGGCCTTTCCTTTGTCCTTGGAACCTGTGCCGCTCAAATGGTACTATCACCAGGACCCTAAGCTCTTCCCCACTTGGGAAGACTTTGTCAATGTCTTCATCAAGCAATACTCGTCGAACATGAATTTTCAAGTCACCATGCGCGAGCTGGAAGTTCTCTTCCAAAAGAAAAATGAGGGTTTCACAACCTACTTTGCTAGATGGAGGGACCAGGCGGCCCAACTAATCAATAGGCCTCCCTAAACAGAATTGGTCCGAAAATTCATTGACAACCTGGACCCGGCCTACAGACAACACCTTAGGTACCTGGGACTTCACACTTTCAAAAGAGTTTATGAGGTGGGAATAAAGATCGAGGATGATCTCGCAAAAACAATACAAAGTAATCCCGCATACAAAAGCAACACCTACAACAGGGGCAACACATCCCAAGCCCAAGAAGTCCATGCCTTAGAGGAGACTCCCGCCCGAAGAAGCCCTGGAAGATGGGTCCGAAACCGAAAGTTTGCCCCACTCGGGTCGACTTTGGTACAAGCCTTCGAAAGACTAACCAATCAAGGAAAGTTGAGACCTATAGGCCCCACCCGTGACCCTCCTGTCAAGAGAAAATACTGGGTCGAACGTACTTATTGCATGTTCCATCAAGGAAATGGGCATGACACCGAAAACTGCTGGAACCTAAAAAATACAATCCAGGACATGATAGAGGATGAAGTAATACCTCTCCCTAACGTTGGCAAACTCAACAACAACAAGAGCCCACTCGGCTCTTGTCACATCTCTCTCGACCAACCAGAAAATGAGAACTTCGACCCTACGGTGTACATTACGCCTCAAGGTGCACCACTCGTTGTGGTCCCTATGGATCGAATCGAGAGAGAAGTGTGCGGTTTAGATGATGATGCTGAAGATATTTACGTATCTCAAGTGTCGGGCCAGGACCTCTTTACTGAAACTTGGCCCGGGTATGCTCTTATCGACACCACCCCTCAGGAGCCCGAGGTCGACAACCTCACCCGATCCGGAAGGATATACCAACCGGATATTCGCCCACCTTCTATGGACGATATCCCAGTTAGGCAAACTCCTGAGAATGGACGGCACGCCACCGTCGCAGAAGTCATTGAAAATCCTCTCTTGAAACAACTAAAAAGAACCAAAGCCGAAATTACCATCTGGGATCTCATGTGTACTTCAAAGGAACATCGCGAAAAGCTTATTCGCTCACTCGACCTCATCTCAGTACCTACGGATATCACACCTGACTCATTGGTTAACCACGTCACGAGAGATGCCGGAGAAAAGGCCATAGTTTTCACTTACAAAGACTTGCCCAAAGAGGGGGGTGCTCACAATAAAGCCCTCTATCTAGTAGTTGGATGCAAAGGACAAAACATCCCCCTAGCGCTCGTAGATAATGGTTCGGCGGTTAATGTCTGCCCATTGCGAACCGCCCATTGCTTGGGGCTAGGAAACGATGGCTTCCAAACCTCCACGCAAGGGGTACGAGCTTATGATAACTCCCGAAGGCCTGTGTTGGGAAAAATCAACCTTACCATACAGACCGGGCCTGTGGCACGCACCACAGAGTTTCAAATAATCGACATCAAGACCACTTTCAACCTCCTCTTGGGGCGACCTTGGCTCCATGACTTAGGAGGTGTGGCTTCTACCTTGCACCAAATGGTTAAACTTAACCATAACGGGGTAATACTAGAAATCCGCGCCCCTCCTCTCGACGTCAGTTGTACTATGGTTGGAACGGCCAAAACTGCAGACGACCTTTACGGGTTTCAAATGGAAGAAGAAATCCAGTTCATCGAAGATTGTGATCCAGCATTCCTAGACCCGCACGCATCCCGAGTCATCCCTAGAATGCTGTTAGCTCAAGGTTATTTCCCTGGAACCCCATTGGGCATAAGGAAGAAGGAATGTACATTCCATCCTTTACCTAACAAATCTACTCCCTTTGGCTTAGGCTATGAACCAACGGAGGAAGATATTGCTGACCGCCTGTCTGGGCTACGCCTTAACAAGGTGTAGACACCTACTTTTGTCCCCATTCCCCAAAGGGAAGGTTCGATGATGAAAGCATAAATCTCCACTTGACAACGCATCTCCTATAAAATAACGAATCTCAATTCCCCTTTTCATTTCACCCGAAACCTGCTATTTATAGAAACCTGCTATTTATGAAAACCTGCTAAAAATAGTAAATGCCGTAATAGGGCCTTAAGTTCCATCTTTCCACGAACTCTTTTCTATAAATAGGGCCTTAAGTTCGACGTGAAAACGACAACAACACACAATTATTATTCTGAGTATTGACTCCAACCCCTAAGCCTAAGCCTCACGCTGCGAAATTGATCACGCGTTCTGTCGCAATCGATCCATAAATCGAACAGAACGTATCCTGTCCCATAATTTGAGATTCGTTAAATAAAAGGATAAATAGCAAAGTCAAAGTGGTTAGTTTTCTGAGAACCGTGACGTACCTCTCAAGGGTGCGTCGTAATGTGTCCCTTTTCTATGATTTAATTGCTTTCCTCGCCCTTTTATGAACTGTTAAACTAACTAAATCTGATTGTTTGATCACGCCTAATAAATATGATATTTTTGGGAAATTGGATTATCATGCTAGGTCCCTTAAAACAATCTAAATCAGATAATCGCGCTCGATCTAGTACTATATGTTGCATATTGATAAAATCAACTCAAATTAGTTTAATAGTTAACACATGTCCCTTCAATTATTTATGCTGAGCTAGTAAGGATATCCTGCCTCTGGAGTTATCGAAGAGCGAGTACTCCTCTCGGTAGTTACAGTCCCCCGAACCCTCAATCTCTAACCTGCCGGTGTACGTTGAGCGATCCCCACCACCAGGGATCACAAGGGAACCTACGGCCGTTGTGGTCAAACATAATTGCACTCCCTTTATGTCACGATAACCAGGTTTTGTCAGTTTTTCTCATTGTCGTTAAAAACTGAATGGCGACTCCTATATTACTAGTCAATTGGGTGTAAACTCACAGGAAATCCAATTACACTTGATTTGACAAAAAGAAGCGTCACACCCACAAGGGACAAGGTCACGCATTAGCCTCGTGCTTTTTCGACCCCCTCACAGCGGCGACTCCACTGGGGATAGTGAAGGAAATACTCGTGCTTGTAGGTAATCAAAATAGCCGAAGGGTGAAACGATCCTACCCCGCGTTTATTTCCCCATCAAGTTGGGATGACCTGAAAATCAGCATATTAATGTGAACGGGCAGAACTGCATAATGAATCTTGGCTCCCTTGATGTTTCATCTCGGGAGTTGGGACTAAGGATACCCATCGCCAACCGGGGGGTGCATACGCTTCAAATGTTGTCCACTCGGCACTTTCGCTAGTAGTACACCCGTCCCAAACCCAATCGCTCGCCCACTATCTCGCCTGCATGCCCCCTTGGCTTGCACTTGCGGGTTGGCCTTCTGGGACGAAATTCGTCTGTTGAAAGCACTACCCCGACCGGGGCATGTGGTGGATCTGCGATAGAAGCGGTACCAAGCCAGGCGCAAATAACTACCCATAGAAGCCTATCATAAACTACATGGCATATTATTATTGCCTCATGATGGAATGTTAGTTATGTGTAGCGAAATATATGGATTGCGTGTGACAAACTATCCTAGAAAAACCAACGACCTTAAAAATTGCCCAAACATTCATAAACCAATTTGCCAATGAGTTATACCGAAATACGTGTTCCGCAAACCCGAACGATCGCCACAAAAATAAGCGACGCTCGGGATGGCCTGTAACGAATCCCACAAACGCTGCACAACGCGTAAAGGACGTTATTAGGCAAGCATGCAAAATCGAAGTCGCATAAACAAAAGTAGACGCAAACAGAAAATGAGAACCATCCAGGGACGCATTTTCAACGCCCCTGGCTGGGCGCCAAAATTTCTCACGCCCTACGCTAGGCGCTGAAGTTGCTGCTTGGCCTTATGGTCAGGCGCATCAGCCTCGGTGCCCGAGCAAAAGGAAAATACGTAGCACAAAAAACCGTTCGTAAAAAGAATTTCTACGAGGGCGTAAGAAAAGCACTCGATTCTAAAAGCGACTCATAAAAAAGAATAACTCTTTGCGTCGTTGTTAGGCCTCCTACGACGACAATGCTCGGCACCAAAACCGAGCATGCTAATTAAAATAACCTTGAATGTCACATGGGCAAAGTATTCAAAAAAATAATGTTCAAATAAAATAAAAAATCCGAGTCTAGATTAGGTTATGCCAAAGTACAATCTAAATCCTAAGTCTTAGTTGTCTTATCCATAGAATCGGTCCTAATGCTTGGTGTCGTTCTGCAAGTTAAAAGGTTAAACCATATTGAGTCTCCCTTTCTAACATTTAAATCAATAAGCACCCATATGTAATTGTAATTCCTTGCTAAGAATCCACGGCCTCAATACTCTCTCTCACCAATAAAAAGAATACATTATAGTATTTGCAAAATGGAAACAGTCACATTCTGAAAATCATTCCCCCATAGTCGCACAACCCCCAAAGTGAACCTAAGGTGTCAATACCATTGGCAAGAAAAATTAATGGCCTCAAGGCGTATGATCACATTGGGTCACGACCATCATAGTCCTCTCGAGCCACTCGCTCCTTGAAATACTCCTAAGTACGGACTAAAAGATTTTCCATGGATGCAACATGACAAACCATGAAAATACCCAAATCGGCATGCCATACGGCTACCATTGGGGTAAAGCAATACACACTAAGAGAGAAGCCGCACTAATGATTCTAGCCTTGCAAAAATAAAAATTCGGTCTCCCCAATTAACTACCTTGCCAACATTAAGCAAAATGGCGCATGACAAATGAACACCCAAGGGTTAAAATCTGAAGTGTCAACCAACGAAAGTTATGGTCCAATTAGCCTAAGTCTGAGAGTTGCTTGGTCAAGTATTATAGGCTTACGCCATGTCATTATTTTGAGTCTAGGCCACCTCCTTGTATTCATACACGGGTTATAATCAGAAAGATTAATGAAAGTTTGAGTCTAAATCACAACTTCCAATTAAATCCCAGAAACTGGAATCTGGAAAGAAGTAAAAAATTATTTTCGATGTAATTCTTTCGTTAAAATTCAATAAGGTAAAAACAACATTTTGAATCTACGCTATTTACACATTTTAAGAAACGACTAAATACGCTTGCAAAGTAAGACAATTTAAAGGTCCACCCTAGGCCTACTAAAATTAAAGGTCCACCCTAGGCCTACTAAAATTAAAGGTCCACTATAGGCCTACCAAACGAGGCTCACTCAGTCTCGCCTCGTGACTCAAAGACCACAACCATCTACCTTTTAGCCCAAATTGATTGAAGGATTTATGTTGGGGAGAAATCCCGAGCAAAAAGAAAAAATAGAAAGAGAAAAGGGAGAGCGAAAAGAGCGAGCCACGAAATACTTAGCCCGTGCCTCCCAAAGTGCGAAATTTACCCAAGTAAACGAAGGAAGAGAATTGAGTAAACCAATCAAAATCATAAAGTTCTACGATGTCTACCCTTTCCAATCCTTATGTTCTTAGACGCCTTCGCCCTGGGGCCCCTGTTCAGCTCATCTAACCCATCCATGTTCTCATTGCCATAACCCAAGAAACCATTACCTCGACTCTTGTTCTTGAACTTATTGTCAACCGCAAACCACGCACGGCCATTGACACGTGCGTCATACCCATTATTTCCAAAGCCCAAACCTGCTCTTACACCACCATTAGCATAATGACCATATAACTTGTTTGGATACATCCTGTTGATATACCCTTGAGCCGTCCCCATGCTACTCATCGGCCTTGGTTGATGTAAACTCATGACACTAGCTCGAGGCTGCAAATTATGAGTCCTAGCAGATATAATCCTCATGCTTGACCAATACCTATACAACTTATCCCAACTCATTCAACCCATCTTTGAAGCTGTCTTGAGTCACGAATAAAAAAGAAGACAAATAAAAAGTACATTCTACGCTCAACCTAAGGAAAAAAAATAAAAAAATAAAATGTGAATAATAAAAAAAGGAACTTTGCAAAGCGCCTCTAAAGTTAGTCTAAAAAGGAAAGAAGCATTTAGCGCACCAAAAAAGATCCGCCCAGAAATAATTTTCAGCGCCCACAGCTGGGCGCCAAAATCTTTAGCGCCCCAGCCTGGGCGCTGAATCTCTCTGCTTGCCAAATTTTGTCCAGAAGTGCTCGTCATTTTATCCGCACATGCACGGAAAAATAACAAACACTTGGAGGGTTACAACACGTATTCAAATATACGTACCAAAAAAAAAACACATGAAAAGATTTTTGTGCAAATACATGTACTTAAAAAATAATAATAAAACAAATTTTTGGCTTACGGCAAAGCAGCAGATTTAAATAATGATGAACATCACTTATCTCATCCTATTTCAAACATTACGATTCCACCTCAGAACGTACTTGTTCAAAATCGGCATTCTAAGAAACCATTTTCTAGGCTAAGAACTACGCAAGACCTGATTCCAAATTAAATCTATTTAAGGCGGATACGTAGGCAATCCATGATTCGGTCCAACCAATTTGCAAAAATATTAAAGCCTATAGAAAAACAAGAATAAAGAATAGAAGTCCCTTATTGAAATTTAATTACTTGCAACCCAAGTCGAAAGAAAAGTCAAAGGAAGAATCCAAGTCACCAAGATGCCAAAACGAGCACACATCGAAAAATAATAAGGGCACGTACCCTTGCTAGAAGGAGCACTCACACTCCTAGGCACTTAGCCAAGACTCAAAAAGATCGCTTTGCCTCAATTGAATGGGGGCTAGGTCAAGCGTCCATGACCTCTAAAGTACTCGACTTGACCCTCCCTAAAGCGAACTAACTCACTTAAAGACTTTCTTTCACCACTAGACATAGTCGCTCACTTAAAGACCTGCTTTCACCACTAGACACAGTCATAATCGCCAACAAGTAGTAAAGGAAGTAAGCTTGCAATAAAGAGGATTGTTCTACGGCATCGCCCCATCGTTCCTTCGAACTCAGGGCACCCGTTTATGGTAATTCAAATGCTTTCTAATCCCCTTTGAAAAAAAATCAGAAATTGTCAATAGGACTTGGCACTTAACCAAGGCTCACCCTACTCAGACATATGCCACTGGCATCATAAATCGAAATCTGAAAGTATCATTAATGGGAAGACATAACAGCAACTGGGGGCTAAAAATTGAAATGAAAGAGCTAGGGAAAGAACTAAATATACCTTGACCTTTTGTAAGGACATACACCAAGTAAATCTAAGTCAATTTGAAAACGGTTTATATTCCCGCAATTCTGGAAAAGATGGCCCTAAAAGCCTAAAGCATACGCCAAACAGGCACAAGTATATCTTGACGCCTGCACCCTGGCTTCCAGCAAATCCTTAGACAGCATTCCAAAAATCGTAACAGTATTTTGATTCACTCATGTAATCTTGTACGAACCCTTCTATAAGTCAACCTACTTAGGGCACCTCAGATTGTACACAGTAGGACTCGGATTTCAAATAATTTCAAAGACTTCTTCGAACATAATAAAGTGTCGTTGGTTTAAGCTAAGTATGTGTTTATCTTCGATGTTGCAAGTGAGTCAAAAAAGATTTCTAAATATGATTATGGGTAAAGAAAGGAACCTAGCTTTTGGTCAAGGCACACTTCAACATGTGACTACCTTGACCATGGCAATGTCGCACAATACGACATTTACAAAAGAAGTAGCAAATCACTACGCGAACGTACCTCGCACTAAACGAGTCTGGTTCAAACTATTCATGATCCATGTCACCGTGAATGCATAAAAACGTATGCCAAGCATTATAGCATCAAGCCAATCCCGTAGCTTCAATTGGGGGCTTGAGAAAAACACTCTAAAAATGCTCGAAATGACGATTTTATCGCAAATTCTCGACGCTAATGCTATACATACATCATAGGGGCACAATCCTAAGTATTAATTGTGAAAAACAAACCTTAGAATGGCTACAACCCCTCCCAAATTCTAAAGCACTACTTAGAATATATGAAGTCACCCCACTAACAAGGGTAACTGAAAATCGCGAGTCACCAAAACTCCGATCAAACTACTGCACATAACACTCGCCCTACAAGCGCCCGTTACACAGTCTACCTTGTTCCAAAACAAAAGCGAAAGACAAAATCAAGGATAAGAACTGTCAAAATATACCCAGAAATCATTTTCCACGCCCAGAGCTGGGCGCCGATATCTTTAACGCCCCAGCCTGGGCGCTGGTTCTTTCTGCTAGCCATGTTTTACCCAGATATAAAAATAAGAAAGAAACATCTATGAATCCTCGCATCGAACGAAGTAATAAGCCGTGCATACCCACGCAGAAGGTGCTACACTTGTTCGAGCACCTGAACGAGGCGTGATGAAGTACTCCAATGCAAAAAATAATAATGATATCCCAACACCTGGAGAAATGTTCTAATACATGCGGTTAGGCCACACAAGCCTACGTCGCACCTTAAGTTCAACCATCCCACGGTACAAGGCTAAAAAAGAGAGTAAGGCATATTGCACTAATGCGGGCACGACCAAAGAGCATGTGTAAAAGAGGCAAAGACTACTTATCGCCCAAAAATCAAAATGCAAGCCACACGACTTCTACATTAAGTATTAAAGGTAGCAAAATATTACCTACCACGAAAGGGATAGCTCGCACCTACACGAGCGGAACCCCAGGGCATCTTTCTCGAAAGAACCTGCAAAAATCATACGCCAAAAGGAAGCATCCCAACATGCATACTTGGGGGCTCCAAGCTACGAAACGACCATAGCAAAATAAAAAAATCTCGAAGCAAATGTTTGAACGATCGAAAGGGCACGATGCTTGAGCCCACATCATGAACGGGCCTGAACCCTATCAAGCCTCTAAGCAAATTATTCAAAATCAGTCATTGCTCAAAAAAATGATTCAAGCGAACTGATTAATGGACCGCACACAACGGCCATTCTATGAACGCCCGTTCGCACATACATATCATCATTCTAAGTATCGAACATTCACGAACGCGTTCAAAAGGAAAAATATACAACAACAAGAGCGGTCAAAGTCTTACGCCTCAAGGTATGTTCCTCGGGCCATATAGACTCGCCCAACTATCGCAATAACTGTACGCCTTAAGAGAAACAGTTCCTTAAAATAATCGTCCAAAAGCGACAAGCACCGTAGTCCACCAATCGGCTACGGCTTCTCAAGAAAATCATCACGTTCTAAAAACAAAGAAAAAACAAAAGAAAAGAGAATACATAGAACTTCCAAGTGAAATAAACGAATGAACAAGAGGCCAACTGTGTCATCAAAAGACCAGCCCAAACAACACTTTCAACGCCCCACCTGGGCGTGAATTATTTCAACGCCCAGGCCTGGACGCCAAAAATGAACCCAGGCTCAAAAAGGCCCTAACTTCTATTGGGCCCTGCCGCATCCATTCGACTCGAAATTTGCCGATTTTCTTACTGAAAGTCGCACCTCACGACTTTGGCAAGAGTAGCACACCACTACAAAGATCGCTCGCACTTACGAGCACAATCCCAAACATGATCAAAAGACGTTATAAAATACGTACCTCTCTTGGCGAAAAATGACCGACGAGCCCAATTGCTTGGGGGCTCGCGAAAAAATATATACTTCAAAAAAAAGTATGCAAAGTTAAAACAATATTCCCAGACTACGCTGTACAAAGTCCCGTGTTTGGATAATCTCAAAAGAAAAAGAACCGGTTTACGACCTCAAGACAAAGGTCGCCGTTGATACTTATACATGGTCCCCCAATCAAGGACCCAGGTAGTGGCAAAATTGAGCCGTAAGGACTAGCTCAAAACCATGAAGGAAGATGACCACAAGACAATGGTCCGTCTAAGCACGTTGCCAACCCACTTTCAGGTTACAACTACATCCGAGCATCCCTCGAAAGAATTCGCTCCTACAAGAATGAATAAAAAGAAATTCTCAAAAGAAATCACAAAGAACAAAAGAAATAGAAACTTGCCCATCTTCAGTTGGCAAGATCGCGTCACGAACCACGCGAGTTCCCAAATCGAAAAAACGAATTCAGGGACGTCCACCCTCAGCGGACAGGGCTCGCCTACCCTCAGCGGGCGGGGTATGCGTCACTAGCCGCGTAGGTCCTTAGTTTTCAAAAAATAAAGTCTTCAAATTCAAAACAGGCTCGCCATCTTCAGCCGGCGGGGTCTACGTCACAAGCCGCGTAGGTCCTTATTTTCAAATTTCAAAAATAGATTCGTCCACTTCTATCGGACGGGGTGTCCACCCTTAGCGGACAAGCTCGCCATCTTTAGCCGGCGGGGTCTACGTCACAAGCCGCGTAGGTCCTTATTTTCAAATTTCTAAACAGATTCGTCCACTTCTATCGGACGGGGCGTCCACCCTCAACGGACAGGCTCGCCCACCTTCAGCGGGCGGGGTCTGCGTCACTAACCGCGTAGGTCCTTAGTCGCTGCAGCGATAACTTTTTCTAGTTTTCCGTTTTTCCAAAAAAGAACGATGTGAGTAGCTTTTGGTTTTCCGTTTTTTCCAAAAAAGCGATGTGAGTAGTTTCCCTTTTTCCAAAATTTAAAAGATTGGTTTTCCGTTTTTCCAAAAAAAAAAAGAACGATGTGCTGGATTTTCCTTCGTTTTACGTCCCATGAAAAACAAGGGGATTTTCGAATCTTTAAAAACATTTTTACCTCGTGGTTGGGCTTGGCCAGGCCCAATTACACTTTATAGCTTTGATTTCGAAAACATCTGTAGCTACTCCCAATGAAAAAGTGAGGGAGTTTCTACGCCTCTTTAGATACTTCCAATGACAAAGTGAGGGAGTTTCTGTACTATCCGTTGACAAATCCCAATGACACGTGACGGGTATGTCGACACTTCAAGTGATGACCCTTAAGTCAAATGTTATCACTCGGGGGCTCGTAAGACCCTCGCCAAAACAAGTCACCATGGCTTGTGCGACGCACTCCGTCTAATACTTTGACCATCGTCTTACTCCAAGACTCAGTCAAAGTGGGGGCTAACTATAGACACCTACTTTTGTCCCCATTCCCGAAAGGGAAGGTTCGATGATGAAAGCATAAATCTCCACTTGACAACGCATCTCCTATAAAATAACGAATCTCAATTCCCCTTTTCATTTCACCCGAAACCTGCTATTTATAGAAACCTGCTATTTATGGAAACCTGCTAAAAATAGTAACTGTCGTAATGGGTAGTTGTTAAAAGTGGCAAGTCATAAAAGATAGAAACCTCTCAGAATTAGGTGTTGCACTCCAACATAAATCCTAAATGAGATAAAGATTATGAGAGAATCCTATTCCTAATATAATTCGAAAATAAGAGTCACGTATTAATTAAAATCCTAACGAGCCTAGAGTTCGTAACGGGCCCAGACGCATCCCGTCACAAGGTTAATACGCACTAAAAGACTAAATTAAATCTCAAATACTCCGGATTCTAGGAATCCGAATCTGACTAAGAAAAACAGCCCATATCCTATTTTCAACGCCTGGTTCTGGGCGCCGAAATCTTCGGCGCCCAGGCCTGGGCGCTGAAAATACCTGGTACGTGTTTTTCCCTAATTCCTCGTGGATTAGAGTTCTACAATTCCATCTTTCCACGAACTCTTTTCTATAAATAGGGCCTTAAGTTCGACGTGAAAACGACAACAACACACAATTATTATTCTGAGTATTGACTCCAACCCCTAAGCCTAAGCCTCACGCTGCGAAATTGATCACGCGTTCTGTCGCAATCGATCCATAAATCGAACAGAACGTATCCTGTCCCATAATTTGAGATTCGTTAAATAAAAGGAGAAATAGCAAAGTCAAAGTGGTTAGTTTTCTGAGAACCGTGACGTACCTCTCAAGGGTACGTCGTAATGTGTCCCTTTTCTATGATTTAATTGCTTTCCTCGCCCTTTTATGAACTATTAAACTAACTAAATCTGATTTTTTGATCACGCCTAATAAATATGATATTTTTGGGAAATTGGATTTTCATGCTAGGTCCCTTAAAACAATCTATATCAAATAATCGCGCTCGATCTAGTACTATATGTTGCATATTGATAAAATCAACTCAGATTAGTTTAATAGTTAGCACATGTCCATTCAATTATTTATGCCGAGCTAGTAAGGATATCCTGCCTCTGGAGTTATCGAAGAGCGAGTACTCCTCTCGGTAGTTACATTCCCTTGAACCCTCAATCTCTACCCTGCGGGTGTACGTTGAGCGATCCCCATTACCAGAGATCACAAGGGAACCTACGGCCGTCGTGGTCAAACATAATTGCACTCCCTTTATGTCACGATAACCGGGTTTTGTCAGTTTTTCTCATTGTCGTTAAAAACTGAATGGCGACTCCTATATTACTAGTCAATTGGGTGTAAACTCACAGGAAATCCAATTACACTTGATTTCACAAAAAGAAGCGTCACACCCACGAGGGACAAGGTCACGCATTAGCCTCGTGCTTTTCCGACCCCCTCACACAAGGCAAACAAACCACCCTCCTTGCCCCGTATCAAAGAACCCTTAACGGGATGTTCGTTCGGGAAGGAGAAGGACACCCATGCTGTGATTTCCCTGAACCCTTCGTTCAGGATGGCTTGCTAAAACCAGGATTCGAAATCTTCCATGACTGCCACACCTTGGATGAGGCACCCCACCTCACCAAGACTAAAACAGCTGAAGTATTGGACAACCAGGCTTTATGGACATACTTTAACGAATCGAGGCCTATGGAGGACGAGACTGTGATGACTACCCTAGCTTTACAAGATGAAGGTTTCGATCCAACCCGGTTAATCGCTCCTGCATCAACACTAGAAGAGATCGAGAACGGATGGGTGAAGACACATCAGTGGGTCAATGCAAAAGGAATAGAATTCAAGATGAGTACCGGTGAAGGACCAAAGTTTTACGAGACTAAACCCAAGGCTTGAGCCGCATAGAGCACCTTAATAAAAAGCGCCTAGTAGTTCTTTAGATTGGTAGAAAAATAATAAAGACTTTAGATGGTCCTAAAGACCCCTTAGAATATAGGTCAAGTTTATTTCAGTGTGTTTTCCTTACTTTCCAAATTAATAAAGGCGTAATATTTCTCCTAAAATTTTATTCTAACACTAAGTAAGCACCAAATGTACTTGCAAAATACAAAAATAAAGAGGCGGCCCACTCTAGGCCCAATAAACGAGACCCACTCGGTCTCGAAATCGTGTCATAGGAACCAATTCCCGAAATCCACAAAATAAACCGTACCATCCCCTTCATATCCCCAAAACATAAAGGTCAACCAGTGTCATCATAAAAGTCAATCCATGCAACCCAAAGAAATCAAAGGAAATCAAAATCCAAAACAAATGCAAATGTTGCTTAAAAAGGGAATTAATAAAATGTAACCCCGCCATACCCTTCAAAAACGACACGCACCTCAACCCACCCAAAAGCCTACACAAAATATCTTCATAACTCCCGCACCCTAACTCCATTTTCAAAGCCGTTTCGAGTCACGAATAGAAAAAATTAATCCGGAAAAAAATGCGTCTCACGCTAACAGTCAAAAAAGCCTCTGAAATAGCCTCAAAATCAATTTTTATACAAGTAAAAAAGCATAGCACTAAAACGAAAAAAAAAGAAATAAATGCAAGAATACGTGAAGCAAAGCGTCAAAAACGACCGCCAGAATCATTTTCAGCGCCCATGGCTGGGCGCCAAAATCTTTGACGCCCCAGCCTGGGCGTTGAAACTCTCTGCCTGCCTAAATTTTTTTAAGTGCTCGTCATTTTATCCGCACATAACGGAAAAATAACGAACACTTGGGGGGTACAGCACGTATCCAAATAGGCTCACCAAAAAATATAGCCATACAAAAAAGTAGTCGAATTTCATTTTTTACGCGACTTACGGCAAAAAAACGGCAGACGAAAATAATGATAATACTTCACTCATTTAACCGGTTAAGTAATATGCTTCCACCTCAGGGCACATCTAGTAAAATCCGGCATCTTAGAATTTATTCTAGCTAGAACTACGCGCGACCTGATTCTGACAAGATACGTAGGCAATCCTTACCAAGGATTCGGTCCTATCAAAAAAAAAAAACAAAAAACAAACATATATAAATTGTGCAAAAAGTGTTAGACATATAAAAATATAAAAAAAAAGAGGAGAAACAAAAAACGAAAATGAAAAATAAAATACGTTTTTATTGAAAATTAATAAGAAGGAAAACAAAGTGCTAAGAAATGAAAAAACAAACACAACTGAAATAAATAAAGGGCACCTACATCCTAGCAAGAACTACACTACGCTAGTTCTTCCGGATCATCAAATAAAGTCTTGTAGAGGGCAATGTTTGCAGGATCCACCCCCACAGTCTTCTGCGCTGCCCCTATATCAATCTCCATAAGAACCGGCTCCTGGACACTAACTTCCAAAGATGCAAGGCCTCAGAAACATTCTCGGTTATAGCCCGCTCAGCCTCAAGGGCACAGACAATGGTGGGAGAAGAATTATTATCATCAACTATACTAGCCACTGTCTCTACAGGAGGCTGAGCCTTCCTAACCCATACATTGTTCCGGCGACGATCTCAGAGCCTGCACTTCTTTTAACAACAGCATGCCCCTTCATGTTAGGCACCTTTTTCGGCCTAGAACTGGAACGGGGAGGAACTTCCTTTCTCTTTCGATCAGCACGAGCTTTCACAGTCTTAATACCATGGGTGCGAGGATTAGCAGAATCACGGCCCTCATATCTGACCCGAATGCGAGGTATCAAAAGCCCAGCCGGCTCCTTATTTCGAGCCTCGGTCCTCACGGCCTTATCATGGGAGCTCATCCACAACTTGTAGTTTTCAGAAAGACCCACAAAGCCATTTGTAGCTATGGCCCAACGCGGGAGACCATCATAATACTTAGCCCACGTACGCTTGAACCCGTTCTTGTGAAAAGGCCGCTACTTTAGGTGGTACCGTATCGGAAAAGAGGATAGTCTGCCTTAAATCGTATTGACGCATGACTCGGTAAGGGAAAATATAAATGGGCCGAGATAGCCTCAACAAGGAAACATAAACCGATACATCAGAACCCCCTGTCATAGTAGTCAAACCCCACCATGGTACCACCCACTTAATATAACAGATACCATGAGTAAAAAAGGAGGCCCACTCGGCCTCGTCCTGGCCTCGGTGCAAATATTTTTGGTTACCCAAGGCTATAGGGCGATAATGTTTAGGATCGGCAGGAGTTTCCAAGAGCCTAAGCCGTTCCACGAGCCAAATCTGCAAAAAACGGGTACGATCAAAAAAAAATAATAAAAAGAAAACCGTTCCTGGGGCGCAGTTTCAACGCCCAGGACCAGGCGTCGGAAACTCTAGCGCCCAGCCCTGGGCGCTGAAACTCAGCCCCAAGGCAGGACGAATAAAAAATATATATGCAAAAAAAAAACGTATACGTGCGCAAAAAAAAATCGATTACCTGCAGTAATAGGGGGCTTCCCTTAAAATATTCAGATTTGGCATCCTTCTTCAGCTCATCCGCACTCAGCAAAGTCTCGGCAACAACCAACGGCATAATAGAATAGCAACTTTCCATCTGGCTAATCAAGGGGATCAACCTTATGTCACCGAACTCACCATTGTTATTCGACAGCAAATAATGATTCAACAAGCAAAATACAAGGGCTCGAATATTCAATTTCTGTCCGGTCATATTCTTACTAGGCCTAAAGTGATGTTTTACAAGTTTTGCCAAATGAACCTCATCACCTACAACAATTTCAGCAAGCATATTAGCATCTAGTCCTAGGAAAGCCCCTATGGTTGTTTTACCCTCTTCAATAGTGCTAGGAGTGGCAGGGGTAGCATTAGTAGGATAACCAAGGATCGCAGCGAATTCATCTGGCAAAGGACATATTTCGTTGCCCCGAAAGACAAAAACATGATGATCGGAATCCCAAAAGCCTAGGGCTGCATGCAGAAAATTATAGTCAATATTAATTTGTTGTAAGCCTAAAAGTGCCTAAAAGTGGTATTCTTTTAACAAAGCCTTTTCTGTAGGAGTAAGGGCCCGTAGCCAACGCCTAACAGCCCGTTGGTGTGAGAAAGTAGGAATCGACATGACGAAAGCAAGGAGTAACTAAAACACAACAAAGAAAGAAGGAAATTGAGAGTGATGGAAAATAGGGACGTATCTAGCCCCTATATATAGCTGAACGTATCAAGTGACATCCTGATCCCATTCGGAAACGCGTTAAGAAATCCGGAAGTTAAAATTCGCCAGGAAAGGACTTTCAGCGCCCAAAGCTGGGCGCCGAAATAATTAACGCCCAGCCTTGGGCGCCGAAAATGCAGCCCAAGGCCCAGATTTCACAAAACGCGGAACAGAGACTTAAAACCGTGTTGCTAGACATAGGGCCCTATTACAATTAAGATCAAGCCCAAAAGCACCTTTAAGCTCCCAAATAGCAAAAATGAATGGTAAAACTTGGTCGAAACTTAGACTTGTCTCAAGAAACATATATGTACACTTTTCAAAACAAATATGAAATATCAAGGTCATTCTTCGAAACACCAAAAAATGTTGTTAAGTCGTTGGTTTCTCAAATAAAAAATGTTTGTCTGGCAAAAGATTAAATCGGGCCAAGCTAAACCGAATGATATTAAACCTTGTCGCCCGAAGACTGAAGTCGCACCCCACGACTTCGCCAAAATAGCACACCACTATGAAAGGTCGCTCGCACATACAAGCATGACCCCAAACATGATTAAAAGACGTTATGAAGTATGCCAAAAATGACCAACAAAGCCCAAGTGCTTGGGGGCTCGCGAAAAGTATACTCCAAAGTGCGCAATCGAAATCACATTCCCGGACTGCGCTATACGCCGTCCCATGTTTGGATGATCTCAAAGGAGCAGGTTCGACCTCAGAAAAGGGTCGTCATGGAAACTTGTACATAGTCCTCTGATCGTCCAAGTAGTGGCAAAAATCGAGCCGAAAAGACTAGCTCAAAACCACGAAAGCAGACGGTCGCAAGACAAAGGTCCGTCTAAACCCGTTGTCAACCCACGTTCAGGTCACAACTAAATTCGAGCATCCCTCGAAAGAATTCGCTCTTGCAAGAATGAACAAAAGAAATTCTCAAAAAAGAAATCACGATGAAAAAATAGGAAACTTGCCCATCTCAGTTGGCGAGATCACATCACGAACCACGCGAGTTCCAAAACAAAAAACGAATTCAGGGACGTCCACCCTCAGCAGACAGGGTTCGCCCACCCTCAGCGTGCAGGGGCCGCGTCACTAGCCGCGCAGATCCTCAGTTTTCGAAAAATAGAATCTTCAAAAAACAAAATGAAACAGGCTCGCCATCTTCAGCCGGCGGGGTCTACGGCGCAAACCACGTAGGTCCTTATTTTCAAAAAATTAAAACAAATTTCAAAATAGATTCGTCCACTTCTATCGGACGGGGTGTCCACCCTTAGCGGACAGGCTCGCCATCTTTAGCCGGCGGGGTCTGCGTCACTAACCGCGCAGGTCCTTAGTCGCTGCAGCGATAACTTTTTTTTGGTTTTCCGTTTTTCCAAAAAAGAACGATGTGAGTAGCTTTTGGTTTTCCGTTTTTTCCAAAAAAGAACGATGTAAGTAGCTTTCCCTTTTCCAAAGATTGGTTTTCCGTTTTTTCCAAAACAAGAACGATGTGAGTAGCTTTCCTTTTTTTAAATGGTTTTCCGTTTTTTCCAAAAAAGAACGATGTGCTGGATTTTCCTTCGTTTTACGTCCCATAAAAACAAGGGGGTTTTCTCGTTTAGCTAACCCTGAAAATGAGAATCTTTAAAAACATTTTTACCTCATGATTGGGCTTGGCCAGGCCCGATTACACTTTATAGCTTTGATTTCGAAAACATCTTCTGTAGCTACTCCCAATGACAAAGTGAGAGAGTTTCTACGCACCTTTAGATCCTTCCAATGACAAAGTGAGGAAGTTTCTATACTATCCGTTGACAAATCCCAATGACACGTGAGGGATATGTCGACACTTCAAGTGATGACCCTTAAGTCAAATGTTATCACTCGGGGGCTCGTGAGACCCTCGCCAAAGCAGGTCACCATGGCTTGTGCGACGCACTCCGTATAATACTTTGACGACCGTCTTACTCCAAGACTCAGTCAAAGTGGGGGCTAACTGTAGACTCCTACTTTTGTCCCCATTCCCGAAAGGGAAGGTTCGATGATGAAAGCATAAATCTCCACTTGACAACGCATCTCCTATAAAATAACGAATCTCAATTCCCCTTTTCATTTCACCCGAAACCTGCTATTTACATAAACCTGCTATTTATGGAAACCTGCTAAAAATAGTAACTGCCGTAATGGGTAGTTGTTAAAAGTGGCAAGTCATAAAAGATAGAAACCTGTCAGAAATAGGTGTTGCACCCCAACATAAATCCTAAATGAGATAGAGATTATGAGAGAATCCTATTCCTAATATGATTCGAAAATAAGAGTCACGTATTAATTAAAATCCTAACGAGCCTAGAGTTCGTAACGGGCCCAGACGCATCCCGTCACAAGGTTAATACGCACTAAAAGACTCGATTAAGTCTCAAACACTCCGGATTCTAGGAATCCGAATCTGACTAAGAAAACAGCCCATATCCTATTTTCAACGCCTGGTTCTAGGCGCCGAAATCTTCGGCGCCCAGGCCTGGGCGCTGAAATTACCTGGGACGTATTCTTTCCTAATTCCTCGTGGATTAGAGCTCTACAATTCTATCTTTCTACGAACTCTTTTTCTATAAATAGGGCCTTAAGTTCGACGTGAAAAAAAACAACACACAATTATTATTCTGAGTATTGACTCTAAACCCCTAAGCCTCACGCTGCAAAACTGATCACGCGTTCTGTCGCAATCGATCCATAAATCAAACAGAACGTATCCTGTCCCATAATTTGAGATTCGTTAAATAAAAGGAGAAATAGCAAAGTCAAAGTGGTTAGTTTTCTGAGAACCGCGACGCACCTCTCAAGGGTGCGTCGTAATGTGTCCCTTTTCTATGATTTAATTGCTTTCCTCGCCCCTTTTATGAACTGTTAAACTAACTAAATCTGATTGTTCGATCACGCCTAATAAATATGATATTTTTGGGAAATTGGATTATCATGCTAGGTCCCTTAAAACAATCTAAATCAGAGAATCGCGTTCGATCTAGTACTATATGTTGCATATTGCTAAAATCAACTCAGATTAGTTTAATAGTTAACGCATGTCCCTTCAATTATTTATGCTGAGCTAGTAAGGATATCTTGCCTCTGGAGTTATCGATGAGCGAGTACTCCTCTCGGTAGTTACAGTCCCCCGAACCCTCAATCTCTACCTTGCGGGTGTATGTTGAGAGATCCCCACACCAGGGATCACAAGTGAACCTACGGCCGTCGTGGTCAAACATAATTGCACTCCCTTTATGTCACGATAACCGGGTTTTGTCAGTTTTTCTCATTGTCGTTAAAAACTGAATGGCGACTCATATATTACTAGTCAATTGGGTGTAAACTCACAGGGAATCCAATTACACTTGATTTGACAAAAAAGAAACTTCACACCCACAAGGGACAAGGTCACGCATTAGCCTCGTGCTTTTTCGACCCCCCCACACTTGCCACTTTTAACAACTACCCATTACGGCAGTTTTCTATTTTTAGCAGGTTTCCATAAATAGCAGGTTTCGGGTGAAATGAAAAGGGGGATTGAGATTCGTTATTTTATAGGAGATGCGTTGCCAAGTGGAGATTTATGTTCTCATCATCGAACCTTCCCTTTCGGGAATGGGGACAAAAGTAGGTGTCTACAGTTAGCCCCCACTTTGACTGAGTCTTGGAGTAAGACGATGGTCAAAGTATTATACGGAGTGCGTCGCACAAGCCATGGTGACCTGCTTTGGCGAGGGTCTCACGAGCCCCCGAGTGATAACATTTGACTTAAGGGTCATCACTTGAAGTGTCGACATATCCCTCACGTCTCATTGGGATTTGTCAACGGATAGTATAGAAACTTCCTCACTTTGTCATTGGAAGGATCTAAAGGTGCGTAGAAATTCTCTCACTTTGTCATTGGGAGTAGCTACAGAAGATGTTTTCGAAATCAAAGCTATAAAGTGTAATCGGGCCTGGCCAAGCCCAATCACGAGGTAAAAATGTTTTTATAGATTCTCATTTTCAGGGTTAGCTAAACGAGAAAACCCCCTTGTTTTTATGGGACGTAAAATGAAGGAAAATCCAGCACATCGTTCTTTTTTGGAAAAACGCAAAACCAATCCTTTAATTTTTGGAAAAAAGGAAAACTACGCACATCGTTCTTTTTTGGAAAAACGAAAAACCAGAAAAAGTTATCGCTGCAGCGACTAAGGACCTGCGCCGGTTAGTGACGTAGACCCCATCGGCTAAAGATGGCGAGCCTGTCCGCTAAGGGTGGACACCCCGTCCGATAGAAGTGGACGAATCAGTTTTTGAAATTTGAAAATAAGGACCTACGCGGTTTGGGATGTAGACCCCGCCGGCTGAAGATGGCGAACCTGTCTGCTAAGGGTGGACACCCCGTCCGATAGAAATGGACGAATCTATTTTGAAATTTGTTTGTGCTTTTTGAAAATAAGGACCTACGTGGTTTTACGACGTAGACCCCGCAGGGTGAAGATGGCGAGCCTGTTTCATTTTGTTTTTGAAGATTCTATTTTTCGAAAACTGAGGACCTGCGCGGCTAGTGACGCAGACCCCGCCTGCTGAGGGTGGGCGAGCCATGTCCGTTGAGGGTGGACGTCCCTGAATTCGTTTTTCGGTTTGGAACTCGCGTGGTTCGTGACGCGATCTTGCCAACTGAAGATGGGCAAGTTCCTATTTTTTTGTTCATCGTGACTTGTTTTGAGAATTTCTTTTATTCATTCTTGCAAGGGCGAATTCTTTCGAGGGATGCTCGGACTTAGTTGTAACTTGAATGTGGGTTGACAACGGATTTAGACGGACCTTTGTCTTGTGACCGTCTTCTTTTTGAGCTAGCTTTTACGGCTTGATTTTTTCCACCACTTGATGGCAACCGTTGACACATATATTCCTTGAGACCAGTCTAAGTTTCGACCAAGTTTTAACATTCATTTTTGCTATTTGGGTGCTAAAGGTGCTTTTGGGCTTGATCTTGATTGCAATAGGGCCTCGTGTCTAGCAACACGGTTTTAAGTCCTTTCATGTTCCGCGTTTTGTGAAATCTGGGCCTTGGGCTGCATATACAGCGCCCAAGGCTAAGCGTTAATTATTTCGGCGCCCAGCCGTGGGCGCTGAAAGTCCTTTCCTGGCGATTTTTGGTTTTCGGATTTCTTAACGCGTTTCCGAATGGGATCAGGATGTTACTTGATGTCTTTAGCTATATATAGGGGCTACATACGTCCCTCTTTTCCATCACTCTCAATATTCTTCTCTCTTATAGTTGCTTAGCTTTAATTCCTCCTTGCTTTTGTCATGTCGATTCCTCCCTTCTCACTCCAACGAGCTGTTAGGCGTTGGCTACGAGCCCTTACTCCTACAGAAAAGGCTTTGTTGAAAGAATATCACTTAGAGGCACTTTTAGGCTTACAACAAATTAATATTGATTATAACTTTCTGCATGCAGCCCTAAGCTTTTGGGATTCTAATCATCATGTTTTTGTCTTTCGGGGCAACGAAATATGTCATTTGCCAGATGAATTTGCTGCGATCCTTGGTTATCCTACTAATGCTACTCCTGCCACCCCTGGCACCATTGAAGAGGGTAAAACAACCATAGGGGCTTTCCTAGGACTAGATGCTAACATGCTTGCTGAGATTGTTGTAGGTGATGAGATTAATTTGGCAAAGCTTGTAAAACATCACTTTAGGCGTAGTAAAAATATGACCGAACAGAAATTGAACATTCGAGCCCTTGTATTTTGCTTGTTGAATCATTATTTGCTGTCGAATAACAATGGTGAGTTCGGTGACATAAGGTTGATCCCCTTGATTAGCCAGATGGAAAGTTGCTATTCTATTATGCCGTTGGTTGTTTGCCGAGACATTGCTGAGTGCGGATGAGCTGAAGAAGGATGCCAAATCTGAATATTTTAAGGGGAGCCCCCTATTGCTGCAGGTAATCGATCTTTTCCTTGCGCACATGTATGTTTTTTTTGCATACTGCCTGGAGCTGAGTTTCAGCGCCCAGGGCTGGGCGTTAGAATTTTCGGCGCCTGGTCCTGGGCGTTGAAACTGCGCCCCTAGGTTTCGGTTTTTTTTTTATTGATTGATCTGATCGTACCCGTTTTTTGCAGATTTGGCTCATGGAACGACTTAGGCTCTTAGAAACTCCTGCCGATCCAAAACATTATCGCCCTATAGCCTTGGGTAACCGGAAGTAGTTGCACCGAGGCCAGGACGAGGCCGAGTGGGCCTCCTTTTTTACTCATGGTATCTGTTCTATTAAGTGGGTGGTACCGTGGTGGGGTTTGACTACTATGACGGGGGGGTCCAATGTATCGGTTTATTTTTCTTTGTTGGGGCTATCCCGGCCCATTTATATCTTTCCTTACCGAGTCATGGGTCAATACGGATTAAGGCAGACTATCCCCTTTTTTGATACGGTACCACCTAAAGTAGCAGACTTTTCACAAGCACGGGTTCAAGCATGGGCTAAGTATTATGATGGTCTCCCTGAAGGAAATAATGCCCTTGGTCCAAGTATGCATTCTATGTTAAGTCTAATAAATGCGGTTCAGTATTAATTAACAAGTTAATAATTCAGTGAGATCAAGTGAGCTGAATGCCTAGCTAGAGGCCGCTTCAGTTCAAGTGGAATTAATGATATTAATCCACAGCTTACTCTTGACTGAACCCGTAGGGTCACACAAATAGTACTTAAACGGATCAAGTATTTAATGGCATTAAATACTCCATCTATGGATATTCGGAATCGACGGATCTTGGTTTCAGTGGGAGCTGAGATCGTCACAGGCAAGAAATGAATACTCCGGAAACGATGATATTGCCGGAAACGGAAATATGGATCGTATCGGAAATATAAATATTATCCAAGTCGTAGATGTTGCCGGAAACGGAAACATGGTACGTATCGGAAAATATCATCGGAAATGGAAATATTGCCAGAATCGGAAATATTGCCGGAAACGGAAATATTGTCAGAATCGGAAATATTATCGGAATCGGAAAATAATTCCGGAAACGGAAATATTAAATATTTGTTCGAAACGGAAATTAATTCCGGAATCGGAAATGTTAAATATTGTCCGTATCGGAAATGAATTCCGGAATCGGAAATTTAATCGGAAGCGTATCGTACGAATAAGCATCGGACGAGGCCTGCCGGACGAGGGCCCAGCACGAAGCCAGGCCATCGCCCAGCAAGCCAAGCGCGCCACACGAACAGCCAAGGCCACGCCAGGCCCAGCGCAAGGCCAGGCCCAGCAGGCCGTGGCAAGCGCGCACAGCGCGCGCAGCGCGCGCAGGTGCTTGCGTGGGCTTGTAGCTCTCGTAGGCCTCGCTGCGTGGGCTGCTGCTCGCACGCACGCGCATGGGAGGCCCATCGTGGCTGCCGTGTGTGTGTGCGTAAGTGTTTGTGTTCATGCACGATTCCTAAAACGTGCAGAGTTCGGTTAATGATTAAATTCCTAATTCTATTTGATAAATTAATTAATTAGAGTTCTTGTAGGATTCTAAGTTTAATTAATTCGTATCCTAATAGGATTCCAATTCTCTTTCCATACCCCTATAAATATGTGGCCTGGGTTCACAATTTATAACGAGTTTTAAAGTATTCAAAGTGAGTTTTTGAGAGAAAAATTCAGTCACACATCTTGCTCAAAAGTGCCGAAAATTCTAGTACCTTAAGGGCGATTCTAGTTGGTCAATCTTAAGGCGGATCCGGACGTGCTGTGGACTATCTACGGAGGGACGACACTTGGAGTCCTAAAGACTTGTTCTTGCTCGGTTCGGGCGCAGCTAGGGAGGGCACGCAACAAAGAGTATGCATCTAAATTATGCTATATGATTATGTGTAAATAATATGTATTCCTGGGTTAATGGTTGTTTCCGCATGATTTATGTAATATCATATGTATCATAACCTAACAGTGGTATCACGAGCCCCTTATTATTTTCATAATCTAATTTGCATGAACATGGTTAAATATTACAAATTTGCAAGAATTAAAAGGGGTGATTAATTTTCGTAATTGTTAATTAATTGCAAATTGCGTTTATTTAATTATACGTACGCAGTTTTTCGGCAGTTTCTTCGTTACTCATCCAAATCGAGTGATTTTTGTGTCAATTCCGCATGTAAAAGGCATTCTAAAATTTTGACAAAATTATTATTTTTCGGCCGAACCCAGAATTCTCAAATTCGAAGCCTAACTATGACTTTTCGGAGGTTTTAGTTTTTCGAATGCAAAATTTCGTAAATTTAAGATGTTAAATTAAATATTTGCGATTCTTGTTGATAAATCTTGAATTTTTGATTGACCTACTGTATATGTTTAACAAGTTTGAATGCCTAGCCTTGTTAATTATGCAATCTAATTTGTAATTATGATTAATTTGTTGAAAATTAGAATAATTTAGAATTAATTTGATTTTCATAATTAATTATAATTTAATTAGAAACCTATGATTAAAAACCACCATAAAAATTGTAAATTTATGATAAATTTTAAATTTTTATGACCTAGACTTGAATCCATAACAATCGGAAATCAATTGAATAATAAATTTTCGATTTTTTCGCCCTAAAATTATGAAATTAATATTATTTATTAATTTGTCATTAATTTTAAATATAAATTTTAAATTTTTATGCGATTCGTTCATATAACTTGCACGCACAAAGCAATGGACGCTTCGTGTTACCCTTAAGGGGTGTTGTATAGTGCGGGCATGCGACGACGAGCAAGGGAGCTCGTCGCCCGTGCGGCACGAATGCAATGAGCAAGGGCGTGGTGCACGAGCACAAGGCAGCAGCCCTGCCTTGTGTCGTGGGCCACGAGCTATGAACAAATGGGCATGGGCGAAAGGCAAGCCAAGGCAGTCGCGTGTGGGCAGCAAGCGAGCTGCGCCACGACGCGCACTACCTCGCGCAAGCGCGCGCAGCCTCGCGCGCAGCGAGCGCAAGCTCGCGTGCCACGAGCGCTGCGCCCAGCGTTGAACGCGCGCAATTGCTCGCGCACAGCGAGCGATGGCTCGCGCGCACAGCGAAGCAATGGCTCGCGCGCACAGCGAGCGATGGAGCGCGCGCAGCGTGCGCTGGCGAGCGCGCACTGCGAGCGATGGCTCGCGTGCGACGAGCGCTGGCGCGCGCGCAGCGAGCACCACAGCGTGCGATGGCTTGCGATGGGAGATGCAGCAGCTATGCGACGGCGCATGGGCTGCGCGCACATGGCCAGCAATGGCTGTGTGCGTGCGGCTCATGGGCGTGCATTGCGTAGGGTGTTTGCGTTACGATTAGATCGTTTTGAATGTTTAATTTGAAAATTTCAGTTCACGTAATTTTAATTAATTTTAAAATTAATAATTTAAATTATTTTCTTGGATTTTAATTTTGAATATTGTAATTATAATAAATTTTATTTATTCTAATTATTTTACTAAAATTAAAATCATGAATTAATTTAAATAACGACTGAAATTAAATTAAACTTTTTGGATTCAATTATAAATTTATATGAGCTTTAAATTTTATTTAAATTTGTATGTTTCCGGTTAGACTAGAAATACATTTTTATGTTTAAAATTAGTAAAGCATATGAATTTATTGGTTTAAGTGGGAGCGCTTTTTAGTCATAAACTCTTGATTAGGTCTACAAATCCTTAAGGTTAAAACAACTTGATTAGAATTAATAAGGACTGAATAATTGGTAGATTATTGGTGCCCTTGATTAATTACTGCAAATGTTTACGTGATGCATAATGTGTTTTACTAACCAGCTATGTGGGCCATTCATGATAATGAATGGGTGAATGGTATATATGTTGTATATGTACTGTTTTGCAGGTTATGAAGTGACTAGTATGGCCCAAATAGGATAGAAAATATGGTCTGCGTACCATTAATTTGAATGTAATTGGTCTAAAGTACCAAAGTTATTTTTCAATTCAAATATGGTCTGCGAACCATCAAATAGTTGTAATTAGTTATAGCTTATCCTATTTGAAGAAAATGGTGCCTCCCACGGAGATTTTCAAGACGGACTTTGAAGTCAAAGCTTCAAGATGAAGTCGGGCCATACTAGATCACATTTATCTTATGCATGTTTTAAGTTATTTATTGCTTTTAAATATGTCTTAAAATGCATGAGATCAAAAGCTTGATTATGTTGCATGATTAAGGATTTTAGTTCACTTAAAATCTAACCAACATAGTAAGAGCCTTAAGTTCCAAACTTAAAAATTGAGTTAAAAGGTGCCATGCCAAAATATACACTTGCTTGGATATCCTTTACATCAATCTAGTAATAGTTTTCGCTCAGCGAGGTGTTACTTATTGGTCCTAAAGGGGCAAGGTACACAAATAATTGTGAGTACATGTTAGTTTTGGTGAAACTCAACGATATAAGTAAGGAGTCCTTTTATGTCGTGGCAAAATCGATAGGTTTACCTAATAAGTTCTTAGACGTACCTATCAACCAAGAGTAGTTTCTAGACTATTAGCAAAAGGTTTTTGCTTACCTAAGAAGTTTTAGAATTAAGTCGACAAACTGTGCTTAATTCTTCAATGATTTTAGGATCTTGGAATCATTTTATTCACACCTGCCGGAACAATAAATTCGAATAAAATGCTAATAACTTGTTTAAATTGCATGATTGCTTTTCAAGTTATTACTCATGATAAATGTTTAGACTTTGCATGCTTCAATGTATGTTTTAATTATTGTTTATAATTAAATATCTTGCACTGCAGTAAATCCTTTTAGAAAGGTAACAGTAAATTTCCTCGATTGGTAGTGAATCCAAGAACGATTCACGGAAAAGAGAGAAAGTGAGCAATTTAAAATGTACGTTTCTTATAGCGACTTTTATGGTTGTTTTCGAGTATCAAAATCGAATGGCAAACCGATTGGTGCTTGTGAATTCAAAATACAATGTAGTTTTGAGATCATAAAGCATTGAGTTTAAACGCTCAGCTTTACCAATGGTTAACAACCTAATATCTTTGTCCATTTAATTCTCGAATGAGTCTAGTCCCTAGACATTTGAATAGATCGATGCTTAGAGAACTTTAGAAGCTTCTGGTAAGATCATCTAGTTCAACATAAATTAAATGGTAAGAACCTTGTTGGGGTGACATTGGACATGTCTAACAAAGTATAAAAGTCAACACTAAAGAATTCAATTCTTAAGACTATAAGAAAGGGTACAAGAAATAGGAAAACAAAGGAACAAATGAAAGGAATTTACGATTCCGTTTCTACCTATAAGTTTATGTTTAAAGAGAAGTGACCTAGCAATCAAACTTCCTTGGTATCATATACCGCTTGAGGTTCTTACTTCGGTAATAACTCAAACAATGGAAGCTAGGATACACTAATGACCTACAAGTGGGAAATGAAGCATGGCAATGCTACATTAGTTGTAGGGTCATCTAGTTTGTTTTAAGTCCTTTCAAAGGCTGGAACTTAATGGCTATTTTTGTTCCATAATCAACATACCTAAATTTCTGTTTTCAAACACAGAAAGACTCACATTCAAGAAAAACAAAAACAATGTTTGTTTGTTTATTTGAATGAAATGGTCAATTACAGGTTGAGTCAATATGCTTGATTAAAACAAACAACTCTTTAAAGAACTTTACTAGGTTCAAATCAACCCCTTGATTTGAGTTCCACTAATCTTTGGCATTGTTGCTTAGACCATATCAACAAGTTAACATTCAAAAGCTCTATTTTTATGGACTTTTGAAAGTTCATTGATTTCTAGATCAATTTAAGACGACTAGCCTTACTTGTTGAAAGTAACAAAAGATATGAACTATTGTTAGAACGCCTAGACAATAGAGTTCAAAGCTAAAGAAAGATTTTATGACTTTATTATTTCACATAGATTTGAGTGAATGTAGGTTTATTTACTCAAATGTGATATAAGTTGAATCTGTTTGGCTAGTTCAAATATTCAGAAGTATAAATCCCACTTGGTAAGAAATCACAAAGATCTAGGTTAGATCATGTTGATGATTACTTAAATCAAGGATGATCATCAATGATTGTTAGTAAAATTCACAATCTAGCTCCATAAGATATGGCATATCTAAATTGGAATGATCGAAGTCGATTAGTACTTGATTCGATCAATGATGGATCATAAAGACTTTTCCTTTAATTTCTAAAACAAAATGCTCAACTACAACCAAACTAAACTAAATTCGTCAAAGCTATAGAAAAGAAATTTCAGAATATCTTTTCGATAATATATATCTAGAGAGTTGCTAAACTCAGTAGGAGCTTAGTGTTTGTTATTCAACAAACTAAGGCCCAAGTCTAGATATATGTTTCATTGTGATTTATTCAAATGAGACACAAGGGTATTGTTTCTACCACGAATTTTTGAGAACATAATGTTTGTTTTCTCGAAATAATGTCCTTTTGGAGATTCGTTTCCAAAATGACAAGTGGGAGAAAATAGACCTCGAAAGTTTTCGAGGCGAACAACAAACATAAACGGACATTCCGGAGGCTTTTCGAAGTGCTTCAGAAAATCCGAACTTATTCTTTAAGGACTTTAGAAGTGGCTTTAAAGAATAGACATCTCTTAGAAAACTTTACAAGTGCTTCAAGGAGAACAGAATATTCAAAGGACTTTCAAGTGGCTATTGATATTCTATTGTTTGATGTTCTATACCCAAGTAGGCATAGAATTTAAGTCACTGAAACTATGAGATTCTTCTATTAGATAGTGAAGAAACATAGAGATCAGGTCAATGAAACTATGAGATTCTTCCATTAAATAGTGAAGAAACCTACAACTTGCAGTCAAACTATTATCATGTAAATTAATGAGTTTGTGACTTGTAAGAAAGCTATGACGAAACCCAGATTCCCTAAAATGGTTAGAGGCCATATATAGACTCAAATGTTTTAAATGGTTAGAGGCCATAAAACATACTCAATGTTTTGATGACAAAATTAAAATTTTGTTGATTTGCAAGAATAGGTTCACACCTATTGGTTGCAAGTTTGTTTTAAGGATAAAAACCATCAAATATGAAATTGTGTTCACACACAAAGCGAGATTAGTTGCTAAAGGTTACAAGCAAATTCATGGTGTGAATTGTGTTGAAACCTCATGCATAGTCGTTATGCTCAAGTCTATAATTCAAGCAATAATTGCATATTGGTACATATGGCAATTGGATGACAAAACGTATTCCTCAATCAAATGTTGGAATATAATATGTACATAGTATGTCATAGAATTTGTGGATCCAAATAAATGCTTGAAAAGGAAAGCTAGCTTATAAAATCTAAGTACAGATTTAAGCAAGCAATTGGGAATTGGAACTGTATTTTAAGTGAAGCTAATAAGCATTTTAGTTTCATAAAATATACATGATTCTTATAGATATATAAGAAGTTTAGTGGGAGTACTTAAAACTTAATTGGTCCTATGTGTATTACACACATATCTCTCTATGACTTAGATTTGAAATTATTCATCAATGATGGACCATGGCGAAACTTAGTACATACTGGGTATTAAGATCTATTTACAAAGATCTTATGATATTGTTTTGGATTAAGTAATGGCATTTACTAAATCAAACACGAATGACTCCATTGGAGATATTCGACCCATGTGAATAAATCTAAGTAAAGAATGTTTGAACTATGTATAAGCATTTACTAAGTTAAACATCCAAGGATCTAAGTAAGATTCTTCACCTATATTATATGTCAAAGAATTTAGTTGGATTCAGTATCTACTGTAACTGAATGAGCTAAAGTTACATGAATAGAATTCAATTGGCAATTATTCTGCAAAAGAATTTATCATGTATACGATATAATATGAGGATCGCCAAAAACGTATCGTATGACTTTAGCCATGACGAACATATACCAATCTCTATTGATCTAAGTAAAGATCAACTAGATTGAGATCAAGAATACTTATGGTACTTGAAAAGGTACATAGGAATAGTTTTTGATTCAAGGAAATAAAGATATGCTAAATATTGATGCTACACGCATAAACACTGGCAAAGGATCAAGCAAGACCCTTTGGAGTTAACCATTGATAAGGACGAGCTATAGAGCATCGTGTTTTGAAAATGGCAACATGGATTGGAGACCATGAGTTGTTGCGTGGGAAATTAAAATATTAATTTCTATGTTCTAAGATACAGCTGGAAAGTCTTCCACATGTCTGTGAACTGCTTGGATAAGTAAATCCAAACAAAGCATCACTAGCAACCTAAACAGTTGACGTAAAAGTACTTATTGCCTAAGAAGCAATAAAACAGGGTTGTTTAAAGTTCTTCACTGAACTTGGGTAGATCACCTATCTGCTGGCTTGATGGTTCTTCATTGAAAAATGCGTAGAACCACTCTGGAAGCAAGAAAAACGTCTGCTAACTTGATGGTTCTTCATTGAAAAATGAGTAAAACCACCATCGAAGTAAGAAAGACTAGATCACATAATAAACAAACTCGAAAAGATCTTATCATCATATCTCGAAGAACATTCGATGAAAAGGATATTAAGATTGGCAAAGCATGATAACTAAACCTATGCAACAAGTGAGAAGCAACACTCACGTTGTAGCACTGGAAATCAAGCATAGCTTTGAATTCCATGAATTGTTTTAGAAGATGGGTTTGGGGCCCATGGTTATAAAACATTGGGGTTGAACATTTATCATATATGAAATGTATTTTCATATTCCATTTAATCTTGGTTTAGTATTAAATGATGAGTCCCTTCAATTTGACGATATATTCAAGATAGACTGTCAGGACCAGTCCTGTGACTAAGAAATGTCTATCAAGTGAACTTGAATGTCAAAAGTTGAAAATGGTCCCTAGTCGGAGTTTTCTATAAAATTGGACGCATAGAAAACGTTAGACGACTAGAATGCAAGATGACTAGTAGTTCTGTTTCTTGAACTATGTGGACATGGCAATGTCATAATCATTTGCATAGATACTTACTTTGGGAAGACTAGTATCGGACAAGACCTATGAAACTTTACTGTAAGAGATGAAAATCTGTCAAAAGTAAATTTCATTAAATTATTAGACACTAAATCCTCAATACCTGAGTGATTTGAGATTACTTGTTTGAGAACTGGTTGCTTTGACGTTGACCAACCGTCGCACCGTAAAAGGAGGCTATAAAGGCAACGCTCAGGTAATCACCTATCAAACGAAGTCTAATCTCAAGATCGCAAGATTGGGATTGTCCTCCCATAAATCGGGATGAGATGCTTAAAAGTTGTACAAGGCCACTCGGAGAGCTAGAAACTGTGAAATGCATGGCCGTGCTCGGATGAATCATAGGCTATGATTATCTGTTTATTTGATCAGTTGAACTCTGAAACCGAGAAACACCTCTGGACATAATAAGGATGACAACTCTTACCTTATGTTCAAGAGCAAGCATCGAGCGACAAAGGAATTAGGAAATGCACACTTGTCCCTAAGGACAAGTGGGAGACTGAAGGAAATAATGCCCTTGGTCCAAGTATGCATTCTATGTTAAGTCTAATAAATGCGGTTCAGTATTAATTAACAAGTTAATAATTCAGTGAGATCAAGTGAGCTGAATGCCTAGCTAGAGGCCGCTTCAGTTCAAGTGGAATTAATGATATTAATCCACAGCTTACTCTTGACTGAACCCGTAGGGTCACACAAATAGTACGTAAACGGATCAAGTATTTAACGACATTAAATACTCCATCTATGGATATTCGGAATCGACGGATCTTGGTTTCAGTGGGAGCTGAGATCGTCACAGGCAAGAAATGAATACTCCGGAAACGATGATATTGCCGGAAACGGATATATGGATCATATCGGAAATATAAATATTATCCAAGTCGTAGATGTTGCCGGAAACGGAAACATGGTACGTATCGGAAAATATTATCGGAAATGGAAATAATGCCAGAATCGGAAATATTGCCGGAAACGGAAATATTGTCAGAATCGGAAATATTATCGGAATCGGAAAATAATTCCGGAAACGGAAATATTAAATATTTGTTCGAAACGGAAATTAATTCCGGAATCGGAAATGTTAAATATTGTTCGTATCGGAAATGAATTCCGGAATCGGAAATTTAATCGGAAGCGTATCGTACGAATAAGCATCGGACGAGGCCTGCCGGACGAGGGCCCAGCACGAAGCCAGGCCATCGCCCAGCAAGCCAAGCGCGCCACACGAACAGCCAAGGCCACGCCAGGCCCAGCGCAAGGCCAGGCCCAGCAGGCCGTGGCAAGCGCGCACAGCGCGCGCAGGTGCTTGCGTGGGCTTGTAGCTCGCGTAGGCCTCGCTGCGTGGGCTGCTGCTCGCACGCACGCGCATGGGAGGCCCATCGTGGCTGCCGTGTGTGTGTGCGTAAGTGTTTGTGTTCATGCACGATTCCTAAAACGTGCAGAGTTCGGTTAATGATTAAATTCCTAATTCTATTTGATAAATTAATTAATTAGAGTTCTTGTAGGATTCTAAGTTTAATTAATTCGTATCCTAATAGGATTCCAATTCTCTTTCCATACCCCTATAAATATGTGGCCTGGGTTCACAATATATAACGAGTTTTAAAGTATTCAAAGTGAGTTTTTGAGAGAAAAATTCAGTCACACATCTTGCTCAAAAGTGCCGAAAATTCTAGTACCTTAAGGGCGATTCTAGTTGGTCAATCTTAAGGCGGATCCGGACGTGCTGTGGACTATCTACGGAGGGACGACACTTGGAGTCCTAAAGACTTGTTCTTGCTCGGTTCGGGCGCAGCTAGGGAGGGCACGCAACAAAGAGTATGCATCTAAATTATGCCATATGATTATGTGTAAATAATATGTATTCCTGGGTTAATGGTTGTTTCCGCATGATTTATGTAATATCATATGTATCATAACCTAACACTCCCGCGTTGGACCGTAGCTACAATTGGCTTTGTGGGTCTTTCTGAAAACTACAAGTTGTGGATGAGCTCCGATGATAAAGCTGTGAGGACCGAGGCTCGAAATGGGGAGCCGGCTGAGCTTTTGATACCTCGTATTCGGGTTACATATGAGGGTCGTGATTCTGCCAATCCTCGCACCCATGGTATTAAGACTGTGAAAGCTCGTCCTGATCGAAAGCGAAAGGAAGTTCCTCCTCGTTCCAGTTCTAGGCCTAAGAAGATGCTTAACATGAAGGGGCATGTCGTTGCTAAAAGAAATGCAAGCTCTCGCGGAGATCATCGCCGGAACAATGTATGGGTTAGGAAGGCTCAACGGCCAGTAGAAACAGTGACTAATTCAGTTGATGTTGATAATCCTTCCACCACCATTGTCTGTGCCCTTGAGGCTGAGCGGGCTGTAACTGTTCAAACTGAGAATGTTTCTGAAGCCTTGGCATCTTTGGAAGTTAGTGTCCAGGAGCCGGTTCTTATGGAGATTGATATAGGGGCAGCGTAGAAGACTGTGGGGGTGGATCCTGCGAACATTGCCCTCTACAAGACTTTATTTGATGATCCGGAAGAACTAGAATAGTGTAGTTCTTGCTAGGGTGTAGGTGCCCTTTATTTATTTCTGTTGTGTTTGTTTTTTCCTTCTTAGCACTTTTGTTTTCCTTCTTATCATTTTTTAATAAAGGCGTATTTTATTTTTTACTTTCGTTTTTGCTTCTCCTTTTTTTTTATATTTTATATATGTCTAACACTTTTGCACAATGTGTATATATTTTTTATTTAATTGGACCGAATCCATAAATAGGATTGCCTACGTATCTTTGTTAGAATCAGGTCGCGCGTAGTTCTAGCTAGAATAAATTCTAGGGTGCCGAATTTTAATAGATATGCCCTGAGGTGGAAATATATTATTTAATCGGTAAAATGAGTGAAGTATTATCATTATTTTAGTCTGCTGTTTTTGCCGTAAGCCGCGTATAAAAATGAAATTCCATGTGTTTTTTGGACGGCTTTTTTTTTGGTACGCATATCTGAATACATGTGCGGATAAAATAACGAGCACTTCTGGAAAAAAATTTAGGCAGGCAGAGAGTTTCAACGCCCAGGCTGGGGCGTCAAAGATTTCGGCGCCCAGCCCTGGGCGCTGAAAATGATTTCTGGGCGGTCGTTTTTGACGCTTTGCTTCACATGTTCTTGCATTTATTTCTTTTCTCTTTGTTTTGTGCTTTGCTTTTTACTCGTATTAAAATCAATTTTGAGGCTATTTCGGAGGCTTTTTGACTGTTAACGTGAGACGCATTTTTGTCCGGATTAATTTTTCCTATTCGTGACTCGAAACGGTTTTGAGAATTGGGTTAGTGTGTGGAAGATATGAAGATCTTTGTGTAGGCTTTTGAGTGGGCTGAGGTGCGTGTTGATGCCGGGGGCGGTGTTTATTTTTATGAGTTTTTTTCTTGAGCAACATTTGCATGGTTTCTTTTGCTTTCTTTGGGTTGCATGGGTTAGACCCTTATGTTTTGGTAATATGATAATGTGGTTCTTTTTGGGGTTTGATGAATTTCGATGTCACGATTCAAGACCGAGTGGGCCTTGTTTATTGGGCCTAGAGTGGGCTGCCTCTTTGCAAGTACGTTTGGTGCTCATTTAGTGTTAGAATAAAAGTTTTTAGGAGAAATATTACGCCTTTATTAATTTGGAAAGTAAGAAAAACACACTGCAATAAAATTAACCTATATTCTAAGGGGTCTTAGGACCATCTAAAGCCTTTATTTTTTTCTACCAATCTAAAGAACTACTAGGCGTTTTTTACTAAGGTGCTCTATATGGCTCAAGCCTTGGGTTTAGTCTCGTAAAACTTTGGTCCTTCACCGGTACTCATCTTGAATTCTATTCCTTTTGCGTTGACCCACTGATATGTCTTCACCCATCCGTTCTCGATCTCTTCTAGTGTTGATGCAGGAGCGATTAACCGGGTTGGGTCGAAACCTTCATCTTGTAAAGCTAGGGTAGTCATCACAGTCTCGTCCTCCATAGGCCTCGATTCGTTAAACAGTGTCCATAGAGCCTGGTTGTCCAATATTTCAGCTGTTTTGGTCTTGGTGAGGTGGGGTACCTCATCCAAGGTGTGGCAGTCATGGAAAATTTCAAATCAGGATTTTAGCAAGCCATCCTGAACGAAGGGTTCAGGGAAATCACAGCATGGGTGTTCTTCTCCTTCCCGAATGAACATCCCGTTAAGGGTTTTTTGATACGGGGGAAGGAGGGTGGTTTGTTTGGCCTTGTTATGGCGTAGCCCAGACAGGCGGTCAGCAATATCTTCCTCCGTTGGTTCATAGCCTAAGCCAAAGGGAGTAGATTTGTTGGGTAAAGGATGGAATGTGCATTCCTTCTTCCTTATGCCCAATGGGGTTCCTGGGAAATAACCTTGAGCTAACAGCATTCTAGGGATGACTCGGGATGCACGCGGGTCTAGGAATGCTGGATTATAGTCTTCAATGAACTGGATTGCTTCATCCATTTGAAACCCATAAAGGTCGTCTGTAGTTTCGGCCGTTCCAACCATAGTACAATTGATGTCGAGAGGAGGGGCGCGGATTTCTAGTATTACCCCGTTATGGTTAAGTTTAACCATTTGGTGCAAGGTAGAAGCCACACCTCCTAAGTCATGGAGCCAAGGTCGCCCCAAGATGAGGTTGAAAGTGGGCTTAATGTCGATTATTTGAAACTCTGTGGTGCGTGCCACAGGCCCGGTTTGTATGGTAAGGTTGATTTTTCCCAACACAGGCCTTCGAGAGTTATCATAGGCTTGTACCCCTTGCGTGGAGGTTTGGAAGTCATTGTTTCCTAGCCCCAAGCCATGGGCGGTTCGCAATAGGCAAACGTTAACTGCCGAACCGTTATCTACGAGCGCTACGGGGATGTTTTGTCCTTTGCATCCAACCACTAGATAGAGGGCTTTATTGTGAGCACCCCCCCTCTGTGGGCAAGTCTTTGTCAGTGAAAACTATGGCCTTTTCTCCAGCATCTCTCGTGACGTGGTTAACCAATGAGTCAAGTGAGCGAATAAGCTTTTCGCGATGTTCCTTTGAAGTACACATGAGATCCCAGATGGTAATCTCGGCCTTAGTCCTTTTTAGTTACTTCAAGAGAGGATTTTCAATGACTTCTGCGACGGTGGTGTGCCGTCCATTCTCTGGATAGGAGGTGGGCGAATATCCGGTTGATATATCCTTCCGGATCGGGTAAGATTGTCGACTTCGGGTTCCTGAGGGGTGGTGTCAATGAGAGCATACCCGGGCCAAGTTTCAGTAAAGAGGTCTTGGCCCGATACTTGAGATGGTTAGATATCTTCAGCATCATCATCCCACACACCGCACACTTCTCTCTCGATTCGATCCATAGGGACCACAGCGAGTGGTGCACCTTGAGGTGTAATATACACCGTAGGGTCGAAGTTCTCATTTTCGGTTGGTCGAAACAGATGTGACAAGAGCCGAGTGGGCTCTTGTTGTTGTTGGGTTTGCCAACATTAGGGAGAGGTACCACTTCATCCTCTATCATGTCCTGGATCGTATTTTTTAGATTCCAGCAGTTTTCAGTGTCATGCCCATTTCCTTGATGGAATTTGCAGTAATTAAGTACCTTCGACCCAATATTTGCTCTTGACAGGAGGGGCACGGGTGGACCCAATATTTGCTCTTAACTTTCCTTGATTGGTTAGTCTTTCAAAGGCTTGTACCAAAGTCGACCCGAGTGGGGTAAACTTTCGGTCTCGGACCCATCTTCCAGGGCTTCTTCGGGCGGGAGTCTCCTCTACGGCATGGACTTCTTGGGCTTGGGATGTGTTGCCCCTGTTGTAGGCGTTGCTTTTGTATGCGGGCTTACTTTGTATTTTTTTTGCGAGGTCATCCTCGATCTTTATTCCCACATCATAAACTCTTTTGAAAGTGTCAAGTCCCAAGTACCTAAGGTGTTGTCTGTAAGCCGGGTCCAGGTTGTCAATGAATTTTTGGACCAATTCTGTTTCGGGAGGCCTATTGATTAGTTGGGCCGCCTGGTCCCTCCATCTAGCAAAGTAGGTTGTGAAACCCTCATTTTTCTTTTGGAAGAGAACTTCCAGCTCGCGCATGGTGACTTGAAAATCCATGTTCGACGAGTATTGCTTGATGAAGACATTGACAAAGTGTTCCCAAGTGGGGAAGAGCTTACGGTCCTGGTGGTAGTACCATTTGAGCGGCACAGGTTCCAAGGACAAAGGAAAGGCAGGTAAATACATGGACTTGTCCACGCCCTTCAAGTTCATGGCATTCACAAAGCTCAATAGATGATCACGGGGATTGTCCGTGGCTTTAAACTTTGGTAAGTCCGATGAACTAAACTTTTCTAGTAGTTTGCCGGGAAAAGGTTCAGGATCGAGGGAGAAGTACTTGCTCCCCATGGTTTGCTGTATGACCATTTTTTCAATCCTCTTCTCGTTATCGAGGTCATTTTTGGCTTGTGCAGCCGCTAAGGCTTCGTTTTCCTTTTTCAGTTGGCCCATAAGTTGGGTCATTTGGACCATCTGGTCTCGCAATTCTTCGATGGACATGTTTGAGGGTGTGAATCGAGGTTGGGGAAGCGGAGATCCTTGAAATGAGGGATGACGGACGGAGCTTAGAGTTACTAAACCTGGTGTTGGCGATGTATCTTCGAGACGCACTAACCTTTGATTTCCCGATCGGCACCAAGTGGCAGGACCAGTCCTATGCATAAGATAAGCTAAAGTTTAGGCCCCAACGTTTCAAGCATTACTTAGTCTAGACTTTGACTCTCTCTATTGGTTTTTTCGCTCTTTCTTTTGTTGGTACACTTTTTGGTTTTTCTTTTGGTCATTCTTTGGATTTTCGAAACACTTGCCCGTTGTGACATTCATAGTTATTAGCATGTTCGGTTTTGGTGCCGAGCATTGTCGTCGTAGGAGGCCTAACAACGACACAAAGAGTTATTTATTTTTTATGAGTCGCTTTTAGAATCGAGTGCTTTTTCCTACTCCCTCGTAGCAATTTTTGCGAATGGCTTTTTTTTTTGCTACGTATTTTTTGCGCGGGCACCGAGGCTGCTGCGCCTGACTAGAAGGCCAGGCAGCAACTTCAGCGCCCAGCAAAGGGCGTGAGAAATTTTGGCGCCCAGCCAGGGGCGTTGAAAATGCGTCCCTGGCTGGTTCTCGTTTTCTGTTTACGTCTACTTTTTGTTTATGCGAATTTGATTTAGCGTGCTTGCCTAATAACGTCCTTTACGCGTTGTGCAGCGTTTGTGGGATTCGTTACGGGCCATCCCGAGCATCACTTATTTTTGTGGCGATCGTTCGGGTTTGCGGAACACGTATTTTGGTATAACTCTTTGGCCAATTGGTTTATGAATGTTTGGGCAACTTTTTAAGGTCGTTGGTTTTCTAGCATGGTTTGTCACACAATCATATATTTCGCTACACATAACTAACATTACATCATGAGGCAATAATAACATGTCATGTAGTTTTATGATAGGGTTCTATGGGTAGCATTTGCGCCTGGCTTGGTACCGCTTCTATCGCAGATCCAACACATGCCCCGGTCGAGGTAGTGTCTTCAACAGACGAATTTCACCCAAGAGGCCAATCACGATGTAAGCCAAGGGGGCATGCACCAATGAGAGGGACCTAATGGGCGAGCGATTGGGTTTGGGACGGGTGTACTACTAGCGAAAGTGCCGAGTGGATAACATTTGAAGCGTATGCACCCCCCGATTGGCGATGGGTATCCTTAGTCCAAACTCCCTGAGGGAGCCAAGATTCGTTATGCGGTTCTGCCCGTTCACATTAATATGCTGATTTTCAGGTCGTCCCAACTTGATGGGGAAATAAACGCGGGGTAGGATCGTTTCACCCTTCGGCTATTTTGATTACCTACAAGCACGAATATTTCCTTCACTATCCCCAGTGGAGTCGCCACTGTGAGGGGGTCGAAAAAGCACGAGGCTAATGCGTGACCTCGTCCCTCGTGGGTGTGACGCTTCTTTTTGTCAAATCAAGTGTAATTGGATTTCCTGTGAGTTTACACCCAATTGACTAGTAATATAGGAGTCGCCATTCAGTTTTTAACGACAATGAGAAAAAAAACTGACAAAACCCGGTTATCGTGACATAAAGGGAGTGCAATTATGTTTGACCACGACGGTCGTAGGTTCCCTTGTGATCCCTAGTGTGGGGATCTCTCAACGTACACCCGCAGGGTAGAGATTGAGGGTTCGGGGGACTGTAACTACCGAGAGGAGTACTCGCTCGTCGATAACTCCAGAAGCAGGATATCCTTACTAGCTCAGCATAAATAATTGAAGGGACATGCGTTAACTATTAAACTAATCTGAGTTGATTTTAACAATATGCAACATATAATACTAGATCGAGCGCGATTATCTGATTTAGATTGTATTAAGGGACCTAGCATGATAATCCAATTTCCCAAAAATATTATCTTTATTAGGCGTGATAGAACAATCAGATTCAATTAGTTTAACAGTTCATAAAAGGGCGAGGAAAGCAATTAAATCATGGAAAAGGGACACATCACGACGCACCCTTGAGAGGTGCGTCACGGTTCTCAGAAAACTAACCACTTTGACTTTGCTATTTCTCCTTTTATTTAACGAATCTCAAGATACGGGACAGGATACGTTCTGTTCGATTTTTGGATCGATTGCAACAGAACGCGTGATCAATTTCGCAGCGTGAGGCTTAGGCTTAGGGGTTGGAGTCAATACTCAGAATAATAATTGTGTGTGTGTGTGTTCCTTTCACGTCGAACTTGGGGCTATATTTATAGAAAAGAGTTCGTGGAAAGATAGAATTGTAGAGCTCTAATCCACGAAGAATTAGGAAATAACACGTCCCAGGTAATTTCAGCGCCCAGGGCTGGGCGCCGAAGATTTCGGCGCCCTGAGCCAGGCGCTGAAAATAGGGTCTAGGCTGTTTTTTTAGTCAGATTCGGACTCTTAGAATCCGGAGTGTATGAGACTTAATCGAGTCTTTTAGTGCGTATTAATTTTATGACGGAATGCGTTCGGGCCCGTTACGAACTCTAGGCTCGTTAGGATTTTAATTAATACGTAACTCTTATTTTCGAATCGTATTAGAAATAGGATTCTCTCGCAATTTCTATCTCATTTAGGATTTATGTTGGAGTGCAACACCTAATTCTGACAGGTTCCTATCTTTTATGACTTTCCACTTTTAACAACTACCCATTACAACAATTTACTATTTTTAGCATGTTTCCATAAATAGCAGATTTCTATAAATAGCAGGTTTCGGGTGAAATGAAAAGGGGGATTGAGATTCGTTATTTTATAGGAGATGCGTTGCCAAGTGGAGATTTATGTTCTCATCATCGAACCTTCCCTTTCGGGAATGGGGACAAAAGTAGGTGTCTACACACATAAATTTCCCAAACGTATTCTACTCGGCGGTAAGATAAATAATGCACTGCGGTATATCAACTAGGCTCAAAGTATGCTAGACATCCCGTACAATAGCATAACCATAAAACTTGCATGTGAAGCACTCATACATGCATATAAACTTGAACAACATGCTTGACATTATTCAACGACTATAAAAGATCACAACATGATTGTCCACATACCATTTATAGATTCAATAATAATTCACAACATGTTTGTTCACGCATCAAACATTAATTCTCAACACTTTAAGTTCACATGATTCACAATGAATAAACATCACAAAATCCTCATGGAATAGGTGGTCACCCTAGTCATGTACGTACCTTGAATACCTAAGTACGGGGGCCACGCGAATCACGACTAAAAGCTAGAAATCACCTCCTAGAATTAAAATAAAGAAACTTAATTATTATCGATGTTTACTAAACTTCCAGCAAATATTTTAGATTCTAAAACCTTTTCTTTATTAGAAATTCATCGTTCTTTAATAAATAAATAGTCTCAATTGGTCAATTAAGGTCCTAGTACAAAAACATTGACTTTTGGCCTTTAAAATCATTAAAAATCAACACTTTACGACTTATATTAAATCTGAAAATTAAGTTTGAATCCCATAATTTAAATCATCATTAAATTATGTAAATCAATTGCTTAATATGTTGGGATTAAAACCCTAGCAATTCACAATAAAAAAATCATGTTTTGGTCATAAAAATTGACTCTTTAATTAATCATTAAATATGAAAATAATAATTCATATAATTAAAATCATCCTCATGAATTCAAATATGAAAAACATCACAATACGGTGTTCATAACTGTTCCCATCTAATTTAAATAATCAAAATCAATAATAATAATAATAATAATAATAATATAATTTTAAAATACGTAATTGAAATAGAATAGGTAAGGAACAAGAGAATTTACCAAATTTTCCTATAGCATGTTACAATAACGAATTTGATGTGATTGTGCGCCAAAGGGCTAAAATATACGGAGTATACGGAACACAAACCACACACGAAAACACACAAGGGGGTGTGTCATGTACGGTACAGCAACAACGAACACGCAACGCACGAGCATGCACGGGGTTAGCGCGCACGAGAGAGCAGCAACGAGCGACAAGTGAGGCAAGGCCTCGGCAGGCGCTGGCGAGTACTCAACGCAGAAACAACACACACACACAGCAACAACAGTGCTGGTGTGCGAGAGCGAGAGAGACAAAGAGAGTGCAAGTGTGTATGGTGTCGAGGGGAAGCAACAACGACACTACAACAACGCACGACGCAACATCACACAGGAGGCTTTGATATGCGACGAGGGTGAGCGAGACGCGTGATGGCAAGAAGCGGGGCGAGAATTGAGCAAGGCACGAGGCTCGTGCTTGCTTGCGGGTGAAGGCACAGACGAAGGAGTGCAAGAGAGGAGAGAGAGAATTCTGATTTTTGTGAGGGGATCAATTGAAAGGGAGGATTATATTTATAGTTTTCCAATCCCTAGTAGGCTTAGGTTTTAGAAAATTGAGTTGGGCTTGCAATTGGGTTTAATTAGAATTAATTGCTTGCAAGCCTAGTTGGGTTTACCAACAGAATTGGATTGGGCTCGGAATGTATTAAAATAGTTTTGAAATGCAACCCAACAATTCACGAATAAATAAATTCATTTAATTTATTTAATAAAATCCAGTTTTCGTAAATAATTAATAATTAAATTATTTAAAATAAAATACATTTAAATCACATTAAATGTAATTAAATTCGTAAAATCCTTTATAAATACATTAAGATATATTTTTAAATTCCAAAAAATACGAGGTATTACATATGAGGATCGCAAAAAAGTGTACCGTCTGTCTTTAGACATGACGAACATATACCAATCTCTATTGATCTAAGTAAAGATCAACTAGATTGAGATCAAGAAAGACCTATGGTACTTGAAAATGTAAATAGGAATAGTTCTTTACTCAAGAAAAAGAAGATATGCTAAAGATTGATGCTACACGCATAAACACTGGCAAAGTATCAAGCAAGATCCCTTTGGAGTTAACCATTGGTAAGAACAAGCTATATGCATCGTGGTTTGAAATGGCAACATGGATTTAAGACTATGAGTTGTTGCCTGAAAATAAATATTAATTTATATGTTCTAAGATACAGATGGAAAGTCTTCCACGTGTCTATGAACTACTTGGATACGTAAAATCTGAACAAAACATCACAAGTAACGTATAAAATTGAAGTAAAGTACTTATTACTTATGAAGCAATGAAACTGAATTGTTTACATTAAAGAGTTCTTCAATGAACTTGGGTGGATCACATCTCTGCTGAATTAGTGGTCCTTCATTACAAAATGCGTAGAACCACTATTGAAACAAGAAAGACTAGATCACCTGATAAACATACTTAAAAGATCTTATCATCTTATCTCGAAAAATATTCGATGAAAAGGATATTAAGATTTGCAAAGCATGATAACTAAACCTATGCAACGAGTGAGATGCAACATTCACATTGTGGCAATGGAAATCAAACATGGTTTTGAATTCCATTAGTTGTTTTAAAGATGGTTTAGAGGCCCATGGTTGTAAAACATCGGGGTTGAACATTTATCATACTTCCTCCGTTTCCAGAAATACGCACCATGGTAGACTTTTACTCCTCTGACCATTACTTTGACTCATAATATCTCAAATCGTGTGCAAGTAAAAATAATAAAAAATTAGTATTTAGAAAATATATATTGATACGAATCTACCATGACCCCACATGACTAAAATTTTATTACGTAAAAATCACAAAAAATGGTCAAAGTCGTAGTGTGAATATTATAAAAAACAAATTGTGCGATATTTCCGGAACGGAGGAAATATATGAAATGAATTTTTATATTCCATTTAATCTTGGTTTAGTATTAAATGATGAGCCATTTCCATTTGACAATATTCAAGAAAGACTGTCAAGACCAGTCCTATGACTAAGAAACGTCTATCAGATGAACTTGAATGTCAAAAGTTGAAAATTGTCCCTGGTCGGAAGTTTTCTATAAAGGAGGACGCATAGAAAACACTATACGACTAGAACTCAAGATGACTAGTAATTCTGTTTCTTGAACTATATGGACACGGAAATGTCACAATCATTTGCATAGATACTTACTTGATAAGATTAGTGATATGTGTGTTTTATATAGTGTTTTCACCCCCGTCCCTTAGTACTTTTATGCGTTAAATGAGCTCTTAGGAGCCGTTTTTAGTACTAATCTGTGTATTTGAGTGTGCCTTGAGTTTCAGGACTACTTAGCGCGAAATTGGTCTTTTTAGACCAGTTTCATGATGGTTTAGGCCACTACGCGTTCCCGATGGAGTTCGGGACGACTTTTGTCGACTTACGGGAGCCTTAGATGTTCATGATTGAGCCCCGAAAGTTAGACTCGGTGTTGCTGACGAAGGGCGGTTCATTTAGCTCTCCGCCCGGATGATTTCCCCTCGACCACCGGGCGAGCAAGCAGGAAAAAAAGCGACAGTCAGCAGGCGCCCGACGGGCGGAATACTGCCCGGTGCCCGTCGGGCGCCCATCAAAAGCAAAGGCAGCCATTTTCTCTTCTCGCCCGACGGGCGAGAGGCGCCCGACCGGGCGCGTGCAGATGAATTCCACAATGTTTCCCTCCGCCCGCTGGGCAGACCTGCGCCCGTCGGGCGGTTTTCGAGCTGGTCGCCCGTCGGGCGGAAGGCTGCCCGACCGGGTGACGACAACCCAGGGCCTTGTTTCTCGCGGTTTTCTTCCGGTTTTTCCTCGTGGTTATGGGAAAACTATAAATACTAGGCTTAGTTATTTTAGTTGGGCATCTTATTCTAGTATTGAAACCCTTAGTTTTAAGTTAATTTCTCTCTAAATTTATGCAAACACTTAGTTTTCAATTTCAATAAAAATTCAAGATTTCTATTTCCATTGTTCTTCAATTAAGGTATTGTTCACTATTTCAATTCTTTGTTTAGCTCTAACTATGTTTTCAATCATGCTAATTTCTTTGTTTATTGTCAATATGCTTGAGTAGTCTAATTTCTAGGGTTTGGGAATCCATGAATAATATGAAGGGATATTGAATAATCATGATTGTTGGCATTGTAATTGATTCCTATTGATTGGTTTATTTCACTATACAATTAGATTTGCGCAGGTTTAATTGTGGTAGTTATGCAATATCAAATTAAGATTCGAGAGACGCAATTTGATGTTTAGGCTTGTGTCAATATGTGGAATTAGAGTTAATACGTAGCGAGAGCCCGTTAATTCTAAGTCTATGATTAGTATCAATTCGAGAGAGCATGCTAGTCTAATTAATTACTTTGTTGATTATCGTGATTGTTCATTGTCCTGGATTGTTAATTGTTGGTGAACCTATGCCCTAGATTCCTTAATATATTGATTCTTATTCGTTTAATTATCGTTCGTAGTCTTAGTACACAAATCAACCAAACTCCTGTTCCCAATAGTCTAGACTATTTGATTAATAGTGGAAAGAACGCCTGTTTTCCTGTGGATACGATCCCTACTTCCCTTACTATTCTGTTAGTGGACTTAGGTTTATCTTTGATAAGGTGATACGACTTTAGCCTGTCAATTAGTATCGGACAGGCCTATGAAACTTTACTGTAAGAGATGAAAATTTGTCAAAGTAAATTTCATTATCTTATTAGACACTAATCCTCAATACCTGAGTGATTTGAGATTACTTGTTTTAGAACCGGTTACTTTAACGTTGTCAACCGTCGCACCGTACAGGGAGGCTCCTTTTTTACATCCTTCAGATTTGACATCCTTTTTCAATTCATCCGAACAGAGTATGGTTTCAGCAACAACCATAGTAATTATAGAGTAACGAATTTTCATATGGCTAACAATCGGGATCAGTTTGATGTCTCCCCACATGCTATCATTATTGTGAAACAAATAACAGTTTAACAAGCAAAAGCAGAGAGCCCGCACATTAAATTTTTGGTGGGTTATGTTATTTGTGGAGATATTACAACGTTTAATAAGTTTAGTGAGATTGACATTCTTATATTATTTTGGGGATGCACGCAACACATTTGTTGCGTCTGAAGCTAGGCGTAAGACATTTGCTGCGCGTATTCCATATATTCTGAAATCGCCAACTGCAAGGTCAGGCACGACGGTATTCTCACGCGACAGTATTCTCGCGCATGCACTTGCGCGCGAAAAATGTTTTGCGCTCCCTTTTGTGCTCGAGAATATTGTCACGCGCTGCTCCGCGTTACTCTTTACGTATTCAGTTAATTTTTTTACGGATTTTGCGAATATTATGACTGATTCCCGTGTACCTTCTTTTAGATATGGCTTATGGAGCGTTTGGGATTGTTGGAGGTTCCTGCGAATCCCCAAGTTTACTTTCCTAATTCTCTTGGAAGTAGGAAATGCTTGCACCAAGGGGAAAATGAGGCCACATAGACTTCTTATTTTACCCATGGAATTTGCTCCATTAAGAGGGTGATACCGTGGTGGAATCTGGAATCCATGGTATGCGGTTCAAATACCATTGTTTCAAACGATTGCTCGGGTTAACATTTCCTACTTACATCTTTTTGTATCGAGTTATCAGACAGTACGGTATGAGGTAGATTATTCCTTTTTCAGAAGCTATACCACCACTTACAACGGTTTTCCCACCGAAACGAATCCTTGCGTGGGAAAAGTATTATAATGACTTACCCCGTTGGATCGTCACCACAGATGGGAATCCCTCTCTTTCTTAGAGATACCACATATGGATGAGTTCTGACGATGTTGCTGAGATGACTAAAGCTCGTAATGCTGAACCTAATGAATTACTTTGCTCAAGGGCCAAACCAAAATATGAGCGTACTGGTACTTCTAGGCCTCGAGAGGCTAAATCTAGGCCTCCCTTGGGCTATTCCGACCGTAAGCGTAAGAATGACCGTCGGAGTTATAAATCTAGGCCCCGAAGGGCGCCCGTTGAGCGTGTCGTTGCTGCGCCCAAGAAGGCTGGAACGGATTCTGCTAGAAGTCGCCATCATAAGAAAAGTTAGAAACAAGCATGGGCAAAGAAGGCTCAAGCTTCTGTTGCTAAAGTGGTTGAGACTCCGATTGTGGTTGCACTAGTTTCAGGTACTGCCCCTGTTCCCGAGGCTGAGTTTGTGATTGGCCTTCAAGCTGCTAGTGTGACTGAGGCCTTGGCGGCCATGGAAGTAAGTATAAAAGAGGCTATCATTTCCATGGAAATTGATGTAGGAGCGGTAGAGAAGTCAGCTGAGGTGACTTCTGCAAGTGTCGATTTCCACAAAACTTTGTTTTTCTGATGGTGAAGAATTATAGTAATGTAATTCTAGGCTCTTGTAGGGTGTATGTGCCCTTTTAACTTGGTGATGCTGGCTTTTTTTTTTTTTGCACTTAGTTTTTTTTATTGGTTTGCACACTTATTTAAATTCAATAAAGGCGTTATTTTTTATTTTAGTCATCGCTTGCATACATATATAAAAATTTCATTTTTTATTTTTAATTTTTACTCGTAGACACTTATGTAGATGCCTACATTTGTCCCTAGGCCCAACACAGTGTGTTCGATGACGAAACTATAACCCGCTCGCCAACAATGCACTCTGATTAGCTAAAGAACGACCCTCGACTGACTGAAGAGACCACCCGGAGCAGAACCTATTAAATATAGTAAACTTCCATAAATAGAAAGCTTGCTGAAATAGATTGGACACATATTTAGTCGCATTCACATTCCGATACGGCTTAATATATGGTTGCATCGATAGAAAGATAAAATATGATTGTCCGCATTACATCCCACCTGTACGTACGCGCCACAATGTTCTAGTGCTTGCCTTCAGGCTCTAGAATAACATAGTTCAAACAATAACACTTCTCAAACTCATACTTACTAGGCACAATACATGTAAATGTTAAACCCAAGTTACTTAAAGTGCTTACGAGTGCCTAGAATACGCTCGTTAGCCCGTTTAGCAAATGATACGTCCTTACAAAGTCAAATTCTGTCTTATAAATTATGATTTGGATCATGCACATAACAAAATTGTATAGGCCTTGGAATAATATTTCCATAGACTTATCATAAGTCCAATTCCGATTTAAAACGAATAAGTTATAAGGCTTTTACTTGGGCTTCGCTGAAACGGACCGACCTCCACTTTGGGTGATAACTCGAGATTTATGAAGCCCATTGATGCGAGACCAACGGTACTGGAAAGTTGAATTCCGTAGCTTTCCAACAAGATATTATTTGCAAGAATTCGAGTTTGTATGAACAAGTTATGAGCTGTTAAAGATCGCGTTTTCTGGAAATCCGTAGATCTGCCTACGCTGGAATATTCTAGCGCTGGCATTTCGAGCGCTGGAAAAATCCAGCGCTCCCAATTCAAGCGCCACTTTTTTCTAGAGCTGCGATTCGATTTTGGCTGAAACTCAAACTCTTCACATCCTATCTTATGAAGCTCTATATTATTCCAGCGCTCCAGTTTTGGGAGCGGGAAATTTCCAGCGCTTACAATTCGAGCGCTACTTTTTTCTAGCGCTCGACTTTTTAAATATCTATCTTATTTCGACTACCTACACTATAAATACAACCCTTCTGCACCCCTTTTTCAATCATCAATTTAGTCTTACTCCTCCGATATTCGAAATTCTTTCTTCCCTCTCTAGTATACTAAAATTTTGTTGACGTACCGCCCCGTATTCGTAATAATTCTGTTGTATTAACTCTTGTTAAGCAGAACTCTGTCCATAGAAGTATTCAAACCATCCCAATTAATACCGAGGTTCTAGCCAATTCATAAGCCAAAATCAAGGAATCTAAGAGGACACTCTGCCGGAATTAAAGGAAGGATAAAAATCTAAGTCATGATAAATGTTGTTCTAAAAGCTAAAAGGAGGCTCTGCTATGGCGAGTGTTAAGTGTTCCAGAGAACCGCAGTAAAGCCTACGCTTTGCTGTAATCTGAATCTATATTTTATTGCTTTCCTTGCCATATAAATCCGCCAACTTTAATCTTTTATATTGCTCACTCCTAAATCAGATAATACTTGGATAAACTGGTATTGTTAAGCCCCTTTAATCAATCTAAATCACCGTTTTGACATCTGTTAAGTAAATATCTGTGCATTGAAATCAATCATTAGTAGTAATGTAGTATAACACATGTCCCATCATCATCACAATTGAACTAGTAAGAACCGCGCCGCGTGGGCTAATGTTGGGCACTCCCCGTATTAGACGTCCCCTAAATTCTTAATCTCTGCTCCGCTGGATGTACGTTGAGAGATCTCCACACCAGCGATCACAAGGGAACCTATGGCCATTGTGAATCACATATGTTTGCACTCCAGTCATATCACGACAACCGGGTTTTGTCAGTTTTCCAAAACTGAATGGCGACTCCTAAAGACAAGTAAAATGAGGCTAACGCCCATAGTTAGTTCCTATTTACTTAATATGCTTGTCACATCCAGAGGGGAAAAGTCGTGCGGGCCGTATACTCTTCCTAAGAAGCGCCCCGTCGTGTTTTTCGACCCCCTCTTAGTGGCAACTCGACTGGGGACAATATTGATATAATCTGTGCAAGTAATGCGTCGATGAGGAAGCCGTATAGCAGAAATCGAACGCTAGGCTAGCTACAATTATTTCCATATTAAGTTGGGAGGATCTGAATATTCAATGTGACGAATGATCCGTGACAGAACCACATAAACGAATCTCGGCTTCCTTGGCATGTTTCATCTCGGAACTCCAGGCTAAGGATACCTATCAGCCCGGCGGTGCACGCGCTTGGGATATCGTCCACTCGATGCATTCGCAATGTAGCACATCCACCAAAACTAAACCGCTTATCTCCTAGGTCCATTTAGGGTATATGCCACTCCAACACGTACCGGATAGGCCTTGATAATATTCGTCATGGGACCCGGCTACTCTGACAAGGGCCTGTTGGGGGATTGGCGATAGGTTTGGTACCCTTTGATACCCAAGCCTTTCGAACCTTAGAGACTAGCATAAATTAAATGCGCATTATACTTGAAATCATGCTCCTTGTTAGGTTAAATGTAGATTTTTATGTGCTATATGAAACTAATCAACCAGACGCTTAGTTTAAAGTCAACAATGCTTATCAAGTCCCAAAAATATACTCTAAACGTAGAAATAATGTTAAAGCTACGAATCAGAAACAAATTCCGCAGTCATGAGCCCAACGCCAGAATAAACCAGCGTTGCACTGACATGCGCTAGAATATTCTAGCTCTCAAACTCGAAGCGCTAGAAAATACTAGCGCACGCGACGAGAAAAAGAAAAAAAGGCACAATGGCCAGCGCATCTAATTCTCACGTTGTCTAGGCCAGCGCTGGAAAGTTCCAGCGTTGCCATCTTGTGCGCTGGAATTTTCCAGCGCCATCCTACTTTCCTTCGCATTTGAATCATTAACCAGAATTTGAAAATTCAGAACCCAGTCCCTCGTGCAACCAATTCAAAAGGCTAAAATACGCACTTGCCCCTAGCATTACGTAGGTCTGGCTGAAAATACCCATACCGGAACGCATAATCAAAATTGCGCCGAAGGTATTTTCACATAATTGAAGCCTTATTAAGTCAAAATTAACAAAAATCCGCATCCGCTTTTGCCAATCGAACCCAAAGGCCAGTACGAGCAAAATACTTACCATTTGCGTCGGAATGCTGAATGTCTGAGCGCCCAAACGCTCAAACAAAGGGACCCGTTTGGTAAAATCCAAGTCACGGAACAAAATTGACTAAAAGGAAAAACTACACGAATGCCTGCATGTGTTGGAAATTTCCAGCGCACCATAGGCGACCGCCAGAAAATTCCAACGCAATAAATCCAAGCGCTGGAATATTCTAGCGCTGGTGGCTTCACTCTCGACAATTTTCTCGTACTCTGGCCTTAACTAAAAAACGATTCGCAAAAATAATTGTTTGCTCACCAATAATACTTATGACCGGCATAACACCGTTCATGCTAAAATAACCTTTGACTTTCACTAAACACAAAAGTTTCTAAAAAAAGCAAAGAAAATAGTCTTTTTTTCTAAAATCAGTTAATAAAGTTGGATTTATACCAAATTGCTCGTTATAATCGCTTGATAATGTTTGAGGCAAAGGACGAATCAAGTCGAGTCAAGAACCTTAACCAAATTTTTCATCATTTACGTGAGTCTCCCCTTGAGTCCATCATTCGTCTATGCGAGTCCTCCCTTGAATCCATCATTCACCTAGTCTAGACCAAAATTATTTCCTAAGGGTCTAAACCAAGTTAAGGTCTACCGAAGAGTCATCATCCATCAAGAACTACATTCCATAGAGTCTTCACACACTTAGAATCCTTCCCCTAGAATCCACTTACACCTAGGATAGTTCCCTCAATCCCCATCTCGTAACTTAAGTCAAACCCGTATGGCCAAAAGTAAAAACACTAAAACGGTCATAAAAAGTGTTTTACAAAGAACTGTGAGGCCCATAAATTATCAATCCGTAGGTCTAACCTTAGTCCATCATCCAGATTCAGTTTCAGCCTAAAATAGTTAGCAGATCAAAAGCTATAGCTATTGTAGTCCAGCAGTTTTATCAAAATCCGTTTTTTTGTTTTGGGTCAACCCCATGCCCAACCTTTGAATCTGAATCGTCCGAAATATCGTGCTAACATATCCCAAATAATTAATACGTTTATTATAGATGGCATTCACCATCTAAAAGGATTATAAAAGTCAGTCCATACCTTAAAGTTAATAAATTAACACTTATAAGCGATCACTGATTCCATTAAAATCACCTAGATCTAAAAAATATATACCATGAGAGCATTATAACTCTCACTTGACTAATAGACACATAATTACTTCCCGAAATACAAGTTTGGGCCCTTACTCGATTTGTTATTTTGATTAAATCTAGAAATGATCATGATGACTCGATTTCTAATCATCCAGATTTAGAGCAGCCTATTTATCCGGTCTAATACTCAGTCAAGAAAAAAGGCTACCTTTAAGCTGGAAACCCAAACCTCCAAGTACTCATGTAACACCCCGACCTCTAAATCACTTATTAAGGAATACTTAGCAGCGGAATTACCCTAATTCGGTCGGGACGTTACCTGCCGTAACTCCCTCTTGGGAATTACAAGGCAACCAACAATCATAAGCTATTAAACTCCAAAATTAACATAATAATCCTTTTTAATTCCTTAATCAAATCACGTAACTTAATCAAGAATCTTTACTTAAACTTGTTACAACTTAACATTAACTTAGGTGAACATTGTAATAGTGAAATCCTCGCCACTACGCGTTCGTGGTCCCCAACAGTACCTAAAACAGAAAACAAAACGGTGAGCCGAAGACTCAGTAACAAGTTACCCTAGCATCGTAACATCATTTCAATTCATTTTATTTAATAACACAGGGAGAATAGAATATAGTAAAACGTTTAATAAATCATCATTTCAAAAGCATCATTTCGGTAATATCATTTCAGGAACATCATTTCAGGAACATTATTTCTTTAACCTATTTCCTTTTAACAGTATTATTCTGATCGTCATGACTTTACAGGAAAACATGGTAGGACGTCTCCTACGAACAGGGGAAGCCAGTGCTTCATAACAGGGGGAGTCAGTGCTCCATAACAAGGGAAGCAAGTGCTTCTTATCAGGGGGAACCTTGGTTCCATATCAGGGGAAGCCAGTGCTTCTTATCAGGGGGAACCTTGGTTCCATATCAGGGGAAGCCAGTGCTTCTTATCAGGGGGAACCTTGGTTCCATATCAGGGGAAGCCAGTGCTTCTTATCAGGGGGAACCTTGGTTCCATATCAGGGGAAGCCAGTGCTTCTTATCAGGGGGAGCCTGGGCTCCATATCAGGGGAACTTGACCAGTTCTTACACTTTCCTTTATCATGTTTACATTTCTTTTAATGGAACATTAATCAGGAAAATCTCATTCATTCAGGATAGTTCAATAAAATCATTAAATCTCGTTATTTCATAAAATCATTTCTTTCAGGAATAATAATTCATTAAATCAATACTTTGCATAAAGCTGCATTATCGTAAAACAATTCAATCAAATCATACTTGTAATCCCGCAAATCATAAAACATCATTATAAAACATCAATAATTCATAACATCATTCATAAATACATTTCGAAGGGATTGCGGGTACTAGCAATAACCGTTACCTCAATTCCACGATTTGCTAAGCCTTTTCGTTGGTTCGTTCTTCCTGAGCTCTGAGTCCAATTCTTTCAAAATATTAAATCATTGAATTAGTACTAAATCGATTTAAAGTCAATAGTTTATAAAATCATAGATTTTATAATTAATAAATTTTATAAATAAAGAGTTTTAATAAAATATACTTTCGAAATTTAATGAAAATAATATTAATCTAATTTTCAATCAAAATATATATATATATGTATGTATATTTATTTCATAAATTTTTTGTCATGAATATTATTCAAATTCCATTTTTTTTAAATAAAATCTAGTAATTTACTTTATTAAAATCGATAATTAAACCTGAAAAATAATAACGACTTATTTAACAAATAATTATATCATGAAAATTAATAAAACATAAATATGGCTGAATTGGAAATCTGAATTTAACAATTCAATTTTAACTCACCCAAAAGCCCAAAGGAAAATATGGCCCAGCTTTTATTATGGGTTGGAGGAAATAAAAGGTTTTAAATCCAAAGCTGGTTTTGGGTTTCTGAAAAAGAAAATGGGAGGTATGAATCGGAAGCAGGGAAGCCGAAACAGGGGAAAGGGAAGCACGAAGAGGAGGGAAGAGAGGAGGGAGGAATAAGGTGTCCAGGCTGGGCGGCGCATCACCGTGAACCGCGCCTGGATGCGACGGTGATGGTGGTGGTGGGACGACGGTGATACAGTCAGAGGGAAAAGGGGGATTGGTTGGGCGAAAGAAAAACAGGGGAAAGGGGTGTTTCTTGGTCGTGTCTAAGCGGGAGTAGGGCGGCGCGACGGTTACTTTGGGGGCAGAAGTTGGTTGGAAAGGTGGTGATGGTGGCTGGAGGTGAAGGTGGTTGTCGTGGATGGTGCAGCGAGAGAAAGAGAGGAAGAGGCAGGGGAGGGGCAGGGGAGTTGCGACAAGGAGGAGGAGAGAGCAGGGGAGTTTGGTGGGGGTGCTGCGGTGGCGGGTGGTGGTCTGGGTGGCTGGTGGTGTTGCGACTGGTGGTAGGCGATGGTGGACGGTGGTGGCAGTGGCTGCCGGTGGTGGTTAATGGTGGTGGGAGATGGTTCGAATCAAAGAAACAGAGAGAAATGAAATTGAAATTTGATTTTTGTTTTTGGTTGGAATTTAGTTGAAATTGTGTATGATTTGTAGAGTCAAGTAGAGTGAATGAGAAGGAAAATGGCTTGGAGATCAAGGCATGAATCAAGACTGAATTGAGGGAAGCAGAGGAATGAAGAGTTCACTTCATTCTTGCTTTGTACGTGGAGAGTAAAGAGAAGAAGAAAATGGGCATTTTGGCTTTGTAAGGGCATTTTCGTAATTTTACTGACTTAGGCAAGAATTCAGAAAATTGATCTCTATTTTTAGGAAATTAATTGGAATAGAAAAGTTGTATTAAAGCCAAGTTTTAAAATAATTATTTATAAAAATATCGTTAACGAAAAATAAATTTAATTTTCGAATAAGAACGTTTCGAAATTATTAAGAAGCCCAAATAAATTACAAAATAACTAATATTTAAAAAGTATCTTAAGCTCGTAAATATGAATTTAAATTATAAAATCTGAAAAAAAAAAAAAAAAAAAAAAAAAAAAAAAAAAGTGTGCAACAATATCCAAATTTCAAGCGAAATAAAACTTCATTAATTTAGAATAAAGTTCGAAATGAAGATATAAAACTATTTTAAGCTAATAAAAATAATTAAGCATAATTAATCGAGTTTTTAAAAATTCGGGGTATTACAACTCAGTTTGCCACTCAGATTGATCAAGCATTCCTTATCATCTGACTTGCTGGTAGCGTTAGTTTGTCAACATATAATCAAGAACTAGGTGGTCATATCCAACTTTTCAAAATCAATTTTCTTTCTTTCTAGTTTTCAAAAATAATTCATTAAATTCTTCTCTAAGGGTCCTAACTAATTCGAACATAATTCAAGGAACAATCGCTCCGCAACACAAACAAAAATCAGTCAGGGACATCTTCGTCAAATCCGCTCTCTTTTGTAATCCGAACATGAGTACCATCCAAGAGAAAATCCATCTAATAAAGATACTCTTGAAGAGCTTTCTTCTCGCCTCATCACCTTAGAAGAAACACACAAGCAAATTCATCAATGTGAGCACGGTCTAAGTGATCATCTCGATTGCCTAATTCGTCGAATAGGTTACAACACTCCGGAGCACCCCACTCCCGAGACAGTTGACCGTCAAAGGATAAATGAACTAACCTCTTTAATGAGACAAAGTCCCCTTTTAAAAAAACCGAAGACAATTAATGAATTTGCTTGTCTACCAAAAAGGGCTAAAAGGTGGATTAAAGGCAGAAAATTCACTCCGGTAGGCGAGTCGTACACAAAAATGCTTGCAAAACTCAAAACTCAAGGAATACTATGTCCAATAGGTTCCACCCCACACCCTTGTGTTAAAAACAAGTATTGGGACCCTAACTCATATTGCGAGTATCATCAGGGAAAGGCCATCTTATCCACCAGTGTTGGCACTTAAAAAATGCAATACAAGATCTAATTGAGGATGGGGTCTTGACCCTTCCCATGTAAGATATGAAGTTGAGAGAATTATACTCCAATTAAGATTAAACGTTCACCTTCAATGTTTAAAACTTAATTGACTTCTCATAGCATTCCTTTAGCACCAAACAACAATTGGGACAACTATGGCATACTTACCCTCTACCATATCTAACATTCCACCACTAGAATGTTCAGAATGACACACACATAAACAAATCTCTCCTGGACTGGACACGCGAAGCTACATACTAGACTGTTGGCTGCTAAAGACTAAAGATTATCCAAAACTCGAAGATGCAGACTCAAAGTTCAAAGAAGCTCTGACTTAGAATATAGCACTACAAACAAATTCTATGTCATTCTCCCTTTCATTTCGTTCCCAAAATAGAATAAAAGGATGAATTGCGGTCAAAGCCTTCATATCATGTACCTTCATCCAAAATCAATAAAATATCTTTTAAAAGTACATCCTCGATTGTCTTACCATAACAGTGTTAAAAGCAATGAACAAACAAGAGGCAAATTATTCGATGCAAGAGACAAATGGCAAAACTTATTCTGCACTTTACATAAAGGAGTTCGCAAATAGTCACTCACCTGGGCCCAACATAACCCATTAACTTCAAAAAGCGAAAAGATCCATCACAGGACCAACAGCTAGGGACTCACTCAGTCTGCCTTAACGATTTCTGAAAGATATAATTCACCAACACAAGAGGCAACTTGCAACCTTTAAAAATTCCCTTTCCCTTAACCATGAAACAACAATCCACTTTATTGTTAGCCATGTTGAACCTCATCTGAAGGAGCCCTTTTATTCAACCTGCACTAATCCAAACCTGGCAATGTGAATGAACCATGACAAAAAATGGTCAAGAAGAAGGAACTAATCAAATGAAAAGGACTATACATCAAAGGCCGTTGAAAAGAAAGAATCCAAGCATACAGTGAAGTAACTGGTCAACCCAAAAGTCCAAAAAACTTAAATATGAAGAGTAAACAATGACGTAATTCTGCCAAGATCAAACAAAGTTAAACATTAAGTTCAGTTGTAAATTTAACTCATTATATAGTGGGAAATTTTTAGCCTTAACCATTTTTTCCACCCAAAGCTTAACCGCATTACAACCCCGGAAAACCCCTCTTTGAGGTGAAGTATAAAAGAGGCTATCATTTCCATGGAAATTGATGTAGGAGAGGTAGAGAAGTCAGCTGAGGTGACTTCTGCAAGTGTCGATTTCTATAGAACTTTGTTTTTCTGATGGTGAAGAATTATAGTAATGTAATTCTAGGCGCTTGTAGGGTGTATGTGCCCTTTTAATTTGGTGATGCTGTTTTTTTTTTTTTTTGCACTTAGTTTTTTGGATTTTTTGTGATTTACCACCTATCAAAAATCCAAATTTGTGTTTTACCACCTAAAAATCTCAAACTTTTATTTCACCACCTAAAAAAAAGTTAAAAATATTTGTTTTACTACCTTTTAATAGTAAAGTTAACGAAATCGTTATTGAACCCACTTCAACGGTTAGTATAGCATATCCCTTATAAAATTCCACATGTTTTAAGCATGTTGTATAATATAAGTTTGTAATTTGATTAATTTGGAGATTTGAAGTGCAAAAATGGGTGGTGAGAATTTAAGAACAGTAAATAAGAAGGTGAAAAATTGAATGAGAAAGAGTAAAAAAGATAATCACATAATTTGGGTAAAGAGAAGCTTAATATGTGGGCTTCACGAACATTGTCGTTAACTTTGCCGTTAACTTAAAATGAATTTTTATTTTTATTTTTAGGTGGTAATCTAAATGTTTGAGAATTTTAGGTGGTAAAACAAAATTTCGGATTTTTTTTAGGTGGTAAAACACAAAATTTCCTAGTATTTTTTATTGGTTTGCACACTTATTTAAATTAAATAAAAGCGTTACTTTTTATTTTAGTCATCGCTTGCATACTTATATAAAAATTTCATTTTTTATTTTTTATTTTTGCTCGTAGAGTTATGTAGACGCCTACATTTGTCCCTAGGCCCGACAGGGTGTGTTCGATGATGCAACTATAACCCGCTCGCCAACAATGCACTCTGATTAGCTAAAGAATGACCCTCGACTGACTGCAGAGACCACCCGGAACAGAGCCTATTAAATATAGTAAACTTCCATAAAAAGAAAGCTTCCTGAAATAGATTGGACACATATCTAGTCGCATTCGCATTCCGATACAGCTGAATATATGGTTGCATTGATAGAAAGATAGAATATAATTGTCCGCATTATATCACACCTGTACGCGCCACAATGTTCTAGTGCTTGCCTTCAGGCTCTAGAATAACATAGTTCAAACAATAAAACTTCTCAAACTCATACTTACTTGGCACAATACATGTAAATGTTAAACCCAAGTTACTTAAAGTGCTTACGAGTGCCTAGAATACGCTCCTTAGCTCGTTTATCAAATGATACGCCCTTACGAAGTCAAATTCTGTCTTATAAATTATGATTTGGATCATGCACATCACAAAATTGTATAGGCCTTGGAATAATATTTCCATAGACTTATCGTAAGTCCAATTCCGATTTAAAACGAATAAGTTATAAGGCTTTTACTTGGGCTTCGCTGAAACGGACCGACCTCCACTTTGGGCCATAACCCGAGATTTACGAAGACCATTAATGTGAGACCAGCGGTATTGGAAAGTTGAATTCCGTAGCTTTCCAACAAGATTTTATTTGCAAGATTTCGAGTTCGGATGAAGAAGTTATGAGCTGTTAAAGATCGAGTTTTCTAGAAATCCGGAGATCTGCCTACGCTGGAATTTTCTAGCATTGGCATTTCATGCGCTGGAAAAATCCAGCGCTCCCAATTCAAGCGCCACTTTTTTCTAGCGCTGCGATTTGATTCTAACTGAAACTCAAACTCTTCAAATCTTATCTTATGAAGCTCTATAATATTCCAGCGCTCCAGTTTTGGGAGCGGGAAATTTCCAGCGCTTACAATTCGAGCGCTACTTTTTTCTAGCGCTCGAACATTTCAAATATCTATCTTATTTCGACTAACTAAACTATAAATACAACCCTTCTTCACCCCTTGTTCAATCATCAATTCAGTCTCACTCCTCTAATATTCTGAATTCTCTCTTCCCTCTCTAGTATTCTAAAATTATGTTGACGTCCCGCCCCGTATTCGTAACAGTTCTTCCGTATTAACTCTTGTTAAGCAGAACTCTGTCCATAGAAGTATTCAAACCATAACAATTAATACCGAGGTTTTAGCCAATTCATAAGCCAAAACCAAGGAATCTAAGAGGAAACTCTGTCGGAATTAAAGGAAGGATAAAAATATAAAAGTCAGTATAAATGTTGTTCTAAAAGCTAAAAGGAGGCTCTGCTATGGCGAGTGGTAAGTGTTCCAGAGAACCGCAGTAAAGCCTATGCTTTGCTGTAATCTGAATATATATTTTATTTGTTTCCTCTCCATATAAATTTTCTAACTTTAATATGTTATATTACTTGGACAATTTGGTATTGTTAAGCCCCTTTAATCGATCTCAATCAGCGTTTTGACATATGTTAAGTAAATATTTGTGCCTTGAAATCAATCATTAGTAGTAATGTAGTATAACGTATGTCCCATCATCGTCACAATTGAACTAGTAAGGACCGCGCCTCATGGGCTAATCTTAGGCACTCCCCATATTAGTAAACGTCCCCCAAATTCTCAATCTCTGCTCCGCTGGATGTACGTTGAGGGATCTCCACACCAGCGATCACAAGGGAACCTATGGCCGTTGTGAATCACATATGTTTGCACTCCAGTCATATAACGACAACCAGGTTTTGTAAGTTTTCTAAAACTGAATGGCGACTCCTAAACACTAGTAAAAAGAGGTTAACACCAATAGTTAGTTCCTATTTACTTAATATGCTTGCCACATCAAGAGGGGAAAAGTCGTACGGGCCGTATACTCTTCATAAGAGGCGCCCCGTCGTGTTTTTCGACCCCCTCACAGTGGCAACTCCATTGGGGACAATATTGAAATAATCTGTGCAAGTAGTGCGTCGGTGAGGAAGCTGTATAGCAGAAATCGAATGCTACGCCACAATTATTTCCATATTAAGTTGGGACGACCTGAATATTCAATGTGACGAATGATCCGTGACAGAACTATTAGGTTATGATACATATGACAATTCATAAATCATGCGGAAAAACCATAAAGCCAGGAAAGCATATTATTTACACATAATCATTTAGCATAGTTTAGATGCATACACTTTGTTGCGTGCCTTCCCTAGCTGCGCCCGAACCGAACAAGAACAAGTCTTTAGGACTCCAAATGTCGTCCCTCCGTAGATAGTCCACAGCACGTCCGGATCCGCCTTAAGCTTGACCAACTAGGATCGCCCTTAAGGTACTTAGAATTTTCGGCTATTGTAGGCAATTGTATGACTGAATTTTTGCTCTCAAAAATCACTTTGAATACTTGAATCGTATGTACAAATAATGACTCTAGGCCCTTATTTATAGAGGTATGGAAAAGGAATTGTAATCCTACTAGGATGTGGATTTATTAATTAGAACTTTATTAGGACTCTAAATAACAAAGCAAATCTAATAGGATTAGGATTTTAATCTTCGCACGAATCCTAATAGGATTAGGTTTTCCCGCACACGCATCGTACAAGCCGTGCACCCGCGCAGGCCTTGCGGCCCACGACAAGCGCACAGCCCATGTGCGGTGCTGCGCGCGCGCGCCTTTGGCTGGGCCTAGCCTTGCGCTGGGCCTGGTCGAGGCGTGCGTTGCTGCGTGCGGCTCGCTGGGCGATGGCCTGGCTTCGTGCTGGGCCTTCGTCTAGCGGGCCTCGTCCGATGCTAATTCGTACGATACGCTTCCGATTAAATTCCCGATTCCGGAATTCATTTCCGATACGAACAACATTTAATATTTCCGATTCCGGAATTAATTTCCGTTTCGAACAAATATTTAATATTTCCGTTTCCGGAATTATTTTCCGATTCCGATAATATTTCCGATTCTGACAATATTTCCGTTTCCGGCAATATTTCCGATTCCGGCAATATTTCCATTTCCGATAATATTTTCCGATACGTACCATGTTTCCGTTTCCGGCAACATCTACGACTTGGATAATATTTATATTTCCGATACGATCCATATTTCCGTTTCCGGCAATATCATCGTTTCCGGAGTATTCATTTCTTGCCTGTGACGATCTCAGCTCCCACTGAAACCAAGATCCTTCGATTCCGAATATCCATAGATGGAGTATTTAATGCCATTAAATACTTGATCTGTTTACGTACTATTTGTGTGACCCTACGGGTTCAGTCAAGAGTAAGCTGTGGATTAATATCATTAATTCCACTTGAACTGAAGCGGCCTCTAGCTAGGCATTCAGCTCACTTGATCTCACTGAATTATTAACTTGTTAATTAATACTGAACCGCATTTATTAGACTTAACATAGAATGCATACTTGGACCAAGGGCATTATTTCCTTCAAGAACCGCATAAACGAATCTCGGCTTCCTTGGCATGTTTCATCTCGGAAGTCCAGGCTAAGGACACCTATCAGCCCGGGGGTGCACGCGCTTGGGATGTTATCCACTGGATGCATTCGCAATGTAGCACATCCACCAAAACTAAACCGATTATCTCCTAGGTCCATTTAGGGTATATGCCACTCCAGCACGTACTGGATAGGCCTTGATAATATTCGTCATGGGACCCGGCTACTCTGACAAGGACCTGTTGGGGGATTGGCGATAGGTTTGGTACCCTTTGACACCCAAGCCTTTCGAACCTTAGAGACTAGCATAAACTAAATGCGCATTATACTTGAAATCATGCTCCTTGTTAGGTCAAATGTAGATTTTTATGTGCTATATGAAACTAATCAACCAGACGCTTAGTTTAAGGTCAACAGTGCTTATCAAGTCCTAAAAATATACTCTAAACGTAGAAATAATGTTAAAGCTACAAATCATAAACAAATTTCCGCAGTCAGGAGCCCAACACCAGAATAAACCAGCGTTGCCCTGACATGCGCTAGAATATTCTAGCGCTCAAATGCGAAGCGCCAGAAAATACTAGCGTACGCGACGAGAACAAGAAAAAAAGGCACAATGGCCAGCGCATCTAATTCTCACGCTGTCTAGGCCAGCGCTAGAAAATTCAAGCGCGGCCATCTTGTGCGCTGGAATTTTCCAGTGCCCGCGTACTTTCCTTCGCATTTGAATCATTCACCAGAATTTGAAAATTCATAACCCAGTCCATCGTGCAACGAATTCGAAAGGCTAAAATACGCACTTACCCCGAGCATTACGTAGGTCTGGCTGAAAATACCCATTCCGGAACGCATATTCAAAATTGCGCCGAAGGTATTTTCACATAATTGAAGCCTTATTAAGTGAAAATTAACAAAAATCTGCATCCGCTTTTGCCAATCGAACCCAAAGGCCAGTAAGCGCAAAATACTTACCATTTGCGTCGAAATGATGAATGTCTGAATGCCCGAACGTTCAAACAAAGGCACCCATTTGGTAAAATCCTAGTCACGAATGCCTGCATGCGCTGGAAATTTCCAGCGCACCATAGGCGAGCGCTAGAGAATTCCAACGCTGCAAATCCAAGTGCTGGAATATTCTAGCGCTGTCGGCTTCACTCTCGACAATTTTCGCGTACTCTGGCCTTAACTAAAAAACGATTCGCAAAAATAATTGTTTGCTCACCAATAATACTTATGACCGGCATAACGCCGTTCATGCTAAAATAACCTTTGACTTTCACTAAAAACAAAAGTTTGTAAAAAAACAAAGAAAATAGTCTGTTTTCTAAAATCAGTTAATAAAGTTGGATTTATACCAAATTTCTCGTTATAATCGCTTAATAATATTTGAGGCAAAGGACGAATCAAGTGGAGTCAAGAACCTTAACCAAATCTGTCATCATTTACGTGAGTCTCCCTTTGAGTCCATCAGTCGTTTATGCGAGTCTTCCCTTGAATCCATCATTCACCTAGTCTAAACCAAAATTATTTCCTAAGGGTCTAAACCAAGTTAAGGTCTACCGTTAGAGTCATCATCCATCAAGAATTACCTTCCATAGAGTCTTCACACACTTAGAATCCTTCCCCTAGAATCCACTTACACCTGGGATAGTTCCCTCAATCCCCATCTCGTAACTTAAGTCAAGCCCGTATAGCCAAAAGTAAAAACACTAAAACGATCATAAAAAGAGTTTTACAAAGAACTATGAGGCCCATAACCTATCAATCCGTAGGTCTAACCTTCGTAAATTTTTGGATGTACCCGTGTACAGTCAGAGCTGGCTGTACCCCATCCAAAACGACGTCGTTTTGTGTTGTTTAAAATGAACATTAATATACTGGGTAAAAATGAACATTTACTATTTTGGAAATGAACATTGACTATTTTAGAAATGAACATTTATTTATTTGGAAATGAACATTTATTTACTCTTTCAAAGATGAACATTTATGTAATTATTTGGAAATCCTCATTTGTTCAACCAATTTAGAAATCAATATTACTGATTGTGAAATGAGTATTTACTAATTTTCAAATGAACATAGTTAATGTATTACTATGTTATTACATTGAGCATTATATTTACATATAAGGCGCAATGAAATCATGTCAAATAACATATTTTACCAAAAAATGAACATTTTAGCCATTGCCTATGCAAAATTGTAGTTGAATTACAAGATGCTTGCCGGTACAAATCATCCTCTTATTTTTCTATATCTTCAATCATGAATCTTGCTTTTGATGTAGTCTTGAGTTCTCATACTTCTGAATGTGTCTATGAAGTGTGATTTGAACACAATGTTTGACCTTCATGGTTTCAATTTCCTCATTGTTGTAGGTTGAAAATGAAAAAAGTAAGTAATTTGATATGATGATCACAACTAATTTAAAAATGAACATTTACTGATTTGAAAATGATGAGCATGCAAAATGTTTAAATGATAATATACAAGAATAATCAATGTGAATTAAAAATACATATATAAAAAAATGTGCTAATACTTGATCGAACATTCAACAGGTTATAAATGTACATGCTCAAAATGAATTTCAACATGTTGAACTGTTATCATATAAATCAAGCACAATTAACATCATAATCATTTTATAAATGAACATAACACTTCCTCAAAATGAATATACACAATTTATATATGTATTATTTACTAAAGTCAATATGAAAATGTGTTTTTGAAAATAAAGAGAGAACTTATAAAAAGATGAACTTAAATAGTTATACATTGAACATCATACCTCTTACTTTTTCATAATTTGAACATAAAACTTTATGATAATGAACATTTTATTATCCGAAAATGAACATTTTATTATCAGAAAATGAACATTTTTAAGTTCCACAACTTAATCAAGTTAACCATGATAAGTTTATTCTTTATAATAAGTAGATGTGAACATCATAATCTCGGAAAATGAACATCATACCTCTTACTTTTTAATAACTTGAACATAATTTTTTTTGATAATGGAACATTTTATTCTCAGAAAATGAACATATTAAGTTGCATTACTTAGTCAACAAACACAATTTCAATCTTAATAAATAAGAATATATATATATATATATATATATATATATATATATATATATATATATATATATATATATATACGCATTTGAATATTACAAAATGAACATAATCATGCATTCGATCATATGAACCTCGAAAAAAATATAGATCTAAACAATAAACAACATTTTAGATCTTTTTTGGGAAAAAAAGTTGGCAAGAAAATTGAGATGTCAACCAGATTTTATTTTAAATCACTTACATATTAACAAAATCAATTTTAAGAAAAATAAAATAATATACACAACAAAATGAACATTTTTTTCTCATAATATGAACACTATAAAATTCCATAACTTAATAAACAATTATGTATTTAATCTTCATAATAAAGTGATATGAACATCAGAATCTTACAAAATGAACATAACTATATGTAAATATGAATATTTTGAAAAACCTAGATCTGAACATAAAAATTTCTAGATCCGATTTTTGAAGAAATTTAGCAAGAAAATGGAGAGAGAATATGGAGATTCAACCAGAAAATTTCTAAATCACATAAAAATTGATGTGCGCACAAATGTAGAACATAAAAGGAAAAATCTATTGAGTTATCAAAGACATGCTTCCAATCAACATGTAAATTCAATCAAAAATCACAAAAAATAAGAAAATTAACAGCAAAAAAAGGAGAAAAGAAGTTTACAGCTAGTAGCAACGACTTCGTTGTTGTGAATGATAAGGGCGGTGCAAACGCAAGCGGATTTCCGATTGACATTGTTACTTGAGAAAAAAAATCACGTATAAATGAGGAGAGAAACTTTTGGGGAGAGAGAAATTGAGGAGAGAAAAACTTTGAGGAGAGAGAAAAAAAGAGAGATTTCTGGTTTTTGAAAATTTTATATGCAATTTTTTTTAAAGAAATCACATGCCTATATAGCTTCTTTTTTTTGTTTTGGAGGGGGTTCACCAATAGATGGCTATACCCTGGTATAGCCATTAGGGATATGTCTAACCTTAGTCCATCATCCAGATTCAGTTTCAGCCTAAAACAGTTAGTAGATCAAAAGTTATAGCTATTGCAGTGTAGTAGTTTTGTCAAAATCCGTTTTTGTGTTTTGAGTCAAACCCTTGCCCAACCTTTGAGTTTGAGTCGTCCGAAATATTGTGCTAACATATCCCAAATAATTAGTACGTTTATTATAGATGGCGCTCACCATCTAAAAGGATTATAAAAGTCAGTCCATACCTCAAAGTTCATAAATTAACACTAATTTATAAGCGATCACCGATTCCATTCAAATCACCTAGATCTAAAAAATATATACCATGAGAGCATTATAACTCTCACTTGACTAATAGACACATAATTACTGCCCGGAATACAAGTTTGGGCCCTTACCTGATTTGTTATTTTGATTAAATCTAGAAATGATCATGATGACCCAATTTCTAATCATCCAAATTTAGAGCAACCTATTTATTCAGTCTAATACTCAGTAAAGAAAAAAGGCTACCTTTAAGCTGGCAACCCAAACCTCCAAGTACTCAGTTTGCCACTCAAATTGATGAAGCATTCCTTATCATCTGACTTGCTGGTACCATTAGTTTGTCAACATATAATCAAGAACTAGGTGGTCATATCCAACTTTTCAAAATCAATTTTCTTTCTTTCTAGTTTTCAAAAATAATTCATTAATTCTTCTCTAAGGGTCCTAACTAATTCGAACATAATTCAAGGAACGATCACCCCGCAACACAAACTCAAAAGATGTCAGGGACATCTTCGTCAAATCCGCTCTCTTTTGTAATCCGAACATGAGTACCATCCAAGAGAAAATCCATCTAATAAAGATACTCTTGAAGAGCTTTCTTCTCGCCTCATCACCTTAGAAGAAACACACAAGCAAATTCATCAATGTGAGCACGGTCCAAGTGATCATCTTGATTTCCTAATTCGTCGAATAGGTTACAACACTCCGGAGCACCCCACTCCCGAGACAGTTGACCGTCAAAGGATAAATGAACTAACCTCTTTAATGAGACAAAGTCCCCTTTTAAAAAAACCGAAGACAATTAATGAATTTGCTTGTCTACCAAAAAGGGCTAAAAGGTGGATTAAAGGCAGAAAATTCACTCCGGTAGGCGAGTCGTGCACAAAAATGCTTGCGAAACTCAAAACTCGAGAAATACTATGTCCAATAGGTTCCACCCCACACCCTCGTGTTAAAAACAAGTATTGGGACCCTAACTCATATTGCGAGTATCATCAGGGAAAGGCCATCTTATCCACCAATGTTGGCACTTAAAAAATGCAATACAAGATCTAATTGAGGACGGGGTCTTGACCCTTCCCATGTAAGATATGAAGTTGAGAGCATTATACTCCAATTAAGATTAAACGTTCACCTTCAATGTTTAAAACTTAATTGGCTTCCCATAGCATTCCTTTAGCACCAAACAACATTTGGAACAACTATGGCATACTTACCCTCTACCATATCAAACATTCCACCACTAGAATGTTCAGAATGACACACACATAAACAAATCTCTCCTAGACTGGACACGCGAAGCTACATACTAGACTGTTGGTTGCTAAAGACTAAAGATTATCCAAAGCTCGAAGATGCAGACTCAAAGTTCAAAGAAGCTTTGACTTAGAATATAGCACTACAAACTAATTCTATGTCATTCTCCCTTTCATTTCGTTCCCAAAATAGAATAAAAGGCTGAATTGCTGTCAAAGCCTTCATATCATGTACCTTCATTACATCCTCGATTGTCTTACCATAATAGTTTTAAAAGCAATGAACAAACAAGAGGCAAATTATTCGATGCAAGAGACAAATGGCAAAACTTATTCTGCACTTTGCATAAAGGAGTTCGCAAATAGTCACTCACCTGGGGCCAACATAACCCATTAACTTCAAAAAGCAAAAAGCGAAAAGATCCATCACAGGACCAACAGCTGGGGACTCACTCAGTCCGCCTTAACGATTTCTGAAAGATATAATTCACCAATACAAGAGGCAACTTGCAACCTTTCAAAATGCCCTTTCCCTTAACCATGAAACAACAATCCACTTTATTGTTAGCCATGTTGAACCTCATCTGAAGGAGCCCTTTTATTCAACCTGCACTAATCCAAACCTGGCAATGTGAATGAACCATGACAAAAAATGGACAAGAAGAAGGAACTAATCAAATGAAAAGGACTACACATCAAAGGCCGTTGAAAAGAAAGAATCCAAGCATACAGTGAAGTAACTGGTCAACCCAAAAGTCCAAAAAACTGAAATATGAAGAGTAACAATGACGAAATTCTGCCAAGATCAAACAAGGTTAAACATTAAGTCCAGTTGTAAGTTTAACTCATGATATAGATGGAAATTTTGAGCCTTAACCATTTTTTCCACCCAAAGCTTAACCGTGTTACAACCCCGGAAAACCCCTCTTTGAGGTGAAGTAATAAACATAAGTCTTTCTTAAATCGCAAAGAAAAAAGAAATCCCCACTCGGGAAACCTAAAAACCGAGCACCAATTACTCGACAGTAAGAAGTTAATCAACCTTGCAAATTAACTAGAAAAACATAAAAATAAACCGAAACCTGTGAAAAACACGCGTACCAACCGCCTAGAGCTACAATTTACCAGGGCTTACGACATAAGCGCTAACAAATTATAGCGCATGAAAGTTGTGCGCTGGATTTTTCCAACGTATGTGCTTAAGTGTTTAGAATTTTTACTGCACTTTTACAGAAAAATCCAAACACTTGGGGGATACATCCGTACACAATCCGATTATTTTTATGCAATTTTGCGCAAGTCAAGGTGAATTTATAATAAAAAGATTACTCAAAATAAAAAACCAGAACTACGTAAGGCATGATTCCAACCAGGATACATATGCAACCCCTGAAGGCGCGACCACTTTAGTCCAAATTCATTATGGACATCTATTCTGAACAAAACAAACTCAGCCCACTCCGGCTAAAAGTGACTAAAACATGGATCCATAACATTCAACTTAAGTCATTAAATGCAAAAAGTCTTGTTAATTAGGCACACGATTCTATTATCGACCTAATTACTTTTCCAAAAATAGAAGCAACTCGCCGCTTTAGGCATAACTTCCAAAAGGAAGCATTCACTTCCTAAAATAACTTGTTTCCTTCCATGAATATATAAATAATTTCCTGAAATAAAAGACGCATCTAAGTCTTCTTAAACATTGCCAACAAAAAAACTAAGTAAGACAATCAAGCATTCTTTATAAACAGCAAAGGATAACACTTACTATCCTTATCATCTCTCGACATCTCTTCATGCAAGAATGTCCTTCACCTTTTTGGACTTTGAACATCTATACTTCATCCTGAATCAAGCAACCGATATTTCTTACAAGTAATCTGCAAGCACTACAGACAACAGCCCAAGTGAAAGCTTCTGAATCCAATACAATGAAAAAGAGACTGTTTGATTTCATACTATGCTAAACCATGTGACCGCACTGTCAAACAACTTCCTTGAACATTCTCAAATGTGTTTTTAAATAAGGACCCTACCCCTTCCTTTCTGTTTTCGAAAACTAGTTGGATATGTCTTCTATCTTAGTCTGTCTGTTCATTCCCTTATTAAGCAATCGATTCTACATTCACCTTCCCATGTCTATTTAAAAAGAGGAAAAAAAGCGTTGCTCTGCTTTATACAAGGGGCTAGCTTAGCCAACACGTCCGGTATCTTCCTTAACAACTGATTGGACATACAAGACTTCCTTATTGCGAGTAATTTGGTTCCGAATCTGCAATCTGTAACTGATATCTTTCTACAGACGTAAAACTGCTAAAGCCGCAAAAAAAAAAAACAGACGTTGTTGACCTTAAACTTAAACTGTGCATGCTGCATTTTATGTCTGTTTCTTCAAGTACAGGTTGGAGCCTCACTCTGGCCAGAAAAAGAGTCACTCGAGCGTTGGTCCGGGAAAACCTCAACTTATTAACCACCTTGACCATGGCTATGTCGCCTAACACGGCACCTACAAACAAAAAAGACAAGTAGAAATTACTACTCATTCTTTGAACATACCTTGCATTAAACGAGTATGCTTCAAACTGTTCATGCACTATTAGTAGCCAGACGATTTATGTTCATCACGAACATGCAAAACATATGCCAAGCGTTATAACACGAAGCCAATCCCGTAGCTATGCTTGGGGGGCTTGGAGAAAACACCTCAAAACTACTCCGAATGCTGATTTTATCGCAAATTCTCGATGCTAATGATACATATATGTCACAGGGAGCAAATCCTAGTGTTCATTCGCATAAAATGAACCTTAATTTTCTAATCCCTTATCTAACTCTAAGCAAAGTTAACTACTTAGAACTTAAAAGTTGCTCCAGACTAATAGGGCAATAAACATCGCGGGTTCATGAGAACTCTGGTTATCCTGCTGCATCAAACATGCATGATAATCACTCTAAACATATTTTTTCGTACAGTTCAACCATTTCTTTAGAGGATAAAGAAGAGCCATAAGAAAATTTCCAACGCAAGCAAATAAAGCAAAGGTAAATGCTCGGGGACTGGAACCATGATTCCCTCTACAAGAATGGGGAACACGCGGCAAATCCTCTCTGCAAACCCCAAGTACCCATGAGCCATACCCCTTATAGCGCTGCATCTTACAGACGCCATTCGCATCTACGACATTGAACAAAAGACAAAACGAACAGTTAAATCTCGCATGAAACGAGACGATGCAAAGTAAGCAAATCCATACACTTACCTGAGTAAGACTCGTATTCCCAAACATCTCCCGCAACTTAGGCCGGAAAGAACAATTTACATATTAGCATTTCTAAAAGTAGAGAGGCATCAAACCTTGACCCAGCAATTAGCATATACTATTTCTAAGTTCCAACTATTCAAATTCCTAAGAAGTTCGTCTTACTTGGCGGAGTCAAACAATTTTGTTCCCTGAGTACAAACATGCTGCTAAGTTCAAATTTATAGCGAAAAAGTACCTACAAAGTGATCAAAACAACTCCAAAGCAAAATTTCATGCATAGACCATGTAAACCGCAAGCAACAAGCTAAGAACACCTACATTGTATCACGACATCAAATTGGTAGCGAAAAAGTACCTACAAAGTGATCAAAACAACTCCAAAGCGAAAATTCATGCATAGACCATGTAAACCGCAAGCAACAAGCCAAGAACATCTACATTGTGTCACGACATCAATTCATAGGCACACTTGGGGGATAATTTTGAGCAAGCCCAAAATTACCCAAAATCAACGAACTTGTGAAAATTAACATGCAAGATACTTATACATTTTGTAAACATCGCATGCAAGCAAACAATTGCAAGAAATTGGGGCAAAATAAAGAAACCCCAAATCAATTTGAGCATAAACTTCGACGCGAATTTTACTCGAAATTAAACCAAAGACTCAAGCAAAATCCGAATTACTTGCATACTAGAGATCCAGTGACTTGGGAACGAATTTGGTAAAGACGTCGGTAAAATCCGAGAAAAATGGGCAACAAGAGTTAAGAGGAAATGCGAAATCACGAAGAACAAACAGCGAAATTGCTGACGAGATCCTGAAGCCTATATTTCCGCTTTTAGTAACTGCCACTTATAGTAGATGCCATACATAAACAGCTGCCAAAAATAGTAACCGTACAAGACGAATATTCAAAGTGATTTCATTGCACTACAATTAATCCTTGAGAAAAAAATAAAGGTTGCACTCCAGCCGATATCCTTAAAGAGATAAGACCGTGAATGAGATATAAGATTCGGAATAAAACCCAAAAATTCTGGAAAAGTGGAAGAAAAACACCAGAGCTAGATATTTCTAGCGCTAGGCATACATGCGCCATTCATATTCCAGCACACCAAAGCCAGCGCCAGGAAGTTCTGGCACTAAAGTTTTGTTCTCACCTAATCACGGAAAAGATAAAGTTTTTAACGGCTCCACATGAATAATGTCTGGCGCCCATCTAGCTAGCCTCGGAAAATATAAGCGCTCCTGATTAGAGCGCTATAATATTCTAGCATTGCTGGTTATTTCACGAAAATCTCAAATCTCTTCAAACGTCACTCTTATCCAGCCGGTTACACCTCAATCCTCGTATAAATGGCAAAGAAACTATCATTGCTTCCCGTATATAAAGAATGCACGCGCTGGAAAATTCAAGCGCAATCAATGCACGCGCCATAAAATTCTGGCGCATAATTTTTCTCATTCAGAAAAATGTCGGGCCATCTCGCCCTTCGTATATTGCAAATAACCGTCAGCTTTACTCTTTTTTCTTCCTGTAGAAAGAGTAATGGTTTTTCAAATTATTATTTCCGAAAATAGCAAGTTATTCCATTGGCCCACCGGCAGGCAGCGACATTCCGGGGAATCACCGTAACCCATTTAGGTGACGGTTATTTTAAAAAGGAGCTTCGAAACTCATTTTAAAAAAAAAACATTATTCTGAAAAATAAGATATTCTGTCAAAGTTTTAAGGTTGCTTAACATGCTAAAAAAATGTCAAAGTTTAAAGGTTTATTCATTCCTGGCTAAAAAATGTCAAAGTTTTAAGGTTTATCCATTCCTTGCTAAAAAATGTCAAAGTTTTAAGGTTTATTCATTCCTTGCTAAAAAATGTCAAATTTTAAGGTTTATTCATTCCTTGCTAAAAAATGTCAAAATTTTAAGGTTTATTAATTCCTTGCTAAAAAATGTCAAAGTTTTAAGGTTTATTCATTCCTTGCTAAAAAATGTAAAAGTTTTAAGGTTTATTCATTCCTGGCTAAAAAATGTCAAACTTTTAAGGTTTATTCATTCCTTGCTAAAACAATGTCAAAGTTTTAAGGTTTATTCATTCCTTGCTAAAAAATGTCAAAGTTTGAAGGTTTATTCATTCCTTGCCAAAAAATGTCAAAGTTTGTGTTCCGTATTCCGGCTCCTGTTTAAGGTTTATTCATTCCTTGCTAAAAAAATGTCATTATTCCACATTCCGTTCTCAAAAGATCAAAGTTAAGTGTCCCTTTTCGAAAAGCTCTACTCTGCCAAGTTGAACGTCTTCAATGACTCGGTGAAAAGACAGTTGAGGGAACTATGGAAATTTCCAGTGATGACCCTTCAGTCAAATGTTATCACTCGGGGGCTCGCGAGACCCTTGTTCAGACTTAGTTTTAACCAAGCTAGGTCACAGACGCATTCCGTCTACAAATACTTTTATTGTCGTCTTGCTCAGACTCAATCAAATTGGGGGCTAATTGTAGACGCCTACATTTGTCCCTAGGCTCGACATGGTGTGTTTGATGATAAAACTATAACCCGCTCGTCAACAATGCACTATGATTAGCTAAAGAACGACCCTCGACTGACTCAAGAGACCACCCGGAGCAGAACATGTTAAATATAGTAAACTTACATAAATAGAAAGCTTCCTAAAATAGATTGGACACATATTTAGTCACATTCGCATTCCAATACGGCTTAATATATGGTTGTATCGATAGAAAGATAGAATATGATTGTCTGCATTACAACACACCTGTACGCGCCACAATGTTCTAGTGCTTGCCTTCAGGCTCTAGAATAACATAGTTCAAACAATAAAACTTCTCAAACTCATAATTACTGGGCACAATACATGTTTATGTTAAACCCAAGTTACTTAAAGTGCTTACGAGTGCCTAGAATACGCTCGTTTGCTTATTCAGCAAATGATACACCCTTGCGAAGTCAAATTCTGTCTTGTAAATTATTATTTGGATCATGCACATCATATGATTGTATAGTCCTTGGAATAAGCTTTCCATACACTTATCATAAGCCCAAATCCTATTGAAAATGAATAAGTTTTAAGGCTTTTACTTGGGCTTTGCTGAAACGGACTGACCTCCACTCTTTGGGCCATAACTCGAGATTTACGAAGCCCATTTATGCGAAACCAGCGGCATTCGAAAGATGAATTCCGTAGATTTCAAACAACATATTATTTGCAAGAATAAAAGTTTGTATGAAGAAGTTATGAGCTGTTAAAGATCGAGTTTCTGGAAATCCGCAAATCTGCTTGCGCTGGAACTTTCTAGCGCTAGCATTTCGTGCGCTAGAAAATTCCAGCGCTCCCAATTCAAGCGCCACTTTCTTCCAGCGCTGTGATTTTATTCTGACTGAAACTAAACTCTTCAAATCCTATCTTATGAAGCCCTATAGTATTCCAGCGCTCCAGTTTTGAGCGCTTGAAATTTCCTGCGCTACTTTTTTCTAGCGCTCGAATTTTCAAATATCTATCTTATTTCGACTACCTACACTATAAATACAGCGCTTCAGCACCCCATTTTCAATCGTCAATTCAGTCTCACTCCTCTGATATTCTGAATACTCTCTTCCCTCTCTAGTATACTAAAATTCTGTTGACATCCCGTCCTGTATTCGTAACAGTTCTGCCGTATTAACTCTTGTTAAGCAGAACTCTGTCCATACAAGTATTCAAACCATCACAATTACTACCGAGGTTCTAGACAATTCATAAGCCAAAACCAAGGAATCTAAGAGGAAACTCTGCCGGAATTAAAGGAAGGATAAAAATCTAAAAGTCAGTATAAATGTTGTTCTAAAAGCTAAAAGGAGGCTCTGCTAAGGCGAGTGGTAAATTTTCATGAGAACCTCAGTAAAGCCTACGCTTTTTTCTAATCTGAATCTATATTTTATTTCTTTCCACGCCATATAAATTTTCTAACTTTAATCTGTTATATTGCTCACGCCTAAATCAGATAATACTTGGACAAACCGGTATTGTTAAGCCCCTTTAATCAATCTAAATCAGTCTTTTGACATCTGTTTAGTAAATATCTGTGCATTAAAATCAATCAAAAATAGTAATGTAGTATAACGCATGTCCCATCATAGTCACAATTGAACTAGTAAGGACCGCGCCGCGTGGGCTAATGCTGGGCAATCCCTGTATTAGTAAACGTCCCTCGAATTCTCAATATCTACTCCGCTGGATGTACGTTGAGGGATCTCCACACCAGGAAGAGTATACGCCCCGCACGAATTTTCCCCTCTAGATGTGGTAAGAATATTAAGTAAATAGGAACTAACTGTGGGCGTTAGCCTCTTTTTACTAGTCTTTAGGAGTCACCATACAGTTTTAGAAAACTGACAAAACCCTGGTGTGGAGATCGCTCAACATACATCCAGTGGAGTAGAGATTGAGAGTTCGGGGAACATTTACTAATACGGAGAGTGCCCAGTATTAGCCCATGAAGCGGTCCTTACTAGTTCAATGTAACGATGAAGGGACATGCGTTATACTACATTACTAATCTCTTTTTTTTATTGCACAAATATTAACTAACAGATGTCAAAAATATAATTTAAATTGATTTTAGGTACCTAACAAAAATCTGGATTGTCCAAAGAATATCTTTTTAGGCGTTACAAATAATTAGATTAAGTTTGACAGATTAATAATGGTGATTAAAGCGATAAAACATATTATGGCGCGTTACAATATAGTTTTTGCTATATTGCGACTCTCAAAAAACCAACCACTTGTCTTTACTCTTTTTCCTTTTACGCAACGCACTTTCCTTGACTTGACTAGACTCTTGGGCAGGATTCAGTCTTAGTTTAAGTGCTTATACAGGCCGAGTTCCGCTTAACAAGAGTTAATACGACAGAATTACAGAATATACGGAACGCTTTGGATTAGCTTAACTTGTGTATAGTATGAGATTATATTTTCATGCCCTTTACTCGGCTGATTTGAGGTTCTATATATAGTAAAAATGTGCCATGAAAGATAAAATTATTCGGAATTTGAGAACCGTTGAAAAGCTTTGGTGCACGAGAAAATTCTCGCGAACAACATGGGTCTGTGAAACATTTCTCGCGCACACGTCTATGCGCAAGAGTTGTTTCATAGTTTATATTGGATTTGGACTGAAAAGGGTACGTGAGATAATTCTTTTCGCGTGGATGTTGACGTGAACAATTTATTGCGTTGCTCCCTGTGCGCAGAAAATTCTTGCGCATGTTTTATTTCCACGCGTTTATCCAGCTTAATTTACTTTAATCCGATTTTATTGTGGGTTAAAACTCTTTTGTACGCCTTTAATCCTTCATTCGAGTTTATTTCCAACAAAAAATATTTTTATGATTTGCAATCTTTTTAGGAATTTAATTGGAATGCAACTAAAACTCCTTTATGCTTTTCAGTCTCTTTTAGGAATTTAATTGGAATGCAATTAAAATTCCTTTGACGCAAATTTATCTTGGACGGTTTACTATTTTTAGCAGATACTTAGGACGGCAGCTACTATAAAAAGAAGTTACTATAAATAGAAGTATGGGTTTGGGTACCGAGTCAGTCAGTCTTAAAACGTTCGTTGCTTGCTTAGGAATACGTTTGACAAGTGGATATTTTGTTTCATCATTGAACTTATCACTTCTAGCCTGAAGCCAAATGTAGGCGTCTCCACCATGTTAGTATGGCCAAATTCGTGGCCCAACATAAGATTTCAAATAAGAGTAACATATTAAAACAGAGGGAGTACAATTTTGTCAAAGGCTACCCTTTATCTTTGAATACTAGCGTTTGAGAAAAACTACTACATCGCTATTGCTATCCAAACAACTATCTTGGCAAACACTTTTAAAATGTTACCCACTACCTGCAACACTCCACTAAACATGTCCAAAATAAATTTTAACCAAATAAATTGAACCAAAGTGAACTTAAATGTATCTTCCTAGTTTGGCGTAAAAAAAAAGTCTATACTTCACATCAAAGTTTTCACAATGATTGAATGTTGACTTTGATAGATATCAACTATAATGAGAATAATAGAGGATAATTTGGCAGTTGACTTTGTAAGATCTCAAGAGTATGATGCGAATGATCGATAGAGCCGGTCATGACCATGGGTAAATGTGAAGGTTCACTTTAATGAGTGTTAACTTTAATTAGAATGATAGAGGGAGTCCGCAAGATTGTGATGAACATTTTTGCCCTTGTTTGCAAAAAAAAAATAAAAAAAAGATTGTGATGAACATTTTTTAATTTTGTTAATAATTACTATCTTCAAATCTATATCTAGTATTTAAAAAAGATAACCATACATGATTAGATGACACGTGTCACCTCCTTCTTTCATCCATGGACTTTTTTTTATTATTATTCTTTTTTTCAATTTTTCATGTTGTTGTTTGTTATACGAATTATTTCACAACTTCAACACATCTTCCACTTAATCTTCCTCATCCAACATCAATTCACCATTGAATTCATATTCAACCTCTACTACTCCATCTCCCTCTTTAACACTTAATATTAATTCACCATACTTCCTCCATTTTTTAATAATTGCACCATCTTGGTTTTAGCACTATTCACATATTCTTATATAGTTATTTTTTGTGATTTATATGTAAGAAAAAATATATTCATGTGGGATCTTGTTAGATTCGTCTTAAAATATACTTTCAAATTATCAAATTTTTATAATTTTTTAAAATGTATAATGAGAGATATTAGTGGTTAAAACATTGCATGGGCAAGTGTGAAATCTCATATGGTGCAATTAAAAAAAATGGAGGAAGAATAATTTATACTTCCTCCGTCTTTTAATATTCGCAACGTTTGTTAGTTTCACGCATGCCAATGCACAACTTTGATCATTTATATTTTAAATTCTCTTTATGCAAAAATTATAAAAAGTTGATATTTTGAAAATACACATTGAGAAGAATCTAACAAGATCCCATATGACTATGTTTTATCTTATATAAAAAGCACTAAGAATAGTCAATGTAGATTATATGAATAGTGGCAAAAGTCCAAACGTTGCGAGTATTAAAAGATGGAGGAAGTATATTTTTTCAACTTAGAAATTTGATATCTATATAAATCATATACTCTAACTAAAATCACAAGCCCACAATAAAATTAACACTTTAAAAAACGGCTTAACAAACACTATATAATTGCCCGTTCTTTGAACGGGCTGCAAAGCTAGTTGGGTAAATAAACTACAAAGTTAATTGGCGTCCAATAGGGAGGTACTTGGCCTGGAAGGGTCGTTGGAGGTTTTCCCTTTAGCTAGACTCAGGCCCTGTTTGGTTAGGAGTTGTTAGTTATTAGCTGATAGCTGTTTTGACTAGCTGTTAGCGGTTAACTGTTTGCATTAGCTGATTCGACTAGTTGGTTGCATTAGCTGTTTGTATAAAAGTGTTTGGTAAATTAGCTAATAGCTGTTAGCTGTTTAATATGTAAAATGACCATTATGGACATTGATATACTTTGTTTCTTATTAATATTAGACAAATATTTTATTGTGTTAATTTTTTCTCTCTATATTTTTCTAATAAACATTGACTAAATAAAATAAATTTATTTTAAAAAAAATTATTCTTTATTTAATCTTTTTGATAATATATATTTTTCAAATAGATAAATATTACTAATGAAATTTTAAGCATGATTGCAATATACTTCAATTGCTTCAAAGTACTAATATAACATTTATTACAACAAAAAACGAATATAGTAAATATGGTGAAATGAAAAAGAAAGTGTGAGTAATGTTTTTAGGAGAAAAATATATAGGGTACCAAGTTTGGTAGTGGTTGTGTAGACACCTAAATAGTGTCTCCCCTAATGAGATGATGACGATACTATTATCCTTGCTAGGTGGTTGGTGCAACTCCGTGCGGAAGTCTCAATTGCTAAAATACATTCCAAAATCCAAAATCCAAAGTTCAATTCCCGAGCTTGTTCCCCTTACGGAACTCGGTACAAAATTCAATTTCCAAAAATCAATTTCAAAATCCAAACACAATCTCACCCAATGGACCTCTCCATTGGCATTACAAGGCCTTTTTCGGTCAAAATGATATTAAGCAATCCAAATTCGGGCGCCGACCCACAAAACCGAGCATGTCGGACCCCGTCCCGTAAAACCGAGTCCAAACACGCTTTCGAACTTCAAAACGGCTTGTTTTTAGACGCAAATCAAACCTTAGTCCTTAAGCATCCACTATGTGCCAACTTCGTACAATTCGTACAAATGTACAACCATAAGGGACAAAGTCAAGGATAACATCATCGTCCTTGCTTTGGCGGATTCTGAGCCACGTCACCTGCGCCAGGTGCAGCTGGCTTTTGTATTTTAGCCGATTAATCCTCTATTTAAGCCCTCATTTCCCAAGCATTTGGGGCAGCTAATCATAAACACAACGTCGTAACTTCAAAATCTGCTCTCAAAATCAAAATACAAAATCAAGTTCTAAACTACAAATTCCTATACATTTTCAAGTATTTAAGCAATTGGGAGCACTAAGCGGAAATCCAACCTAATCCTAACTAGGTATTTCTGAATCCCTACTTAAATCTACAATTTTTTCTACTCTTCTACCTTTCTAAATCCAAAATCCAATGAGGTTATGATTAGGGTTCATACCCTTGATTAACTAGGAAAAACTATGCCAAAGGTCTTATCTTTGGGAGGTTTCACTCTTGAAACCCTCTCCAAATGATTGTCCAAAATACAATTTCAATTATGTCATACAAGATTGAACCTTTATTCAAAAAATGATTACTAAAGTTGACACTTTTACTCTTAAAAGTGTTTACTTACAACAATCATACATTTTTATAAAATCAAAACCCTTTTATGATTCAAGTACACGTTAGGGATTCTATGATGCTTTAGGTTGTTTATAATCACTTCCTTAAACTAGAATCAATGTCAAAGTTATGGAGCACATTAAAGTTGAGATTTTTTTCACATTAAGAGATTTGGACTTTAAACATTTAGCCTCCTAAGTTCAAGATTCAATATTCAAGATTCAATATTCAAAGTTCAATACTCAAAGTTCAATTTCAACAATCAAAATCTAAGACACTTTGTGATGAGCAACTCATCCTAAAGTTGAGATTTTTAGGATTGAATACGTGTCGGACGCACTTATTATTAAGTATTCGTATGGCATTCGGATCTCAAATACAATAATACAATTTCAATATCGCAATTTCAATATCGTCATTTCAATAACGCATTTCAATATCACACCTTTCAATACCGCATTTCAATATCGCACCTTTCAATACCGCATTTCAATATCGCACCTTTCAATATCGCGATTTCAATATTGCACATTTATTCTTGCTATTTCAATTCCGCACTCTTTACTCACCTTATTTTAAGGTGATGTGGTTTTGTATGCACTTTCAATAATTCCTTTACTTATTGTGATGATGCTTTACTTGTTTATTGCTTTCATCACCTCACATGCTAAATTCAAGAATATACAAAAGGTCACATCACGCTTAACAAAGATAATTCTTGGACAAACCGGCCTTAGGTTTCTTTAATTAACTTTAAAGCAAGTGATCACATACAAGTAGCAATTTTCATGTTCTAAATGCATGTTCAAACCAACATAGCGTCTTAACTAGGGTTATCCGAAAATGCTTCTTGTCATGTATTCGAATACAATTTTAAAAGCTCGCAAAATAAGCACTTCGTTCCCTTGCCCGGATCTCACCCATCCGTTTCTAAGATTTAATGCTTTATCCACAAAGAGTCAACCTTAGTCTTTCCGAACCGGACCCTTAAATATTTTTTGGTGGCGACTCCTTCCAAATTCAAAAACTTACAAAACCCCGTAGGGAAAAAGGGTACAAAAAACAGACCTACAATTCTGGTGACTCCACTAGGGATTTCTGATTTCAAATTCGATTATACGAGCAAGCTTTGAGCAACTTGCCACTTCCACGCTCAAGTTCTGGATGCCAGCAGCTGGGAGCAGGCCTCGACGCCAGAAGCTGCTGCCTGCATTCAGCATAATGGCTTCCGGTGGCTGGTTGCCCATGCTGCCTAAGTTTAGTGGGAGTTCAGTTCTAATTTTGAATTTCGAAGGATGCTCCAAAACCTTGAGAATGAATGACGAAAAACGAGCTTTTCAAATACAATATTCGAGTACAATTTTTCAATTTCTAGGCATAACATACATGATTTTGAAAACCATATTTGTGCAAAATGAATTTCTACCTTGACCAATATGAATGTATCTACATTCGGGTTAGCCCCGGGGGCAACGAAATGGTGACTCTCCATACGGTTCCTGACCAAAGTGTGCGACCATTTCCGCTCCTACCAAAACTTGACATTTCTTGGCGTTCCTGACGTCAAGTATGGAAGTTGTCCGCCAACCAACACCTCCACTTTAAGGAGGTGAACTAGTTGTTGCCGGATCCGCCTCTTAGTCAAGCACCCTTTTGACACCCGAAACCGACCACTTGCATCATACAAAACTTAGACCGACCTTAGGTTGAGAACTTTGCATGTCGCATTCATATCCATGATAGTGTGACAACGTGCTATTTGTGCATTGTGTGGGCGTCTTTGCACGCGTGAATGGCTAACCTCGACTTCTAGCTTTGCCAAAACCATTAGCCTCCAACTAGGAAACATAACCCCTAGGAGCATCATTCAAACCTCATGCATCTAAAATTGCCGATTTAGGGTCTTTTAGGAGTGCCACTCCATTTGATTCAAAACCCTTAAACACGCCTCACGCGCAAATGCCAAATTTGAAATTCAATCCAACGACGTCATAATGCCGGATTTTCTAGTCCAAATTTCAAATTCCAAATTCAAAATTCCAATCCAACAGCGTCATGATGCCAGATTTTCTAGTCCAATTTCCAATTCCAAAATTCAAGTTCCAATCCAACGACGTCATAATGCCAGATTTTCTAATCCAATTCCAAAATTCAAGTTCTAATCCAACGGCGTCATAATGTCGGATTTTCTAGTCCTACTTCAAATTCCAAACTCAAAATTCAATCCAACGGCGTCGTAATGTCGGATTTCTAATTCAATCATTCAAACCTCCAATTCCATGTTCAAAACCTCAAGTTCAAATTCCTGAATCCATAAGTGTCCATTTAACCATTCATACCTCAAAACCTCAAGTTTAAATGCCCAAACTCATGATGGCGTAATGCCGAATTTTCAAATCCTTGTTCTTCAATTCAATCTTTCAAATTTCAAGTTCAATATTCCAAACCTCAAGTCTCAAAACCATGATGGCATGATGCCGGATTTTCAATTCAATCTCAAGATTCTATGTTCAACACTTCAAATTTCCAAGTCCACGGCGGCATAATGTCGGACTTCCAAGTTTCAAGTTCCTATCCCTTTTCAAAAATCAAAATTCCAAGTCCAATTTCAAATTCCTATAAACTATGGTGGCGTAATGCCGGATTTTCAAGTCCAAAATTCTAATCCTTCAAAATTCCGAATTCAAAGCCTCATATTCTATACAAAACTCCTCTTTTCCAACTCCAAATCAAATTCGAATTTCAAATTCACTTTCAAACTACAAAAACCTTTGCTTTCCATTTCTCCCAAATACAAAATTCAAAAACATTCCCAATTGGTTGAAAATCCCCTGAAATAATACAAATTCAATTTCCACATTCTATCATGGGTTGAAATCCCCCTAAAATATTTCCAAATTCCAAATTATGGGTTGAAAATCCCCTAAAATAATACAAATTCAATTTCCACATTCTATCATGGGTTGAAATCCCCCTAAAATATTTCCAAATTCCAAATTACGGGTTGAAAATCCTTAGAAATAATACAAATTCGGTTTCCGAACACATTCCCCACGGGTTGAAAATCCCTATAAATAATACAAATTCGACTTCCAAATAATTCACACGGGTTGAAAATCCCCATAAATAATACAAATTGGACCTCCTAAAACATTTCCAACGGGTTGAAAATACCTCGAAATAATCCAATCCCTTACAAATTCCATTGGGTTGAAATTCCCTTGAAATAGTACAAAATCCAATTTCCTTTCTCCTGGGTCGAAAAACCCAAAAAATAATACAAATCCGATTTCCAAACTCTATCTCGGGTTGAAAATCCCTTGAAAAATTACAAACTCAATTCACAAACTCCAACGGGTTGAAACTCCCCTAAAATACTCCAAACTCTATTTTGGGTTGAAATTCCCTCTAAATATTCCAAATTCCCGTGGGTTGAAATTCCCCTAAAATATTCCAAGTCCTATTGACGGGTTGAAATCCCCTTGAAATAGTACAAAATCCAATTTTCCTTCTCATGGGTTGAAACTCCCCAAAAATAATACAAATGCGAACTCTATTCCTGGGTTGAAAGTCCCTTGATATAATACAAGTACAATCTTTACATTCTATCGGGTTGAAATTCCCCTAAAATATTCCAAACTCGACTTGAGTTGAAATTCCCTATAAATAGTTCCAACGGGTTGCAAATCCCAAGACAAATGTACAAAATCCAATGGGTCGAAATTCCCTTTCAATATTCCGGGTTCTAGTAAAATGATACAAGGAGGAAGCCTCCACAAAAGAATGAAGCTCCTTTAAAAAATATTTCCAACGGGTTGTAAGTCCCGGTACTAGTACAGATTCTTATACAAACCCCAATAGGTTGAAACTACTTTGAAATATTTCCAACGGGTCGCAAACCCCGGATACAAATACAAAATCCCGAATCTTTGGAGTGGCACTTAGAGTCAAGTCTAGATCTCATTCATTGCATGCATATCATACCATGTGTCGGGAAGTCCAAGTCCTAAATTCAAGTCATGTGCTAAATAGGTGTTTGGACTCATTCTCTCAAAATTCAATTAAAGATGACTTCATTAGCAATGGTTGTAGCAGAGTTCTATGCACGTATTGAGGAAACTGAGGCTCGCATAAGGGCTCTCGAAGACAATCAGGAAACTCTTTCCCATGATGTGGGTCCTTTCGGGGTAGAGGAAATCTTCCATAACCAGAGGCCCGTGCTCGACCTTGGGCAATCAAATGAAAATTCGGAGTCTTGGTTTGTTACTGGACTACCTCAAGAAGATATTTGTGCGATATGGGTCAGTAACGATGAAGACATGTACCATGATCCTCCTATTGAGAACCTCTCTGATGACGAATCTCAAGAAATTGTGAACGCCAATTGGTACATGAGCACTAAGGCAGAGAACAGTGTTCAGGTGATGACTCGATCCGGCCGAATTCAAGAGCCAACCAACAGAGCAACACCGGCTACTAATGTCCCTCCACCTACCGAGGAAAATCCCTTCATCAAACAATTGAAGCGTACAAAGGCAGAGGTCAATATCTAGCAAATCATGGCTTCTTCTGTTGAGCATCACACTGCTCTAATCAATGCTCTTGTCAAGCTGTATGTCACCCCGGAAGTCACTCCCGGCGAGCTGGTCGGGTTACTGACAAATCTGGAAGAAGGGATTACCTTTACCAATGAAGACCTCCCACCCAAGGGGGCAAGCCATCACAAGGAGCTCTATCTGACTGTTGAATACAAAGAAAAAATCATCCCCATGACTCTGGTAGATAATGGATCAGCTATCAATGTGTGTCCTCTTCGCGCTGCTGAAAATTTGGGTTTCACTCCTAGTGACTTTTCTAGCTCCTCCCAAGGTGTCCGCGCCTATGACAACACTCGTCGGGAAGCAATGGAGACTCTCACACTTCTACTTCGAACAGGCCTAATTGAGCGCAAGGTGAGAATTCAAGTGCTCAACATCAAGGCAAGCTTCAATCTCCTTTTGGGGAGACCTTGGATCCATGACCTCAAAGCTGTACCATCTTCACTCCATCAGAAAGTTTGAATAGAGGTCCAAGGAAATATCATTACTCTAAATGCATCCCATCCAAGAACCAAGATAGCTGACAAGGCTCTGTTATTAATAGAACATGATGACAATGATGAAGACCTTTTGGGGTTCATTGATGAAGTAGGAGCCATCGAGTCCAAAATAAATCCCATGGCAAGGCATATAATGATTAAGCGTGGGCGCTTCTTTGGCACTACTCTGCCACCGCCTACCGAATCTCCTTTCAAGACCCATGGGCAGACTAACTGCAGTGGCCTGGGATACAAACCAACTAAGTATGACAATAAGCAACAAGAGGCTAAGTTAAGGGCCCGTCGAGCTGGAATGACCAATTCAAAATACCCCCCCCCCCCCCCATCAACGCACACTCAACGGGCAATTCATAAAAGAAGGAGAGGATGACCTGTACTTTGACTTTCCAGAGCCTTTCTATGATACTTCTAAAGGGGTCCTTTACCCTGGGTTCGAGATCTTTCAAGACTGTCACTTCCTCGAAGATGCACCTCCATACAAAACAAGGTTACCCTAGAATGCCTTGATTCATCAGCTTTTGGTCTCTTGTTCAGCCAAGAAGTAGCACCAGTCATTTCTGAAGATACTATGGTTCAAATGATCACTCAAATCGAAGATTTTGACCCATATAAGATTATTGCTCCTAGTGAGAAGATGGTCAATGGCTGGAGGAAGTCCCTCAAGATTACTGCTCCAAATGGAAAAATGTTCAAGATTACTGTGGGTGAAGGATCTATGATGAGCGAGTACGAGTCAGAGGATGAGTCTGGATCTGAGTCTTGTGATGAGTCTAGGAGTCTAGTGCTAGAGTCTTGCATCAATAAAGAGCCTCTAAAGGCCGAACTTCAAGTTAACGTAGTTGATGCAATAATTGCTAATTTCAATAATACTTCAATTTCCTCCTACTCTTCAAGTCAAAATTCAAAACACATTCCTAATCCAAACAAATTTTCTTCACAAGAAACTGACCTTGAAATCTTAAAAGCTATCGAAAATCATGAAAACAGGACGCCCATAATTGAGGAAACAGAAAAGTTAACCTTTCTAACATCAGTGATCCAAAACTAGTTCAGATTGGTTTGACTCAATCTCACAATTTCACTATAACTAACCATAAACTTAACTAAATTCCTTTTTAGAAATCTCATTGGTTAGTTTTCGAAATTCATTTCGAACTAACGTTAAACACAACTTAGTTTAGGAAAAATCGGGTTGGACGTGTAAAGCAAGATTGTGATTGAAAATCATATAGCGATAATAATACTTTTATGTCACTCTATAAGCACCACTTCATTAATATAATAAAACTATAAATCTTGTTAATATTATCATTCAATTTCCTTTAAATAAATAAATAAATAAATAATGACTTCGAATTACTTATTCGTATAACAGAATTTGCAAGAGCGGGATGATCTTATCAAGCTACTTTCATAGTACATAGACGTCTTCGCATGGTCCTATCATGATATGCCAGGGGTTGATCCAAGCATCGGTCAGCATACAATTCCCCTTATTCCAGGTTCAAAGTCCATCAAGCAGAAACTCCGTCACATGAAACCGGATGTTTCCCTCAAAATTCAAGAAAAAGTCTCTAAGCAGCTAGAGGCCGGATTTTTTCAAGAAGCCAAGCATCCAGAATGGATTGCAAATTTCGTCCCAGTTCCAAAGAAAGACGGTAAAGTACGAATGTGCATTGATTACATGGATCTTAACAGGGCTAGCCCTAAAGACGGTTTTCCATTGCCTCACATCAACATCTTGGTCTCCCACACATTGTACGTGGTCAACTCGAAAGACTCAGTATCACCTTGGTTTGGGCCACAAAGAAACTCTGGCATTACATGCTCTCCCACACAGTGTACGTGGTTTGCAAAGCATATCCTCTCAAGTACCTATTCGAAAAGCCGGCTCTCAACGGACGGTTGTCCAGATGGTTGGTTATGTTAGCAGAATTCGATCTCAAGTACATCCCTCAAAAATCTATCAAGGGTTCAGCGGTCTTAGACTTCCTAGCCGACTCTCCCATCGAGGTAGAAGAGGAGGATTACAATCTACCCGATGAGAAAAATCTAATGACCAGCGATGACAGTTGGTCGCTGCACTTTGACGGTGCCTCAAATCAAAACGGATGTGGTGTCGTGGTAATCTTGGTAGCTTCGGAAGGCACTCACATTCCCATATAAGCAAAGTTACAAATTCAATGTCACAAACAATGCGGCCGAATATGAAGCATGCATGATAGGCCTGGAAGCCGCCTTAGCATTGGGCGTCCAGAAACTTCGAGTATACGGGGATTCCACCCTAATCATGAAGGTCAGAAGAGAAAGCTTAGCCCCATACCAGTCCTATCTAGAGAAGTTGTCCGAACAAGTAGAAGAGCTTCGTTACCCATACCTCCCAAGAGAGGAGAATCAATTCGCCGACGCACTGGCAAAATTGGCATCAATGATCAACATTCCAAATGGAATGGCTAATTTTCCCCTTACAATTGAAACGTGTCAAGTAGCAGCATATGTCCATGCTATTGACGACTTCTAGCCTGACAAAGATGAGCCTTGGTTTACAGACATCCAAAGGTATCTACAAAACTCTGAGTATCAACCGCATTTTTCAAGCAAAAGTCAAAGGGCTTTACGCCTACAATTAGCCAACTTCGTCCTAGAAGGCGGCGTTCTATACAAGAGGTCCCCTAACGGCCCCAATCTCTTATGTGTTGACAAGCATGAAGCACAAAGATTCATGGACACCGTGCATGCCGGAGTCTGTGGTACGCACATGAATGGGAAGATGTTGTCCCTCAAAGTCATCAAGGCTCGGTATTACTAGACCACCCTCGAGAGGGATTCCTACTTCTTCGTCAAGAAATGTCCTATCTGTCAAAAGTGTGCGAACCTAAAGCCCATTCCCCCATTCTTGCTATATTCTCAATCATCACCATGACCATTCTCAGCTTGGGGTATCGACGTCATTGGCAGAGTCAATCCAACAGGCACCGGGTCATTCAAAGTGTTGGGTTCCAAGCAAGTATCCCAGTTCATACAAGAAAACATCATATGCAGATACATCGTTCCTCACGAGTTCTTTAGAGACCAGGGAACCCATTTCAAAGGAGAGTGTGAAGATCTGTTCACCGAGTACAAAATTCAACATCACCATTCTTCGCCTTACCGTCCGCAAACTAACGGGCCGGGGTGGTCGAAGCAGCTAACAAGAATATCAAAGCCATCATCATGAAAATGACAACCAATTACAAAGATTGGCCCCAAAAGCTACACTTTGCATTGTGGGGGTATCAAACTTCAAACCACACTTCAACGGGCGCAACCCCATTTTCATTGGACTATGGAATGGAAGCAGTACAACCTATTGAGCTAGAAATACCTTCTCTAAGGATAATCCTCGAAAGCAAAATCCCAGAAGCTGCATGAGTACAAGCAAGATATGAAGAGCTAGTCATGCTCGATGAGCGTCGGCTTCAAGCCGCTCACCATGTACAAGTCTATCAGCGCCAATTGGCCAGACATTTCAACAAGAGGGTCAGAACCCGAAACATCAAAGCCGGCGAGCTTGTCCTGAAAGCCCTTCGCAAGAGCGTGATGGACCCAAGGGGAAAATTCAAACCCAACTGGGCCAGGCCGTACATTGTCAAGAAAATCCTTTCCGGAGGAGCAGTCGAGTTAACAGATGTCGATGGGACTGAGTTCCGTTCTATGACAAACCTGGATCAGCTCAAGAAGTTCTATGTCTAAATTCAAAATTTAAAATTCAAATTCGAAAAGTTCTATATGTTAGAACTACGTTCGGCCTGATTCCTTAACGGGACACGTAGGAAACCTCATTCCGTGGCCCGGCCACTTTAATACAAAAAAATTCAAAGTTTCCTCAATTAAGGGCATCCTAAAAATCAAATCAAAAATCAAAATTCAATTGTTGTTGTTGTTATTCCAAATGTGCAAAGCGTGTTAACACAATAACTTTTATTTGGCTCCAAAGCCTCCATCAAAGCTAATTCGATTACAAGGATGGAATCAAGTGAAGCAAAGTTCAAAACCTTTTCACTTCCACTAAACACATCTTCTAAACAAAATATGAAACATATCTCCTACAAATACAATTTCAAACACATTAAGCCTACAAAGATCTGGAGTTGGGCGACTATGCTCTTGAGTCTTGGCACCTTGAGTACTATCCCCTGGCTCTTACCGCAATCATTCATCAATCTTCCCCTTGCCCAAGCGGCAGGAGAAGGAACTTGCTAGTCTTCCAAGACGGGAGGATAACGAACCTCCTTTGGACCCAGAACGGTCAAGCACCGGACGGGCCACACTCCCGTCACCTTCTTCACAATCAGTTGATGCAGGGCGCCTAGCTCTAGAACCTTGGGTTCCCTCTGGCCCGGAGAGAGAAATGTCCCTTTGGCTTGGACGTTTCATCCATACAATATACCCCTCATACAGAGTAGCCGGCTCAGGTGGAATTTGAATATACAAGAATGGTTTGGCAACCCAATACCGCCTCCAAAATTCAAGACGGTCAGCATTTAGTGCAACAGGTGTCGGATGCTCCTCAGCACAATCCGGGAATTCTTGCTTCAAGCCATATTGTCTCATCACTCGAGCAGGCGAGTAAAAACCTAACATTGTAAGGCTAGGCACTCTCAAAGTAGTAGAGCCGGGTGCATATCTTATAGTAGCAATTCCCCACCAAGGAACCACCCACCTGATACAAGATCCAATCCCCGAGAGTGCGCAGCGCCACTCGTCCAGTGAAAGCCGGCCATACATCATGGGCCGCACAGTGAACCCCTTCCTATTATAGCTTGCCATGTTCTCTGGTGGTTCCACCAACATGAGTCTCTCCATAAGCTAAACCTTGGGGAAAATACAAGAAAGAAATTTAAAATTCAATGTTCAATATACAAGTACAAAATTCAATATACAAAAAGCTCCAGATTCTTACTTGGAGTAGCACCGGACTTCCCGACGGCATGGAAGAGGGGTCAGGCTTCAACATATCAAGGCCCATAAATGTCTCGCCTATTACAAGCGACATTGGGTCCCTGCCACTAGAAAACTGCTCCACAATCTCTATTAGGAAGGCATCGCCATTGCCAAACCCCTGCTTCGAAAAGAGGAAGCGAGCAAAGATACAAAAACTCAAGGCCTTCAAGCGGAAAACCTTTGGGACGTCAAGCCCAGCAAAGTAAGTGACAAGAAGGGACAAATCCACCCCTGGGCCAGATACAACAGCACTCAAAAGTGGGGGCTTCAAGCCCAGATACCTCTCAAAAGCCAAGAAAAAGTGTTCTTCAACACTAGGCATGGAAGGCTCTATCATAAGGGGCCACCCCAATATAGCACTGAACTCTTCAGGGAGGGGACATACCTCGTTGGTACCAAAGCAGAAAGCGTGGTGAATCGGATCTCCAGCCTCCATAGCAGCGTGAATGAAACGCAAGTCAAGCTTCAAACCGGAAAGAGACGAGCACCCCAGATGCATGCCCTCCAGCTCCCTTTTCTCCAGCTTGCTTAACGAACCAAGCCAAGAGTTCAAGGAATTTTCAAAGGATATAGCCATTTGCTTTCTTTTTGTGAAGAAGTAGAAGGTAAAGAAGAGCAAAGAAGGATAGGTGCAAGAAATATGATCCGGAAATCTCCCTATTTATACAAAAACCAACACTTACGGCGGTACTCGAAAGGACCAATTGCGTTGGGCGCCATAGCCTGCACCAGACACTGGGCCTGCAAGAAGGACGAGCTCAACGTCCACTTTATGACTCCAAGTACGCGCTCTTTATAGCTTTCGGCAGCTAGACCATCCCCAATAATTCGTGCTGAAGATTCCAAAAGCCGCAAGCCGCGCAATTTCAAGCAGTCCGAATCAATACCCGGGTCATTTTCGCGTCAATCTGTTCAAAATTCAAAGCATTCTAGTCCTAGATCGGCGCCCTACGTCGAGTCAGCATATGCATGGGCAAAAGTTGAATATACTTTGACTTGCGCTTTTTCTAACCAAAAAACCTCAGTCAAAGTGGGGGCTTATAGTGGGTATGTACACCCAAAAAAATGGGAAAATTTTTGATAGAGTCAGCATATGCATGAGCAAAAGTTGAATATAATTTGACTTGCGCTTTTTCTAACCAAAAAAACCTCAGTCAAAGTGGGTATGTACACCCGAAAAAATGGGCAATTTTTTTTCATTTTTGCATGCATACACATATATAGCCACAAATTTCAAAAACATACACAACGCATATGAAATGCAATTCAAACCCTGCAAAAACACATATAAATACAAACCATACCAATTCAAATCATACCAACTCAAAACATACAAAATCCAAACTCGAATCATACAAAATCCAAACATACAAATCCAAATACAAAAATACAACTACAAATGTCCATACAAATATCCATACAAATATCCTCATACAAAAACCTAACCAAGGCAAAGCTGGAACTCGCTACCATGCAGGGTCAATCCGAGTCATCATTAGCCACGATCTCAATAACATGCTCCTTGTTCCTGCTCCGCCTCATGTAATGCTCCAGATCCTGGTCTAGCTCTGTCCCAGGGGTAGCTGGCTCCTGCTCCGAAATACGAAGGGTACCGGAAGGCCGCTGAGTTCCCTGCTGATTGGGAGAATACTGATAAGGCTGTTGGGTCGTCATAAATCGGCATTTCATCTCAAAGTCATAAGCCTAGCGCCTCCGCTCTATCTCATGCCAATAAGCCCAAGATTCTGCACTCCAAAGCTGGGAACTGCTCGCTGCTAAATGAACACCAGGGGGAGGCGTGAAGGGCGTCTGGCTGCCCATACCTCCAACAAAGTAAGAATGCCTGGTAGGCTCAGCATAAGTATAGGGGACAGCTCCCCTGTCGACATTCGAATTCCTTTCACGGGCACCAGCACTAGGACTCGGGTACTAACCTAAGCTCCGCCCAATCTGCTCTCTCAAAGTACCCACCGGGGAACCCCTGTGCACGGAGTCCCTGCGACCTCGACGGCGCTCCTAAACAAGATTCAAAATTCAAGCATTAGATATCCGTGTACAAGTTTCAAGAATACAAGCACCTCATAGGCGACAAACTCACCTCTCTGTCCTTGCCAACAAGCTTCTTGGTCAGATTGACGCAATGCCTCTTCAAAGAATCAATCACGAGCATCCAGCGACGCACTCTCGCCCGAGGCGCCTGCATACAAAATTCAAGATCAATTCCTAAAGATACAAAATTGCAACCAATTTGAATAAAATCCAAAGGCACTTACAGCTGCATAATACTCAGGAAGGGCATCAGTCGCCGCCCGATGCGGAAGAGAGGCCATTGTAACAGTAACCTCCACTTGCTCCCCATCTGAGTCCACATAACGGATAACCCTATCAGCATAGGGAACATCCTCTGGTTCGATCTCCTCGGCCTACAAGAACACATACAATGATCCGATTATACAAAAGTACAAGAATACAAGAATACAAGAATGCAAGGACACAAGATTCAAATCCAAAAACTCAGCGGCGGCACAAAGCGAACAGGTGGGCAAGCCTCGCCAAGAGGTCATTATAACGGCTCCTCCTGTCCACAAAGTTCTCCCATGGGAGACAAATGGACTCTCCCCCAGCCTCCATGGCATCCGAATAAAGCCGGGCAACATCAACAATCTTCGCCAGCATGGACTCCGGAGGATCCATAGGGACGAACCTGCCTCTCACATTATGCTAAGGAGTCACCCGCTCACCCAGATACCACATGGCACGGTACACTCGCGAGAACAGCACCCGCCGTCCAGACAAGTAATAGGCCCGCATGGCCGAAGCAGGTGTAGGCGCATCATCCAAAGGGCGCCAGACCACCTACAAGAGAGATAGCTCAGACAAGTATACAAATACAGCGGAGAAAAAGATCCAGAACATTACAAAGGCCTACCTCTCTAAGAGGCAAGACCCGCAAAGCTCTGCGGAAGGTCGCTAAAGAGACATCCCTGCGATCCGCTCCTTCCCAAGAGGCAGCAAACGGGTAAGCCGCAACCCTGGGGCAATCCGGCGCCAAGCTTGGAAAGTGCTCATACGCCCAAATCTTCAAAAGCAAGCAAGGCATACATACAAACATGCAAGTACAAAATACAAGGAGTCCCAAATACCTCCAGCACTCTCCACATAGCAGCTCCACTCGCCTTGCTCTCCGGCGCAGTCCGAGAGGCGTTCTTCATCTCGTACAAAAGGTGGTCGTATGCCAAACCACCCAGTTGAGGCCTGAAACAGCCCTCAAGTCTCTCAAAGATCCCAAGAAGCCCACCAGCACGCGGCTATTCCTGCCCGGGGCCATCACTCTACCTACAAGAGTCAGGAGGAAGAGCCAAACCCTCTGCTCCGCTGATATGTCCGTCATGCGAAGCCCAGACATAATCACTTCCATGGAGGTATGGGTGCCCTCCGAAATCAAATCAACTACAGGGCCAATCAAGTCCCTGACACCCTCCGACTGCCATTTCAAGTCGGGATCAAAAGTCACCTCCCTCTCGGAAAAAGGGAGGCCCGTAATCATAGAAAACTCGAAAGGGGTGATGGTGATCTCCCCCCAGACCATATGAAATTTGTTGGTGGTATCCCACCACCGCTCCAGCAGGACCTGTGTCCGGGCTTTGACGCCCGCCTACCCTCGAAAGCCTCCCATAGCCTCCCAGAAAGGAGTCAAGCCCGTCTGATTCCAGATCGCTCGAGTCTCCTCGGCGTCGAAGACAGTCGGATAAATGATCCAAAGGTCCTTTGAGGACCAATAGGTACGCATCGGCTCCCCATCAGCCTACCAAAAATGGTGGATCAGTTCAAACCTATACAAGTTCAAGAAATAAGTTCAAAACACAGTGCGAAACCTACCAAGTCAGCGGGTGGCCGTTGAGACAGATGAAACTCGGGACGAAATGCAAGATCTGAGGACTGCCAGCCGTCCCCCTTGAAAGCCGTTTTAGTCTTTGGTACCATGCCCGGCGATGGCACATCCGCCTCAGCCGCTTCATTGTCTGAAGCGTCCTCCATAGCCACTCGAACAGTCGAGCGTTCAGCGAGCTTCCTCCGACTATGATGAGGCATGCTAAAGCATTCAAAATAAAAAAAAATCATCAACATCCAACCTAGGGGCTATCTTATACTAGCCCGTACAAAAATCAAGGTTCTAAAAAACTCCCCAGGGGCAATACAAGTTTAGTCAGGGACCTCTACTTCAATAGAGAATTCTACACTAACGCCTAGGCTATCCACGCCGAAGCAGGTATTCAAGTTCTACACCAACGCCTAGGTTATCTACGCCGAAGCAGGTATTCAAGTTCTACACTAACGCCTAGGCTATCCATGCCGAAGTAGGTATTCAAAAATTCTACAACAACGTCTAGGCTATCCTAGCCTACTCTCATACAAGACCCAACAAGGTCACCAATGGAGACACTATATACGAATGCCAAGTACAAAATTCAAAAAAGAAAATTTCAAAATCCTACAAAGTTCCAACAGTTCAAGTTCAAGTGGCTACCAAATAATTTTCTTCCTGCAAGAAACAAGAATCCTACTAACATACAAGTACCACATCAACAAGTATAAGAATATTTCAAGTGCAAGAATTGAAACTACATGCAATCCTAAAAGTTATTTCATAAACAAAACATGAAATACTTACATGAACCAGGCAAGAGCAACAAAACCAAGGGGAGAGAGAAATCAACCTTTGAGACAGCAAGAAAGAACAAGTGAATGTGCTCCTACAAGACCATGACGAGGGGGTTTGTATAGCCCGGCCCTGTGTTGGACGCAGGACCCTGCACCAGGCGCAGCCACCCTGACCATGCGCGGAAGAATCTACACGCGGTCCTCCGTGCTGATTAAACGTACTTTGCTGCTAAGGTTTTCTGCACCAGGCATCAAACATCAAATCATGCTACCTTCCGATGAATACTGGTATACATATGTTTCTCCAACATTAACAGATAAATATCTCAAGAATACAAAGTCCAAAAAATACAAGCATTCAGGCGTTCAACTCCAAACGGACCCAAGCTCCAGGAAACTCAGCCGAAATTTCAAAATTTTTTAAGAGTCAGGAAAAATATCTTCCCCCAGTGGACATATCCCCAGCGATCAACTCCGGGTATTCAAAAATTCAAAATTCAAAATTTAGGATTCAAAATTTTCAATGCCAAGCTCCATTCTAAACCAAAGACGGGAAAGCAGTACAAGTACAAATCAGAGTCGTCACAACCGCACGGAGGTAGACTTTATCCTCTTTCCTAACGCTTGTCGTGTGCAGGTACCGGCATACATAGAATGGTCTTGATTGCAGAACATCTTGACCGTTCTCCGTCCCTATTCGAAAACTTTGACTGTCGCTTTCCTAACCGAACGCTCAATCAAAGTGGGGGCTTCTGTAGACACCTAAATCGTGTCTCCCCTAATGGGATGATGAAGATACTATTATCCTTGCTAGGTGGTTGGTGCAACTCCGTGCGGAAGTCCCAATTGCTAAAATACATTCCAAAATCCAAAGTCCAATTCCCGAGCTCGTTCGCCTTACGGAACTCTGTAAAAAAATCAATTTCCAAAAATCAATTTCAAAATCCAAACACAATCTCACCCAATGGACCTCTCCATTGGCTTTACAAGGCCATTAAGCAATCCAAATTCGGGCGCCGGCCCAGAAAACCGAGCATGCTGGGCCCCGTCCCGTAAAACCGAGTCCAAACACGCTTTCGAAATTCAAAACGGCTTATTTTTAGACGCAAATCAAGCCTTAATCCTTAAGCATTCACTACGTGCCAACTTCGTACAATTCGTACAAAGGTACAGCCATAAGGGACAAAGGCAAGGACGGCGTCATCGTCCTTGCTTTGGCGGATTCTGAGCCTGATAGATTAAAAAATGATACCAAAAGTGCACGGTGTCTGTTGTTAGCAGATACTTAGCAAATACGGGTCGATCCCACAGGGAGACAAGTTCTATTAGTTTTTGCCCAACTATACGAACTATTTCAATAACGAAAGTTGAGTTGAATATTAACTACTAAAGCTAAAACAATAATAAAAATGCGTAATTTATCAATGAATTAAAGGTCTAGGGCGTCTGTTCGGTTCACCATGCTTATACCAATCCAAGAACATAAATCAATTCGGAAATGAATAAACTAAGCCGAGTAATTAAAGTACATGCTAAGCCTACGGTCGGGTCTTAACACTTTCAATTCAACATATGCAGTACGGTCGCTAACATAATCAGAATTGCCAATTGCACTAAGCCTCTAAAAATACGATCTTTCGATTCTAATTCCTATTAGCTAGATAATCAATTCATGAAATTGGCCGATAACATGAATCAACAATTAAAACAAATCAATCGGAATACTCAAGCAATAATCTATAAATTAACAAACTTTATGCATAATAATCATGGTATAAACATGGTTTCCCTTACTTAGCCCTAGAATACGACTACTCGCTCATAATTGAATTAACAAACATGATAGAAATAATAAACATGAATTTCATAATCAAAGGAAAATTTAAACTAAGGAACGAAAACAATAAGAAAGAATAAAAGCAAAAGAAATTATTGAATTACCTCTAGATTGATGAATTGAAAATTGAAAGCTAGGGTTCAACAATGGAAAAAGGGAAGAATAGAAAACCAAAACTGGCGTTCAAGTGTTCTCCGAATTGAAAAACGTGAAAAGAAATTAAAGCATAAGGGAATACATTAATTCCCTTGAGGTATTTTAGTGTTTCCTAAATTCTAAACAAAAAAGGAAAATAACAATTACATAGGCTATGATTTAATTGGACGATCACCAAGATGAAAGCATGAACCCGCGTGTGGAAGTAGTTGGGCGGAGAAACCAGCGGGCCCGCTGGTGGGTCGCTGGTTTTCGCGCCCAAGGGGAAGATTGGGCCATCGTTTTGGGCTTCGGGCGAATCGGATAGTCGAGCCATCTTGTTTATGTCATAACTCTTGTTCTACAATGCCTATAAGGACGTGTGACCTGTCGTTGGAAAGCTCTTGAAGTCTACTTTCTAGGCCAATAAAAATCGCCTCATTCCGACATGTAGAACTTGAGATATCATCAAAAGAGTGAACGCTTGTCCGTTTTGATGCTTAGAAAAATAGCGTTTAGCTTCGTTATTGACTCAAAATTATCCCTAGAGATATGCAATGATCCTCGAGTCAACATTCCATCCGTTCATCATCCAAATCAACTCATAACACTCCGAAAGCATCCAAATGACCGTAAAATCACCTGAAACATTAAGAAAACACAAACGGGGCGTAATAGAGTACGACAACGATAACTTATGCAAATGTGATCCTAAATGCAACTAAAATGATACAAATACCTAATAATGCAACCTAAATGCGCCTAAAATACCCTATACAAATATGACTCATCAGAGCCACGTCACCTGCGCCAGGCGCAGCTGGCTTTTGGATTTTAGCCGATTAATCCTCTATTTAAGCCCTCATTTCCCAAGAATTTGGGGCAGAGAATCATAAACACAACGGCGTAACTTCAAAATCTGCTCTCAAATACAAAATCAAGTTCTAAACTACAAATTCCTATACAATTTCAAGTATTTAAGCAATTGGGAGCACTAATCGGAAATCCAACCTAATCCTAACTAGGTAATTCTGAATCCCTACTTAAATCTACAATGTTTTCTACTCCTCTACCTTTCTAAATCCAAAATCCAATGATGTTATCATAAGGGTTCATACCCTTGATTAACTAGGAAAAACTATGCCAAAGGTGTCATCTTTAGGAGGTTTCACTCTTGAAACCCTCTCCAAATGATTGTCCAAAACACCATTTCAATTATGTCATACAAGATTCAATCTTTATTCCAAAAATGATTAGTAAACTTGACACTTTTACTCTTTAAGGTGTTTACTTACAAAAATCATACATGTTTACAAAATCAAAACCCTTTTATAATTCAAGTACAAGTTAGGGATTCTATGATGTTTAAGGTTGTTTATAATCACTTCCTTAAACTAGAATCAATGTCAAAGTTATGGAGCACATTAAAGTTGAGATTTTTTTCACATTAAGAGATTTGGACTTTAAACATTTAGCCTCCTAAGTTCAAGATTCAAGATTCAAGATTCAATATTCAAAGTTCAATACTCAAAGTTCAATTTCAACAATCAAAATCTAAGACACTTTGTGATGAGAAACTCATCCTAAAGTTGAGATTTTTAGAATTGAATCCGTGTCGGACACAAACTAATGCAAACCGAAGTCCCCGGCAATGGCGCCATTTTGATCAAGGTAGAAACTAGGTCGTTACTAGTCTCTCCTAATCAAACAAAAAAAAACCTAAACTAACCACTAAACACAAGTAAAGCGGCAAGTAAGGGTCGAAATCCACAAGGACTAAGGTGCGCTAATTTATGCTAATCAAACAACAAGCTAGGTCGGAATAGGGTTAGAAAAGTCAACTAACCAACTAAAACTAAACTAACTACCAAAGGACAAACATGGTCAAGGAATGAGATCAAACACCAACAATAATGAAACAAGTATATGAGAAACAATTAAGAACGATGATGCACAAGCAAAGCATGAATGAGACGTTGGTTAAAAATAGATCCCCAAATGACTCCCGCTTTGGATCAATTCTTAGAATAGTCAAATGCGAACTCTCGTCCTACACACAACTACCCTGAGGTCACGGTTAAGCACAAACCAAACAATAGTCAACTTCGGTCACGATCCCTCGATTTTCCTAAAGTCAACTACCCCCAAAATCTAAGTCATACACAAGTAGCTAATTTGCATACAACAAAGTTTGAGTATGCTCAAACAAACAATACACTACTCATTTACCAAATTCAAACTCATTTACCCAAATTCAAACTCATTTACCCAAATCAATCATTGTTGGGTTTTCACCCAAACCCTAACCAATACGCTACTCAATCAACATAAAAATATGAAATTTATATAAATTAACAACTAAAAACATGATTCTAAACAATAACAACAACTAATCTAAGCATGAATCATTAAACTAAACAAAAACAATTAAACTAATCAAAACAATAAATAAAGCAATAAATAAGGCAATAAATAAAGAAATAAATGAAGAGAGAGGAGTAAAGAAAATCTCATTGATTAAATGGTGGAAATCTCCAAATCATCACTTCCCATCTTTGATTCATCAAAATCTATCTTCAACCCATTGTTTATCTCACTTTCTCTCTCCAAAAACTAACTAAAACCCTAAATCCTAAGAGAAAAGGAGAGCTAAGCTTAATTATGTACATTGTAATATGAGTTCCCCCTTTTCGGTTTTTATATTGACAAGCTAATAAAAGAAAATTAAAAATGAATAAAAGAGAACAAATAGAAGAAGTAAAAGGATAAGAAAAATGAAAAGAAATTAAAAGGGGAAAAGAAAAGAAAAAAAAAAAAAAAGGAAAACAAAGCCCCAAAACCCCCGTACAATCAGACCCATCTTCCCCTCTTTTCGATCAAAATTAATCAGACCCCTCTTTTGGCGTTTTTCACTGCTTCCCAATTGAATGGGTTTTTTTCTTTTTCTCTTTCGTTGGTGCGCCACTTCAGCTGCTCTTCATCATCATCGATTATCATCGTCAATCATCAACGATCATCATCAATCCTCAAACATCAGCGACATCAACCCATCATCTCCTTCGTCCATCAACATCATCGATCAATTGTGGCCATCCAATTCAAACTTGAACCTTTCCTCAGAAATTGCAGCCCTTGATTGAACCATGTACGGCGGCGGATCGAACATAAGAATGAACCTCAACCACGAGCGCAACCACGTGACCTCATTAATTCCGTACCAATTTGAGCGATGAAACAGGTTCGGTCGAACTAATTAGGTGTTCGGTCGAACTTTTGTCGGTTTGGGCGAACTCCATTGAGGTTCGACCGAACCTCATACAATCAGAAACTCTAAATTTTCGGTTCGGTCGAACTCTGTTATGGGTTCGAACGAACCAATATACTCTGTTTTTCTCTGTTTCTTGACATCGATTTTGGTTGAATTGGTTGTGTTGTTTAGCTGTTGTAGTTGATGTTGGGTGGCGGTGATGGTTGATTGTTGGTTGTTCTTGATATGGTGGAAGCCGTGGCTATTGGTGGGGAAGGAGATGAGATGTTGCGTGCAGGGCTAGGAATGGAGGTGGGCAGCGTGGCAGCATAGTGATTGCTTGCGTGTGTTGCTGCTGCGCCACTTGCTGCTTGGAGTTGTGGGTGAGAAGGTTGGTGGGTGAGAATTGGTGTGGATGGAAGGAAGGGTGGCAGTTGTGTGTGGTGCAGGATAAGGAATGGGGTGGTGTAGGATAAGGGAGATGTATGGTGGCAGCAGGGCAGCTTGTTGCTCTTGCTTGAAACCGTTGACTTTTCTTGACCGAACTAAGACTTGACTCGACCTTTGAAACTCGTGTTCGATAGTCCACACCGTTCACCTACACAATTAAAATAAAAAACGAGGGAAGAAATAAATAAAAGTAAAAAAAAAAAAAAAAATGAATAAAAACTAATAATAATAATAATAATAATAATAATAATAATAATAATAGAAATAATAGAAATAAAAATAAAAATAGAAATAGAAAATTAATAACGAAAACTAAAATAATTAAACGATAAATTTATAAATTAAATTAAAATAAAATAAACTACGAAATTAAGATCTAAAAACTAACAAAAACAACTAAAAACGCTAAACTAAGCAATAAATAATCAAAATAAGAAAATAAAGGAAATTAAGATTAAAAATACTAAAAATAGGATAAAATGACTCAAATAATTGCCTAAACACTACCCTATGAGCGACATAAATGTCACTCATCAGAAGGTTCCGTGACAAGTTGTCCATGAAGAATCCCACCAAGATAGCTGACGTGCTGCATATGGCAGACACATTCATCAGAACCGAAGAGTTCAACAAAGCTGCTACAAAGTTAAAAGGTTCCTCGGAGCCGAGAGATACAAAAGCAAACCAGAGCAAGCCCAAGGGCAGCTCAAGAAAGGGGAGGGAGAAGCAAGGTGCAAGAGATGTTATCCCAAAGAAAGAAGGGAAAAAGAGTGATCTGCAACCCAAATACACCAACTACACTCCTCTTTCTCTCCCCCGAAAAGAAATCTACAGCATCCACAAGCATAATCAGAAATGGCAGAAGTTAGGCAAGCTGAAATCCCCGCACAGGAATATAAACAAATGGTGCGAGTTCCACGATGACTTCGGCCACAACACCGAAGAGTGCAATCAGTTGAAGGATAACATGGAGGACCTCGTCCGCCGAGGGTATCTCAAGAAATAATTGGCTGACCGAAGAGAAGGGACGCTGGAAAAGGAAATCGTTTCAAGTGGTAAGCCTCAAGAGCCTCCCCAGAAAAGAATCCACGAAGCTACAAGGCTCAAGAAGCATGATATCTTAGTGGTATTCGGGGGGGCAGACGTCCACCCACGCCAGCAAGAAAAATTTATAAGCTCTCTCCCACTGAGTCAACTTCAGCAACATCAGAGAAAAAGAACCCCATCCTCCAAACATGACTTTCACTACTGATGACTGCCTCGGATTCCAGTACAAACATGAAGATCCATTGGTAATCTCCATGGACCTCAACAACCACAATGTTCACAGAGTACTGGTCGATGGGGGAAGCGCCATCAGCATCATCTTCAGAAATTGTTTTGAGCAGTTAATTCTCGAGGAAGCTGAGGAATCAATAACGAAGGTCAGCTACCCACTGATCGGGTTTAATGGTTCTGTAGCGATTCCCCGCGGGAAAATCACCCTGCCAGTCATCGTCGGCAAAGGCCAAGCCGCAAGAAATGTCCGAGAGGAATTCCTAGTGATGGACTGCGATTCAGTGTACAATCTGATCATGGGGGAACCATGGTCCACAGAATGCAGGCCATCCCATCTACGTACCATCAGATGATGATGTATGTCTCAGACGCAGGCTTCGCCGAACGGGTAAAAGGAGACCAGGAGGTCGCAAAGAGAACTTGTTACACCGCCATCCAAAAACCTAGACTGGGAGACGTTTCCGAGAATGATGATGATAAAGACAATGACAAACAAGAGCCTTCACTAGAGGCGCAAGAAGCTAAAAGGAGAAAGGCCGAATCGAGCAGTCTGGTGAAACCCGTAGAGGTTGATGCTCGCCCGAAACTCCTTCTCCCGAGCCAGACCTAGAAATGGAGGATGTCTTCTTGGAAGATGACTCTGATAGGAGCGTCCGAAAAGGAAAAGGCCTGAGCTCGGGGCTCCAAATCGATATCATACAACTATTGAGAGACCACAAAGACATCTTTGCATGGTTGGCTGCCGACATGCCAGGGATAGATCCGAAAATGATCTATCACAAGCTGGATGGCAGCGTCGAAGTCCCACCTATCAAGCAAAAGAAGAGGAATTACTCATCGGAGAAGAACAAAGCCATCGCCGAAGAGGTGAAGAAGCTACAAGAAGCAGGTTTTATCGAACCGTGCATGTACCCCAAGTGGTTGGCCAATGTGGTGATGGTAAAAAAAGCGAATGGTTTTTGGCGCATGTGGGTGGACATCACATATCTGACAGAGCCTGCCCCAAAAACTGCTATCCTCTCCTGAGGATAGACCAATTGGTAGACTCAATAAGTGGGCACACACTGCTGAGCTTCATGGACGCCTTTTCGTGATACCACCAAGTATTCATGCACCCTGATGACAGAGAAAAGATAGCATTTATCAAGAGTGCATGAGGGTTCAACTACAGAATGATGCCCTTCGAATTGAAAAATGTCGGAGCAACCTATCAAAGGCTGGTTGACCACGTCTTTGCTGATCAAAAGGGAATGAACGTCGAGGTATTTGTGGACGATTCCATAGTGAAAAGCGTCAAGGAGGAAGACCACGTCAAAGATCTGGCCGAAACCTTAGGCAATCTAAGGAAATACAAAATGAAATTGAACCAGAAGAAGTGTGTCTTCAGAGTAAAGTCATGGAAGTTCCTCGGATTCATGGTTAGCGACAGAGGAATCGATGCAAACCCGTATAAAGTTCAGGAAGCATTAGATTTGCCCGAACTAAAGACAAAAAGAGACGTGTAAAGGCTAACTGGCAGGTTAGCCTCACTATCAAGATTCATCTCGAAATCTTTGGACAAAGGGGAACCCTTTTTCAAAGCTCTCAAACCAAAACCCCTCCTAGGAGGAGAAGCACAACCAATCAAGAAGAAAGGCGTCCCGAGGAAAGTGGACCTCGAGCTAATATGGGAACAGGAACAGAAGGAAGCGTTCCAATAACTCAGACTGGGGTTCCAAGTACTAAGTCTATGGTAAAGTCAATAGGTCGATTGGGAGGCATTCCCGGGAAATTTTCCGGAAACACATCTAATAACTCATTTACTATTTCAATATCCTCGGGTTACTCCTTAACTTCACTACTGAGGTCTCTTACATTGCATAAGAATACCGTGTTTCCTTTACCGACTAGCTTCACAAGCTATATTGCCGTAATGATTCCTACACTCCTAGGTTTACCAAAACGACGATAGGATACTACATTACCTAAGCTAGATCTCAAATGAACCTTTTTGTTTCTCAAAGTCAGTCTTGGCTTTGAACATGGCCAACCAATCCATACTTAAAATTACATCCAACTCCACTATTTTAAACTCAATTAGGTTAGAAAATAAAATGGTTTTGGCTATGGTCAAAGGCATATTCTTATGAATCTTGGTACATTTCACTATGCTACATGTTGGTATAATTATGGGCACCTCAACGAATCTGCCTTCCAACATCCTTTCTTATTTTTCCAGCTCCACTTCCAGTCTTGTTATTCCTCATCTGTAGTCCATACAGATGAGTAGCCTTTCCTTATATATAAGGTATCTAGAGAAGTAAAGGTTTCTCCATATACTAACAACCGAAATTCCATTTGACAATCCATTTTCAAACCTTTGAGCCCAAAGCTCTTCCGTTGCCACCACTTCAGGTGCAAACTTAGACATTTCTATAACTTGGAATAGTATTCAGTTGCAACCATCCTATCCATCTTCATCTCAATGAACACTTAGGCTTTCTGCTTTTTCAAGTATGGTGGGTGAATTTTGGTTCTTAAGGCAACTTTGAATGATTCCCATCCAAATTCAGGGGTAGCTCTCAAAGCATTCTCACACCTTTGCCACCACAGATCAACTTCTCCCCTAAGATAATACACAACACTATTCACCCTAAGGTTTTGTGGACAGTTCACAACAACTATCAATTTATCAAACTCTCTAAGCCAGTTCTCCAGTACACTTGGGTCAGACTCCCCTTGGTAGAGTGGAGACTTACTCTAGGCTACCTTCTTGAACATTCCGTCAGCAGGGTCATTGATTGAATTTTGCCTAGTCTCTGCTAGGTCCTAAAGTACTGCGGCTAGTTACCTAAAAACATTGGCTATTCCTTGATCATCCAAGAATCACTTTAATGATTGGGTTTGACATGGACAACACTACGGTTACGGACCAACAAACCAATCAAATTACTTTGCAACAATGCAAAAAATTTCGAACATAATGGGGAAAGTGGCGCCACCTACTGGCCACCCCCCTTCCCCCTTGACTTGTTCGAACCACATAGCTAAGCGGTAACTAACCACGATGCACTTATTTAATAATTTATTCGAGAAATAAAACACATAATCCATTTGCGTTGATTGCTCGAACTCACTTGAATTAAAACTAGCTTAGAAACTTAGAGAACAGTATTGAAAGAAAACTAAGTACTTTTATTGCTTCAATGAGAATTCCACATCCTTTAATCAATGAACAACTTGTTCAACTAAAACCATAAATAGTAGCTTTCTACTTTAGTTCAACATCAAATGAAAAGAATTACTACTACAGAATCAGTATTCCAATACTAGCGGTATCACGCCTATTGCCTCTTTATCTATAGTGTTTCGGAGTGAAATCTTGATCTTCTGGATCATCCATGTTATCTTCCGGATCAGAATATTCATCCATAACCTCATCATCCTGATGTGGCACTCTATTAACCTCATTAGTAGATTTTGGTTCCATTTCAGATCCACTAGACAATTCAATAGTGGTTTCACGAACCACTGGATTCGGATTCTCAGCCCCAACAACTTCATCATCATCATTCAATTCCTCATTTTCTTCCATTTCATACTCATCATTGTAATACCTCGTATCTTTAAGTAATTATAAATATATTTTAATATATTTATAAATCATTTTTATTATTTTGAGAATTTAAATCACATCTGAATAGACCTGTCAAACGGGTCGGTCGGGTCGGGTTGTAAAAAATTATTTTCGGGTTCGGGTTGAATCGGGTCGGTCATTTTCGGGTTCGGGTTTACAAATGCTTGTTCAAGACCCAGAACTTTCGGGTTCGGGTCGACCCAACGGGTTGAGAGATTTTAAAACGCGCATTATATTTTCTCTAATTTAGGTGATAAATATACAAAATATTGGCACAATTTAACAAATTTTCCTGCACAAGTATATATTTAGTCAAATTCAACCATATAATGGTGTATAATTCAAATTAAAATCATATTACACACAACAATAGTAACAAAAAATGTGTTTATTATACTTAAATTTATTCATAATGTCATTTATTACTATAAATACAATGATTTTCAATCGGTCGGGTCCAAAACGGGTTCGGTCGGGTTTTGACCCATTACTTTTCGGGTTGCTCGGGTTCGGACAAAATCGGGTTACGGGTCACAAAATCTTGTTCAGGACCCAGTATTTTCGGGTCGGGTTCGGGTCGGTGTTCGGGTCGGGTCGATTTTTGACAGGTCTACATCTGAATAGTGATTCAAATGTATTTTAGTAATTAAGAATATTTATTATTTTAATTAATTACGAAATGAATTTAAATTAATCTAACCCAATCCAATTCGATCTAAGTTCAAGTCCAAACAAATTAAGCAAGCTCATCTTATGTTTAATGAAGCCCGAAAGGGAATCCTAAAGCCTAGCCCATCTTGGAGTTTCCCAAGTCTGTAAATATAGGTGATCACCCTCAAAATCCCTAACTATTATTCATTAAACCTAAAAGTAAAACCTTAACCTAAATCCCTATTTCTTTCGTCGAACTTATGTTTGGCCTTTTTAATCCTACTTTCGTTCGTTTTCAGACAAAAGTTTCTTCTTCAAAGTTGTAGATCTCGAAAGTTTCTTGAACAATGCCTCAAAATTCGATTGATTCCAAGTTATATATTAGGAGTTATGGGCGTTCTAAAATCCTGCAGCAGGATTTCTTCTCCTCTCTCCCTCTTACTCTTGTCTCCCTTTTGCCTCGCCTGCCCAGCACCCACGAGCACTCTTGCTCGTGCCCTTGCCCCAGCCTTGCTGCACACTCGTGCCTTGGCCTCGTCGTGCACTCGTTCCCCCAAGCTCTTGTTGCGTCGTGCTCGTGCACCACCGCACATCACCACACACCCCTTGTGCTATCTCTCGCCTCTCGTCGCAGAGCCTTTGCACACTCGGCCTTGCGAGTGTTGCTGCTCGGTCTTGCTTTGTCGCTGCACTCTACGCACACTTTCGTTCTCTCTCTCTCTCTTGCTCGCGCCCCTACCGAGCCTTGATGCCCCTGTGTTGTTTTTCGTCGCACCTCATACACGCACACACAAGGTCGTGTGTTGCCCTGTGTTATACTCCGTATATTTTTTATCCTTTTTCGCCCAATCACATCCAATTCGTGATTGTACCGTGCTATAGGCCGGTTTGGTATAATTCTCTTCTTCCTTATTTATTCTATTTCAATTCCGTATTTTAAATTATATTATTATTATTGGTTTTTTATTGATTAAAATGCTGGGATCGGTTATGAACACCGAATTCGGAGGATTTGTATATTTGGATTATTGAGAATGATTTTAATTATAGTAGTTGTAATTTTCAGATTTGAAATATATATTAAATCTTCAATTTTTATTAGTTTTAATGGTTTTAGTTACAAACTATGATTAGGGTTTTGATCTTAACCTAATGAATAATTGATTAGCATAATTAGATGACGATTTTAATTATGATAATCAATTATAATTTTCAGATTATTTTAAAGACTTAAAGTGTCAATTTTAATGGTTTTAAGCATGAAATCAATTAAATTTCATGCTAGGGTTTTAAACGATTAATTAGAACTATTATTTAATTAATGAACATTTAATTTCTAATTAATTCAAGTGTTTTAAAACAAAACAAAGTTGCTGAAAATTTAAAGAACATGGATAATAATTGAATTTCATTATTTTAATGATAGGAGGAGTTTTCTAATTTAGAGACTTGAATCACAAAGTGGCCCCCGTACTTAGATATACAAGGTACGTACATGCCTAGGGTGACCACCATTGTCATGAGGATTCACTTGACGTTATATTATTGTGATTCAGGTGACTTGGATAATTATGGATTCAATGTTTGATGTTGTTATTGAACATGCTATATTATTATGGATTCATGTTTGATGTGGTGAACAAGCATGTTTGTATTATTGTGGAACTATTGTTTTATTGAACAAGCATGTTGTGATTATTTATGATCGTTGAATTTATTGTCAAGCATGTTGTTCAAGTATTATTATTATGCATGTATGGGTGTTTCACATGCAAGGGATTATGTTTATGCTATTGTACGTAAAGTCTAGCATACTTTGAGCCAAATATTCGTGTCTTGTTGCACTATTTATTCTACCCCATTTGTAGGGTATGTTTAGGAAGTCTACGTGAATTGAACTGAGGATTTTTCGTGCCTTGTGCACACCCCGCTTGTTAAATGGCATGTCGGGTTATCTCAATAGTATATTGAGAATGAACAATGGCAGTAATATCACTTAAGTCTTGTATATTGATCACAAGTCCTAATGAACTAAAATAAGAGTGTTGTTTGGTTGCTTTTATTTTATGTCATGTTGTTGTGACTTGAGTTCACCTTGTGAATAAAATACTAATTAACGTAAAGTGCGACCAGAACAAGCTTCAAAACTCTTGGGACGTATATACCTTGAGTATGAACAATGGGGGGAGTCGTGCTGGAAAACTTGTACTCCTACGAATGATACAAGACGTTGTTTCATTATTTTTATTTTTTTGCGCTGGAATTCTGTCGGTATGGTCTGACATTTACTTAATTTTTATATTTTGGTGGTTGGTTGGCTCCCAACACCCTTCCTTTTATGGATATTTCTTTTGAGCCTGTTCCAAGCTTATTCTTAATTAATCTATGAGTCAATAGTCGTGTCAAGAGTCGAGTCTTGTCTCCATGATTACTTGTTTATTTATATGACTTTAATTGTTTATTTATATGGCTTTAGCATGTGGATTATTTATTGGGAGTGAAGCATGTTAGACTAGGATTTCATTCTAGCTTGTTTGTACTCAGCTTTCGCTGATTACGTGCTTTGTGTTTTGGCCATGGCCTTTGCCGTAATGACCCCATGACGATCCATCATTTGGACTTGCATTGTCGGGGAGTAGAATATTAATAAACAGGTTTCTAGAGGTGAGGTTTCTAGAGGTGACTTGCAGGCCAAGTAATCTTTCAAGGGGTTGAATGACAGAGTTTATTTACTTGCAATGTTTAAAACTCTATTAAGTTTATTTAGTCTAGACTATAATGATTTCAAGTTAGTTAATGGATTTTGATTTAAAGTATTTTGGTGGGCCGTTATGGTTCCAACTTGTAGTAAGACCATTAACTATTATTTATATGCAGGATAGACACTAGATAGTTCACAGGACCCATGATGTCAAAGAACTGACTTTTTTACTATTATGAGACTATCATCCACATAAGTCTAGATTAAGCTTCTAATAGTTATGCGAAATGTTAGATATTGCAAATTTGACATTAGATTTACAGAAAACGTCAATGAAACCATACAACTTCAAGCTAATTAACATTCGCAAGCCAAAATTTATAGAACAAACAACAACAATTCAAAGCGTGAATATAAGATTGGCTCATAACTTGAAACCCTAAATTCAAAATAATCAATAACAAACAACAGATATCTGAAATCAAAATCCTCAATTGAAAGTTCAAAACTCGTAAAAAAAATACTCGAATTCACAAATTAACCCTAGATTTATAATAAAACAACATAAAGAGGGGCAAAACTCATTAAGCATGGAAACTAAGGTAGGAGAGAGAAAATACCTCAATAGGAAGATAATCATGGACGGCGACGAAGTAAACGAGAGCTCCAGCACCAACACATTCAGCGTAGCCTTCTTTGATGCGCCGGGACCTAGAGTTTTGCCAGTTCTTGCCATTTTTGCACAACTTGGATTTTCATTGATTAGAGTTTTCGAGGAGAAAGAGAAAGGGGTGTTGGAGCCTTCGAAGGGAAGAGGGATAGATCGAGGTGTTGGGGTTAGAGTGGTTTTCAAACAGTTTAAATCTGGAAAAAAAGGGGATGAGAGAGAAAGAGATGTATAGAGGGAGGAGGCGGCTATAGATAATACCTCCTTGCGTGAGGAAAATAAATTAACTTGTCATTTGCGTTGCAGAATTAAAAAACTACGACGCAATATACTCTATGATGTTGGAACAGTCATTTGCGTCGGTGATTTATAAAACTGCGACGCCAATTTAAATACTATTGTGTCGCAGTTCTATAAATCTGCGACGCAAATGACTTACTTTTCAAGACAAACATTCATTTACGTCGACCTAACTTAAACTGCGACGTAAATTACTTGTTTTCACGCTAAAATATAACAATTGTGTCACGTGTTTATAAGTGCGACACAAATCTAGCGACGCAAATGAACCATTTTTTACTAGTGATCTCTAGCCATGGCCGGAAAACCTAACTCTAGGGTTCAGACGGTGGGGTAGAAGAGAAGGTACAGAAAAAAGAGCGAAATTCACAAGCAAATTACCTTCCGCAGAAGCGGAATTCGCCGATGAGCCGAATGACACAGGTTCCCTAGGAGAAATTCTAGCCAAGAGACGGAGATCTAAAGAGTTTAAACGGGCAAGATCGCCAGAATTTGAGAGAAAGTGATGTGAAATAAAGTTTGAAAGGAGGAGTGAAGTTGGGTATTTATAGAGAAAATAAAGCCCAAAACCTCTTAAACTTCCTCCAAAACTCACACCACACGATCTGGAGGTTTTAAAAAGACTTCGACACTTGTCATAAATGCAAGATTTCGAAAAAAAGATTTCGAATTAAATAGCGGGACTTTTTGAACTTCAGGATACCGCCCATGTGCATACAAATACCCGTCCATTTAACCTCAAATGAAACGGGTCTAGGGGGTATGTTGTTTGGGTGTCCAATTGGGCCTAGTCCCCAAAAGCCCATTGGCTAAAAACATGACTTAAGCTCCAACCAGCAAATGGCTCTAAACCTTATCCAAATGGCCCAAGGCCCATTTGGCAATAAATGCCCTAAACAGTATTTACTACTCAAACACTATAAATAAGCCGTCAAGGCTCACAAATCAAGGTACGTCTAATTTATCTGCCTGAACACTTGTAACTCTAGAGAACTCTCTCTAGAATGCGAACAAAGAACTTACTTAGGCATTGGAGGGGCTATCCTCGGAAACACCCCCGAGGCTAGTGACTTTGTTATTGTGCAGGTTTATTCGGGATATACACAATCCAACAAGCGAGATCTTCTCATCTACACAAGGGCCTTCAATCTGAAGCTCATTGTTTCAACACCGAAACACCTAATAAAGTCGTTCATTAATACTCGTCTCGTTTCTATAAATGATATATTTTTATAATATTATATCATTTGTTTCACTTAACATGGACACACATATATTCTTACTTCCTACAAAAAAAACATTTAAAATTAAAATAATTCCACCTCAGCCCCTCTATTTGACATATTTTCCAATAACTATATTAAAAAAAAATACTCCATTATTAGCTACCACCTAATAAATTACATAAAACTCTGTATCGATCCAACTGGAACGAGTATTAAGGGACGGATGGTGTATTAAAATAGGCGTTGATAATTGATGTCACACTTAGGGTTTACAAGGTCGATTTTGAGCGGGTAAATCAGACCCACTACATGGCTCACAAAGCCATCACAAATGCAATGAGCTTTATTTCGACTTCTCTAGAGATAGATTCTAGTTTCAGTTTTACTCAACTTTTACTTAATTGTCATCTCTTTATTTATGTGAAAATAAATTATATTTATTTTTATTCAACTTTGTTCATCTTATTAATTAACAACATTAATTGTAGCTCCAAACCATTTTCTTTAGTTTATTATTAATTATATTTTGCAATTTACAATATGTCATGTGTTCACTTTATTTTCATTTATTTCATAGCTAACAAGTTCATACATCAATTCATAATTAAAGATCACTGAAGTACAATTTAATTGTAACTAAGATAATTTCAAATTAAGTGAATTTTAATAAGTTCAATAAATGAATGTAGAGTGAATATATATAACACATCTTGTTCTAGTGTACGTTTAAAATAACAAACTCACATTAGTAGAAGGAAAATGATATGGAATGGGAAGAGAGTAAACCATGTGCATGTTAATTATTTCCAGCATTACAAATTAAGATAGAAAAATATAGATAATTAAAATGGAGTTACAATGGTTTTATCATTCCTATTACTCCGTACATGACTTCAATCTTAGTAAACGTACTAGTAATAAAACTACATACATATAGTATATAAAAATAAGCTAGTAATTAATTAGTAAGAAAATATATTATGACATTATAAAATGTACTTAATCTAGCTAGTTAAGTTAATTAAGATTTATAAGTAAGGGGAGCAACATTATTATTATTATTATAGTCCTCGTTAATCTGGGAAGAGTTGAAATCGTGAGGAGAAACATGTTGCTGAGAGGTGGCCAAAACAGAAGGATTATAAGAAAAGCAATGTGCCCAAAAGAGGTAATTGAGGAAGTTGAGGAAGCTAAGAGCAGCCAAAAACCAATAGAAGAAATCCAACTTGTCTTTGTTTAGGTCATTATCAGTCAACCATCCTTTGTTAGAAGAAGAGGTGACCTTATTTATAAGGGTAACCAAGACAGAGCTGAAGTAGAAGCCAAAGGAGTAAGAGCAATAAGTCATGGCAGTAAGAAAAGATTGCATTCCTTTTAAGGATTGCTTATAGAAGAACTCGATAAGGCCTACTGCTGTTAACATCTCTGATAAACCAAAGATGAGGAACTGTGGTGTTATGTAAAAGATAGAGAGGAGTTTTTGGTGGTTTACCGCAGTTTCTCTTCTATGTTTCTCCATAAGGGCAGCTGAGACCATGGAAAAGGTGGAAATGAAGAGGCCAGTCCCTATGCGTTGGAGAGGGGAGAGACCAGAATCATGTCCAGTGAATTTCCGGGCAAATGGGACAAAGAATTTATCGTAGATAGGGACAAGGAAAAGGAGGAGAATGTAAGGGATTGCTTGAAGAGAAGCGGGTGGAATGCTGAATGATTTTGTTATTTTTGTGTTCATTTGACTTCCTTGTTGGACTGAAAAGGTTTGTAGTTGAGCTAATATTGTGTTAAATACTATGGTGCAAGCAAAGATTGGTAGTACTGATATTAATATTTTCACTTGTTCTACTTGAGTTACACTGCATAATCTCCATCCTCCTTCTCTTTTGTAACTTGATCCTTCTTCTACTTTGATGCATGCTTTGTCCAAAAACCTGACAATTTCACATTTCTATTTCTTTTAAATAATGCTAAATATAATACCAACTACTTAACATCAATCATAAACAAATCCACTAACGTAATATATACATGTTTCATCCTAAAACTAATTACGGACTACTCTTTTTATCCCTAACACATGTAGTATATCAAAGTGATATCATGTAATCACATAATGGAAGGAGACAAGTTTAGGTGCCTTTTTAATTTCTATTAGTAGCCACTGAGGTCTCATAGAATGTTCTTAAAAAGTTTGTTGCCTTGATACAAAAGGTACACCCCACAACAAATTAATACAAATATACAAATCATATTTTTTAAGAGAAATAGTGATAAATGTCTTTTGACTTTTAAAAAACCCCAATCCCCGGCACTAAAATATACGGACTACTTCTTTCTGCTTTTTTTAATTCTCGACTTTTTATATTACTGGTGATTTTAAATATATTTATCTGGATTTTTGTTAGATTTGACTCAATGTTAATTTTGAAAATATCAATTTATTGTAATTTTCGCTTAAAACGAATTAATAATATTAATGAATAAAGTTGTGTATTAACATGTGTAAAAGTGACTAATTTGCGAGTAAAAATAAAAGGAGGAATTAGGTGATATAATGATCACTAGCTTTATCTATAAAAAGTACTCCCTCCGTCGTTCCAGAATACTCAAACAGGTTTGACCGCCACGGAATTTAATGCAATGTAAGTAACTTATTATTTAATTAGATAGTAAGTGATGATAGGGTATTTTTTTTTAATATAGATAGTGGAAAATGCAACTTTTTAAAGGTAATGGAAAATAATTCACTTTTTTTTTTTTAAGGATATGGATATAGGTGGATCCATGGATAAGTATAATATTAATAAATATATGTTGACATTTATATAAACAACGCGAGTAATCCGGGACGGAGGGAGTAATCAAATTATGATGCTATTTCTACATATAGCAATACAGGTGTACGTAGATGCATACTTTCGTAGTCCATATATAATACGTAGTACTCCGTACTACAGTTGGTATTTTATAAGTTGAGATTAACATGATGCATACAACTTTATGTGATAGTGGTGATGATTTCAGAGGCGAGACATTACAGTGTGAATATTGAATAGGCCCCCATTAACACCCATAACTGTAGCATGCACTTCCTAAGACTCATCTCTTATGACTTTGTAGTATAATAGTAATCATTATTTTTTAAAGTGGATGAATAATTAAAACAAATTAAAAAAAAAAGCAATGGGTAGCAAGTTTTGACTTAACAAAAGATGTGATTATTTTCTTAGTGGATTGGATTAATTGGATTACCTGAATCTTTCGGTATGTATCAAACTGTCAGATGCATTGTAACTAGTATAGTGAAGGTTGTTGGAATTAGAGTTCCCATGAAGCACCTTCACATCTGATGGACAAACTTTGTTCCTCTTTAAAAATGCGGCCACCAATACCTGTTAGAGGATGGACGGACGACTTAGGCAAGGATATACAATATATTATATATATATATAATCGCATATATATTGTGTATGTTTGCAAAAACTTGTCTTTTAAATTTACTAATAATATAAATATATATACTTCAATATTTAAATGTATATTGAACTCTTTTTCGTATTTTTTTTTAATGATAAGAGATTTTTAGAGTATAACAACTATTTTTGCAAATTATTATAAAAGACCATATTAGAATCATGATATCAGGCTACTTTGCGTACTACGGGGTAATAAGTACAGTCTAACAGTTAGTAATTACAAAACGGTCTGATAAGAGACTAGCTGCACCTAATTCTTGAAATGAAAGTTGAGGAAGCATTAAATTATAAGTTGCAATGCCAACAAGCTTCCCTAACCCTGCCTAAGTATGGATCTAAGGATTCATTTTCAAACTTTTTCTAGTTCATCTCTTCTCCATTCTAGGGAACACATGAAGTTTGACTTTTGGTGTCCTTTCTAAGAAATATCCATACTACTCGGTTAATGTCAATAATATTGATATGTATTGTTCCTAATATTATGTACAAATGTTTTGTATTCGTGTATATATACAAAACAATACAAAATTACAATACTTATATAAAATGTGGCTGACGCACATCGTCTATAATTAAACACTACTGGGAAAAAAGAAAAAAAAAACAGGTTACAACTTGGCAATCTCTTAGACTCCGGACAAAAATGTGAAGTAATTAAATAAAATACAACTTGAATTTTTTTATTTGACTTAGAAAACTGTATCTTTTAATTTAATTAGTAGGTGTAATATAGCCTCGTATATAATACTAACTGTTACGGAATAATTGTTTAAATAATCACTACTATTACGTATAATTATTTTGATGCAATTGTAATGGAATATACCTGCTTACTTTACTTCTTAATTATATACCCTAAAAAGGTATCTATATGTGTTCATGGGTTTTAATAATTAATCAAGATTTCTAAGCAATCCCGTCTTTTCACCTTTTTGACCAACAACTATAATATACTTCCTTCATTTTTTTTATTATTGCACCATTTGGATTGGACACAAGATTTAAAAATGGGGTTAAAAGGTGATAAATGACAAATATACCCATGTGATCTAAGTACAAATGTGATTTAACAAATGATGATAAGGATAGAAATGTCATTTTATGTGGATAAACTTACCAAAAAAGGAAATGGTGCAATTAATATGCAACTTCCGAAAAAGGAAAACGGTGCAATTATAAAAAAATGGAGGAAGTAGTAAGTATATTTTTAATTTTTAATATCGATCATCACTAATATAGTCAATCAAAAGGTTACGATTTCAATTCGTTAGACCTAGATATCGATGTAAGTACGCATTTGATCCGTATACATTAATTACTCCGTAATTTCTAAATTGTTTATACGTATTTTTCACCCGAATAAGCCACGTGACAAAACAACTCAAACATGTGACTTGACCAAGACCTCGATTATTTAGTTTCTAATTATGTACACATGGTTATTATAATCGTGATTCAAATCGTAAAATCTTATGATTCTACGATTCAAATATATATTCCGATTCGATTTCCGATTTTACACGATTCTATACTTTTTTTCGACTAAGGAAAATATCATAAATTTAAATCATGTTGAGAAAGTTATTAATAAAAAATTATTGTTAATTATTGTTTATATAACTATTAAACAATTATATATTTCAGTTATTATGTTTTTCCCTATAATATACGGAGTAAGCACTTTAAATAAAATTTGATCATAAAATCTTGATTATACTTGTTCGTAGAATCTTACGATTTTACGATTTAATTTTAGGATTTGATTCTAAGAATTTTTTCCAATTCAAAGTAGAATCACGATTTTGATAACCCTGTCTGGTCAAACTAATAAAATGTAAAAATATTGAATATTTATCTTTGTCGCACTAGATAAGTATATTGGAAAAGCGAAATCATGTCGAAGGTCAAAACAATTTTCATTCAAATAAAATGATGTGATATAAAGGTGAAAAATGATGTTTTGTGTCCACATCTTTACAAATATTCTCTTCCTATCTTTGCCACACGATATGTTTTTCATCTTCATGGTCCTGATCCACTAGAATGACAAGTTTGAAATATTATGTGCCATATAAAAAAAATTGGTTTGAGTGGAATTAAGATAGATATAAAATGTATTTTATGTGCGAATAAAGTTATGGTCATGATATTTGTTTTTTTTCTAATGGGACAATTTTTTGGAAATAAAGCAAAACAAAAAATAAGGCAAAGAAAAAGGATGGAGGGATATGAGTAAATATTATATATTCTAAGGTTTGGTATGTAATATTATACTACCTCCGTTTCATCATGTTTTTTATAGTTATTATTTTCATAAAAATTAAGTCGAACAGAGAGTGTGTAAAAGAGTGAAAAATGTGGATGGGTGTAATAAAATATGGATAAATTAAGTAAGAGCATCAATAAGGGAGACTTTTAGTCTCTTTCCTATGCCACATACGCTCCAACTCCAAATAAGAGCTCCCTCCCAAATTTTTTTGGAAATGCACAACTCTTAACACTAGCTCTTATTCTCTTTTAATCTTTTTTTTTTTAATTTTATTTTCATGCAAAAAATGTTGACTTGACACTAGCTCTTATTTGTTAGGTCTAGCTCTTATTTTAGAATTTTCTCTTACAAACTCTTATTCGTTAAGAGGCACATAAGAGCCTACCACTATTGTTGCTCTAAAGGAGTGAAAAAAAGGTGGGTGGATGTAAGAAATAATGAATAAACATAGGAAGTTATAAATTTATAATCATGTTTTCTATTTCGGGCTTCCCAAACTTATAATCTTGTTTCATTATTTGGACATTACTTTTCTTAATTTCTCATACAGTTTATAACTCTATTCCATTTTTCCATTTTTTCATACACTTTGTCACTTTTCCCTACAATGTAGGGAGTATTTCACTTTTACACTTTCCCCTACAATATATTTTTTCCACTTTCCTATACAATATATTCCACTTTCCCTCTTTCTCTTACAAAATATTGTACTTTTTATAAAACTGGTATTTTTAATCAAACATGACTATAAGTTTGAGAGCGCACGGGGGAGTATGAAAGTGAATAATTTAAAGATAGATTATTAGTACCTGAGAAATAGGAGTAAAAATGCTTCCACGCGGTCTTTTGTTTTTGTAAACAAGAGTGCCAGAAACCAAGCATATTAAGCCCATAGCCATAACAATTGCGGAGATACCAAATCCGATATCCATACCGGAATGAGTCTGGACCCAAACAAGAACCGTTAAGGCGACGAGCTCACCAACAGAAAAAGCAAAGTAGGCGGCATTGAAGTAGGTCGACAGTTTCTTAGATTGCTTTGAGTTGAACTGATCGCCTCCATGAGCAATCATGTTTGGCTTTACGCACCCACTTCCTAGTGCAACCAAGTATAGTGCCATAAAGAATATCAAAGCTTCTATTCCCTTTGCTTCTTCACAAACTTTTCCATTGCTTTCTTGTGCTACCATGTTGCACAATGCTGGCTTTAGCTGTGCTACATGAGCTTGTACTGATAGCAGTATGAACCCCTGTTTTTTATGCATGCCATCATTTTAATTATCATAAATCCATCCATACATATACATACACAAGTATACAACCATTAATTAGGACTGCGTACATCAAACTACTTTTACATGCACGCAATGGTCAATAAAAATATTATATTAGTTAAACATTAATTACATCCGTTGATGACTGATTTTTCCATGTATTCCCAAATTTGCTTTTTTATTATTGCCCTTTAATTAACAAAACTCATATACAAATATTTTATTTTTATATTAAAAATTACTCCACAGTTCAAAGAACAATTTTACACCTTACACATTTCAGAAGTGTCTAGCATTTTAAAGTAAAAATTACTCCGTAACAACGAAAAAATAAATCAATAATAATCTCCATATATGGGATTCGAAGTCATCTTGTATCGTTGGGAAAAAGCCTACATATATTTGAGTACGGTTGTATAACTTTTTAGGTACATTATCTTTCATATTGACAATAACTTTTTAGGTACATTATCTTTCATATTGACAATAACTTTTTAGGTACATTATCTTTTACATTTACAATCACTTTTGTTTGACAAGGAGCAGGATAATAAGTGGGGGCAACTTTGTCTAAAATATGTCTACGGTGTAACAATATAAGATAATGGAACTTTAAATGATACAATCTAATTTTATATATAAATATATATCATTTAAAGGAGATACATTTGCTGAATTATTAGATCATCACGTAGGAAATCTAATTGATTCGGCCAATGAAAAATAAGATTTCTAATTTATTTTTGAAATAACAAAAATGAGTTACACAAAGATAATTAATGATGTGCCACATAGATATTTTAATTAATTAATTAATCTAATATATATTATATATATAATAGAGCACCACCCAAGATTACTATTGGTTTCGGCCAATGAAAAATAAGATTTCTAATTTATTTTTGAATTAAAAAAATCGAGTGTCATGTAGATAATTAATTAGGTTCCACGTAGATGTTTTAATTAATTAATGATTAATAAATACAACTCCATACAAAATCAAACACTCTAATAATTAAAAAATAAATCTAAAATAAAATTCATCAAAAAAATACCAATCTAAAAAATAAAATTCATCCAAAATTAAACAATAATCTAAAACAAATTCAATCCAAAATCAAACACTAATCCAATATTAGAGCACCACGTAGAAAATCCAATGGTTTCGGCCAATGAAAAAAAAGATTTCAAAATTATTTTTGAATAAAAAAGTCGAGTGCTACGTAGATTAAAAAAAAATAAGGTGCCACGCATATATTTTTATAAATTAATTACTAATATTACGCATATACGATTTCATCCGAAGTCAAACACTCTAATAATTAAAAAATCAATCTAAAATGAAATTTGATCCAAAATAAAAAAATAATCTAATATAATATATAAAATATAGCAATTACTCCGTAGTATATATGTGAGTTTTATTTTAACTCAACAATTTAATAGAATCTGTGCATCGCACGGGCTAAAATCTAGTTACTAATATAAATACAACTCCATCCAAAATCAAACACTCTAATAATTAAAATAAACCCAAAATAAAATTCATCCAAAATCAAACACTAATCTAAAATAAAAATTCAATTCAATCCAAAATCAAACACTAATCCAATATTAGATCGCCACGTAAAAAATCTAATGGTTTCGGCCAATGAAAAATAAGATTTCGAAATTATTTTTAAATTAAAAAAGTCAAGTGCCACATACATATTTTTATTATTTAATTACTAATATTACGCATATACAACTTCGTGCAAAATCAAACACTCGAATAATTAAAAAATAAATCTAAAATGAAATTCAATCCAAAATCAAAAATTCTAATAATTAAACAATAAATCTAAAATGAAATTCAATCCAAAATCAAAACCTAATCTAATCTAATATATAAAATATATAGCAGTTGGTATATGTATGAGTTTTATTTTAACTTAACCATTTAATAGAATTCGTGCATTGCACGGGCGAAAGTCTAGTATATATAAAAATAAAGGAGCATTTGATGAATTATTAGAGCGTCACATAGGAAATCTAATGATTTTGGCCAATAAAAAATAAGATTTCTAAATTATTTTTGAATTATAAAGACAGAGCTAGTGCCACGTAGATAAATAATTAGGTGTCACGTAGATATTTTAATTAATTAATTAATAATATATACAACTCCATAAAATTAAATCTAAAATAAAAATTCAAAACAAAATCAAATACTAGTCTAAAATAAAATTCAATCCAAATAAAAAAAAAAAACTAATCCAATATTAGAGAGCTACGTAGGAAACCTAATGGTTTCGGGCAATGAAAAATAAGATTCTAAATTATTTTAAATTAAAAAAATCAAGTTCGGTGTAAATAAATAATTAGGTGCCACTTGTATATATACATCATAATAATAAGATCTACAATAGAAACATAATTAAACAAATACTTAAATTATTTAATTAAATGGACTTAGAAGTAGATAAATTGATTTTCTATAAATGTTTAACACATATACTGGTACAAAATACTAAATACAAATCCGCGCATCGCACCGGCTTAAAACTACGGAGTAGTTATTAATTTATACAACTCTATCCAAAATAAAAAGCGGCTGTAATATGATTTTTATTTAACAATTTAATAGAATTCGTGTTTCGCACAGACTAAAATCTAGTTTTTATTCTAATTTAAGATAATGAAAATTTAAATAATACAATTTTTATTCTAATTTTTAAAAACAATTGTTATAATAGTACTCCGTATTAGTACTCATCACTTAACCTAATGAATTTTGCATAAGAAAATTATTATAGCGTATATATAGTACCATTTCTATAAACATGACAATATTAGGACACATCTTTTGAATATGTTCTCATATCTTGGGTGCAGTCTTGCAGGGGAATCAATAATGTCCCGAACTATTGGTTAAAAACATAAAATTGAGGGTATACGTATAATAAATTACAACTTCGAAAACTCTTCTTTGAATTGTAATTTGTATTGTCTTACAGCTTAATCGCACCAAAAATAAATTTTCTTGGATACACGATTGATTCTTGTAACAATAAAAAAAAATATTTTACTATTTGATTCTACTGGAATTTGTAACTTCTCTATAAATCATTTTTACGAGGGTATTCCGTACAATACTACTTCGTATATCAAAGACCACAAATAGTTTGGTACAAAAATTGAAAATTGTAAAAAGAAAATAAATAGAATTATTATTCGGAATAGGGTGACTAAGAAAAAAAAAGTCAAATGAGGATAAAATAAGGTTTTTAACATAGGTGACGTGAGGGACTTAAAAAGGTAAAACTGGTAATGATAGTGCAACATTTAGTTGTGAGCAAAGAGCAATATTAGGGAGAAACGGGACCACGCCCGTGAGAAAGAGAGAAGGGTAGTTCAAGGCGCATTTTGGCAAAGTGGCATCTATTAACAAAACCCACTTACATTTATATATTTATGAATTATGATTTATGGAAGCGATTAGTGAAAGTTTAGCGTAATCATAGCTAGTTCATCCAAATCAAGGGGATTTATATAAAAAAGAATTAAGTATAAAAATGAAAATGAAAATGAAAATGAAAATGGAAAAAGGCAGAGGGGACATACAGAAAGTTCAACGAAGCCAAAGATGAGCATGGTCCAAAAGCTTCCAAGATAAGAATCGGATAGGTAACCACCAAAGAGAGCGAGAAGGAAAATGGTACCAATAAAATTGGTAACTATATTGGCTGCCTTTGAAAGAGGGAAGTGCATCTCATTTATCACGTACGTTATCAAATTGTTCCCAACAGCTGCTATTGCCATTATCTCAAATCCTTGTACCCCTGCAATACCATACCCATCAACACCGTTACTCTTTTTGAGTTTTCTTTTTATTTTTGTGAATTTATAGGAAAACAATAAATAACAATGGTGGCATCCATTTTCATAAACTTCTTATACAAGGCTAATTATCTGTGGACGTTAACTTGCTCAAATTGGTTATATAATAGGAAAGATATGAGACTCACATTCCATCTACAAAAAATCATAAAACAAGCCAATATAACTACATAGCTAATACTCCCTCCGTCCCTTAATATTCGCACCAGTTTGACCGCTGCGGAGTTTTTAAGTCACTTGAATTGACTTATTAATTTAATGGATGTTAGTTGATAGTTGGGTATTTTTTTTTTAATATAGTTAGTGGGAAATGTGTAAGGGGTGGGGAGTGAGGAGTGTGAATTTTTAAATGTTTTTTGTAGGGGTGTAGGTAGGTTAGTAGGTAAGTGTGAGAAATAATATAATATTAGTAAAAATTTTCATTTATAAAAGCGGTACAAGTATTAAGGGACGACCCGAAAATGAAAGCGGTGCGATTATTATAGGACGGAGGGAGTATATAAATATTTCGTATATCACGTCTCCTCTAACCACTGAGTCAATTCTTGACTCTCGTTTCATGGGAATTGCTAAAATGGATTCCCGTACAACATATATACATACAATAGTATTGTAGGAGTACTAGTATAAAAGTCTGACAAAATCTAAAAAGGTAGCGTTTTTGTAATATTTGGAATAATAAAAATGGGGGTTAATTAAAGTAGTAGTAAAATTTATGAATGATTGCATTTACAAAAATGAATGGACATATTTTGAGAAGAGACACAATAGTATACGTATATAAGAAGTAAACAAAACTACTCCGTACTTGCGTAGTAATAATACGGAGTAGTATATAGTTCACCCTCAACCCTACTATGTTCGTTAATATGAGTATCCAAATTTAATAGGAAAATTATTCATGGATGGAAAGAGATAAAAACAAGTACCGAGAACGAAAGCGGCTGCGCGCATCCCACCATGTTTACTGGGATTGGAAGGTCTGCCTCTCCAATCAACGGTAGTTGTACTCATTTCATCTGACTCTCCATTATTATTATTAGTATTATTCTTTTGCATTGCTTTTCCCCTTTCTACATCCATTTTTCTCTCTAGCTAACTACGGAGTAATTAACTTAATAATTAGAGAGACAAATTTGAAAATCAAGGGTTTAAATAAGTGATTAAGAGTAATGAACAGGAGTTAGTTAGGGAAGAAAGAGAGAGCACATGAAGAAAACAGGTGTGTGGGTTTGAGTGTTAATTTGTCTTAATGTTTGAGAATCACTGAAAAGTTAGGAGAGAGAGGTTTGTGTGAAGGACAGAGTGTTTGTGGCCTTCTGGGTTGGTCCATTATTTATAGATGGACAAGTCTAATGGGTATCACCATAATAATCCATGTGGCAGATTTTTATTGGCTCATTTTGTGGTCCCTTTTCCTATTTTTTTTACTTTTTTTCTGTTCTTTCTTTAATTTTGTTAAATAGTAAAATGTATTTTTAAAATGTGAAAATTATTTTCTGAAAAAGATTGAAAATTTATTTGCTTACTAATTATACCTAATTAGCTTTGTAATTAATTATTTTTAGATAATCAAATGTGTTAAACAAATATAACTTCGAGCCCCTCCGCCGACCCCTGCCCACCACCTCTAGAACCGCCGACATTCGGTGGTCGGAGATCCCGGGAATAGGAGAGAGGGAAGAGGAAGGCCGGAAGTTGAGGAGTAGAGGGGAGGGAGGGTGGTGAGGGGAGATCGGGAAAGGGAAACATGGAGAGAGGAGGGGCGGCGCTTTGGGTGGCCGGAAAAGGGTGAGAGAGGAGGGGCGACGCTTTGGGTGGCCGGAAAAGGGTGAGAGAGTAGGGGCGGCGGCTGGTGTCTGGGTGGTCGACTGGTCGGGGAAGAGAACGGGGTGAGAGACTGAGAACGAGATCGAAGAAGCGACGTCGTGGGTGGGCGCGAAGTTGAGGAGAGAGAAATTTCTAGAGTTAAATATATCTTTTCTAAATAGTTACACAAGTTAGGTGATGGAGGAGTGATAAAATGCAATATGATTGATGGGAGAGGTACAAGGTTCGAAACCTGTTATCTACAAGATATGCTAGCTTTTTTTTAACACTTAACTTTTTGAAGTTTTGGTGTTTTTATAATCTTCATTGATAGTTTGATACTTGTATTTGATGCTTAAATTCAACTTAATTTAAATTAGTATCTTATTACTTATCATTATTATGTGAAGCGTTGTTATTTTTTGAAATTTTGGTATTCTTATAATCTTCATTGATATTGGTATTCTTATGATCTTGATTGATATTGGTGCTCTCATAATCTTCATTTTAAAAGCTAATTTAAATTAAAATGCTTAATGTAATAAATAAATAAAGGAGGTAAAAAATTGATTTTGGTAAGTTTTAACGTTTTTTGGCTATGTCCATTATTAAAGTTGGACATTGTTTAATACATTTTATATATATTTCACAAACTCGAACAGTATTGTGATAGTTGTTCCTAGTACAAGTTTTATATATATTTCATAAATATTTTTGGAATAAACTATGAGCTTTGAAGGATATATAAAAGTTCAGTTTTAAATATGTTTAAAAGTGAAGCTTAAATCTTTAACTATATGCTCTTAATCGTTACATTTCATTTGATTCCTAGAGGTGTTTCCATGGGTGTTTCTTTCTAAAATATTTATTTTTAATCAAAAACAATTTAATTTTTTTATTCATTCAGCTCACCGTTTATTCATTTTCAAGTTTTTTTTTTCATTTTTTCAATATGTGGTAATTACCAATGACATACTTGGCTGGATGCAAACTTTAATTTTTTGTCCTTGTAATGAACAAAAGGTTATTTGGGAATTACCAACATTTGAATCTTTTCGTTTAATTTCATCATAATAATCAAATTAAAAAATATAAAGGAGATTTCAAATCACAGAGAGTCATATGTTAGTGTATAAATTGTTTTGAGTTTAAAAAAATAATTTTAAAAGAAATACCCATGGTCACACCTTTATGAATCAAATCAAATGTAACGATTAAGAACATATAGTTAATATTTAAGCTTCGCTTTTATATATATTTAAAACTCAACTTTCATTCGCCGAATCTCACCATTTATTCGTTTTCAAATTCTATTCGTTTTAATTTTTAATTCATTCATCTCACTGTTTATTTATTTTCAAGTTTTTATTCATTTTCTATATGTGGTAATGACCAATGACGTAGTTGGTAGATGCAAACTTTATTTTTTTTTGTTCTGATAATGAACAAAAGGTTATTTGGGAATTACCAACATTTGAATCTTTTCGTTTTCTTCCATTATAATAATCAAATTAAAAAAATACATAGGAGATTTCAAATCACATAGAGTCATACTACGTATGTTAGTGTACAAGTTGTTTTGATTAAAAAAAAAAAATAACCCATGGTCACACCTCTAGGACTCAAATCAAATGTAACGAACATATAGTTAAAGATTTAAGCTTCACATTTATATATATTTAAAACTCAACTTTTATTCATCGAATCTCACCGTTTATATGCTTTCAAGTTCTATTCGTTTCAACTTTTATTCATTCAGCTCATCATTTATTCATTTTCAAGTTTTTATTCATTTTCAATATGTGGTAATAACCAATGACGTAATTGGTAGATGCAAACTTTATTTTTTGTTCTGGGAATGAACAAAATGTTATATGGGAATTACCAATCTTTGGATCTTTTCATTTTTTCCATTATAATAATTAAATTAAAAAATATAAAGGAGATTTCAAATCACAGAGAGTCATATATGTTAGTGTTTAAGTTGTTTTTTATTAAAAAAAATAATTTTAAAAGAAATACCTATGGTCACACCTCTAGAAATCAAATCAAATTTAACGATTAAGAACATATAGTTAAAGATTTAAGCTTCACTTTTATATATACAAGTTGTTGGCCCGTGCGCTAGCGCGTACGGTCCCCCAAGTTATAAAAAATAATTACAAAAGCGCAAAGAAAAACCCGAGCCCGATTAGTATATGGAAAAAGTTAACGACATGTATAATTGTGAATTTACTTTGAACAATACATGAACTAATGAACATTACCTACAAATACTAATATAACAATAGTAGAATATTAAACAATAGTTTTAATATGAACGATCAAATCCAATCTCAAAAGATATAGATGTCTTAAATTATGAAATGAAGGGAGTGAGGGATGGAATAGGGAGCGAAAAAGAGGGATGGAATAGGGAGCGAAATAGAGACCGCAAGAACCGATGCTGAACATTGTCATAAGAAAGGATGGTAAAGCTTATAGAAAATGCCCAACCTAAAACATGTAAATCACTAACAGAAGCACTTTGAACACTTGAATCATGTCAACGCTCTCAAACTTTAAGGAGTGAACTCTGTGTAGAGGAGAAATCCCATGATTTCTCAAGCTTTTTTCTATGTATCCCTTTCCTTTGTCTTCCGCAACAACCATATTTGCAGCCCCCCATCAAGATATTCCCTTACATTTGTTGTACTGATTTATCATCACAAGGTAGACAACCCAATATTTGGCATATGCAATGGACTGGCAGATTATCAAAGGTAGGTAAACAATTGGCTATTTGGTACATAACCCTGCACACTACAACAATTTACTAATCTAGTGGCATTTATCTAGCGGCATTTACTATAAATGCCAAATACGTCTTTAGGCGGCATATCTAGTGGATTTTTTTGAATATGCCAGTAAAAGCCCAAATTTCCTTCGGCGGTGCATTAACCCACTGGGCGCGCTTAATTGGGCAATGTTTCTTTCATTCGCTTTTCGATTTTTCCTAACCCAAAAGAAACACTCATCTGAAACACTTACACAACTCTAAAACTATAACTCAAACCCTAGCCCCCAACATTTTCTCTCTCATCTACAATTCTTAAAATTATTGATTCAATTATCTGCACAATAGCTTCCAAACTCTTTCTCACTACAAAACTGGATATTCTTGCTAAAACATAGAAGAATTACAGTGGAGTTTGAGGCGGTGGATGCAGCGGTTGCGGCGACATCAAGGGTTTGATTGGTGAGCGTTAGTAGACCTTCTTCGATCTTGATGGGTAAGTCGAATTTGTTGACGAATAATCAAAATTCAATTAATTTTCTTTGTTTATTTGACAAGAGATAAAGTTTATAAAGGTTTGATTTTTACAATTTGTAAGCTTTTAAATTTTTAGATGGTAATTTTTCTAAATGTCTAATGCTTGAATTACGTCAATTTTTCTTTATCCAGTTTGCATTTTATAGTCTCTGACCTTCCTGCCTTTTTATTTTTGCGCTTGTAGATGTTCTTATTTTTAGTATTGTTAGTATAGGCTAAATTAAGAAATTTAATTGGTGATGCATTAGTGATCGCTACTTTGTGCAGGTATGCAATGTCGTTGAAAGGTTGATTGTTGGCTGGTTCTTAAGGTACTAAGTGTGTGTGGTTTTTCGATCTTGATTAATTCGCATTTAGCTATTTGTTTAGATTGTCAGATTGTTGTTGTCATAATTGTTTTTGGGCGAAAGAAGCATTTATGTAAACATGGACTCTTGTTAAGCAAGTGTTAATTAATGTTGTTGATCCAAGAAGGTGGCTACGCAAGTGTCCACTGTGTTTTGACTTGAGGGAGAGAAAACATAAGAAGCATGGTAACTAGAGATTAATGCTTTTTAATATAAATTACTCCGTAGTATGACTAGAAATCTTGGTCTTTTTTTTAATCTTTAACTTTTTAACTTTCCCAACTTTCTCCTTCAGCAAATTGAATTACAATACATTGAGTTTGCTAGTATAATAAGAATCAAAGAAATGAAGGGGGAGGAATGATCTACTTCTAAAGTGCAATGTAAATCGACACACTATGTTATTTCCACTATCATGGGGGTTTCCTAATGTGTATCAAATGTAAATATGAACTATATTAGCACAGGTTGTTTTTAGTTTACTTTGAATCCAAAACACATAAGTAGTATGTAGGTTGATGATGATGAACATATGAAACTTAGACTATTAGTGTGTTTGCTACGAACCACACCTTGAAAAAAATCCCAACAGATAAGGCAACAGAAGAGTGGCTAACACAAGAAACCTTATGCTGTAGCTTTTGTAAAGAAACGTCGTAACTGTGATGTTATCTTGCATAATCCTCAAAACCATGAATATAGAGACAATAAGAAGCATCGATAATTACTTAAGGTTTGTTACATAGACATCCCTAATACATATTGTCTACTTTCCCAAATGAATTGTCTACTGCAATAAAAATCAGCAAATAGAAATTTGCATCCTATCATATCACAATCTGATTATATTTTTGTAAATAAAAACTACAATGTACAATAGAACTACATACAAATTATAGAAATCAAATAAATTCAAGCTAAGTGGTTTTGTACCTTCAAATTTGGAGACCTTGAACTGTGTTGGATTCTCCAGTTACTTACAACATTGATAGAATTGGATATGATTACTGAAGAAAGCTGAGGAATAAACGAACTCTGTGTACCATTCAGAGCAGGATGAGCATCCAATACATATAAATGATGGGCCTGCAGTGCGAATGTAATATCTGATGCATCGACTTTCAAGAATAGTTGTTCCCCTTTCTGAGACCGAACAAGCTTCAGCAGCCCCTGCGAAGCCAAGAGCCTCGAAGTGTGAACATCATTATGCCAATTATTTGAAACAGGCAAATGGCCAGGTTGGACATGGGAAGATAAACCACCTGGTCGTTTAATGCTTTCACATACTTGACAACTCCAGGATCCCTACAGACGAAAGTGTAGTAAATTTGCATATAGTATCGTAAGATTTATTCAGCTGTATGGAAAAAGAACTTGAATGTAAGAGGCTTTACCTCAATCTATCGTGGGACAAGACAAAACAGGAAATAAGAAATTACCTCCCCAAAAGTAGACTCCCTTTTCCCCTCTCGGAAACGCTTGACTGCCGAGCAGAGAATGATCTGTTACCACGACAAATTCAGAAATAATTAAAACCTTGCTGCTATTGGACTGATGAACTTAAAGCACATAAATTCATAAATGGCATATTTGCAAACAACACTTTTCATCCCCCGGGTATGCACTGGGCCAATGGCAGTATGGCACTTCACAGATATCAACTTCAAGCAGCTTATATTAGTGGTCCAACTTAAGCTGCTTGCTGTAGACACCTACTTTTGTCCCCATTTCCGAAAGGAAAGGTTCGATGATGTGAACATAAAATCCCCACTTGACAACGCATCTCCTATAAAATAACGAATCTCAATCACCCTTTTTATTTCACCCGAAACCTACTATTTATAGAAACCTGCTATTTACGGAAACCTTTCTAAAAATAGTAACTGTCGTAATGGGTAGTTGTTAAAAGTGGCAAGTCATAAAAGATAGAAACCTGTCAGAATTAGGTGTTGCACTCCAACATAAATCCTAAATGAGATAGAAATTGCGAGAGAATCCTGTTCCTAATACGATTCGAAAATAAGAGTTACGTATTAATTAAAATCCTAACGAGCCTAGAGCTCGTAACGGGCCCAGATGCATTCCATCATAAAATTAATACGCACTAAAAGACTCGATTAAGTCTCATACACTCCGGATTCTAAGAGTCCGAATATGACAAAGAAACGGCTCAAACATCAATTTCAACGCCCAGCCCTGGGCGTTGAAATTGCCTGGATCCTATTTTCAACGCCCAGTGCTGGGCGCCGAAATCTTTGACGCCCAGCCCTGGGCGTTGAAAGTACCTGGGACGTGTTTTTTCCTAATTCTTCGTGGATTAGAGTTCTACAATTCTATCTTTCCACGAACTCTTTTCTATAAGTAGGGCCCTAAGTTCGACGTGAAACAACACACAATTATTATCCTGAGTATTGACTCTAAACCCCTAAGCCTAAGCCTCACGCTGCAAAACTGATCACGCGTTCTGTCGCAATCGATCCATAAATCGAACAGAACGTATCCTGTCCCATAATTTGAGATTCGTTAAATAAAAGGAGAAATAGCAAAGTCAAAGTGGTTAGTTTACTGAGAACCGTGACGACGCACCTCTCAAGGGTGCGTCGTAATGTGTCCCTTTTCTATGATTTAATTGCTTTCCCGCCCTTTTATGAACTGTTAAACTAACTAAATTTGATTGTTCGATCACGCCTAATAAATATGATATTTTTGGGAAATTTGATCATCATGCTAGGTCCCTTAATACAATCTAAATCAGATAATCGCGCTCGATCTAGTACTATATGTTGCATATTGTTAAAATCAACTCATATTAGTTTAATAGTTAACGCATGTCCCTTCAATTATTTATGCGGAGCTAGTAAGGATATCCTACATCAGGAGTTATCGAAGAGCGAGCACTCCTCTCGGTAGTTACAGTCCCCCGAACCCTCAATCTCTACCTTGCGGGTGTATGTTGAGAAATCCCCACACCAGATATCACAAGGGAACCTACGGCCGTCGTGGTCAAACATAATTGCACTCCCTTTATGTCACGATAACCGGGTTTTGTCAGTTTTTCTCATTGTCGTTAAAAACTGAATGGCGACTCTTATGTTACTAGTCAATTGGGTGTAAACTCACAGGAAATCCAATTACACTTGATTTGACAAAAAGAAACGTCACACCCACGAGGGACAAGGTCACGCATTAGCCTCGTGCTTTTTCGACCCCCTCACAGTGGCGACTCCGCTGGGGATAGTGAAGGAAATACTTGTGCTTGTAGGTAATCAAAATAGCCGAAGGGTGAAACGATCCTACCCTGCGTTTATTTCCCCATCAAGTTGGGACGACCTGAAAATCAGCATATTAATGTGAACGGACAGAACCGCATAACGAATCTTGGCTCCCTCAGGGAGTTAGGACTAAGGGTACCCATCGCCAACCGGGGGGTGCATACGCTTCGAATGTTGTCCACTCGGCACTTTCGCTAGTAGTACACCCGTCCCAAACCCAATCGCTCGCCCATTAGGTCCCTCTCATTGGTGCATGCCCCCTTGGCTTACATCGTGATTGACCTCTTGGGCGAAATTCGTCTGTTGAAGGCACTACCTCGACCGGGGCATGTGTTGGATCTGCGATAGAAGCGGTACCAAGCCAGACGCAAATACTACCCATAGAAGCCTATCATAAACTACATGACATATTATTATTTTGCCTCATGTTGTAATGCTAGTTATGTGTAGCGAATTATGTGGTTGTGTGTTACAAATAATGCTAGAAAACCAACGACCTCAAAAATTGCCCCAAACATTCATAAACCAATTGGCCAAAGAGTTATACCAAAATACGTGTTCCGCAAACCCGAACGATCGCCACAAAAATAAGCGACGCTCGGGATGGCCCGTAACGAATCCCACAAACGTTGCACAACGCGTAAAGGACGTTATTAGGCAAGCACGCAAAATCAAAGTCGCATAAACACAAAATATACGCAAACAGAAAACGAGCACCAGCCAGGGACGCATTTTCAACACCCCTGCCTGGGCGCCAATATTTCTCACGCCCACCGCGAGGGCGTATGAAAAGGCACTCGATTCTAAAAGCGACTAAAAAATAAATAACTCTTTGTGTCGTTGTTAGGCCTCCTATGACGACAATGTTCGGCTCCAAAATCGAGCACGCTAATTGAAATAACCTTGAATGTCACATGGGCAAAGTATTCAAAAAATGATGTTCGAATAAAGTCTTCAAGAAAAAATAATGTTCAAATAAAAAATAAATGAATCCGAGTCTAGACTAGGATATGCCAAGGTACAATCTAAATCCTAAGTCTTAGTTGTCTTATCCATAGAATCGGTCCTAATGCTTAGTGTCGTTCTGCAAGTTAAAAGGTTAAACCATATTGAGTCTCCCTTCCTAACATTTAAATCAATAAGCACCCATATGTAATTGTCATCCCTTGCTAAGAATCTACGGCCTCAATATTCTCTCTCACCAATAAAAAGAATATATTATAGTACTTGTAAAATGGAAACAGTCACATTCTGAAAATCATTCCCCCATAGTCGCACAACCCCCAAAGTGAACCTAAGGTGTCAATACCGTTAGCAAAAAAATTTAATGGCCTCAAGGCTTATGATCACATTGGGTCACGACCATCATAGTCCTCTCGAGCCACTCGCTCCTTGAAATATTCCTAAGTACGGACTAAAAGATTTTCCATGAATGCAACATGACAAACCATGAAAATACCCAAACCGGCATGCCATAAGGCTACCATTGGGGTAAAGCAATACACACTAAGAGAGAAGCCGCACTAATGATTCTAGTCTTGCAAAAATGAAAATTCGATCTCCCCGACTAACTACCTTGCCAACATTAAGAAAAATGGCGCATGACAAATGAACACCCAAGGGTTAAAATCTAAAGTGTCAACCAACGAAAGTTATGGTCCAATTAGCGTAAGTCTAAGTGTTGCTTGGTCAAGTATTATAGGCTTACGCCACGTCATTATCTTGAGTCTAGGCCACCTCCTTGTATTCATACACGGGTTATAATCAGAAAACTTAATGAAAGTTCGAGTCTAAATCACAACTTCCAGTTTAATCCCGGAAACTGGAATCTGAAAAGAAGCAAAAAAAGTTATTTCGATGCAATTCTTTCGTTAAATTTCAATAAGGTAAAAATAACATTTTGAATCTACGCTATTTGCACATTTTAAGAAACGACTAAATACGCTTGTAAAGTAAGACGATTTAAAGGTCCACCCTAGGCCTGCTAAAATTAAAGGTCCACCCTAGGCCCGCTAAAATTAAAGGTCCACTATAGGCCTACCAAACGAGGCTCACTCAGTCTCGCCTCGTGACTCAAAGACCACAACCATCTACCTTTTAGCCCAAATATAAAAAAATTTGAAGGATTTATGTTGGGGAGAAATCCCAAGCAAAAAGAGAAAATAGAAAGAGAAAATAGAAAGAGAAAAGGGGAGAGCGAAAAGAGCGAGCCATGAAGTACTTAGCCCGTACTTCCCAAAGTGCCAAATTTACCCAAGTAAACGAAGGAAAAGAATTTAGTCAACCAATCCAAATCATAAAATTCTACGACGTCTACCCTTTCCAATCCTTATGTTCTTAGACGCCTTCGCTCTAGGGCCCCTGTTCAGCTCATTTAACCCATCCATGTTCTCATTCCCATAACCCAAGAAACCATTACCTCGACTCTTGTTCTTGAACTTGTTATCAACTGCAAACCACGCACGTCCATTGACACGTGCGTCATACCCATTATTTCCAAAACCTCCTCTTACACCACCATTAGCGTAATGACCATATAACTTGTTTAGATACATCCTGTTGATATACCCTTGAGCCGTCCCCATGCTACTCATTGGCGTTGGTTGAAGTAAACTCATGACACTAGCTTGAGGCTGCAAATTATGAGTCCTAGCAGATATAATCCTCATGCTTGACCAATACCTATACAAATTATCCTATCTCATTCAACCCATCTTTCAAACCGTCTTGAGTCACGAATAAAAAAGAAGACAAATGAAAAGTACAAAAAATAATAATAAATAATAAAAAAGCAAACTTCGCAAAGCGCCCTTAAAAGTTCGTCTAAAAAGGAAAAGAAGCATTTAGCGCACCAAAAAAGATCCGCCCAGAAAACATTTTCAGCGCCCAGAGCTGGGTGCCGAAATCTTTAGCGCCCCAGCCTGGGCGCTGAATCTCTCTGCTCGCCAAATTTTGTCCAGAAGTGCTCGTCATTTTATCCGCACATGCACGGAAAAATAACGAACACTTGGAGGGGTACAACACGTATTCAGATATACGTACCAAAAAAAACACATGAAAAGACTTTTGTGCAAATACATGTACTTATAAAAATAAAACAAAATTTTGGCTTACGGCAAAGCAACAGATTAAAATAATAATAAACCTCACTTATTCTACCGTTTCAAATAATATGTTTCCACCTCGGAACGTACTTGTTTAAAATCGGCATTCTAAGAAACCATTTTCTGGCTAAGAACTACGCAAGACCTGATTCCAAATTAAAACTATTTAAGGCGGATATGTAGGCAATCCATGATTCGGTCCAACCAATTTGCAAAAATATTAAAACCTATAGAATAACAAGAATAAGAAATCGATTCCCTTATTGAAATTTAATTACTTGCAACCCAAGTCGAAAGAAAAATTTAAGTCAAAGGAAGAATCCAAGTCATCAAGATGCCAAAACGAGCACACATCGAAAAATAATAAGGGCACGTACCCTTGCCAGAAGGAGCACTCACACTCCTAGGCACTTTGCCAAGACTCAAAAGATCGCTTTGCCTCAATTAAATGGGGGCTAGCGCAAGCGTCCATGACCTCTAAAGTACTCGACTTGACCCTCCCTAAAGCGAACTAACTCACTTAAAGACTTTCTTTCACCACTAGACATAGTCGTTCGCTTAAAGACCTTCTTTCACTACTAGACACAGTCATAATCGCCAACAAGTAGTAAAGGCAGTAAGCTTGCAATAAAGAGGATTGTTCTACGGCATCACCCCATCGTTCCTTCGAACTCAGGGCACCTGTTCATGGTAATTCGAATGCTTGCTAATCCCCTTTGAAAAAAATCAGACATTGTCAATAGGACTTGGCACTTAACCAAAGTTCACCCTACTCAGACATATGACACGGGCATCTAAAATCGAAATCTAAAAGCATCATTAATGGGAAGACATAATAGCAATTGGGGGCTAAAAATTGAAATGAAAGAGCTAGGGAAAGAACTGAGTATACCTTGACCTTTTGTGCAGACATACACCAAGTAAATCTAAGTCAATTTTAAAACGGTTTATATTCCCGCAATTCTGGAAAAGATGGCCCTAAAAGCCTAAAGCATATGCCAAACAGGCACAAGTATATCTTGACGCCTGCACCCTGGCTCCCAGCAAATCCTTAGACAGCATTCCAAAAATCGTAACAGTATTTTGATTCACTCATGTAATCCTGTACGAACCCTTCTATAAGTCAACTTACTTAGGACACTTCGGATTGTACAACAGTAGGACTCGGATTTCAAATAATTTTCAAAGACTTCTTCGAACATAATAAAGTGTCATTGGTTTTAAGCTAAGTATGCGCTTATCTCGATGTTGCAAGTGAGTCAAAGAGATTTCTAAATATGATTATGGGTAAAGAAAGGCACCTAGCTTTTGGTCAAGGCACACTTCAACATGTGACTACCTTGACCATGGCAATGTAGCACAATACGACGTTTACAAGAGAAGTAGCAGATCACTACTCGAACGTACCTCGCACTAAACGAGTCTGGTTCAAACTATTCATGATCCATGTCACCATGAATGCATAAAAACGTATGCAAAGCATTATAGCACCAAGCCCATCCCGTAGCTACAGTTGGAGGCTTAAGAAAAACACTCTAAAAATGCTCGAAATGTCGATTTTATCGCAAATTCTCAAAGCTAATGCTATACACACGTCATAGGGGCACAATCCTAAGCTTTAATCGTGTAAAACTAACCTTAGAATGGCTACAACCCCTCCCAAATTCTAAGCACTACTTAGAATATATAAAGTCACCCCACTATCAAGGGTAACTGAAAATCGCGAGTCACCAAAACTCCGGTCAAACTACTGCACATAACGCTCGCTCTATAAAGCACCCGTTACACAGTCTACGTCGTTCCAAAGCAAAAACGAAAGTCCTGCCTGGGGGGGCACTTTCAATGCCCAGGACCAGGCGCCAGTGATTCCGACGCCCATCTCTGAGCGCTGAAAATCAACTCCAGGCAAAAGGCTGTCGAGGATAAACAAAAAAGAAACATCTATGAATCCTCGCATCGAACGAAGTAATAAGCCGTGCACGCCCACGCAGAAGGTGCTACACTTGTTCGAGCACCTGAACGATTCAGCGCGATGAAGTACTCCAATGCAAAAAATAATAATGATATTCCAACACCTGGAGAAATGTTCTAATACATGTTGTTAGGCCACACAAGCTTACGTCGCACCATAAGTTCAACCATCCCACGGTACAAGTCTAAAAAAGGAGTAAGGCATATTGCACTAATGTAGGCACGACCAAGAGCACGTGTAAAAGAGGCAAAGACTACTTATCGCCCAAATTCAAAATGCAAGCCACACGACTTCTACATTAAGGATTAAAGGTATTACCTACCACGGAAGGGATAGCTCGCACCTACACGAGCGGAACCCCAAGGCATCTTTCTCAAAAGAACCTACAAAATCGTACGTTAGAAGGAAGCATCCCAACATGCATACTTGGGAGCTCCAAGCTACGAAACAACCATAGAAAAATAAAAAAAAATCTCGAAGCAAATGTTTGAACAATCGAAAGGGCACGATGTTTGAACCCACCTCGTGAATGGGCCTGAACCCTATCAAGCTTCTAAGCAAACTATTCAAAATCAGTCATTGTTCAAATGATTCAAGCAAACTGATTAATGGACCGCACACGACGGCCATTCTATGAACGCTCGTTCGCACATACATATCATCATTCTAAGTATCGAACATTCACGAATACGTTCAAAAGAAAAAAATATATACAAGAGCGATCAAAATCTCACGCCTCAAGGTATGTTCCTCGGGCCAAATAGACTCGCCCAACTATTGCAATAACTGTACGCCTTAAGAGCAACAGTTCCTTAAAATAATCGCCCCAAAGCGACAAGCACCGTAGTCCACCAATCGGCTACGGCTTCTCAAGAAAATCATCACGTTCTAAAAATAAAGAAAAAAAACAAAAGAGAAGAGAATACATAGAACTTCCAAGTGAAATAAACGAATGAACAAGAGGCCAACTTTGTCATCAAAAGACCAGCCCAAACAACATTCTCAACGCCCCACCTGGGCGTGAATTATTTCAACGCCCAGGCCTGGGCGCCGAAAATGAACCCAGGCTCAAAAAAGGGCCCCTGACTTCTATAGGGCCCTGCTGTATCCGTTCGACTCGAAAATTGCCGATTTCTGAAAGTCGCACCTCACGGCTTTGTTAAGAGTAGCACACCACTACAAAGGTCGCTCGCACTTACGAGCGCAATCCCAAAACACGATCAAGGACATTACAGAATGCGTATCCCCAAGGAACCTCTTTGACAAAAAAATGACCGACGAGCCCAATTGCTTGGGGGCTCTCGAAAAAATATATACTCCAACAAAGAGTGTGCAAGGTTAAAATCATGCTCCCGGACTACGCTATACACAGTCCCTTGTTTGGATAATCTCAAAAAAACGGTATTTAAAAAAAAAAAATACATCGTTAACAGAAGTATACACAGTGTGGGCCCACTTATAGGACACACTTAATCAGGAAATATTGCGACCCACCAACAGGTTGTAAACACAAAAGGCCTTCAACATAGGCAAAATGAAAAGAAAGTAAGAAATTCAAAATGGGCTCGCCCACCTTCAACGGGCGGGGTCTGCGTCACTAGCCACGCAGGTCCTCAGTTTTCGAAAAATAAAGTCTTCAAATTTAAAATAGGTTCGCCATCTTCAGCCGGCGGGGTCTACGTCACAAACCACGTAGGTCCTTATTTTCAAAAAGCACAAACAAATTTCAAAATAGATTCGTCCACTTCTATCGGACGGGGCGTCCACCCTCAACGGACAGGTTCGCCATCTTCAGCCGGCGGGGTCTACGTCAAACCGCGTAGGTCCTTATTTTCAAAACATCAAAACAGATTCGCCCACTTCTATCGAACGGGGCGTCCACCCTCAACGGACAGGCTCGCCCACCTTCAGCGGGCGGGGTCTGCGTCACTAACCGCGCAGGTCCTTAGTCGCTGCAGCGCTAACTTTTTCTAGTTTTCCCTTTTCCAAAAAATCAAAAGGATTGGTTTTTTCGTTTTTTCAAAAAAGAACGATGTGCTGGATTTTCCTTCGTTTTACATCCCATAAAAACAAGGGGGTTTTCTCGTTTAGCTAGCCCTGAAAATGAGAATCTTTAAAAATATTTTTACCTCGTGGTTGGGCTTGGCCAGGCCCAATTACACTTTATAGCTTTGATTTCGAAAAACATCTGTAGCTACTCCCAATGACAAAGTGAGGGAGTTTCTACGCCTCTTTAGATACTTCCAATGACACGTGAGGGATATGTCGACACTTCAAGTGATGACCTTTAAGTCAAATGTTATCACTCGGGGGCTCGTGAGACCCTCGCAAAGCAGGTCACCATGACTTGTGTGGCGCACTCTGTCTAATACTTTGACCATCGTCTTACTCCAAGACTCAGTCAAAGTGGGGGCTAACTGTAGACACCTACTTTTGTCCCCATTCCCGAAAGGAAAGGTTCGATGATGAAAACATAAAATCCCCACTTGACAACGCATCTCCTATAAAATAACGAATCTCAATCACCCTTTTTATTTCACCCGAAACCTACTATTTATAGAAACCTGCTATTTACGTAAACCTTTCTAAAAATAGTAACTGCCGTAATGGGTAGTTGTTAAAAGTGGCAAGTCATAAAAGATAGAAACTTGTCAGAATTAGGTGTTGCTCTCCAACATAAATCTTAAATGAGATAGAAATTGCGAGAGAATCCTGTTCCTAATACGATTCGAAAATAAGAGTTACGTATTAATTAAAATCCTAACGAGCCTAGAGCTCGTAACGGGCCCAGATGCATTCCATCATAAAATTAATACGCACTAAAAGACTCGATTAAGTCTCATACACTCCGGATTCTAAGAGTCCGAATCTGACAAAGAAACGGCCCAAACATCAATTTCAACGCCCAGCCCTGGGCAAGATCCTATTTTCAACGCCCAGTGCTGGGCGCCGAAATCTTTGACGCCCAGCCCTGGGCGTTGAAAGTACCTGGGACGTGTTTTTTCCTAATTCTTCGTGGATTAGAGTTCTACAATTCTATCTTTCCACGAACTCTTTTCTATAAGTAGGGCCCTAAGTTCGACGTGAAACAACACACAATTATTATTCTGAGTATTGACTCTAAACCCCTAAGCCTAAGCCTCACGCTGCAAAACTGATCACGCGTTCTGTCGCAATCGATCCATAAATCGAACAGAACGTATCCTGTCCCATAACTTGAGATTCGTTAAATAAAAGGAGAAATAGCAAAGTCAAAGTGGTTAGTTTACTGAGAACCGTGACGACGCACCTCTCAAGGGTGCGTCGTAATGTGTCCCTTTTCTATGATTTAATTGCTTTCCTCGCCCTTTTATGAACTGTTAAACTAACTAAATTTGATTGTTCGATCACGCCTAATAAATATGATATTTTTGGGAAATTTGATCATCATGCTAGGTCCCTTAATACAATCTAAATCAGATAATCGCGCTCGATCTAGTACTATATGTTGCATATTGTTAAAATCAACTCATATTAGTTTAATAGTTAACGCATGTCCCTTCAATTATTTATGCGGAGCTAGTAAGGATATCCTGCATCAGGAGTTATCGAAGAGCGAGCACTCCTCTCGGTAGTTACAGTCCCCCGAACCCTCAATCTCTACCTTGCGGGTGTATGTTGAGAAATCCCCACACCAGATATCACAAGGGAACCTACGGCCGTCGTGGTCAAACATAATTGCACTCCCTTTATGTCACGATAACCGGGTTTTGTCAGTTTTTCTCATTGTCGTTAAAAACTGAATGGCGACTCTTATGTTACTAGTCAATTGGGTGTAAACTCACAGGAAATCCAATTACACTTGATTTGACAAAAAGAAACGTCACACCCACGAGGGACAAGGTCACGCATTAGCCTCGTGCTTTTTCGACCCCCTCACACTTGCATTAGTTATAGTGTCTTTCTGGTTACTAAATTGTTATAGATAAAATAAGCCCACACATATTACCAGCATTGAACTAATAACTGTCTATACAACCTCATAAAAGGAGTGACATTTGCAATGCAAATGCCTATATGTAGCCATCAACCTCTTCGGTAAAGACAAAAACGAGGTCACCCCCAAGATATTGAAATCAATCGGAAAAATCAAATTAGCAAATAAGCAAAATGATTAGGGAAAAATAACCGAGAAAAGGAACTTAGCACAAAAATATGGAGTACCAATTAGACAAGGATTACACGATTCATCAATAGCTACGGGAAATGTATGGTTGAATTCATCTACATTAATAACCTATGTAAATTTGTAGGGTAATTAATCGTGAATTAGGTCATGTAAGCACATTAATGGTCACTTGTTATTGAAATGTATTTACCAACAAGCTACATGCACCAACAACCCGGCAACAATGGCAAAACACGGTAAAAAGCATATAGAAGCACTTCAATGGCTTGTTCTTAATCTAATGACAGAATTGATCAACAAATCATATGCATCGGCAGAAAAGGAGATTCTTTGTGTTAAATGATTTTTATTTTGTAATTTGTTATTATTGGTTTTCACTGTAACAAATATTGTACTATAGAAGCAATATATGAGTTTGTTGTATATGGTTGATGATAAATAGTTATTTAAACTTAAATTTGCATTTATTTAAATACAATCCTGTTCAAATTACTAATTCTCTACATTTAAAAGAAAATAAAATCCTAAAAACCTAGTACAATATTGCTCAAAATGAGGAAATTGATAGATCATAAGAAAGTCAAAAGAGTGTATGACAACTGCTAAGATTAATGGCTAATATCACGTAATTGTGCAATTTCAAAGGTAGAGTTCAGCTGACTGATAAAGTTGTCCTAAACACAAAAGACTTTAAAGTATCAAAGTGTCTGTTACCTTAATATCTGATCGAAGAAATGGGCTGCACAAACATACACTGGGGATCAGTATTATCAAATAAACTTTATAACAAAAAATGTTAAAGACTTTTCTTGCAGAGCTATGTAAATCATAGGGAATCAAGTCATAGTAAAGCTGATAATCATAGTACACAACTTTATATACTTTTCAGCGCCTTTTGCATACATGCATTGAGCTAACACTAACAGGAATAGACCCATTTAAATTATTTTATCACACATTAAATTGGTCCAATTTCAGCTTCAATTCTGGCAAAAACCCATCCAGATTATGTTCTTGCAGATACAAAGTCTTCAACCTATTCAAATACCTTAAAGTAGCAGGAACTTCACTACAAATTGAAATTATGACGTACAATCACTGATCTAGTGAGATTGTAAACAATCACAATTGAAAACATACTCACGAAGAAAATGACTTTCAGAACTATCCAAATCAACACCCATTTTCTCAACAATAAGACCAAACCAAGCAAAACCCAACTCCCAAAAGGAGTCATATGCCCATATTAACTAATAACTTCATAGTTGGTAGGCTAATCAATGCTACGTTCTTGTTTGTTGTACTAAGAAGTCAACACACTAATATGGGCTATTTAAATTTTAAAGTAACAAATTCATGTCTATCTATTTGCTCCTAATCCTCCATAACCACACATTATTTGTTTCTAGCTCATCATCTAGCACATACTGTAGTTGTAGACTTGTAGGATTAAAATTCAGTCCAATACAAGCCATAGAATGCTACACAAAGATTCAGAAAGTGTATAATAAAATAGTCAGACTATACCGGAATCATCTATTCCATAGCGTTCAGAAACTCGCTTCTGCACCAAAGATAGCTCCTATCCAAGGGAACCTATAAAAGAATCAATAAGAAGTACAACATTAACCAGCATACATTTTCGTATTTAGCTGTGCCTCATCAACTATGGTTGAACCATTTAATAACAACATGCCTTATCGTATAAGGCATGACAATAAACAAATGTCATTCTAAAGCATGCAGACTGTGAGCAGAATAAACAAGAAAACTAAGGCAATTTGTGAAAAGCATTGGCAAAGGCAAAATGGAGCGTAAACCAAGCAAGGAACTCGTCTCTGATATAGCTCAAACAGAATTTCAGTATAGGTTAGCACCCTTTGTATCAGATAATACAAAAAAAGAACACAAAGCACTAATTACCCAAAAAAAAAAACTCAAAAGATTAGCAAATTATTTACATTAACATTCTAAGCGAGCTAAAAACAGGAAATAAAACAATTAAAACAAAAATCCTCCAACTTTCACCCAAAAAAAATCATAAGACAATCAATACAGACAACTTATTTTTAGATCAAAATTAAACAAACAAAAAATATGATTTTGGAGAATTATATACCTCAACCAAGTCGGTGTTATCCTTCTAGTGTTGCTTCAACAACTGCAACTTTCCACCTGTGAACAAATTAGGGCTAGAATTGTGAGTTTAGAAGCAAAAATCGAGGATGGTTCAAATTAATTTTCGAAAAGGAGAGAGAAAGAGGAACAAGTAGAAACCATGCTCGTACATGGTTGATGTTATCTAGGGTTAGGATTTGGTTTTTGGGTTTGAGAGTTCGCTCGAGAGCACCCGTAAACCCTTCTTGTGAATCATCTACCTCAAATCATGATGGATAAATTACTTATATTTAAAGAGCTTACCCCATGGTTGAAGAAGACGACGATGAAGAGGAGAGAGAAACGGGGGGTGGAGCAATTTCTGGTAACTGATGAGAGGAAGGAGAAGGAGGATAAACAAAGAAAGACGGAAGATCTTTAGGTTTGGAAATATAAGGACACGTGACAACATCATATAAACAAGGGCAAGACAGTAAGTACCCTGTTTATAAGGAAAATGACAAAAAAAAAACATGAAGGAAATTGGGGTCAATTTGGTAATTCCACTATGCTGTAAATAGTAACTACCCACTCCTTGCTTTTAAAAGGGTATAAGAAATACCGGCCAGCACTTACAAATTCGTGAAAAATGCTTGAAATATCATTAATGATACAGAGTATAAATGTTGCACCAAATTTGGTTTGATATAGTATAGATAATACGAAACAATAAATTAATAGATAAATAAGTAGGAGTGATAATCATTATACATGCTTGAGATTGGTTATGTCTGTTTTCCATACTTATTTTGCGATTAAAAAAACAAACTAAATCACCAAATCTTTGTGTTGGTATCGCAATAAATCATCGCAATTATCTACATAATTCCGAAACAGATTATCCAGAACAATACTCGTAGTAGAGAAAAACATCATGTCCTTTAGTTCTCCATACCCGGAATGATATCTACTAAGAAAAAAAATCCCTAAACATAATTAATACTCATGGTCCTATAAGATTTTTCCTCAAATCATTTTCTTTTCCACTACTTTTAGGAGGTACTAAAATTGTTCAAGTAGCAAGTGAAAAATTATCCACTACCTATTTATTTGCCCCATATTTCGTATTTAGTCATCCCTATTGTTTTATTATTTTAGGCCGTTTCTATTGTTTTATTATTTTAGGCTTCTCCGTAATATTTTAAAAATCCAAATGATACGCTAAATACTTGTAATCACTAAACAATTGGATTTGAATTCATGTCACTTTTATACCAAGACTCCTTATTAATTTACAATTAAGCAAAAAAAAAAAAAAACGATGTCTTTACATTTTTCTGTAGTTTCAGTTTATTAATCAAATCATCTTCTGCTTCGTTTATTTTCTGTTATAAACGATGTCTAGCTATGTTAATTCATGAAAAAATGCTTATAGAGAGTATAAATATAGTCGGTACATAATCAAGTATGAACCCAATTCCATTGGCCCAATACCATAAAGTTGTACACTAATACAGAACAAAAGGTTGTTTCAGTAAAGCCATCTAATTATACTAATTAGAATATGCCAAGACAAACATCATTCCTCACATCATCTCATTTTCTAGATTAGATTTACATTTAAATTATTGGCAACAAAACATAAGAGTGTAGCATGAACAGAAATAGAAGCAACCTAAACCATGCATTCAACCATGTAACCAATTCTTGATTTCAGGCGTACCAGATTTAAATGGGAAGCAATTTTTTATCAGCACTGAATCTCAAAAAGACATTCGATTACTAATTTTCTTACAACCAATCTAAACAACTGAATCAATACAAATCTCCTGCCCCACTCTGCACTCTAACATAAGCTCTTGGCCATTAGTACAAAAATCATCTAGTTCTCAATCAAGGCCTTTACAACATATTTATGATCTAGGGAAGGGAACTGCAAGATTACCATTTCCGAATACATTAATCCTTATCCGTGTGGGAACTTGATAGAATCCACACACTTACCTTTCCATACTAAACAACCTATTCCACAGACAAGTAGACAACTTCAGTTCTATAATCTGATATGATCAAACTTTGGATCAACCAAGCTTCGTGTTACTTGCACTATAATGACTTCCAGTATAGGACACCAAGAGACACTTAAAAACATAAGAAGACATGCGCAATCAACTTGAGCAATAAGCGGCCATTAACTACTAAAGTGCTGCAAAGATATCACACAAAGAATGAGCAATGTGGAATCCTACCATCACCTCCTATACACTCAAAAACCTTTCGAAAATACAAAAAGTTGAAAGGGGAGGGTACTGAAATACTAACCATCTACAAATCGGGCTCAGTAGCTTTTGCAAATTGAGGAGAGGTAACCTTGGTGGAATTTTGGTATGTCGAGGATTATTTGGGATGCGTAACCGGTTAAAGCTTGAGGGTGGGGAAGTAAAGAAAAATCCAACCCCAAAAACTCCTAGTGGGAATCAACTCTGTGAACTTTAAGTCACAAATCCAAGCTCTGGCCACGAGACCAAGGAGTATTGGTTGATCACAAAACACAGATTAGCAAAAGAAGTGCATGATGTACAAATTCAATAGCTACTACAAATATCGTACAAATATCATTGAGAAAGCTTTACTACAAAAGTGAACGCAGGGAAACTTTATGAGACTTACAGACTCTTTAGTGGGATACTTACTGAAGGATTGATGGGAAGATCTACAAGCTACTGAAAACCAGCAACGATATAATTGCTATAAAAAACTATCCTGTCGTACCCAACGTGTATTAGATGGTTGGAATTAGATGAAGATACCACACTCCAATACTCTACTAATCCATCACAACAGGAAAATTTTTCTTTTCCTCTCTAATTTCTATCCCCTGTAATTATACCCTACTAATACCATAACTTCAAAGTGATAAAAATAAAATCCACAGTATCATTACAGCTCGTTTTGCGTGCATCAGATGCACCATAACACAGTCTTTGTAACGTCCGCGTCTCAAATTACTTGCTTTATTTTTATTTCCGGGGCATCTCAAAGTATTTGCCTGAGAAGGAGGACAGTTTGCTCTTACTTTTGCTAAACTCGACTACTTTGAGATTACAGGTGTACGGTGTACCCCTAGTTCCCATTAGATTTTGTAATTATTACTCCCTCCGTCTCATTTAGTTGCTATATTTAACCCAAAAAACTCAACCCAAAAAAAGTCAAATGGGAAACAAGATGGAGGGAGTATTACTTTATTAGAAGTATCAAGTATTAACACATGGGGAAAGTCTTGTAGTTAGTGAAAAGAATGGGCATGCATTCACTTCTGAATTACTACTAAAAACTCTTGGTGGGTGGCTGGGTGCTGACGAGAGAGAGAGAGAGAGAGAGAGAGAGAGAGAGAGAGAGAGAGAGAGAGAGAGAGAGAGAGAGAGAGCAAGGGAAAGAAGTGGGTACTTACTGGAAAAAAAATATAGCCTGCCTTGTTTCTGGTCGATAGAAACTCTCTGAAGCAGGAGGAGAGAGAAATAGAGAAATATGGAAATTGCCAAGCCATAGATGCATCAACATTGGTAATCCAGCACCCAAGTGGTAAGATTGATAAACTGTACTGGGCTATTCCTGCAAGTGAAAACAAGAAAATGAACCATGGTCATTATGTCACTCTTCTTATCACCACCACCATCTGTCACACCACAAACACCAACAATAACAGCAAGAACATCCAGAAAACAACAGCAGTGGCGGCAACAACAACCAGAGAAACAGCAGCAAATGCAATGACAACAAAAACAACAGCCACAACAAAGGCAGTAACAACAAAAAGAGCAGCACAGGTGCCAGAGATGGGCGGAACACGGTGCAGATAACTCGAGTTAAGCTGCTTTGGCCAACAGAAACTTTGGCTTTGGGTCATGTTTATAGGCTCATCAGCACTCAAGGTTTGTTAAGCTTTTTTTTCCTGCTTACCTTTTATGTCAGATTGGTGAATTCAATAACAAATTTGAATTAATTGCTTCGAATTTTTTAAATACGTGTATTTTATTTTATTTTCTCTTTCCAATCTCATCCAAAAACCACAAAATCTCCACTTCGAAGCAAACAAACGACTCCTTAAACTCCTCGTAAAAATTATTCTTGAATTCTTGGCTGAATAATGAATACTAAAAATGCTCTATATGTAGAAAAAACCCTTGCATTCTCGCTAAATAATACGGAGAAATAATAATAATTCTCTACATATGTAGAAAAAAAGCCTTGCATCCATAAATTATTTCCTTCATTGATGTCCGATAAATTAAGATACATGGTTGACATAACCAAGCAACCCCGGCTAGACACCTAGAAGATCAAATGAAAGTAACTTACCTCTTGAACAGGTTTCTCCAGAAATTTTTACTTTGAATCTTCTTCACCATGAACACGACCCAAGTCAGAATGCATTTCCTCAATTGACTTGTCAAGGTTGTAGCAATGCTATTCTAAGTTTGAAAGCCAACATACTTTTTCATGGTCCTTTAAAATACTGAATTTATTTCTTGATTCAAGGATTCCTCCTGCTGAATGTAACAATTAGTTGCAGGAAACAATGACGACCTTAAAATTCTTCTTATCCGAAAACCCTGCTCAAAAAAACGGAATAAAACAGTTTATCATCAAGGAAAACTAATATTTCTCCTCCCTAATCTAACCAGAAAAAAGGTGTGACAAAATCAAATCAACAATAAGCTACATGAATTCCACTACTGCAAACAAGTTACATTAAACATCTTCGCAGCAAAGACTACAACCGACATTCTGACACAAAATGATAGTACAGATAAGCTCCTCATAACCCAACAACTCTTAGTAATTTCTATCTTATTATATAATCACCTTACAGTTAGGGTTCTGAAGTGTTTTGTTAGTGTTGGTGCTAGATTTAGCTTTATTAAATTCTAACTTCAGAATACTAACTGTGTCCATTTCAACAATAAAGAAACAAATTCACTGATATTCCAACTGATTCAATCAAAAATAAAAAATAAAAATCGGAAACAACTATCCTCATCAAATTAACTCGATCAAACTCCGGTTCATCAAATCACAAATTCCAAACAGCCATGACAACCAATGATTACCAATTTATTCAGCTTACAGAAAATATAAATGACAAAATTTGATCTTTATACAAAAACTCCCATTAATGTGAAAAACACACTTCTAGAGGAAAACGTCAACCACATAATCAAAGTCACAAGTGCAAAGCCATCTAAAAATTATGGACAAAGTTACCAAACTTGGGAAGAAAATCAGCTAATCAGGAAGAATATTATCAACAATGACATGAATTTTTACCTTGGTTCATCTACATGAGATAATGGGAGAATCATATTCCTTTTTAAGTAACAGTGTGGTTACCAGTTATCGCATACCTTCTTTTTCACAAAGCACTAAAGCAATTCAAAGTTTTCTTCTTTGCCATTTCAACTACACAAGAAATTCAAATCATCAGATCCCCATAAACCGAGATCATCTGTAGTAAGTATCTATTTGGTTGATGCTGAACATAGTCGATTTCAACTACACAAGCACAATTAAACATGAACAAAGCAAGTCGGCCTTAAAATTCAGAAAGCAGAGCTCAAAACTTCCGAAAAATTAAAACATATAGTACAGTCTGAGATGCCCAAAAAAATCCCCACATTTTCAATCAATTCACATGGAAAAAACTCTAATTTTTTCGGACTCAATAAATTCCATTAATTTTACGGAGATCGACAGAAAAGCAAGAACAAGGGCGTCTTTAGAATTAGAATGATACACACATATAGTTGCAGAAGAGAAAAGTAAGAACAAGGGCATTAATTAGAGAATTGGGATTATATAGTTGTAGAAGCTAAGAGAAAACAAAGAAGTAAAAGAATTACATACCAACCACTCCATGTGGCCTTGAAGACCTTCTTTGTTGAGAACCTTGACAGCAACAGGAAGAGACTTAAGGCCAAAACGGAGATTCTCATCAATGTAATACTTATAAACGGTACAAAAGCCGCGTTCTCCAAGGATGTAGTATGAACGGAAGCTCTTGGTAATAGTCTCCAACTCATACAATGTGAAAGAGATTACATTTGTATACAATCAAACATTTGAATCACTTGAATCTGAGACTGACCTGTTGCTACTATGTTGTTGTTTCTTCTCCAGCGCATTTCTACTACTATTATTGCAACTTGATTGCAATAAGGTTAGCATAGTGATTTAATCTATTTTTGAAGTATCTTTTTCAGAGATGATATATAATAGAGGGATATGTCGACACTTCGAGTGATGACCCTTAAGTCAAATGTTATCACTCGGGGGCTCGTGAGACCCTCGCAAAACATGTCACAATACACCGTGGCTTGTGTAACGCACTCCGTCTAATACTTTGACCATCGTCTTACTCCAAGACTCAGTCAAAGTGGGGGCTAACTGTAGACACCTACTTTTGTCCCCATTCCCGCAAGGGAAAGGTTCGATGATGAAAGCATAAAAACTCCACTTGACAACGCATCTCCTATAAAATAAACGAATCTCGATTCCCCATTTCATTTCACCCGAAACCTGCTATTTATGGAAACCTGCTAAAAATAGTACTGCCGTAAAAAGTAGCGTCTAAAAGTGGCAAATCATAAAAGATAGAAACCTTTCAGAATTAGGTGTTGCATTCCAACATAAATCCTAAATGAGATAGAAAACCGCGAGAATCCTATTCCTAATAGGATTCAGAAATAAGAGTTACGTATTAATTAAAATCCTAACGAGCCTAGAGTTCGTAACGGGCCCAGACGCATTCCGTCACAAAATTGATGCGCGCTAAAAGACTCGAATTAATCTCAAACTCTACGGATTTTAGGAATCCGAATCTGACTAAACAAAGCTGCCCAGACCCTATTTTCAACGCCTGGCTCTGGGCGCCGAAATCTTCGGCGCCCAGGCCTGGGCGCTGAAAGTACCTGGGTACGTCTCTTTTCCTAATTCTTTGCGGATTAGAACTCTGCAATTCTATCTTTCCACGAACTCTTCCCTATAAATAGGCCCCTAGTTTCGACGTGAAACAACAAACAACAACACATAATATATTCTGAGTATTGACTCTAAACCCCTTAGCCTAAGCCTCTCGCTGCGAAACTGTTCACGCGTTCTGTCGCAATCGATCCATAAATCGAACAAAACGTATCCTGTCCCATAATTGAGATTCGTTAAATAAAAAGGAGAAATAGCAAAGTCAAAGTGGTTAGTTTTCTGAGAACCGTGACGCACCTCTCAAGGGTGCGTCGTGATGTGTCCCTTTTCGATGATTTAACTGCTTTCCTCGCCCTTTTTATGAACTGTTAAACTAACCTAATATGATTGTTCTATCACGCCTAACAAATATAATATTTTTGGGAAATCGGATTATCATGCTAGGTCCCTTAATGTTATTTAAATCAGATAATCACGATCGAATTAGTATTATATGTTGCATATTGCTAAAATCAACTCAGATTAGTTTAATAGTTAACGCATGTCCCTTCAATTATTTATGCTGAGCTAGTAAGGATATCCTGCCTCTGGAGTTATCGACGAGCGAATTACTCCTCTCGGTAGTTACAGTCCCCCGAACCCTCAATCTCTACCTTGCGGGTGTATATTGAGAGATCCCCACACCAGGGATCACAAGGGAACCTACGGCTGTCGTGGTCAAACATAATTGCACTCCCTTTATGTCACGATAACCGGGTTTTGTCAGTTTTTCTCATTGTCGTTAAAAACTGAATGGCGACTCCTATATTACTAGTCAATTGGGTGTATACTCACAGGAAATCTGATTACACTTGATTGAATAAAAAGAATCGTCACACCCACGAGGGACAAGGTCACGCATTAGCCTCGCGCTTTTTCGACCCCCTCACAGTGGCGACTCCACTGGGGATAGTGAAGGAAATACTCGTGCTTGTAGGTAATCAAAATAGCCGAAGGGTGAAACGATCCTACCCCGCGTTTATTTCCCCATCAAGTTGGGACGACCTGAAAATCAGCATATTAATGTGAACGGGCAGAACATCATAACGAATCTCGGCTCCCTCGGGAGTTGGGACTAAGGATACCATTTTTCGCCAATAGGGGGGTGCATACGCCGCGCATGTTTCCCACTCGGTACTTGTGCAGGTAGTACACCTATCCCGAACCCAATCGCTCGCCCATTAGGTCCCTCTCGCCTGCATGCCCCCTTGGCTTGCACTTGCGGGTTGGCCTCTTGAGTGAAATTCGTCTGTTGAAAACACTACCTCGACCGGGGCATGTGTTGGATCTACGATAGAAGCGGTACCAAGCCAGGCGCAAATACTACCCATAGAAGCCTATCATAAACTACGTGGTATATTTAATTTTCAAATCCATGTTTGTAATGTAGTTATGTGTAGCGAAATATGTGATTGTGTGTGGCAAACTATCCTAGAAAACCAATGACCTTAAAAATTGCCCAAACATTCATAGACTAATTTGCCAAAGAGTTATACCGAAACACGTGTTCTGCAAACCCGAATGATCGCCACAAAATAAGCGACGCTCGGGATGGCCTGTAACGAATCCCACAAACGCTGTTACGCGTAAAGGACGTTATTAGGCAAGCACGCAAATCGAAGTCGCATAAACAGAAAACAGAAAACGAGAACCAGCCAGGGACGCATTTTCAACGCCCCTGGCTGGGCGCCGAAATTTCTCACGCCCACTGCTGGGCGCTGAAGTTGCTGCTTGGCTTTCTGGTCAGGCGCAGCAGCCTCGGTGCCCAAGCAAAAAGAAAGTACTTAGCACAAAAAATGCTCATCAAAAAATTGCTACGAGGGCGTAAGAAAAGCACTCGATTTCAAAAGGCGACTCGCGAAAAATTAATAACTCTTTGTGTCGTCGTTAGGCCTCCTACGACGGCAATGCTCGGCACCAAAACCGAACATGCTAACAACTATGAATGTCACACGGGCAAGTGTTTCGAAAATCCAAAGAACGACCAAAATAAAAAAACCCCCCAAAAAGTGTACCGACAGAAGAAAGAGCGAAAAGAAAACACCAATTTAGAGAGTCGAAGTCTAGACTAAGTAATGCTTGAAACTTTGGGAACCTAAACTTTAGCTTATCTTATGCCTAGGACTGGTCCTGCCACTTGGTGCCGATCAGGGAATCAACGGCTAGTGCGTCTCGAAGATACATCACCAACACCAGGTCTAGTAACTCCAAGCTCCGTCCGTCGTCCCTCATTTCAAGGATCTCCGCTTCCCCAACCTCGATTCGCACCTCCAAACATGTCCATCGAAGATTTGCGAGACCAGATGGTCCAAATGACCCAACTCATGGGCCAACTGAAAATGGAAAACGAAGCCTTAGCGGCTGCGCAAGCCAAAAATGACCTCGAAAACGAGAAGAGGATCGAAAAAATGGTCCTACAGCAAACCATGGGGAGCAAATACTTCTCCCTCGAGCCTGAACCTTTTTCTGGCAAATTACCAGAAAAGTTCAGTTCATCTGACTTACCAAAGTTCAAGGCCACGGACAACCCCCGTGATCATCTACTGAGCTTTGTGAATACCATGAACTTGAAAGGCGTGGACAAGTCCATGTACCTACCTGCCTTTCCTTTGTCCTTGGAACCTGTGCCGCTCAAATGGTACTATCACCAGGACCCTAAGCTCTTCCCCACCTGGGAAGACTTTGTCAATGTCTTCATCAAGAAATACTCGTCGAACATGGATTTCCAAGTCACCATGCGCGAGCTGGAAGTTCTCTTCCAAAAGAAAAATGAGGGTTTCACAACCTACTTTGCTAGATGGAGGGACCAGGCGGCCTAGCTAATCAATAGGCCTCCCGAAACAGAATTGGTCCAAAAATTCATTGACAACTTGGACCCGGCTTACAGACAACACCTTAGGTACCTGGGACTCGACACTTTCAAAAGGGTTTATGATGTGGGAATAAAGATCGAGGACGACCTCGCCAAAACCATACAGAGCAAACCTGCATATAAGACCAACACCTATAATCGGGGTAACACACCCCAAGCCCAAGGAGTCCATGCTGTAGAAGAGGCTCCCGCCCGAAGATACCCTGTAAGATGGGTCCGAGACCGAAAGTTTGCCCCACTCGGGTCAACTTTGGTACAAGCCTTTGAAAGACTAACCAATCAAGGAAAGTTGAGACCTATAGGCCCCACCCGTGACCCTCCTGTCAAAAACAAATATTGGGTCGAAGGTACTTACTGCAAATTCCATCAAGGAAATGGGCATGACACTGAAAACTGCTGGAATCTAAAACATATGATCCAGGACATGATAGAGGATGAAGTAATACCTCTCCCTAACGTTGGCAAACCCAACAACAACAAGAGCCCACTCGGCTCTTGTCACATCTCTCTCGACCAACCAGAGAATTTCGACCCCACGGTGTATATTACACCTCAAGGTGCACCACTCGCTGTGGTACCTATGGATCGAATCGAGGGGGAAGTGTGCGGTGTGTGGAACGATGATGCAGAAGATATTTACCTATCTCAAGTCTCGGGCCAGGACCTCTTCACTGAAACTTGGCCCGGGTATGCTCTCATTGACACCACCCCTCAGGAGCCCGAGGTCGACAACCTCACCCGATCCGGAAGGATATACCAATCGGATATTCACCCACCTCCTATGGACGACATCCCGGTTAGGCAAACTCCTGAGAACGGGCGGCACGCCACCGTCGCGGAAGCCATTGAAAATCCTCTCCTGAAACAACTGAAAAGAACCAAGGCTGAGATTACCATCTGGGATCTTATGTGTACTTCAAAGGAACATCGCGAAAAGCTTATTCGCTCACTTGACCTCATCTCAGTACCCACATATATCACACCTGACTCATTGGTTAGCCATGTCACGAGAGATGCCGGAGAAAAGGCCATAGTTTTCACTGATAAAGACTTACCCAAAGAGGGGGGTGCTCACAATAAAGCCCTTTACTTAGTGGTTGGATGCAAAGGACAAAACATCCCCCTAGCGCTCGTAGATAATGGTTTGGCGGTTAATGTCTGCCCATTGCGAACCGCCCATTGCTTGGGGCTAGGAAGCGATGACTTCCAAACCTCCTCACAAGGGGTACGAGCTTATGATAACTCCCGAAGGCCTGTGTTGGGAAAAATCAACCTTACCATACAAACTGGGCCTGTGGCACGCACCACGGAGTTTCAAATAATCGACATCAAGCCCACTTTTAACCTCCTCTTGGGGCGACCTTGGCTCCATGACTTAGGAGGTGTGGCTTCAACCTTGCACCAAATGGTTAAACTTAACCATAACGGGGTAATACTAGAAATCCGCGCCCCTCCTCTCGACGTCAGTTGTACTATGGTTGGAACGGCCGAAACTACAGATGACCTTTATGGGTTTCAAATGGAAGAAGCAATCCAGTTCATCGAAGATTATGATCCAGCATTCCTAGACCCGCATGCATCCCGAGTCATCCCTAGAATGCTGTTGGCTCAAGGTTATTTCCCAGGAACCCCATTGGGCATAAGGAAGAAGGAATGCACATTCCATCCTTTTCCCGACAAATCTACTCCCTTTGGCTTAGGTTATGAACCAACGGAGGAAGATATTGCTGACCGCCTATCTAGGCTACGCCTTAACAAAGCCAAACAAACCACCCTCCTTCCCCCATATCAAAGGACCCTTAACGGGATGTTTGTTCGGGAAGGAGAAGAACACCCATGCTGTGATTTCCCTGAACCCCTCGTTCAGGATGGCTTGCTAAAACCCGGATTTGAAATTTTCCATGACTGCCACACCTTGGATGAGGCACCCCACCTCACCAAGACTAAAACAGCTGAAATATTGGACAACCAGGCTCTATGGACATTGTTTAACGAATCGAGGCCTATGGAGAACGAGACTGTGATGACTACCCTAGCTTTACAAGATGAAGGTTTCGATCCAACCCGGTTAATCTCTCCTGCATCAACACTAGAAGAGGTCGGGAACGGATGGGTGAAGACATATCAGTGGGTCAACGCAAAAGGAATAGGATTCAAGATGAGTACCGGTGAAGGACCGAAGTTTTATGAGACTAAACCCCAGGCTTGAGCCATATAGAGCACCATTAGTAGTTCTTTAGATTGATAGAAAAAATAATAGAGACTTTAGATGGTCCTAAGGCCCTTTAGAATATGGGTCAGTTTTATTTCAGTGTGTTTTCCTTACTTTCCAAATCAATAAAGGCGTAATATTTCTCCTAAAAATTTTATTCTAACACTAAATAAACACCAAATGTACTTGCAAAATAAAGAAGCGGCCCACTATAGGCCCAACAAACAAAGCCCACTCGGTTTTGAAATAATGCCATGTGAACCAGTTCCCGAAACCCACAAAATAAACCACACTATCCCATCCTCAAAACCTAAAAAGCCAACCAATGTCATCATAAGAGCCAATCCATGCAACCCAAAATCAAAAAGAAATCAAAAATTTAAAACAAATGCAAATGTTACCAAAAAAATAAATTCATAAAACATAGAATCCACCAACAGATGTTTCACATAGATTCCATCATACCCTCCACAAAGATCTTCATAAGTTCCGCACCCTAACTCCATTTTCAAAACTGTTTTGAGTCACCAATAGAAAAAAATTAATCTGGACAAAAATGCGTTTCACGCTAACAGTCAAAAAAGCCTCCAAAATAGCCTCAAAATTAACTTTAACTACGAAGCAAAATATCAAGGCACAAAAAACGAAATAGAAATAAACGCAAGAACATGTGAAGCAAAAACGTCAAAATTGACCGCCCAAGTTATTTTCAGCGCCCAGGGCTGGGCGCTGAAATTTCTGACGCCCCAGCCTGGGCGTTGAAACTCTCTGCCTGCCAAAAGTTTTCCATTTTTCAAAAAGTGCCCGTCATTTTATCCGCACACAACGGAAAAATAACGAACACTTGGGGGGTACAGTACGTATCCAAATAGGTTTACCAACAAATTGGTCGAATTTTACGCAACCTATGGAAAACGACAGATGAAAATAATGGCAAATACTTCACTCATTTGACCGATTAAGTAATATGTTTCCACTTCAGGACATATCTACCGAAATCTGGCATACTAGAACTTATTCTAAAGCTAAGAACTACGTGCGACCTGACTCTGACAAGATACGTAGGCAATCCTTACCAAGGATTCGGTCCAAATAATAATAAAAAAAATTATATTCTTTGTGTAAAAAAGTGTTAGACATATAAACAAAATTGAATGGAAACTAAAAATACGCCTTTATTAAAATATAATAAGAAGGAAAACAAAGTGCTAGGAATAAAAACAAACACAACTGAAATAAATAGAGGGCACCTACACCCTAGCAAAGAACTACACTACTCTAGTTCTTCCGGATCATCAAATAAAGTCTTGAAGAGAGCAATGTTCGCAGGATCCACCCCCATAGTCTTCTACGCTGCCCCAATATCAATCTCCATAAGAACTGGCTCCTAGACACTAACTTCCAAAGATGCCAAAGCGTTAGAAACATTCTCAGTTATAGCCCGCTCAGCCTCAAGGGCACAAACAATGGTGGGAGAAGGATTACTACCATCAACTGGACTAGCCATTGTTTCTACAGGCGGCTGAGCCTTCCTAACCCATACATTGTTCCGGCGACGATCTCCGCGAGAGCTTGCATTTCTTTTAACAACAGCAGGCCCCTTCATGTTAGGCATCTTTTTAGGCCTGACACTGGAACGGGGAAGAACTTCCTTTCGCTTTCGATCAGGACGAGCTTTCACAGTCTTAAAACTATAGGTACGAGGTCTGGCAGAATCAGGACCCTCATACTTAACACGAATACGAGGTATCAAAAGCTCAGCCGGCTCCCCATTACGAGCCTCGGTCCTCACATCCTTGTCATCGGAACTCATCCACAACTTATAGTTTTCAGAAAGACCCACAAACCCATTTGTAGCTACAGCCCAACGCGGGAGACCATCATAATACCTAGCCCACGCTAAGACCCGTGTTTGTGCAAACGTCGCTACCTTAGGTGGTACCGTATCAGAAAAGGGGATAGTCTGCCTTAAATTAACCATATTGACGCATGACTCGGTAAGGGAAAATATAAATGGGACAAGATAGCCCCAACAAAGAAATATAAACCGATACATCAAACCCCCCTGTCATAGTAGTCAAACCCCACCATGGTACCACCCACTTAATAGAACAAATGCCATAAGTAAAAAAGGAGGTCCATTCGGCCTCGTCCTGGCCTTGGTGCAAGTATTTTCGGTTACCCAAAGCTATAGGGCGATAATGTTTAGGATCGGCAGGAGCTTCCAAAAGTCTAAGCCGTTCCACAAGCCAAATCTGCAAAAACAGGTACGATCGAATCAAAAGAATGAAAAGAAAGAAAAAAGGTTCCTGGGGCGCAGTTTCAACGCCCAGGACCACGCGCCGAATATTCCAGCGCCTAGCCCTGGGCGCTGAAACTCAGCCCCAGGAAAAAAGAAATATATAAAAGTGGCGTATGTGTGCGCAAAGAAAAAAATAGATTACCTGCAGTAATAGGGGGCTTCCCTTAAAAATTTCGGATTTGGCATCCTTATTCAGCTCATCCGCACTCAGCAAAGTCTCAGCAACAACCAACGGCATAATAGAATAGCAACTTTCCATCTGGCTAATCAAGGGGATCAGCCTTATGTCACCAAACTCACCACTATTATTCGACAGCAAATAATGATTCAACAAGCAAAATACAAGGGCTCGAATGTTCAATTTTTGTTCGGTCATATTCTTACTAGGCCTAAAATGATGTTTTACGAGTTTTGCCAAGTTAACCTTATCGTCTACAACAAGTTCAGCAAACATGTTATCATCTAGCCCTAGGAAAGCCCTTATGGTTGTTTTACCCTCTTCAATAGTGCCAGGGGTAACAGGAGTAGCATTAGTAGGATAACCAAGGATCGCAGCAAATTCATCAGGCAAAGGACATATTTCATTGCCCCGAAAGGAAAAAACATGACGATCGGAGTCCCAAAAGTTTAGGGCAGCATGCAGAAAATTATAATCAATATTAATTTATTGTAAGCCTAAAAGTACCTCTAAGTGGTATTCTTTTAACAAAGCTTTTTCTGTGGGAGTAAGGGCTCGTAGCCAACGCCTAACAGTCCGTTGGAGTGAGAAAGTAGGGATCGACATGGCAAAAGCAGTAAATAATTAGAGCACAACAAAAAAGAGAAAAAGAATTTGAGAGTGGTGGAAAATAAGGACGTACCTAGCCCCTATATATAGCTGAACGCACCCAATAAACATCCTGATCCCATTCGGAAACGTGTTTAGAAATCCGAAAGTCAAATATTACCAGGAAAGAACTTTCAGAGCCCACCTCTGGGAGCCGAAATTTTTTACGCCTGAGCTTGGGCGCTGAAAATGCAGCCCAAGGCCCAGATTTCACAAAAACACGGAATAGGAAAGGACTTAAGACCGTGTTGCTAAAACACGAGGCCCTATTACAAGTAAGATCAAGCCCAAAGCACCTTTAGCTCCCAAATAAGCAAAAAATAATAATAACATTGAAACTTGGTCGAAACTTAGACTCATCTCAGAAAACGCTCATGTACACTTTTTAAAAAAAAGCAAGTTAAATATCATGGTCATTCTTCGAAACACCAAAAATATGTGTCGTCAAGTCATTGGTTTTCCAAATAGAAAATGTCTGTCTATCAAAGGGATATTCCGGGCCAAGCCAAAACCGGATGTCGCCTGAAAGCTAAAGTCGCACTCCACGGCTTCATTAAAATAGCACACTACTATAGGAGGTCGCTCGCACATACGAGCGTGACCCCAAACATGATTACAAGACGCGAAAAACAACCGACGAGCCCCAACACTTGGGGGCTCGCAAAAAGTGGACTCCAACAAAGAGCGCGCAATCAAAATCATATTCCCAGACTGCGCCACGCACCATATCATGTTTGGATATCTCAAAAAAATATATTGTTAAATATACACAGTGTGGACCAACTTATAGGACACATCTAATCAGGAAATATTACGACCCACCAACAGGTTGTAATCACCAAAAGCTCTTCTACATAGGCAAAATAAGAAATTCAAAATGGGCTCGCCCACCCTCAGCGGGCGGGGTCTGCGTCACTAGCCGCGCAGGTCCTCAGTTTTTCGAAGAATAAAGTCTTCAAATTTAAAATAGGCTCGCCATCTTCAGCCGGCGGGGTCTACGGCGCAAACCACGTAGGTCCTTATTTTCAAAAAAAAAAAAAAAAAAAAAATTCAAAACAGATTCGTCCACTTCTATCAGACGGGGCGTCCACCCTCAGCGGACAGGTTCGCCATCTTCAGCCGGCGGGGTCTACGTCATAAACCGCGTAGGTCCTTATTTTCAAAAACATCAAACAGATTCGTCCACTTCTATCGGACGGGGGGTCCATCCTCAGCGGACAGGCTCGCCCACCTTCAGCGGGCGGGGTCTGCGTCACTAACAAAGCAGGTCCTTAGTCGCTGCAGCGATAACTTTTATCGGTTTTCCCTTTTTCCGAAAATCAAAGGATCGGTTTTCCCTTTTTCCGAAAATCAAAGGATCGGTTTTCCCTTTTTCCGAAAATAAAAGGATCGGTTTTCCCTTTTTCCGAAAATCAAAGGATCGGTTTTCCCTTTTTCCGAAAATTAAAGGATTGGTTTTCCCTTTTTCCAAAAATTAAAGGATTGGTTTTTCGTTTTTCCAAAAAAGAGCGATGTGTTGGATTTTCCTTCGTTTTACGTCCTATAAAAACAAGGGGGTTTTCTCGTTTAGCTAGCCCTGAAAATGAGAATCTTTAAAAATGTTTTACCTCGTGATTGGGCTTGGCCAGGCCCAATTACACTTTACAGCTTTAATTTCGAAAACATCTGTAGTTACTCCCAATGACAAAGTGAGGGAGTTTCTACGCATCTTTAGATCCTTCCAATGACAAAGTGAGGAAGTTTCTATACTATCAGTTGACAAATCCCAATGACACGTGAGGGATATGTCGACACTTCAAGTGATGACCCTTAAGTCAAATGTTATCACTCGGAGGCTCGTGAGACCCTCGCAAAACAGGTCACAATACACCGTGGCTTGTGTAACGCACTCCGTCTAATACTTTGACCATCGTCTTACTCCAATACTTAGTCAAAGTGGGGGCTAACTGTAGACACCTACTTTTGTCCCCATTCCCGCAAGGGAAAGGTTCGATGATGAAAGCATAAAAACTCCACTTGACAACGCATCTCCTATAAAATAAACGAATCTCGATTCCCCATTTCATTTCATCCGAAACCTGCTATTTATGAAAACCTGCTAAAAATAGTAACTGCCGTAAAAAGTAGCGTCTAAAAGTGGCAAATCATAAAAGATAGAAACCTGTCAGAATTAGGTGTTGCATTCCAACATAAATCCTAAATGAGATAGAAAACCGCGAGAATCCTATTCCTAATAGGATTCGGAAATAAGAGTTACGTATTAATTAAAATCCTAACGAGCCGAGAGTTCGTAACGGGCCCAGACGCATTCCGTCACAAAATTGATGCGCGCTAAAAGACTCGAATTAATCTCAAACTCTACGGATTTTAGGAATCCGAATCTGACTAAACAAAGATGCCCATACCCTATTTTCAACGCCTGGCTCTGGGCGCCGAAATCTTCGGCGCCCAGGCCTGGGCGCTGAAAGTACCTGGGTACGTCTCTTTTCCTAATTCTTTGCGGATTAGAACTCTGCAATTCTATCTTTCCACGAACTCTTCCCTATAAATAGGCCCCTAGTTTCGACGTGAAACAACACACAACAACACATAATATATTCTGAGTATTGACTCTAAACCCCTTAGCCTAAGCCTCTCGCTGTGAAACTGTTCACGCATTCTGTCGCAATCGATCCATAAATCGAACAGAACGTATCCTGTCCCATAATTGAGATTCGTTAAATAAAAAGGAGAAATAGCAAAGTCAAAGTGGTTAGTTTTCTGAGAACCGTGACACACCTCTCAAGGGTGCGTCGTGATGTGTCCCTTTTCGATGATTTAACTGCTTTCCTCGCCCTTTTTATGAACTGTTAAACTAACCTAATATGATTGTTCTATCACGCCTAACAAATATAATATTTTTGGGAAATCGGATTATCATGCTAGGTCCCTTAATGTTATTTAAATCAGATAATCACGATCGAATTAGTATTATATGTTACATATTGCTAAAATCAACTCAGATTAGTTTAATAGTTAACGCATGTCCCTTCAATTATTTATGCTGAGCTAGTAAGGATATCCTGCCTCTGGAGTTATCGACAAGCGAATTACTCCTCTCGGTAGTTACAGTCCCCCGAACCCTCAATCTCTACCTTGCGGGTGTATATTGAGAGATCCCCACACCAGGGATCACAAGGGAACCTACGGCTGTCGTGGTCAAACATAATTGCACTCCCTTTATGTCACGATAACCGGGTTTTGTCAGTTTTTCTCATTGTCGTTAAAAACTGAATGACGACTCCTATATTACTAGTCAATTGGGTGTATACTCACAGGAAATCCGATTACACTTGATTGAATAAAAAGAATCGTCACACCCACGAGGGACAAGGTCACGCATTAGCCTCGCGCTTTTTCGACCCCCTCACATCAGGTGCCTAGGCTAACAACTTAAATACGTACCAAATGAAACGAGACCTAAATCCTTTCAAAAACGGCAAACAAAATCAACCCAACCCAACCCAGAAAACAAAGGCCTTATATATAGAGAGAGATAATCACCTTGAGCATGAGACACAATACCAATAAAAGCACAATTTTTAATAGAAATTCTTCAATCATATTAATTAATAATCGAATTTTAGAAAAAGATCTCCATAAAAATCGTGAACAAACATATTAATTGATTCCCCTACATATTAATTAATTGACTGAAGTTAAAGAAAAATCTCAGACTGACCCCTAAATTTATCAAAAATAACAGATTCAAGAAAAGCAAATAAAAATCGAGTCGAGAGAAAGAGTAATTAGGGATTTACCTTGGGAGAGACTGAAATTAGATGAGATAAAGCCAATTTAGTTTCAGAGATTTGACCTCCTGCATCACTTTCTTCTCTTGGGCGACAATGGAGAGCTGTCAGGTCGGAGAAAATGAAGCCCCCCAAAAAGAAAGCCATGGTAGATGCCCTAAGAAAATAAGTTACCGAAGTAGATAAGTAAGACAGATCGAAAAGGAGAAGTAGGAAAGGAGAGATAAAGTAAGAACACCATGGGAAAGGAGGGGAGCCAGACACCTGGGATCTACGGCAGCGCCATGAGAGAAGAGATTGATCGAAGAGGAAGAGGGGCGAAGAAACCAGGGTATTTTGCTCGATCAAAAGAAATGCGTGGCACTGTGGCAGCATCAAATGAGAAAGGCGAAAACAGTAAATGCTCTATTGATAAGAATAAGACAAAAAAAATTAAAGAAGGAAATGAGGGGCATGCAAGTAATATCACTATTGCGTGAATAGTAATGTAAGTTCAAAGCTTTAGAAGTGTTAGGATTTGAAACTCAACTTTTATTCATCGAATCTCACCGTTTTCAAGTTCTATTCGTTTTAATTTTTAATTCATTCATCTCACTGTTTATTTATTTTCAAGTTTTTATTCATTTTCAATATGTGGTAATGACCAATGACGTAGTTGGTAGATGCAAACTTGATTTTATTTGTTCTGGTAACGAATAAGTGCATATAGTTAAAGATTTAAGCTTTACTTTTATATATTCAAAACTCAACTTTTATTCATCAAAGCTCGCCGTTTATTCATTTTCAAGTTTTATACATTTTGATTTTTATTCATTTAGCTCACTGTTTATTCATTATCAAGTTTTTATTCATTTTCAATATGTGGTAATGACTAATGACGCAGTTGGCTAGCTGCAATTTTTTTTTTTTTGTTCTAATAATGACCAAAAGGCTATTTAGAAATTACGAACCTTCGATGCATAATGGTTGAATTTTGTGCAATTTCCAAATAACGCTTTGGTCATTACCAAAACATAAAAACGAATGACCAATAGATTATTTGGAAATTACCAACCTTTGGATATTTTTCGTTTTCTTCCATTATGATAATCCAATTAAAAAATGTAAAGGAGATTTCAAATCACACAAAGTCATATGTTAGTGTTTAAGTTATTTTTTTATTTGAAATAAATATTTTTGAAAGAAACACCAATAGTCACACCTCTAGAAATCAAATGAAATGTAACGATTAAGAGCATATAGTTAAAGATTTAAGCTTCACTTTTATATATTTAAAACTCAACTTGTATTCATCGAAGCTCGCCGTTAATTCATTTTCAAGTTTTATACGTTTTGATTTTTATTCATTCAGCTCTCCGTTTATTCATTATCAAGTTTTTATTCATTTTCAATATGTGGAAATGACCAATGACGCAGTTGGCTAGCTGCAAACTTTATTTTTTTGTTCTAATTATGACACAAATATTATTTGGAAATTACCAACCTTCGATGCCTAATGGTTGAGTTTTGTGCAATTTCCAAGTAACCCTTTGGTCATTACCAAAACAAAAAAACGAATGACCAAAAGATCATTTGAAAATTACCAACCTTTGGATCTTTTTTCGTTTATTTCCATTATGATAATCCAATTAAAAAATGTAAAGGAGATTTCAAATCACACAAAGTCATATGTTAGTGTTTAAGTTGTTTTTTATTAGAAATAAATATTTTTGAAAGAAACACCCATGGCCACACCTCTAGGAATCACATGAAATGTAACGAATAAGTGCATATAAGATTTAAGCTTCAATTTTATATATTTAAAACTAAAGTTTATTCATCGAAACTCGCAGTTTATTCATTTTCAAGTTTTATACGTTTTGATTTTTATTCATTCAGCTCAATGATTATTCATTATCAAGTTTTTATTCATTTTCAATATGTGGTAATGGCTAATGGCGTAGTTGGCTAGATGCAAACTTTATTTTTTTTGTTTTGGTAATGAACAAAATGGTTTTTGGAAATTACCAACCTTCGATGCATAATGGTTGAGTTTTGTGCAATTTACAAATAACCATTTGGTCATTACCAAAACAAAAAAACGAATAACCAAAAGATTATTTGGAAATTACAAACCTTTGGATCTTTTTCGTTTTCTTCCATTATGATAATCCAATTAAAAAATGTAAAGTAGATTTCAATCACACAAAGTCATATGTTAGTGTTTAAGTTGTTTTTGATTAAAAATAAATATTTTTAAAAGAAACACCCATGTTTACACCTCTAGGAATCAAATGAAATCTAACGATTAAGAGCATATAGTAAAAGATTTAAGCTTTACTTTTATATATATAAAACTTAACTTTCATTCATCAAAACTTGTCTTTTATTCATTTTCAAGTTTTATACGTTTTGATTTTTATTCATTCAGCTCTCTGTTTATTCATTCTCAAGTTTTTATTCATTTTCAATATGTGGTAATGGTCAATGGCGTAGTTGGATAGATGCAAACTTTATTTTTTTGTTCTGGTAATGACCAAAATGGTTTTTGGAAATTACCAACCTACGATGCCTAATGGTTTAGTTTTGTGCAATTTCCAAATAACCATTTGGTCATTACCAAAACAAAAAAACGAATGACCAAAAGATTATCTGGAAATTACCAACCATTGGATCTTTTTTCGTTTTCATCCATTATGATAATCCAATTAAAAAATGTAAAGTAGATTTCAATCACACATAGTCACATGTTAGTGTTTAAGTTGTTTTTTTTATTAGAAATAAATATTTTTGAAAAAAACACCCATGGTCACACCTCTAGGAATCAAATGAAATGTAACGAATAAGTGCATATAAGATTTAAGCTTTACTTTTATATATTTTAAACTTAACTTTTATTCATCAAAATTTTCCGTTTATTCATTTTCAAGTTTTATACGTTTTGATTTTTATTCATTCAGCTCTCTGTTTATTCATTCTCAAGTTTTTATTCATTTTCAATATGTGGTAATGGTCAATGGCGTAGTTGGCTAGATGCAAACTTTATTTTTTTGTTCTGGTAATGACCAAAATGGTTTTTGGAAATTACCAACCTTCGATGCCTAATGGTTGAGTTTTGTGCAATTTCCAAATAACCATTTGGTCATTACCAAAACAAAAAACGAATGACCAAAAGATTATTTGGAAATTATCAACTTTTGGATTTTTTTTCTTTTTCTTCCATTATGATAATATAATTAAAAAATATAAAGGAGATTTCAATCACACAAAGTCATATGTTAGTAGGGAGGGAAATATCCAGTGGATGATCCAATAACCCGGTCACCCGCTCCAATTAAACGGATGAAAACCCGAAATAAATGGATGAAGAGCGGGTACGTGATGGGTGAAGCGGGTGATGGATGCGGGTCGGATGCGGGTGATGTTTTTTTTATCCATCACCCGACCCACCACCCGTATATCACCCGATCCATCACCCAGTTATTTTATATATATTATTTTTATTTTTGTTTTAAACATAAAAATGTGTTAGTAAATCCATTATTTATTAAAGTTAGTGTTTGTTTAATTTTTTTGGGTTACAAGTTATGCATGATGAGAAACAATTATATGTTTCGGTAGTAAATGTAGGTATATAAGATTTTTTTTTGGTTAATTATTATGCATATTCTAAGGTGGTGAATTTTTAGTGGTTAATAGTTTTCACCCGAATATCACCTGATCCACCCGGTTCACCCGCGGGTGATGGATGGACGGAATGCGGGTGATGAGTAAAGCGGGTGACGGATGGACCGGGTGGAGCGAATGAAAGAGGGTGATGGATGCGGGTGATGCTCCACCCGATCCAAATCCCACCCATTTCCATCCCTATATGTTAGTGTTTAAGTTGTTTTTGATTAAAATAAAATATTTTTGAAAGAAACACCCATGTTTACACCTTTAGGAATCAAATGAAATGTAACGATTAAGATCATATAGTTAAAGATTTAAGCTTTACTTTTATATATTTAAACTCAATGTTTATTCATCTAAGCTCGCCGTTTATTCATTTTCAAGTTTTATACATTTTGATTTTATTCATTCAGCTCACCGTTTATTCATTCTCAAGTTATTGTTCATTTTCAATATGTGGTAATGACCAATAACGTAGTTGGCTAGATGAAAACTTTATTTTTTTGTTTTGGTAATGACCAAAAGGCGGTTATTTGGAAATTACCAACCTTCGATGCATAATGGTTGAGTGCCATTTCCAAATAACCATTTGGTCATTACCAAAACAAAAAAAATGAATCACCAAAAGATTATTTGGAAATTACCAACTTTAGGATATTTTTCGTTTTCTTCCTTTATGTTAATCCAATTAAAAAATGTAAAGTAGATTTCAATCACACAAAGTCATATGTTAGTGTTTAGGTTGTTTTTGATTAAAAATAAATATTTTTGAAAGAAACACCCATGTTTACACCTCTAGGAGTCAAATGAAATCTAACGATTATGAGCATATAGTAAAAGATTTAAGCTTTACTTTTATATATTTAAAACTTAACTTTTATTCATCGAAACTTGCCGTTTATTCATTTTCAAGTTTTATACGTTTTAATTTTTATTCATTCAGCTCACTGTTTATTCATTCTCAAGTTTTTATTCATTTTCAATATGTGGTAATGGCTAATGGCGTAGTTGGCTAGATGCAAACTTTATTTTTTTGTTTTGGTAATGACCAAAATGGTTTTTGGAAATTACCAACCTTCGATGCCTAATGGTTTAGTTTTGTGCAATTTCCAAATAACCCTTTGGTCATTACCAAAACAAAAAAAACGAATGACCAAAAGATTATTTGGAAATTACCAACTTTTGGATATTTTTCTTTTTCTTCCATTATGATAATTCAATTAAAAAATGTAAAGGAGATTTCAATCACACAAAGTCACATGTTAGTGTTTAAGTTGTTTTTGATTAAAAATAAATATTTTTGAAAGTAACAACCATGTTTACACCTCTAGGAATCAAATTAAATGTAAAGATTAAGATCATATAATTAAAGATTTAAGCTTCACTTTTATATATTTAAACTCAACGTTTATTAATCGAAGATCGCCGTTTATTCATTTTCAAATTTTATATGTTTTGATTTTTATTTATTCAGCTCACAGGTTATTCATTCTCAATTTTTTATTCATTTTCAATGTGTGGTAATGACGAATGATGTTGTTGGCTAGATGTAAACTTTATTTTTTTTGTTCTGGTAATTGCCAATAGGTTATTTGGAAATTAACAACCTTCGATGCATAATGGTTGAGTTTTGTGCAATTTCCAAATAACCCTTTGGTCATTACCAAAACAAAAGAATGAATTACCAAAAGATTATTTGGAAATTACCAACCTTTGGATCTTTTTCTTTTTCTTCCATTCCGATAATTCAATTAAAAAATGTAAAGGAGATTTCAATCACACAAAGTCATATGTTAGTGTTTAAGTTGTTTTTTTATTAGAAATAAATATTTTGAAAGAAACACCCATGGTCACACCTTTAGGAATCAAATGAAATGTAACGATTAAGAGCATATAGTTAAATATTTAAGCTTCACTTTTATATATTTAAAACTCAAATTTTATTCATCGAATCTCGCCATTTATTCATTTTCAAGTTTTATACGTTTTGATTTTTATACATTCAGCTCACCGTTTATTCATTATCAAGTTTTTATTCATTTTCAATATGTGGTAATGGCCAATGATGTAGTTGGATAGATGCAAATTTTATTTTATTGCTCTGGTATTGACCAAAAGGGTTTTTGGAAATTACCAACCTTTTGTTCATTACCAAAACAAAAAAACGTATGACCAAAAGATTATTTGGAAATTACCAACTTTTGGATCTTTTTCGTTTTCTTCCATTATGATAATTCAATTAAAAAATGTAAAGGAGATTTCAAATCACACAAAGTCATATGTTAGTGTTTAAGTTGTTTTTTATTAGAAATAAATATTTTGAAAGAAACACCCATGGTCACACCTCTAGGAATCAAATGAAATGTAACGATTAATGGTTTTAAATATATAAATATATATTTATATATTTAAAATTCAACGCCATCTTGTGTATGTATATATATATATATATATATATATATATATATATATATATATATATATATATGTATATAACTTTTATTCATCGAATCTCACCGTTTATTCATTTTCTAGTTTTATACGTTTTAATTTTTATTCATTCAGCTCACCCTTTATTCATTTTCAATTTTTTATTCATTTTCAATATGTGGTAATGACCAATGACGTAGTTGGCTAGATGCAAACTTTATTTTTTTGTTCTAGTAATGAACAAAAGGTTATTTGGGAATTACCAACCTTTGGATCTTTTCGTCTTCTTTCATTATAATATTCAAATAAAAAAATGTAAAGGAGATTTCAAATCAGTTTTTGATTAAAATAAATATTTTTAAAAGAAATACCCGTGGTCACACCTCTGGGAATCAAATCAAATGTAACGATTAAGAACATATAGTTAAAGATTTAAGCTTCACTTTTATATATATTTAAAACTCAACTTTATCCATTGAAGCTCACCGTTTATTCATTTTCCAGTTTTTATTCATTTTTTTAATATGTGGTAATGACCAATGACGTAGTTGGTAGATGCAAACTTTATTTTTTTTGTCTTGGTATTGAACAAAAGGTTATTGGGAATTACCAACCTTTGAATCTTTTCATCTTATTCCATTATAATAATCAAATTAGAAAAATACATAGGAGATTTCAAATCACAGAGAGTGATATGTTAGTGTACATGTTGTTTTCGATTAAAAATAATAATTTTAAAACACGAAATAACGTATGTTCATTTTCAAGTTTTTATTAATTTCCAATATGTGGTAATGACCAATGACGAAGTTTGCTAGATGCAAACGTTATTTAATGTTTTAAAATTATTCTTTTTAATAAAAAACAACTTGTACATTAACATATCACTCTATGTGATAAGAATTACCCATGGTCACACCGTTAAATGAAATGCGACGATTAAGAACATATAATTAAATATTTAAGCTTCACTTTTATATATTTAAAACTCAACTTTTATTCATCGAAGCTCACCGTTTATTCATTTTCAAGTTTTATATGTATTACCTTTTTTTCAATAATTACCACGTTTATTAAGGGGAAAATGAATAAACGGTGAGTTTCAATGAATAAATGTTGAGTTTTAAATATACAAAAGCGAAACTCAAATGAGTAAACGTTGAGCTAAAATGAACAAGAGTGGAGCTTAAATTAATAAAATAGTTGATCTTAAATGAATAAAAGTTGATCTTAAATGAATAAAAGTCGTGCTTTAGATTTGAACTCATAGATTTTTCTTGGTTATTATTTAAATTGGAGTTACATAATCAATTTTTTTTGTTCAAATCAAAGTTGGCGATCGTGGTGGTTACTACAATGAATAAGTATGGGGAAATTTCCCCATAATAATTAATAATAAGTCATAAGATAATGAGAAAAGTGTGATAATAAAAATAAAAATAAAATTAAAAGCTATTGAAATTAAGTTTAAAGCGTCAAATACCATTATCAAACAAAACTAAAAAAAGCAAGAACATATAGCATTTTGAGTAAAACAAAAGATAAAACTTTGTTGTTGTTGGGTTTCGAACCCAAGACGTCTAGGAATCCAAATCTCTACTAGAGATGTTTCCTCCAGCTCCCCAACTCCTTGCTTGTGTCCATTTATACAGAAAATATATGTTAACTTATTGATTTTCTACTTTGACTTCTCGACCACGCCTTCTCCTCTTCACCTTCGTCTTCCCCAACCACCAGAACCTCGTCCCGCCTCTCTCTACCTTAACCGGCCACCCAATCGCCGCCCCTTATCTCTCCCCTTTATCCGACCACCCAAACCACCAATCGCCCCTTCTCTCCCCCGTTTAGTCGACCACCCAATCCTCAACCCTCTTTCCCGATCTCCCCTCCCCGCTGCCCCTTCCCTCTCCTCCTCAACTGCCGCCCCTCTTCTCTTTTCGTGCTCTCCGACCACCAGACCACCAAAGCCACCCCTCATCCTCTCCCATTCGCCGGCCACCGAAGTTACCCCTCCCCTCTCCCCCTTCGCCGACCACCAAAGTTACCTCTCATCCTCTCTTTTGCCGATCTCCGGCCACGACGGTGGTGTTCGGGTCGGATGTAAACTTAATTAGGGTGGAGATTAGTGTTTTTAATTTTTTGGGATTTTATTTTTACAGAAATATATGTATTTTAGAAAAAGATTTTTAAATATTACAAATCATTTAAAAAAAAATAAGAAAATATATTTATTGAAATAAAAAAAAGATAAAATAAATAAAATCCTATGGTGATACTCAATAGGAGTATCACCTTAGAATTCTCATTTATAGATACACATTTTTATAAAAAAACAAAAAACAAAAAACAAAAGAACCAAGGAAATAATACAATGACACTAAATAAAAAGGATTGTTTTTAAGAAAAATGATGTCAGAACTTTCCGTAAGCGCTACCTCTTAACGCGTGGATTGCTCCCCCTTCATTCTCATCCGTAACAGAAACATGAGAAATTAGTGTTGTACTCCGTTCCTTAGAGGAGGAAGTCTCATCGCATATGTCATATGTGAAATATGCTTGCAAATGTATATCACAGTAAAAAAAAAATACGAAAAAAATAATTTGTTGTCAACTTTTTTTGTGAAAGATAATATTTTAATGTTTACTATATTGATAGATTATGGATATAAAAAAATGAAGTAATGGTACAAAAAAATAGAACAATGGTATGTTTTTTAAAGAAATGTACTTTTTTTAAAAGAAATGTTATTTTTTTAAGAAATGCTACTTTAAAAAAAAAGTGGTATTTTTTCTCTCTACTTTGTCACTTTCTCTCTCTACTATCGTCTCATTCTCTCCCTGTTTTTTTTCTTATTCACTCTCTACTTTTTTTCTCCTCCTCTCTTAATTTTCTGTTCTGATTAATTGTTGTGTTTTGTCATTTAGTGTTTTGTTCTTACCTCTTATATTTTTTCCTATTTTATCCTATTGTGGGTTGATATATTTTTGCCACACATATCTGATATCCGCTTGGACAACATGTAGCTCTCTTTTCAGTTTAACAAACGCTAAATATGTACTTTAGAAGTAAGATCTTATCTTTTAATTCAGATATAGTGTTATTTCTTATCTTAATATCTTTATTGTTTTCATTTCTAGATTTCTTTACAATTTCTGAATTTTTAGTTCATGATTTGTGGTTGATCGAGTGTCTTTATCCAACGTGTTATGATTTTGGTGTTCATCTTCAAGTTAATTTTTTAGATTGAGTTTTTTTACCCAAAATAGAAAGTCATGGTTTCATATCGTCTCCTTAGATCTTCTAGGTTCAAGTTTACTGCGTGATAGTAGTTCCTTTGTGCCTAGGGGTTGGGCGACCACTAGTAGAACTATGGCATGAAAACTTGTTCTCTCTCTTCTTGTATATAACTTTGATGTTTGTTGGGCTATGCTAGTTGTTGTAGAATTATATCCTTGCTTGAGATGGGTGTATGAGCATGTTAAATGGACTTACGTTGGTCTTGCTTGTTGTTTCCTTGTTCCAAACCCCAAGAAAAAGTGCAATTCATGTGCTATAGTTGTTCTCTAGATAAACACTAAGCACGGAATTGTTGACCACCGAAAACGCTCCATTTGACATGGTAAAGTGCACGTTCTTCGTGTTGACCCTAGGAGCGTGAGTATAGTGGCTGTTGATCCTCATTTCTATTTATCTGTTTGTCACCTTGGCCATCAAGAACATAGGTAGGACATCGGAAAAATAACGCTAGACTCTTGAACCACATTGTGACCATCAGGTTGGAATGGTTTGTAGTAACGTGAAATGCTCATAGACTAACTTGCAATCCGCCTTGTGTTCGTGTATGCGTAGAATAAGAGAGACTTTCGTTTGACATAGCTATACTAGGAGGAATCCCTCTTCCCTAGTCATATCCTTTAATATAGATTACTCCATTTGTTGTGCTAGTGATTTCATGTGCCTAGCTAGTGTGGAAAAGGTTTGACCCTCGAGAGTTTGACCCCTTCATTACCTCTTGTCTACTATATGCAATGTAGTGTCATACAATTGAGACAAAAGGAAACAAATTGTATCACTTGCGTAAAATCTAGATATCACGATGTGTTTACACTCCATCAAGTTCTTGATGCCTTTGTTGGTGATAAACAAATTTTGTATTAGCTCATGTGTAATTGTTAGTTGTAGCTTTAATGTGTTTCTTGAGTTGACACTCTTTTGTGCATTTTCCTTTCACTTTTATGGAATAAACTTTGCTTGAGTTTCTGTTTTGTGCATGTAAACTAGGAGAACGGGTGATAATTTTATACCCCTTGATCACGAAATGGAAGCAACGACAAGAAGGATGAACGCTAGAAGAAGAAGAAGGAGGAGGAGGGGGAGGAGGTTGCGAGATACTAGACCAACCATGGAAAATCATAATTTGGGACGATGGGAAACCGAATGAGTTAACCGCTTCCTTAAGCATACTGCACACGAAAATTGAGGCACATACATTTGAGTTGATGCCTAACTTCATACAATTCTTAGCCAAGAAAAGTATGGAGGATCACCTTTGGAGGAAGCGGCGTATCACTGATGTGCTCGTAAATACCACATCTTTAAGGATCTCTTTTATGCACATATTAGCTTAGATTAGTTGCATATAGGTGCATTTGGAGTTATTCCGACTCTATTGCCTTTCTTTGCTTGTTTTCTACAGAGAGCTCCTCTCTCCTCATTTTTCGGGCCAAGCCAAAGAGACGCACAAAGTATGGATGTCCCTCTAATCCAAAATAGAGATTGACCACACCAATGGGGTACGAGAGCAAGCTTCACGACATCCTCGTCTTACCATCTCATCACTACCATTGAAGGCTCATACGAAGAAAAGGAGAAGTATGGATGGAAAACTTCCACCAAATTGAGCCTATGCATTTGAAGTACCACAATGTTCGTACAACGAGAATGTGAAAAAGAGAAGAAGGGAAGTTAGGGGCATCATCCACACATAGGTGATGCATCCCTCACATTGTATTGGGAAGAAAAGAATGCCATGGGTAGCAGACAAGTACGAGTCGTGCACGAGTCAGCTAAGGTCGTGCAGTTCTGGTGCACGACCCTGGCATGGGTCGTGCAACAGATGATTCCCAAACCCAGATCGTGCTCGTGCACAATCCGCACGGGCCGTGTAGAGTTGAAGATCCTTGTGCAACAGTTGTCGATAACCCTACTTTTTGAGCACATGTTCCACTTAGTATAAATAGAAGGCTACCCCTCAAGTGTAAAGTATGGAGGGTTGTAGATGCCTACATTTGACCCCTTATCCCATATCGGAGGTTCAACAAGAAACTATAACCGACTCGTTAACAATGCACTCTAATTAGCTGAAGAACGACCCTCGGCTGGATGAAGGGACCATCCGAAACAGAACCTGTTAAATATAGTAACTTCCATAAATATAAATCTTCCTAAAACAGACTAGACATGCACTTAGTCGCATTCGCATCCCGATACAGGCTTAATATGTGGTTGCACATAGAAATATTGAATGTAGTTGTTAGTTTATGAACAATATAATTCATGCGGAAAACCCATAAAATACAGGAATGCAAATTAATTGCCACATAGTCAATTAGCATAATTCAGTATGCATACTTTGTGATGCGTGCCTTCCCTAGCTGCTCCTGAACCGAACAAAAACAAGTAAAGGACTCCAAGTGTCGTCCCTCCGTAGCAAGTCCACAGCACGTTCGGATCCGCCTTAGATTCAACCAGCTAGAATATTCTCTAAGTTTTTTAGTGCACTCGGGAAACTGACAAATGTGATAGGAAAATATTAAATTCTTCCTTGAATATAATGTATTGAATGTGATATATAAATTATGATCATGAACCACATATTTATAGGGTGGGAAATAAAGAATTATAATCCTACTACGAATCAATTAACTAATCCTATTAGGACTCTAGTTAATTAGTAATATTAGAATTCTAGGGATAATCAAATACTAAGTATTCCAGATTACCCTTAACATCTAATTATAGTAGATTTAGGAAAACAATAACTTGAGGCCCAAACTACTTGCCGCGTAAGTAGCTTGGCGCCCAAGCTTTCTTAGCGTGCAAGCAGCCGACCGACTAAGGCCTTGTGGCGTGTGGATCAAGCCCACAATGCTGCCCAAGCCTTGGCGCAAAGGCACACATCACGCGGCCCATGAGTTGGGCGCTACTACACTTGGCTCGGCCCAAGCTAGCGAGCAGCTCTTGTGCGGGCTTGCTTGGCGCTTGTCCTGGCGCTAGCGCCGGGCCGTGCGTCTCGCAAGCTCGTTCGACGAGCACTCGCACGTCGTGCTTCCGATTCGTTTTCCGATTCCGGAATTTATTTCCGATTCGAACAATATTTATGTTTCCGTTAGTATATTCAATTTCGATAATATTTTCCGATTTTGACAATATTTCCTTTTCCGGCAATATTTCCGATTCCGGCAATATTTCTATTTTCGATAATATTTTCCGATACGAACTATATTTCCGTTTCCGGCAATATCTTCGACTTGGATAATATTTATATTTCCGTCATGAACCATATTTCTTTTTCCTGTAATATCTTCATTTCCTGTAATACACTTTCTTTGCCTTGTGATGATTTTAGCTCCCACTGGAACCAAGATCCATCATTTCCGAATGAAAATAAATAGAGTACTTAATGAGTATTATATTCACTTAAATACTTGATCCGTTTACGTACTATTTGTGTGAACCTACGGGTTCAGTCAAGAGTAAGTTGGGGATTAATATTATGAATTCCTCTTGAACTGAAGTGGCCTCTAGCCAGACATTCAGATCACTTGATCTCACTGAATTATTAACTTGTTAATAAATACCGAACCGCATTTATTAGACTTAGTATTAAATGCATTAAATGCAAACTTGGACCAAGGGCATTATATCCTTCAGTCTCCCACTTGTCCTTAGGGACAAGTGTGAATTTCCTAATTCCTTTGTCGCTTGATGCCTGCTCATGCACATAAGGTAAGAGTAGTCATCCTTATTATGTCCAGAGATATTTCTCGGTGTCAGAGTTCAACTGATCAAATAAATAGATAATCATAGCCTATGATTCATCTAAGCATGTCCATGCATTTTACAGTTTCTAGCTCTCCGAGTGGACTTGTACAACTTTCGGCATCTCATACCGATTTATGAAAGGCCAATCCCAATCTTGTGATCTTGAGGTTAGACTTTTTTTGATAGGTGATTACTTGAGCGTTGCCGTTATAGTCTCCTTTTACAGTGCGACGCCTGATAACGTCAAAGTAACCAGTTCTCAAACAAGTAATCTCAAATCACTCACGTATTGAGGATTAGTGTCTAATAATATAATGAAATATACTTATGACAGATTTTCATCTTTTACAGTAAAGTTTCAAAGGTCTGTCCAATATTAATCTTATCAAGTAAGTATCTATGCAAATGATTGCGACGTTTCCATGTCCACGTAGTTCAAGAAATAGAACTACTAGCCATCTTGCATTCTAGTCGTCTAGCATTTTCTATGCGTCCACCTTTATAGAAAACTTCCGACCAGGGACCATTTTTGACTTTTGACATTCAAGTTCACTTGATAGACATTTCTTAGTCATAGGACTGGTCCTGATAGTCTATCTTGAATATTTGTCAAATTGAAAGAACTCATCATTTAATAAACCACAAAATTAAATGGAAAATTGAATTTTATTCATTTATATGAATGGTTATCCAGAATGTTTTACAAAGTATTAAAATTAAAACTTTAGAACATTCATTAAGGACATCAAAGCCATTCTCCAACATGCTTGATTCCCATAGCTGCAGTGTGCGAGTTGTGCTTCGCTTGCGGCAGAGGTTTAGTTAATGGATCTGAGATGTTGTCGTCAGTTCCAATCTTTCTTATCTCGACTTCTTTTCTCTCCACGAATTTTTGTAGAAGGTGAAATCTATGAAGTACATGTTTGAGTCTCTGGTGGTGTCTAGGCTCCTTTGCCCGTGCAATAGCTTCATTATTGTCATAATATAGAGCTAACGGCCCTTTAATGGAGGGGACTACACCAAGTTCACCTATGAACTTCCTTAGCCAAATAGATTCCTTTGCTGCTTCATGTGCAGCAATGTACTCCGTTGCAGTTGTAGAATTCACAATAGTTCTCTGCTTGGCACTTTTCCAGCTTACTACACCTCCATTGAGGCAGAAGACAAAACCAGACTGTGATCTGAAATTATCTTTGTCGGTTTGGAAACGTGTGTCCGTATAGCCTTTAACAATTAATTCATCATCTTCACCATAGACCAGGAAATCATGTTTGTGCCTTTTCAGGTACTTCAGAATGTTCTTGGCAGCTGTCCAATGTGCTTCTCCTGGGTCTGACTGGTATCTACTCGTAGTACTGAGTGCGTACGCAACATCCGGGAGTGTACATATCATAGCATACATTATTGAACCAATCAATGATACATATGGAATCCCAGTCATTCGTCTTCTCTCATCTAGTGTTTTTGGGCACTGAGTCTTGCTTAAAGTCATTCCATGAGACATGGGTAGGTAGCCTCGCTTGGAGTCAGCCTTTTGAACCTATCAAGCACCTTATTGATATAAGTGCTTTGACTAAATCCAATCATCCTTTTAGATATATCTCTATACATCTTGATGCCCAATATGTACTGTGCTTCTCCTAGATCCTTCATCGAAAAACATTTCCCAAGCCAAATCTTGACAGAGTTCAAAATAGGAATGTCATTTCCGATAATTAATATGTCGTCGACATACAATACTAGGAAAGCAATTTTGCTCCCACTTACTTTCTTGTATACACAAGATGCGTCTGCGTTCTTGACAAAGCCAAAGTCACCGTATGCTTCATCAAAATGTATACTCCAGATCCTTGATGCTTGCTTCAATCTATAAAAGGATTTCTTAAGCTTGCATACCTTTTTAGAATTCTTTGGATCCTCAAAACCCTCAGGTTGTGTCATAAACACAGTTTCTGTTAAAACGCCGTTTAAGAAAGCGATTTTGACATCCATCTGCCATATTTTGTAATCGTAATATGTAGCGATGGCTAACATTATCCGAATAGACTTTAGCATTATAACTGGTGAAAAGGTTTCGTCATAATCCACACCGTGGACTTGCCTGTATCCATTCGCAACCAATCTAGCTTTGAAATTTTCTAGTTTCCCGTCCTTGTCTATTTTCAACTTGAAAACCCATTTGCTTCCTATGGCTTGGTAGCTGTTTATGCCAAATTTCGTCTAGGGGCGACTTTCGGCTAGGGTCGACACTAACTAAGCAATGAACGAATGAAACGAATAAAAGAGACACGAAACAGAGAAGTGTTGACGCGGAAAACCCAGGAATAAGGTAAAAAACCGCAGATAGATATGAGGCTATCAATCCACTAAGTATTCTATTTGATTGTTTATGTATTTTTCTAATGATCAATACAGAGAATTAAAGAGCTAATACAAGGATTATGTGAGCGCTTGATAGCTTGAGAGTTTGAGTGCTTCCGTTCACTTCTGTTTTAGGGTCATCGTCTTCATGCTTTTATAGGATAGTTCCAACGGTCCTATTAGTTGAGAGAATCCCACAAAGATAGGGATTTCCTTATCACACGTTTCTCCAGTCTTCAACCAATTCCGCGCTTCTCGTGCATATCTTGGACTTGTTCTGTCAGCATGACGACGCTGCCTGTCATGGGCCTTGGGCTAACCTATCTTTGTCAATTCATTCCTCGAGGTTACGTCTCTGTCGCTTGCGCGTTGTCGCCAGTCCTTCGTCGTCTATGCCTCGTCGTACGATGCTACGTCAGACGCGTCTCCCTGGCACGATGTTCACCTCTGACACGACAGAACCTGGTTGACATGACATGATCAAACATTAGTGCGGTTATGTTTCTAGTCCAAAAAGTGGGATAACAGTTTGCCCCCAATTGTGAATTTGCGGAGTCACACAGAGCAAAAGAAACAATTCAAATTTAAAAAGCAAAAACCGTCTTCAACCGTCTAGTTCGTGGGACAAAACCGTTCAGAATTCCAGAGTAATAAATACCAATTCACGACATACAATAAAGTTCTTCACACCAAGATTTTTCAAAAAATTTCCGGATCTGAAAACAGGAGAGAGAAGAGGGAGAAAGTGGAGTTGATTTTCGCACTGAGTTTGCCCGAATTCAGGTAAAATTTGCTTTCTTTTTTCGATTTTCCTGTAGAATTTTGTAAGTAAGATGGGTAGATCTAAGTCAATTGTGGTGAGAGGAAAGGGGGAGTCGGGATCCGCTCGGGTTAAGTCCCTTCACCCGATATACTCTACCGTGGTGGACCCCGCGGCGTTTATTGAACTTGTTGGCTTGCCGCCGTCAGCAAAAGTGAAGATTCCCGGCTCGGACGAGGAAGCCTTTGATTGTCCGGAAGGGTATGTAGTCATGTATGAGTATCCGTTGACAATTGGCTTCAAATTCCCTTTCACTCCTCTAGCTAGGTCTTTTATCGAGGTTTTCCATTTGAGTCCGGGTCAATTGATGCCCCAGATATGGCGGGTTTTCACGGTGTTGCAGGGGGTTACTGCAAACTGGCGAGCGCCGTTTGATCTGTCTGACTTGATGTACACTTACGACCTAGCGCTGCAGAAGTGTTGTAGGTATACCCTGGTCACGAAGAAGGGGAAGACGAATTTAGGTGTTGGTTTAGGTGTGAACGACAGGGGTTGGCAGAGTCGTTTTGTCTTCGTAAGCAAAGATTCCCTGGGAGATAAAGGGCAGTTTCTGGTCGAGGGGTGGACGACGGAAGGTAAATGTGTTGTTTTGTCTTTGTTTCTCGTCGTTTTACTGAACGTCGCCTTACTTGGTTTTGTTTTGCAGTTGTCAAGGCGTCGTCGTTGACTGAGTTGAACGCTGATTCACACGATAAGTATCAGAAGTTCTTGGGTTACTCTGTCGAGGACAGGTCTTTTAGTCGTGACTGAGAGTTTTTAGACGAGTAAGAGGTGAACCAGTCAGGCGACATCGCCGAGGAAGAGGAAGTAGACGAGGAATCAGGTCAACTGACTCGTCGTCGGAAAAGGTTGGATTTGCTCGAAGAGGTAGTGGCAAACTCGTCGTCCACCGAAGGAGAAGTAGGCGATATGGCTGACAACTCAGGTATTTGATGTTTGTTTATTGTTGGGATTTGTTTTTTGCTTCGGGTAATGTTTGAACTTGGCCTTTTTGTACTGGGTGTAGAGCACACTTTGTCGTCTAGGCCTATGTCGAGGATGTCTCAGAGCGAGATTCAGGAGCGTGCGAGGAAACGACTAAGGTCGTCTTCGACTTCTGGTGGGCAAAGTATGACGGTCGTACCTCGGTTCTCTGCGATAGGCTCGTCGGCTGAGACGCCTGTCGTCATAGGACTCGAAGGTTTTCATCCGATTGCTTCGTCGTCGCCTCCGCAGCCGTTCAAGGCGTCGCCTGCTGATGTCGACGTTGGCAAGGTGTCTGCTGCGTCGGCCAAGAAGTGTCCTGCCGAGAAGAATCCCGTCGAGGATACGGTTATCACTCTGCCCCTAAGCTTCTTGGGCGATGATGAGACAGCTGTTACATGGCCTTTCGCCGATCGCTTGATCCTGCCTACGACGTATCGGCGATATCACGAGGTGGATCCTCTTCCTGTCGCGTCGGACGCCGCTGAACTTAGCCTGCGGGTGAGTTTTATTTAACTTTCGTTCTTTATGCAAAAAATGTGCGTTATGTCAATTTGTCGGGTGTAGAATGTACGTTGTGTTAATCTGTTTTGGCATTGGTCTCGCGCAGGCGTCGCAGGCTGCTCTGGCTGTGCGCAGGCAATGTTCGTTGTTGTGCGACGAGGTGACGAATGCAAGACAGCTGGCGGCGAAGAAGGCGGCCGTGTCGTGGAAGGCGAAGTGGAAGGCTGCTGAGAAGAAGGTTGTCGACCTCGCTGCGGTGGTTAAGGATAAGGGTGATCAGTTGAAGGGTAAAGATAAGCAAATAGCCGACGTGGCTAAGGACTTGGAGAAAGTGAAGGGAGAGTTGGCCTCGACTACGGAGGAGTTAGATGGGTTGAGGAGCTTGTATGATGCCCTGCAAGAGGAGGCGAAAGATGTCGAGGCTCTAGCTATATGGAGGACGAGGGCACAAATGATGTATTCCTGCTTGATTGGGGAGACCAGCATTTGGCCGTGTCAGAAGGAGGTGGACAACTACCTGGCCAATGGCGTTACCATGGCTGATTTGTCGGTACCCGTGGTGGACTCGGAAGAGTTGGCGAAGACGGCCGATTTTTCCAGTACCGAGGCGATGGAGGTGGACGCTGCCTTGTTGGTGGAGAACGTGCCTGTTTCGGGGCAAGAGGGGGAGGTGTTAGCCGTACAGCACGAAGGGGAAGCTTCTGTCGTCGCTCCTCAAGGCGAGGCGTTGGATGTGGCGTCGGTGGAGGTGCCAGTCGTGACCGACGTTGTCGTGCCCCCGGAGCAGGAGTCGGAGCAGGAGATCGTGGCCTCTACTCAAGAAGAAGGGATGTAATAGTCTGTAGTTTGAATTTCTGTTGGTTTTTGTGTTTTGTTTGTGAATTTCTTTACTCGTCGTCGATGGCGACGACGAGGTGGTTTGGATAACTTGTGTTTGGTTTTCGTAACTTGGATGTTTTTACTCGTTGTCGGTGGCGGCGGCGAGGTGTTTGGAGAATATTTGTGTTTGTATTTTGGAGGTTGTGGCCCCAGGGGTCGCGCAGTTTGCAGTTTGCCATATAAGTGTGTTCCCTTTTTTTTTTTTTTTACTCGTGCGTTCTTTGTGACTTTTGCGTTGTGTTTCGAAGTTTTTGTCGCGCGTCGTGTAGCATGTGTTTTACAAAGGACAGATGTCGAAACGGTAGAACTATATGTATGTAAAACAGTACCTGCGTCGCTTGTTCATCGCTTGTCACTTGGGGTTCGCTTTCCGTCGTACGTCGTCGATTCTAGTTGATATTCGTTATGTGTCACCTTCTGCAAAAGAAAACATGGGTTGCTAGGAGGATTGGCCGTTGGGGATGCCAACGGCCCTCCGATGCCTAAGTCAGTAATGGTTCCGAATGAAAAATAAAGCGATAAAAAGTAACGAAAGAGGTAGAAACGATGGTACGACAACTGATAAAATTGGCTACGACGAATGTTTAAAAGTGATAGAGTTTAAGATGTGTAGCGTTCCAGCTTCGGGGGACCGACTTGCCGTCTTTGGTGACGAGTCTGTATGCCCCCTTTCCGACGATTTTATCGACCAAGTACGGTCCTTCCCAAGCTGGTGCGAGTTTACCTGCGTTTAGTTCCTTTGTATTTTGGAATACCTTGCGCAACACCCAGTCGCCTTCCTTGAACACTTTTATTTTGACGTTCTTGGTGAAGCATTTTGCCACGATCTGTTGCTGCGACGCCATCCTTATCAACGCTGCTTCTCTGAAGTCTTCTGTGTTGTCGAGATTTTCACTAAGTTCCACGTCGTTCTGCTCCGGTGTCATGAGTCCATATCGTGCACTGGGCAGTGTCACTTCAGGGGGTAGTACTGCTTCGCACCCGTAAATGAGTGAGAAGGGAGTCTGTCCCGTCGCCGTCCTAGGCGTCGTCCTATTGGCCCATAGGATGGATGGCAGCTCTTCTGCCCATCGTCCCTTTTTGTCGTCCAGCCGCTTTTTTAGCGATGCGATGATCGTTTTGTTGCTGGATTCCGCCTGTCCATTTGCTTGGGGGTATCTTGGCGTCGACGTCTTTAGCTCGATGTTCCATGTCTTGCAGAAAGCCCTAGTCTTGTCGCTGATGAATTGTGATCCGTTATCGCATATGATTTCTGATGGTACTCCGAATCTGCATATAATGTTAGTCCATATGAACGAGCATACCTCTTTGTCTCTTACTTTTTGGAACGCACCTACTTCTATCCACTTAGAAAAATAATCTGTCAGAGCTAGCATGAAGACCTTTTGTCCTGGGGCGACGGGTAATTTACCGACGATGTCCATTCCCCATTTCATGAAAGGCCACGGAGTTAAGGTGGGGTGTAAGAATTCAGATGGTTTATGTGTCATACCTGCGTGTCGTTGACATTTGTCGCACTTAGCTACGTACCTCATCGCGTCTTTGAGCATTGTTGGCTAATAGTATCCGTTTCTTTTGATTCTGGTTGACAAGCTTCGTCCTCCTTCGTGTCTGCCGCATTCTCCTTCGTGGTATTGTTTTTGTAGCTTTTTCTATTCTTTTTTTTCTGCGCATCGCATCAACATTCCATTTGCTGATCTCTTAAATAGTATGCCTTGCAAAATAACATATCGTGATGCTTTGAAAAGTATCTTCCTGGCTTCGAGCTTGTCGTCGGGTAGGGTTTCGTGTGTTAGGTAGTCGAGAATGGGCTTGGTCCAGCTATCCGTGTTTGTGGTTGATAGGACGAGGCAAGCGTCTTGTGGTATGTCTTTTTCAATAGCGGGTGACAGTAGGTGTACTAGAGGTATGGTCGAGAATGGTGATTTTCTGAGTGCGGATCCTAGATTGGCAAGGGCATCAGCTTGTGTGTTCAAGTCTCGTGGCACTTGTTTAATGGAGAGGGATTTAAATTTGGAGGCTAGCTTTTTTGCTTTTTCGAGGTATAAGGTCATTTTTAGGTCTTTAGCCTCATAGTCGCCGTTGATCTGGTTGACGATTAATTGTGAGTCGCTGAATATGTTGAGTCCGCTTGCCCCCAACTCTTCAGCTAACGTCAGTCCGGCGATTAACGCCTCGTATTCTGCTTCGTTGTTTGTCGCTTTGAAATCGCAGCATATGGCCTGTGTTATCATGTCCCCTTGTGGTGACTTTAGTACGACGCCTAGACCTGCACCGCGAAAGTTAGATGAACCGTCGACGAAGAGTGTCCATACCTCTTCTACGTTATTGATGAGTTTGACTTCGTCGTCCGCTATCTTCTCCAAGTCGGGGCTAAAGTCTGCCACAAAGTCTGCTAGGGCCTGCGATTTTACCGCCGTTCTCGGTTGGTACTTGATGTCGAAGCTTCCTAGCGCCATCGTCCATTTCTCCATTCGACCTGTTAGTTCTGGTCTACGCATCATATACTTGATTGGATAATTAGTCATCACCACTATTTGGTGAGTTTCGAAATAATGCCTTAGCTTTTTGGCTGCAGTAACGAGTGCTAAGACGAGTTTTTCGAGGGAGGAATACCTGGTTTCTGCTTCTAGTAGTGACTTACTGATGTAGTAAATAGGTAGCTGTTGCGTTTCGTCTTCTCGAGCTAGCACCGCACTAACTACTGTTGGGCTGACGGCTAGGTAGAGTTGTAGGACTTCGCCTTCTTTGGGCTTGGACAAGAGGGGTGGCGACATCATGTATTTTTTGAGGTTTTGCAGGGCCGTTTCGTGGTCGTCGGACCAGCTAAAACCCTTGTTTTTGCGCAAGACGTCGTAGAATAGACGACACTTGTCCGACGACCGTGAAATAAAACGATTTAGTGCCGCCACTCTCCCTGTCAAGCGCTGTACCTCTTTTATGTTCCTGGGGGACTGAATGTTGATGATTGTGCGCACTTGGTCGGGGCCGGCCTCGATTCCTCGTTGGGTGACGATATAACCTAAGAATTTTCCTGTAGACACTCCGAAAGAACATTTATTCGGGTTAAGTTTCATACCGTATTTCCTCAATATGTTGAAGGATTGTCGTAGGTGTTCGACATGGTCGTCAGCCTTCCTTGATTTTACTAGCATGTCGTCGATGTAGACCTCCATCGTGTCTCCAAGTTGGTCTTTGAACATTTTGTTGACGAATCGTTGGTATGTCGCACCTGCATTTTTAAGACCAAAAGGCATGACTTTATAACAATAAATTCCTCTGTCTGTTACAAAAGATGTTTTTTCCTGGTCGTCTGGGTGCATAAGGATCTGGTTGTATCCGGAGTAGGCGTCCATGAATGTTAGTAGCTCGTGTCCGGCTGTAGACACCTACTTTTGTCCCCGTTCCCGCAAGGGAAAGGTTCGATGATGAAAGCATAAAAACTCCACTTGACAACGCATCTCCTATAAAATAAACGAATCTCGATTCCCCATTTCATTTCACCCGAAACCTGCTATTTATGGAAACCTGCTAAAAATAGTAACTGCCGTAAAAGGTAGCTTCTAAAAGTGGCAAATCATAAAAGATAGAAACCTGTCAGAATTAGGTGTTGCATTCCAACATAAATCCTAAATGAGATAGAAAACTACGAGAATCCTATTCCTAATATGATTCAGAAATAAGAGTTACGTATTAATTAAAATCCTAACGAGCCTAGAGTTCGTAACGGGCCCAGACGCATTCCGTCATAAAATTGATACGCGCTAAAAGATTCAAATTAATCTCAAACTCTACGGATTTCAGGAATCCGAATCTGACTAAAGAAAACAGCCCATACCCTATTTTCAACGCCTGGCTCTGGGCGCTGAAAATACCTGGGTACGTGTTTTTTCCTAATTCTTTGTAGATTAGAACTCTGCAATTCTATCTTTCCACGAACTCTTCCCTATAAATAGGCCCCTAATTTCGACGTGAAAGACACAACAACACACAATTCTATTCTGAGTATTGACTCCAACCCTTAGCCTAAGCCTCTCGCTGCGAAACTGTTCACGCGTTCTGTCGCAATCGATCCATAAATCGAACAGAACGTATCCTGTCCCATAATTGAGATTCGTTAAATAAAAAGGAGAAATAGCAAAGTCAAAGTGGTTAGTTTTCTGAGAGCCGTGACGCACCTCTCAAGGGTGCGTCATAATGTGTCCCTTTTCGATGATTTAACTGCTTTCCTCGCCCTTTTTATGAACTGTTAAACTAACCTAATCTGATTGTTCTATCACGCCTAACAAATATGATATTTTTGGGAAATCGGATCATCATGCTAGGTCCCTTAATGCTATTTAAATCAGATAATCACGATCGAATTAGTATTATATGTTGCATATTGCTAAAATCAACTCAGATTAGTTTAATAGTTAACGCATGTCCCTTCAATTATTTATGCTGAGCTAGTAAGGATATCCTGCCTCTGGAGTTATCGACGAGCGAATTACTCCTCTCGGTAGTTACAGTCCCCCGAACCCTCAATCTCTACCTTGCGGGTGTATATTGAGAGATCCCCACACCAGGGATCACAAGGGAGCCTACGGCCGTCGTGGTCAAACATAATTGCACTCCCTTTATGTCACGATAACCGGGTTTTGTCAGTTTTTCTCATTGTCGTTAAAAACTGAATGGCGACTCCTATATTACTAGTCAATTGGGTGTATACTCACAGGAAATCCAATTACACTTGATTGAATAAAAAGAATCGTCACACCCACGAGTGACAAGGTCACGCATTAGCCTCGCGCTTTTTCGACCCCCCTCACAGTGGCGACTCCACTGGGGATAGTGAAGGAAATACTCGTGCTTGTAGGTAATCAAAATAGCCGAAGGGTGAAACGATCCTACCCCGCGTTTATTTCCCCATCAAGTTGGGACGACCTGAAAATCAGCATATTAATGTGAACGGGCAGAACATCATAACGAATCTCGGCTCCCTCGGGAGTTGGGACTAAGGATACCTTTTTTCGCCAATAGGGGGGTGCATACGCCGCGCATGTTTCCCACTCGGTACTTGTGCAGGTAGTACACCCATCCCGAACCCAATCGCTCGCTCGTTAGGTCCCTCTCGCCTGCATGCCCCCTTGGCTTGCACTTGCGGGTTGGCCTCTTGAGCGAAATTCGTCTGTTGAAGACACTACCTCGACCGGGGCATGTGTTGGATCTACGATAGAAGCGGTACCAAGCCAGGCGCAAATAAACTACCCATAGAAGCCTATCATAAACTACGTGGCATATTTAATTTTCAAATCCATGTTTGTAATGTAGTTATGTGTAGCGAAATATGTGATTGTGTGTGACAAACTATCCTAGAAAACCAACGACCTTAAAAATTGCCCAAACATTCATAGACTAATTTGCCAAAGAGTTGTACCGAAACACGTGTTCCGCAAACCCGAATGATCGCCACAAAATAAGCGACGCTCGGGATGGCCTGTAACGAATCCCACAAACGCTGCTACGCGTAAAGGACGTTATTAGGCAAGCACGCAAATCGAAGTCGCATAAACAGAAGACAGAAAAACGAGAACCAGCCAGGGACGCATTTTCAACGCCCCTGGCTGGGCGCCAGAATTTCTCACGCCCCTAGCTGGGCGCTAAAGTTGTTGCTTGGCCTTCTGGTCAGGCGCAGCAGCCTCGGTGTCCGAGCGAAAGGAAAATACGTAGCACAAAAAAATGTTCATCAAAAGAATTGCTACGAGGGCGTAAGAAAAGCACTCGATTTCAAAAAAGCGACTCGTGAAAAATTAATAACTCTTTGTGTCGTTGTTAGGCCTCCTACGACGGCAATGCTCGGCACCAAAACCGAACATGCTAACAACTATGAATGTCACACGGGCAAGTGTTTCGAAAATCCAAAGAATGACCAAAAAAAAAAAAAAAAACCAAAAAAGTGTACCGACAAAAGAAAGAGTAAAAAACCAATTTAGAGAGTCGAAGTCTAGACTAAGTAATGCTTGAAACTTTGGGAACTTAAACTTTAGCTTATCTTATGCCTAGGACTGGTCCTGCCACTTGGTGCCGATCAGGGAATCAACGGTTAATGCGTCTCGAAGATACCTCGCCAACACCAGGTTTAGTAACTCCAAGCTCTGTCCGTCGTCCCTCATTTCAAGGATCTCCGCTTCCCCAACCTCGATTCGCACCTTCAAACATGTCCATCGAAGATTTGCGAGACCAGATGGTCCAAATGACCCAACTTATGGGCCAACTGAAAATGGAAAATGAAGCTTTAGCGGCTGCGCAAGCAAAAAATGACCTCGAAAACGAGAAGAGGATTGAAAAAATGGTCCTACAGCAAACCATGGGGAGCAAATACTTCTCCCTCGATCCTGAACCTTTTCCTGGCAAATTACCAGAAAAGTTCAGTTCATCTGACTTACCAAAGTTCAAGGCCACGGACAACCCCCGTGATCATCTACTGAGCTTTGTGAATACCATGAACTTGAAAGGCGTGGACAAGTCCATGTACTTACCTGCCTTTCCTTTGTCCTTGGAACCTGTGCCGCTCAAATGGTACTATCACCAGGACCCTAAGATCTTCCCCACTTGGGAAGACTTTTTCAATGTCTTCATCAAGCAATACTCGTCGAACATGGATTTCCAAGTCACCATGCGCGAGTTGGAAGTTCTCTTCCAAAAGAAAAATGAGGGTTTCACAACCTACTTTGCTAGATGGAGGGACCAGGCGGCCCAGCTAATCAATAGGCCTCCCGAAACAGAATTGGTCCAAAAATTCATTGACAACCTAGACCCGGCTTACAGACAACACCTTAGGTACCTGGGACTCGACACTTTCAAAAGAGTTTATGATGTGGGAATAAAGATCGAGGACGACCTCGCCAAAACCATACAGAGAAAACCCACATATAAGACCAACACCTATAATCGGGGTAACACATCCCAAGCCCAAGAAGTCCATGCTGTAGAAGAGGCTCCCGCCCGACGAAACCCTGTAAGATGGGTCCGAGACCGAAAGTTTGCCCCACTCGGGTCAACTTTGGTACAAGCCTTTGAAAGACTAACCAATCAAGGAAAGTTGAGACCTATAGGTCCCACCCGTGACCCTCCTGTCAAAAACAAATATTGGGTCGAAGGTACTTACTGCAAATTCCATCAAGGAAATGGGCATGACACTGAAAACTGCTGGACTCTAAAACATACGATCCAGGACATGATAGAGGATGAAGTAATACCTCTCCCTAACGTTGGCAAACCCAACAACAACAAGAGCCCACTCGGCTCTTGTCACATCTCTCTCGACCAACCAGAGAATTTCGACCCCACGGTGTATATTACACCTCAAGGTGCACCACTCGCTGTGGTCCCTATGGATCGAATCGAGAGGGAAGTGTGCGGTGTGTGGAACGATGATGCTGAAGATATTTACCTATCTCAAGTCTCGGGCCAGGACTTCTTCACTGAAACTTGGCCCGGGTATGCTCTCATTGACACCACCCCTCAGGAGCCCGAGGTCGACAACCTCACTCGATCCGGAAGAATATACCAACCGGACATTCACCCACCTCCCATGGACGACGTCCCGGTTAGGCAAACTCCTGATAATGGACGGCACGCCACCGTCGCGAAAGTCATTGAAAATCCTCTCCTGAAACAACTAAAAAGAACCAAGGCTGAGATTACCATCTGGGATCTTATGTGTACTTCAAAGGAACATCGCGAAAAGCTTATTCGCTCACTTGACCTCATCTCAGTACCTACAGATATCACACCTGACTCATTGGTTAGCCATGTCACGAGAGATGCCGGAGAAAAGGCCATAGTTTTCACTGATAAAGACTTACCCAAAGAGGGGGGTGCTCACAATAAAGCCCTTTACCTAGTAGTTGGATGCAAAGGACAAAACATCCCCCTAGCGCTCGTAAATAATGGTTCAGCGGTTAATGTCTGTCCATTGAGAACCGCCCATTGCTTGGGGCTAGGAAGCGATGACTTCCAAACCTCCACGCAAGGGGTACGAGCTTATGATAACTCTCGAAGGCCTGTATTGGGAAAAATCAATCTTACCATACAAATCGGGCCTATGGCACGCACCACGGAGTTTCAAATAATCGACATCAAGCCCACTTTCAACCTCCTCTTGGGGCGACCTTGGCTCCATGACTTAGGAGGTGTGGCTTCTACCTTGCACCAAATGGTTAAACTTAACCATAACGGGGTAATACTAGAAATCCGTGCCCCTCCTCTCGACGTCAGTTGTACTATGGTTGGAACAGCCGAAAATGCAGACGACCTTTATGGGTTTCAAATGGAAGAAACAATCCAGTTCATCGAAGATTATGATCCAGCATTCCTAGACCCGCATGCATCCCGAGTCATCCCTAGAATGCTGTTAGCTCAAGGCTATTTTCCAGGAACCCCATTGGGCATAAGGAAGAAGGAATGCACATTCCATCCTTTTCCCGACAAATCTACTCCCTTTGGCTTAGGTTATGAACCAACGGAGGAAGATATTGCTGACCGCCTATCTAGGCTACGCCTTAACAAAACCAAACAAACCACCCTCCTTCCCCCATATCAAAGGACCCTTAACGGGATGTTTGTTCGGGAAGGAGAAGAACACCCATGCTGTGATTTCCCTGAACCCTTCGTTCAGGATGGCTTGCTAAAACCTGGATTTGAAAATTTCCATGACTGCCACACCTTGGATGAGGCACCCCACCTCGCCAAGGCTAAAACAGCTGAAATATTGGACAACCAGGCTCTATGGACATTGTTTAACGAATCGAGGCCTATGGAGAACGAGACTGTGATGACTACCCTAGCTTTACAAGATGAAAGTTTCGATCCAACCCGGTTAATCTCTCCTGCATCAACACTAGAAGAGGTCGAGAACGGATGGGTGAAGACATATCAGTGGGTCAACGCAAAAGGAATGGAATTCAAGATGAGTACCGGTGAAGGACCGAAGTTTTATGAGACTAAACCCCAGGCTTGAGCCACATAGAGCACCATTAGTAAAAAGCTCCTAGTAGTTCTTTAGATTGATATAAAAAAATAATAGAGACTTTAGATGGTCCTAAGGCCCTTTAGAATATGGGTCAGTTTTATTTCAGTGTGTTTTCCTTACTTTTCGAATCAATAAAGGCGTAATATTTCTCCTAAATTTTTTTTTATTCTAACACTAAACACCAAATGTACTTGCAAAATACAAAAATAAAGAGGCGGCCCACTCTAGGCCCAACAAACAAAGCCCACTCGGTTTTGAAATAGTGCCATGGGAACCAGTTCCCGAAACCCACAAAATAAACCACACTATCCCATTCATATCCCCAAAACCTAAAAAGCCAACCAGTGTCATCATAAGAGCCAATCCATGCAACCCAAAATCAAAGGAAATCAAAAATTTAAAACAATGCAAAAGTTACCAAAAAATAGATTCATAAAACATAGATTCCATTATACCCTTCACTACCAACCTACCTCCAAAGCCTACACAAAGATCTTCATAAATTCCGCACCCTAACTCCATTTTCAAAACTGTTTTGAGTCACCAATAGAAAAAATTAATCTGGACAAAAATGCGTTTCACGCTAACAGTAAAAAAAAAGCCTCCAAAATAGCCTCAAAATTAACTTTAACTACAAAGCAAAATATCAAGGCACAAAAAACGAAATAGAAATAAACGCAAGAACATGTGAAGCAAAGCGTCAAAATTGACCGCCCAAGTCATTTTCAGCGCCCAGGGCTGGGCGCCGAAATTTCTGACGCCCCAGCCTGGGCGTTGAAACTCTCTGCCTGCCAAAAGTTTTCCTTTTGAAAGTGCTCGTCATTTTATCCGCACACAACGGAAAAATAACGAACACTTGGGGGTACAGTACGTATCCAAATAGGTTTACCAAGAATATAACTATACAAATTAGTCGAATTTGTCGCAACCTATGGCAAAAAAAACGGTAGATGAAAATAATGATAAATACTTCACTCATTTGACCAATTAAGTAATATGTTTCCATTTCGGGACATATCTACCGAAATCCGGCATACTAGAACTTATTCTAAAGCTAGAACTACGCGCGACCTGATTCTGACAAGATACGTAGGCAATCCTTACCAAGGATTCGGTCCAAATAAAATATATTCTTTGCAAAAAAGTGTTAGACATATAAAATACATAAAAAAAAGAGGAGAAACAAAAATAAATGAAAACTAAAAATACGCCTTTGTTAAAATATAATAAGAAGGAAAACAGAGTGCTAAAAATAAAAACAAACACGACTGAAATAAATAGAGGGCACCTACACCCTAGCAAGAACTACACTACTCTAGTTCTTCTGGATCGTCAAATAAAGTCTTGTAGAGAGCAATGTTCGCAGGATCCACCCCCATAGTCTTCTGCGCTGCCCCAATATCAATCTCCATAAGAACCGGCTCCTGGACACTAACTTCCAAAGATGTCAAGGCTTCAGAAACATTCTCAATTATAGCCCGCTCAGCCTCGAAGGCACAGGCAATGGTGGAAGAAGGATTATTATCATCAACTAGACTAGCCACTGTTTCTACAGGCGGCTGAGCCTTCCTAACCCATACATTGTTCCGGCGACAATCTCCGCGAGAGCTTGCATTTCTTTTAACAACAGCAGGCCCCTTCATGTTAGGCATCTTTTTAGGCCTGAAACTGGAACGGGGAGGAACTTCCTTTCGCTTTCGATCAGGACGAGCTTTCACAGTCTTAAAACTATAGGTACGAGGTTTGGCAGAATCAGGACCCTCTTACTTAACACGAAAACGAGGTATCAAAAGCTCAGCCGGCTCCCCATTACGAGCCTCGGTCCTCACATCTTTGTCATCGGAGCTCATCCACAACTTGTAATTTTCAGAAAGACCCACAAAGCCATTTGTAGCTACGGCCCAACGCGAGAGACCATCATAATACTTAGCCCACGCTAAGACCCGTGTTTGTGAAAAGGCCGCTACCTTAGGTGGTACCGTATCAGAAAAAGGGATAGTCTGCCTTAAACCATATTGACGCATGACTCGGTAAGGGAAAATATAAATGGGACGAGATAGCCCCAACAAAGAAACATAAACCGATACATCAGACCCCCCTGTCATAGTAGTCAAACCCCACCATGGTACCACCCACTTAATAGAACAAATGCCATAAGTAAAAAAGGAGGTCCATTCAGCCTCGTCCTGGCCTTGGTGCAAGTATTTTCGGTTACCCAAAGCTATAGGGCGATAATGTTTAGGATCGGCAGGAGCTTCCAAAAGTCTAAGCCGTTCCGCAAGCCAAATCTGCAAAAACAGGTACGATCGAATCAAAAGAATGAAAAGAAAGAAAAAACGGTTCCTGGGGCGCAATTTCAACGCCCAGGACCAGGCGTCGAATATTCCAGCGCCCAGCACTGGGCGCTGAAACTCAGCCCCAGGCAGAAAGAAATATATGCAAAAAAAAACATACATGTACGCAAGGAAAAGACCGATTACCTGCAGCAATAGGGGGCTCCCCTTAAAATATTCAGATTTGGCGCCCTTCTTCAGTTCATCCGCACTCAGCAAAGTCTCAGCAACAACCAACGACATAATAGAATAACAACTTTCCATCTGGCTAATCAAGGGGATCAACCTTATGTCACTGAACTCACCATTATTATTCGACAGCAAGTAATGATTCAACAAGCAAAATACAAGGGCTCGAATGTTCAATTTTTGTTCGGTCATATTCTTACTAGGCCTAAAATGGTGTTTTACAAGTTTTGCCAAGTTAACCTTATCGTCTACAACAATTTCAGCAAACATGTTATCATCTAGCCCTAGGAAAGCCCTTATGGTTGTTTTACCCTCTTCAACGGTGCCAGGGGTAACAGGAGTAGCATTAGTAGGATAACCAAGGATCGCAGCAAATTCATCGGGCAAAGGACATATTTCATTGCCCCGAAAGGAAAAAACATGATGATCGGAGTCCCAAAAGCTTAGGGCAGCATGCAGAAAGTTATAATCAATATTAATTTGTTGCAAGCCTAAAAGTGCCTCTAAGTGGTATTCTTTTAACAAAGCTTTTTCTGTGGGAGTAAGGGCCCGTAGCCAACGCCTAACAGTCCGTTGGAGTGAGAAAGTAGGGATCGACATGGCAAAAGCAGTAAATAATTAGAGCACAGCAAAAGAAGAGAAAGGATTTGAGAGTGGTGGAAAATAAGGACGTATCTAGCCCCTATATATAGCTGAACGCACCCAATAACATCCTGATCCCATTCGGAAACGTGTTTAGAAATTCGAAAATCAAATATTACCAGGAAAGGACTTTCAGCGCCCACCCCTGGGCGCCGAAATGCCTAACGCCTGAACTTGGGCGCTGAAAATGCAGCCCAAGGCCCAGATTTCACAAAACACGGAACAGGAAAGGACTTAAGATCGTGTTGCTAAACACGAGACCCTATTGCAAGTAGGATCAAGCCCAAAGAACCTTTAGCTCCCAAATAAGCAAGAAAAAAAATAACATTAAAACTTGGTCGAAACTTAGACTCGTCTTAGAAAATGCTTATGTACACTTTCAAAAAAAAAGCAAGTTAAATATCATGGTCATTCTTCGAAACACCAAAAAAATGTGTCGTCAAGTCGTTGGTTTTCCAAATAAAAAATGTCTGTCAAAGGGTTAATCCGGGCCAAGCTAAAACCGGATGTCGCCTGAAAACTAAAGTCGCACTCCACGGCTTCGCTAAAGCAGCACGCTACTATAGAAGGTCGCTCGCACATACGAGCACGACCCCAAACATGATTACAAGATGCGAAAAACAACCGACGAGCTCCAGTGCTTGGGGGGCTCGAAAAAAAATAGACTCCAACGAGGAGCGCGCGATCAAAATCACATTCCCGGACTGCGCCATACACCATATCATGTTTGGATATGTCAAAAAAATATATTGTTAAACAAAAATATACACAGTGTGGGCCCACTTATAGGACACATCTAATCAGGAAATATTACGACCCACCAACAGGTTGTAATCACAAAAGCCCTTCTACATAGGCCAAAATAAGAAATTCAAAATGGGCTCGCCCACCCTCAGCGGGCGGGGTCTGCGTCATTAGCCGCGCAGGTCCTCAGTTTTCGAAAAAAATAAAATCTTCAAATTTAAAAAAGGCTCGCCATCTTCAGCCGGCGGGGTCTACGGCGCAAACCACGTAGGTCCTTATTTTCAAAAAAAAAAGCAAAATAAATTTCAAAACAGATTCGTCCACTTCTATCGGACGGGGCGTCCACCCTCAGCGGACAGGTTCGCCATCTTCAGCCGGCGGGGTCTACGTCACAAACCGCGTAGGTCCTTATTTTCAAAACATCAAAACAGATTCGTCCACTTCTATCGGACGGGGCGTCCACCCTCAGCGGACAGGCTCGCCCACCTTCAGCGGGCGGGGTCTGCGTCACTAACCGCGCAGGTCCTTAGTCGCTGCAGCGATAACTTTTTTCGGTTTTCCCTTTTTCCAAAAATTAAAGGATTGGTTTTCCGTTTTTCCAAAAAAGAACGATGTGCTGGATTTTCCTTCGTTTTACGTCCTATAAAAACAAGGGGGTTTTCTCGTTTAGCTAGCCCTGAAAATGAGAATCTTTTAAAAAAACGTTTTACCTCGTGATTGGGCTTGGCCAGGCCCAATTACACTTTACATCTTTGATTTCGAAAACATCTGTAGCTACTCCCAATGACAAAGTGAGGGAGTTTCTACGCACCTTTAGATTCTTCCAATGACAAAGTGAGGAAGTTTCTATACTATCAGTTGACAAATCCCAATGACATGTGAGGGATATGTCGACACTTCAAGTGATGCCCTTAAGTCAAATGTTATCACTCGGGGGCTAGTGAGACCCTCGCAAAACAGGTCACATACACCATGGCTTGTGTGACGCACTCCGTCTAATACTTTGACCATCGTCTTACTCCAAGACTCAGTCAAAGTGGGGGCTAACTGTAGACACCTACTTTTGTCCCCGTTCCCGCAAGGGAAAGGTTCGATGATGAAAGCATAAAAACTCCACTTGACAACGCATCTCCTATAAAATAAACGAATCTCGATTCCCCATTTCATTTCACCCGAAACCTGCTATTTATGGAAACCTGCAAAAAATAGTAACTGCAGTAAAAGGTAGCTTCTAAAAGTGGCAAATCATAAAAGATAAAAACCTGTCAGAATTAGGTGTTGCATTCCAACATAAATCCTAAATGAGATAGAAAACTACGAGAATCCTATTCCTAATATGATTCAGAAATAAGAGTTACGTATTAATTAAAATCCTAACGAGCCTAGAGTTCGTAATGGGCCCAGACGCATTCCGTCATAAAATTGATACGCGCTAAAAGACTCGAATTAATCTCAAACTCTACGGATTTCAGGAATCCGAATATGACTAAAGAAAACAGCCCAGACCCTATTTTCAGCGCCTGGCTCTGGGCGCCGAAATCTTCGGCGCCCAGGCCTGGGCGCTGAAAATACCTGGGTACGTTTTTTTTCCTAATTCTTTGTGGATTAGAACTCTGCAATTCTATCTTTCCACGAACTCTTCCCTATAAATAGGCCCCTAATTTCGACGTGAAAGACACAACAACACACAATTCTATTCTGAGTATTGACTCCAACCCTTAGCCTAAGCCTCTCGCTGCGAAACTGTTCACGCGTTCTGTCGCAATCGATCCATAAATCGAACAGAACGTATCCTGTCCCATAATTGAGATTCGTTAAATAAAAAGGAGAAATAGCAAAGTCAAAGTGGTTAGTTTTCTGAGAACCGTGACGCACCTCTCAAGGGTGCGTCGTAATGTGTCCCTTTTCGATGATTTAACTGCTTTCCTCGCCCTTTTTATGAACTGTTAAACTAACCTAATCTGATTGTTCTATCACGCCTAACAAATATGATATTTTTGGGAAATCGGATCATCATGCTAGGTCCCTTAATGCTATTTAAATCAGATAATCACGATCGAATTAGTATTATATGTTGCATATTGCTAAAATCAACTCAGATTAGTTTAATAATTAACGCATGTCCCTTCAATTATTTATGCTGAGCTAGTAAGGATATCCTGCCTCTGGAGTTATCGACGAGCGAATTACTCCTCTCGGTAGTTACAGTCCCCCGAACCCTCAATCTCTACCTTGCGGGTGTATATTGAGAGATCCCCACACCAGGGATCACAAGGGAACCTACGGCCGTCGTGGTCAAACGTAATTGCACTCCCTTTATGTCACGATAACCGGGTTTTGTCAGTTTTTCTCATTGTCGTTAAAAACTGAATGGAGACTCCTATATTACTAGTCAATTGGGTGTATACTCACAGGAAATCCAATTACACTTGATTAAATAAAAAGAATCGTCACACCCACGAGGGACAAGGTCACGCATTAGCCTCGCGCTTTTTCGACCCCCCTCACACCGGCGGTGGCGTCGACCAGGGCGTCGATGTGCGGCAGGGGGAATGGGTCTTTGGGGCATGCTTTGTTGATGTCTGTGAAATCGATGCAAACTCTCCACTTTCCATTCTTTTTACTGACGACGACGACATTTGCTAACCAATCTGGGTACTTGACTTCTCTGACTTTCCCGGAATCTATCAGTTTTTGGACCTCTTCGTCTATGATTTTATTTCTTTCAGGTGCGAACTTTCGTCGTTTCTGTTTCATTGGCTTAAAGTTGGGGTCGACATTGAGTTTGTGGGTGATGACGTCCGGACTGATTCCTGTCATGTCCTCGTGCGACCAAGCGAAGCAGTCCGAGTTTTCTCTTAGGAATGACACTATCTGACTTTTGATGTTGTCAGGCAGCGACGCTCCGATCCTTACTACTCGGTCTGGCTTTGTCTGATATAGTATTATCTCATCGATCTGTTGGTCGTCGGGGTCGTCTACCGTCGACCCTGGCTGTAATTGCTAGATGGATGACTTTGATGGTTTCAGCGCCGTTTCATAACATTTCTTTGCGTCCCTTTGTTGTCCTTTGATTTCCATGACTCCCCATTTGGTTGGGAACTTGATTGACTGGTGGTATGTCGATGGCACTGCTTTCATTTTGTGGATCCATGGTCGTCCTAGAATGACGTTGTATGCTGATGGGCAGTCGACGACGTTGAACTTGGTCATCACACTAACACCTTCTGCGTACGTAGGCAGCGATATCTCCCCTACTGTTCGTAGCGACTCTCCACTGAATCCTACTAAGACTGTCGACCTTCTAATTATACTCTTTTCTTGTAGTCCCATTTCTTGCAGAGCCTCTAAGAACAGTACGTTTGCTGAACTGCCGTTGTCGATCAGTATCCTTTTGATGAGAGCGTTGCCTATTGGGAGCGATATGACTAGCCCGTCGTGGTGTTCCTGTTGTGTGTCGGTTGAATCTGAATCGTCGAAGGTTATTTTCATCGCTGCTAATGACTTGTCTAGTGCTACTTCATCTTCGGTCTGCCCCTCTTTGACGGCTCCAGATTCGCCTCTGTTGATTTTTTTAGCTGCAGAAGAAGTTAGTCCACATATATCTGAACCACCAGAAATAACATTTACCACTTTTTCGAACATGGGCGGGGCCGATCGGTTGCCGCTTGGTGCTGGGCTGGGTTGGGCGTTGTTGTCCTTGTTGTACGTCTCCTTTCCTTTGTCGCTCAGCAGATCCTTCAGGTGGCCTCTTTTCAATAGATACGCTACCTCCTTTTTGAGGGAGATGCATTCCTCGGTTGTGTGGCCATTGTCGCGGTGGAAGTCGTACCACCTGCTCATGTCCTTCATGGAGTCTGGTCTGTCGCTCTTGTTAGGCCATCTGACGGTACCACCTACATTTTGAAGGGCGTTTACCACGCCTCCGATGTCGACGTTGAAGCCATACTCGGAGATGGGGGGATAAACGACCCGTTCATTCCTGTAAACATTGTTAGTGTCATCGTATTGATTGACATTTTGTACCTGGTTCTGCCGGTTATACGGCTGGTGTCGCCAGCTGCTACTCCTTGGGGTGTACGATCTCCTGTCGCTGCTGCCCCCTGTTGAGCGTTGGGACGCCGTTCGGATGACCTCGTCGTCTTCAATCCGCATTTGGGCGGTGGCTCTTGATCGCACCTCCTCGAAGGTTGCATAGGGGTACTTGGTTATTTCCCGGTACAACTCCGAGTTGGGGATGAGACCTCTTTTGAATGCCTCGATAGCTGTCCTGACATCACAGTTTTTTATACTAATTTTTTCACAATTAAAGCGGTTAAAGTAATCGCGTACCGACTCGGTTGGTCCTTGAACCAACCGATAGAGGTCACTGGTTTGCTTTTCCAATTAGCGACTGCTGGCGAACTGTTGATAAAAAGCGTTGATTAGGTCGGACAGGCAAGAGATGGATCCGGGGGCGACGTTCATGAGCCATTCCAGAGCTGCTCCATCGAGGGTACCGCCGAACGACTTGCACATGACAGGCTCGACTAGATCGTATGGGATTCCGATCTGCCACATGCGCTGCTTGTAGAAGTTGACGTGTCGGTAAGGATCAGACGTTCCATCATACAGGGTGGTCCAGGTAGGGAGTCGAAGTGTGTGTGGAACCGTTACTCTGGCGATTGCTTCACAGAATGGTGATGCCGCATACCCGTCGGTTGGTTCGGTCTCTACTGGTGTGGGTGCTCCGGGTAGCTTGATCATTAGCTTCATCAGGCGAGAGTAATGCTTTGTCATGCGAGCATCCATCTTGTTCAGGCGCTGGGTCACCGGGTCTGGGTTCGATCCATCTTCCTCACCTTGGGGCTCTTCGTCGTCGGTCAGATCTTCGAAATCGTCGGGCATCTCGAATGTCAGCTTTCTCGGCTTCTCACCAGTCTTGAAACGCGACTGGTATCTTGAGCTCTTCACAGAATCGAGCTCTTTTTGCAAGGTTTCAGTGGATGCCCTTTCTTGGGCCAGCTCTGCTTGGGCCTTTTCGTAGGCTGCTTTCATCTCTGCGAGCGTCATTTCTTCAGTAGACATGATGTGAGGGGTGATTTTGTGTGAAACCTAGTTAATGTCCTCACAGACGGCGCCAAACTGTTTATGCCAAATTTCGTCTAGGGGCGACTTTCGGCTAGGGTCGACACTAACTAAGCAATGAACGAATGAAACGAATAAAAGAGACACGGCACAGAGAAGTGTTGACGCGGAAAACCCAGGAATAAGGTAAAAAACCGCGGATAGCTATGAGGCTATCAATCCACTAAGTATTCTATATATCTGATTGTTTATGTATTTTTCTAATGATCAATACAGAGAATTAAAGAGCTAATACAAGGATTATGTGAGCGCTTGATAGCTTGAGAGTTTGAGTGCTTCCGTTCACTTCTGTTTTAGGGTCATCGTCTTCGTGCTTTTATAGGATAGTTCCAACGGTCCTGTTAGTTGAGAGAATCCCACAAAGATAGGGATTTCCTTATCACACGTTTCTCCAGTCTTCAACCAATTTCGCGCTTCTCGTGCATATCTTGGACTTGTTATGTCAGCATGACGGCGCTGCCTGTCATGGGCCTTGGGCTAACCTATCTTTGTCAATTCATTCCTCGAGGTTACGTCTCTGTCGCTTGCGCGTTGTCGCCAGTCCTTCGTCGTCTATGCCTCGTCGTACGATGCTACGTCAGACGCGTCTCCCTGGCACGATGTTCACCTGTGACACGACAGAACCTGGTTGACATGACATGATCAAACGTTAGAGCGGTTATGTCGCTAGTCCAAAAAGTGGGATAACAGTAGCCATCTGGAAAATCGACCAAATCCCAAAATTGGTTTTCAGACATGGAGTCTAATTCATGGCTTCTTGCCATTGCTTGCAGCTAGGGCTCGTTGTGAGGGGGTCGAAAAACACGACGGGGTGCCTCTAGAAGAGTGTACGACCCGCACGACTTTTCTCCTTTGGATGTGGTAAGCATATTAAGTAAATAGGAACTAGCTGTGGGCATTAGCCTCTTTTTACTAGTCTATAGGAGTCGCCATTCAGTTTAAGAAAACTGACAAAACCCGGTTATCGTGATATGCCTGGAGTGCAAACATATTTCACTCACAACGGTCATAGGTTCCCTTGTTATCCCTGGTGTAGAGATCCCTCAACGTACATCCAGCGGAGCAGAGATTGAGAATTCGGGGGACGTTTACTAATACGGGGAGTGCCCGACATTAGCCCACACGGCGCGGTCCTTACAAGTTCAATTGTGACGACGATGGGACATGCGTTATGCTACATTACTACTCTGGATTCTTTTTAATGCACATACATTACCAAACAGATGTCAAAATGCTAATTTAGGTTGATTTAAGGTGCTTTCAATAAACCGGTTTGTCCAAGTATTATCTGATTTAGGCGTGAGCAATATAACAGATAAAAGTTAGCAGATTTATATGGTGAGGAAAGCTGTAAAATATAGATTCAGGTTACAGCAAGGCGTAGGCTTTACTGCAGTTCCCAGGAACACCTACCACTTGACTTTACTAGCTTTCAATTTGGCTTTAGAACTTTCTGATGACTGACTGACCGCGAGACGGGATTCTTCCAGACTTTTTGTATATTTTAGGCTTAGGAATCGGGTTGGGATTTCAGCAGCACTTCGGCAATATTCAGACAAATTCAGGTGATCGTGCGGGCAGGGTCTGCTTAACAAAGTGTTAAATACGGCAGACACACGAATTCGGGACATAGAAAAGCTTCGGTTAATACTCAAGCTTAGGGTTAAGGGTTAGGAATGTGTGTTATTTTCCGGATTTCAGAGGCCCTATTTATAGTAAAATAGGCCAGAATAAGATAAATCTTCGAAATGTGAGTTTTTCAATTGAGATCTGTGCAGCGCTAGAAATTTCCAGCGCTTGGATCAAGAGCGCTGTTTATTTCTAGCGCTTGACATCTCAGCGCCAGATGTGTTCTGGTGACAGCTGGATTAACTCTATCTTTGCGTGATTGTGTGAGAAACAAACTGCATCGCCGGAATATAATGACTCTTTTGATTTAAGCGTTGGAAAATTGTGAAGCTTAGATTGCCAGCTGTGGACAGCTACTTTTGTCCCCATTCCTGAAAGGGAAGGTTCGATGATGAGAACATAAATCTCCACTTGGCAACGCATCTCCTATAAAATAACGAATCTCAATCACCCTTTCATTTCAGTCAAAACTGCTATTTATAGAAACCTGCTAAGAATAGTAACCGACGTAAAAGGTAGTTGTTAAAAGTGGCAAAGTCATAAAAGATAGAAACCTGTCAAAATTAGGTGTTGCACTCCAACATAAATCCTAAAAGAAGATAAAATTTGCATTCCTGGTATAATTCGAAAATAAGAGTTACGTATTAATTAAATTCCTAACGAACCTAGAGTTCGTAATGGGCCCAGACGCATTCCTTCATAAGTTAATACGCACTAAAAGACTCGGATAAATCTCAAAAGCTCCGTGTTCTAAGAGTCCAAATCTGACAAAGAACTCGGCCCAGATCCCATTTTCAACGTCTGGATCTGGGCGCCGAAATCTTCGGCGCTCAGCCCTGGGCGCTGAAAATGCCTGGGGCCGTTTTATCTCCGGATTCTTTTTGGATTCGTATCTTAAAATCTATCTTTCCACACACCCTTTTCCTATAAATACAGCCTAAAACCGACGTGAAAAGAACACACAATTCCATAACCTGAGTATTGACTCTAGCCTTAAGCCTAAGCCTCACGCTGCGAAATTGATCTGGCGTTCTGTCGAAATCGACCCAAAAGTCGAACAGAACGCATCCTGCCCCTTGTAGCTTGATGAATTAAGCCTAAATATTGGAACATTGCTTAGAAACCCGAGATTCGTTAAATAAAAGGAAAAATAGCAAAGCCAAGTGGTTAGTTTTCTGAGAACCACAACGCACCTCTCAAGGGCGCGTTGTAATGTGTCCCTCATATGATTTAATCTCTTTTATCACCCTTTTATAAAATTGTCAAACTATTAATTTGATTGATCTATCACGCCTAATAAGATAATACCTTGGACAATTGAATTATCATGCTAGGTACCTTAAATCAATCTAAATAAGATAATCACGATCGATTTAGTGTTATGTGTTGCATATTGCTAAAATCAATTCAGAATAGTTTAATAGTTTAACGCATGTCCCTTCAATTATTTATGCTGAGCTAGTAAGGATAACCTGCCTCTGGAGTATTACCGATGAGCACTCCTCTCGGTAGCTACAGTCCCCCGAACTCTCAATCTCTGCCATGCGGGTGTACGTTGAGCGATCCCCACACCAGGGATCACAAGGGAACCTATGGCCGTCGTGGTCGAACATAATTGCACTCCCTTTATGTCACGATAACCGGGTTTTGTCAGTTTTTCTCATTGTCGTTAAAAACTGAATGGCGACTCCTATATTACTAGTCGATTGGGTGTAAACTCACAGGAAATCCAATTACACTTGATCTGATGACGTCACGCCCACGAGGGACGAGGTCATGCATTAGCCTCGTGCTTTTTCGACCCCCTCACAGTGGCGACTCCGCTTGGGATGTTAATGAAATACTCGTGCTCGTAGGTAATCAAAATAGCCGAAGGGTGAAACGATCCTACCCCGCGTTTATTTCCGTATCAAGTTGGGACGACCTAAAAATCAGCATATTAATGTGAACGGACAGAACCGCATAACGAATCTTGGCTCCCTTGGCATGTTTCATCTCGGGAGTTGGGAATAAGGATACCCATCGCCACCCGGGGGGTGCATACGCTTCGAATGTTGTCCACTCGGCACTTTCGCTAGTAGTACACCTATCCCAAACCCAATCGCTCGCCCACTAGGTCCCTCTCATTGGTGCATGCCCCCTTGGCTTACATCGTGATTGGCCTCTTGGGACGAAATTCGCTCGTGAATGCATTACCTCGACCGGGGCATGTGTTGGATCGACGATATAAGAGGTACCAAGCCGGCGCAAATATTACCCATAGAAGCCTATCATAAACTACGTGACATATTATTTTGCTTCATGTTGTAATGTTAGTTATGTGTAGCGAATTATGTGATTGTGTGTGACAAATAATACTAGAAAACCAACGACCCTAAAAATTGCCCAAACATTCATAAATACCAGTTGGCCAAAGAGTTATACCAAAATACGTGTTCCGCAGCAGCGGGCGATCGCCACAAAAATAAGCGACGCCCAGGACAACCTGTAACGGATTCCACAACGCTGCACAACGCGTAAAGGACGTTATAAGGCAAGCACGCAAAATTAAGTCGTATGTACGAAAAAAGGATAGACGAACAGAATATGAGTACCAGTCAGGGACGCATTTTCAGCGCCCCTGGCTGGGCGCCAATCATTTTCAACGCCCCAGCCTGGGCGCCGAAGTTGCTGCCTGACCTTTTGGTCAGGCACAGCAGCCTCGGTACCCGCGCATAAAGTATACGTAGCAATAAAAAAATTCGTAACAAATTTGCTACGAGGACATATGAAAAAAGGCACTCGATTCTAAGAATGACTTATAAAATAAACAACTCCTTGTGTCGTCATTAGGCCTCCTATGACGACAATGTTCGGCACCAAAACCGAGCATGCTAATTAAAATGACCTTGAATTTCACATGGGAAAAGTATTCAAAAAAATGATGTTCGAATAAAGTTTTCAAGGAAAAATAATGTTCGAATAAAAAATAAATAAATCCGAGTCTAGACTAGGCTATGCCAAAGTACAATCTAAATCCTAAGTCTTAGTTGTCTTATACATAGAATCGGTCCTAATGCTTGGTGTCGTTCTGCAAGTTAAAAGGTTAAACCATATTGAGTCTCCCTTCCTAACATTTAAATCAATAAGCACCCATATGTAATTGTCATCCCTTGCTAAGAATCTACGACCTCAATACTCTCTCTCACCAATAAAAAGAATATATTATGTAATTCAAGTATTTGCAAAATGGAAACAGCCACATTCTGAAAATCATTCCTCCATAGTCGCACAACCCCCAAAGTGAGCCTAAGGTGTCAATACCATTGGCAACAAAAAAATTAATGGCCTCAAGGCCTATGATCACATTGGGTCACGACTATCATAGTCCTCTCGAGCCACTCGCTCCTTGAAGTACTCCTAAGTACGGACTAAAAGATTTTCCATGAAAGCAACATGACGAACCATGAAAATACCCAAGTCGGCATGCCATAAGGCTACCATTGGGGTAAAGCAATACACACTAAGAGGGAAGCCGCACTAATGATTCTAGTCTTGCAAAAATGAAAATTCGATCTCCCCAACTAACTACCTTGCCAACATTAAGCAAAATGGCGCATGACAAATGAACACCCAAGGGTTCAAATCTAAAGTGTCAACCAACGAAAGTTATGGTCCAATTAGCCTAAGTCTGAAAGTCGCTTGGTCAAGTATTATAGGCTTACGCCACGTCATTATTTTGAGTCTAGGCCACCTCCTTGTATTCATACACGGGTTATAATCAGAAAAATTAATGAAAGTTCGAGTCTAAATCACAACTTCCAATTAAATCCCGGAAACTGGAATCTGAAAAGAAGCAAAAAAATTATTTTCGATGTAATTCTTTCGTTAAATTTCAATAAAGTAAGAACAACATTTTGAATCTACGCTATTTGAACATTTTAAGAAAGGACTAAATACGCTTGCAAAGTAAGACAATTTAAAGGTCCACCCTAGGCCTACTAAAATTAAAGGTCCACTATAGGCCTACCAAGCGAGGCTCACTCAGTCTCGCCTCGTGACTCAAAGACCACAACCATCTACCTTTTAGCCCAAATAAAAAGGGGGAGAAATCCCAGGCAAAAAAGAAAAAGGAGAAAGAGAAAAGGGAGAGCGAAAAGAGCGAGCCATGAAATACTTACCCCGTACCTCCCAAAGTGCGAAATTTACCCAAGTAAACGAAGGAAAAGAATTGAGTCAACCAATCCAAATCATACCACAAAAACTACATAAAGGTCTACGATCTTCTACCCTTTCCAATCCTCATGCTTGACTAATACCTATACAAATTATCCTATCTCATTCAACCCATCTTTCAAGCCGTCTTGAGTCACGAATAAAAAAAGACAAATGAAAAGTACATTCTACGCTTAACGTAAAAAAAAATAAAAAAATAAAAGAAACTTTGCAAAGAGCCTTTAAAGTTCGTCTAAAAAGAAAAAAAAAAGCATTTAGCGCACAAAAAAGATTCGCAAATATTTGGCACAAAACGAAAAGGAGCAGCACAAAAGGCAGCCCATAACACATTTTCAGCGCCCAATTCCTAAAAGTGTTCGTATATCTTCCTATATAGATGCGGAAGAATAACGAACACTTGGGGGGTAGAAGATCATATAAAATACGCAAAATACGCGCGCTCCAAAATTTTCGTACACTTATTTCACCCTATTTCAAACATTACGATTCCACTCGAACGTACTTGTTTAAAATCGGCATTCTAAGAAACCATTTTCTGGCTAAGAACTACGCAAGACCTAATTCCAAATTAAATCTATTTAAGGCGGATACGTAGGCAATCCATGATTCGGTCCAACCAATTTGCAAAAATGTTAAAGCCTATAGAATAACAAGACTAAAAAATAGAGTCCCTTATTGAAATTTAATTACTTGCAATCCAAATCGAAAGAAAAATTTAAGTCAAAGGAAGAATCCAAGTCATCAAGATGAAGGAAATAATGCCCTTGGTCCAAGTATGCATTCTATGTTAAGTCTAATAAATGCGGTTCAGTATTAATTAACAAGTTAATAATTCAGTGAGATCAAGTGAGCTGAATGCCTAGCTAGAGGCCGCTTCAGTTCAAGTGGAATTAATGATATTAATCCACAGCTTACTCTTGACTGAACCCGTAGGGTCACACAAATAGTACGTAAACGGATCAAGTATTTAATGGCATTAAATACTCCATCTATGAATATTCGGAACCGACGGATCTTGGTTTCAGTGGGAGCTAAGATCGTCACAGGCAAGAAATGAATACTCCGGAAACGATGATATTGCCGGAAACGGAAATATGGATCGTATCGGAAATATGAATATTATCCAAGTCGTAGATGTTGCCGGAAACGGAAACATGGTACGTATCGGAAAATATTGTTGGAAATGGAAATATTACCAGAATCGGAAATATTGCCGGAAACGGAAATATTGTCAGAATCGGAAATATTACCGGAATCGGAAAATAATTCCGGAAACGGAAATATTAAATATTTGTTCGAAACGGAAATTAATTCCGGAATCGGAAATATTGAATATTGTTCGTATCGGAAATAGATTCCGGAAATGGAAATTTAATCGGAAGCGTATCGTACGAATTAGCATCGGACGAGGCCTGCCGGACGAAGGCCCAGCACGAAGCCAGGCCGTCGCCCAGCAAGCACGCACGCCACAGCCCAGCGCGCACAAGGCCACGCATGCGTGGGCCGCGCTGCGTGGGCTGCTGCTCGCATGCGTGGGCAGCCCTTGTGGCTGCCGTGTGTGTGTGAGTTTGAGCTCATGCGAGATTCCTGAATCTGCAAGAGTCAGTGTATGATTAAATGTCTATTCCTATTGGATAAATTGATTAAGTAGAATTCATGTAGAATTCTAATTCCAATTAATTCGCATCCTACTAGGATTACGATTCCTTTTCCATAACTCTATAAATAAAGGCCTAGGGGTCATAATTTATACACAAGTTTTCAAAGTATTCAAAAGTGAGTTTTTGAGAGAAAATTCAAACACCCATCTTGCCCCAAAAGTGCCGAATTTTCTGAGTACCTTAAGGGCGATTCTAGTTGGTCAATCTTAAGGCGGATCCGGACGTGCTGTGGACTTTCTACGGAGGGACGACACTTGGAGTCCTAAAAGACTTGTTCTTGTTCGGTTCGGGCGCAGCTAGGGAAGGCACGCAACAAAGAGTATGCATCTAAACTATGCTAAATGATTATGTGTAAATAATATGTTTCCTGGGTTAATGGTTGTTTCCGCATGATCTATGTAATGTCATATGTATCATAACCTAACAGTGGTATCACGAGCCCCTTATTATTTTCATAATCTAAATTGCATGAACATGGTTAAATATTACAAATTTGCAAGAATTAAAAGGGGTGATTAATTTTCGTAATTGTTAATTAGTTGCAAATTGCGTTTATTTAATTATACGTACGCAGTTTTTCGGCAGTTTCTTCATTACTCATCCGAATTGAGTGATTTTTGTGTCAATTCCGCATGTAAAAGGCATTCTAAAATTTTGACAAAAAGAGTATTTTTCTGCCGAACCCAGAATTCTCAAATTCGAAGCCTAACTATGACTTTTCGAAGGTTTTAGTTTTTCGGATGCAAAATTTCGTAAATTTAAGATGTTAAATTAAATATTTGCGATTCCTGTTGATAAATCTTGAATTTTTGATTGACCTACTGCATATGTTTAACAAGTTTGAATGCCTAGTCTTGTTAATTATGCAATCTAATTTGTAATTATGATTAATTTGTTGAAAATTAGAATAATTTAGAATTAATTTGATTTTCATAATTAATTGTAATTTAATTAGAAACCTATGATTAAAAACCACCATAAAAATTGTAAATTTACGATAAATTTTAAATTTTTATGACCTAGACTTGAATCCATATCAATCGGAAATCAATTGGATAATAAATTTTCGATTTTTCGCCCTAAAATTATGAAATTAATATTATTTATTAATTTGTCATTAATTTTAAATATAAATTTTAAATTTTATGCGATTCGTTCAAATAACTTGCACGCACGAAGCAATGGACGCTTCGTGTTACCCTTAAGGGGTGTTGTATAATGCGGGCATGCGACGACGAGCAAGGGAGCTCGTCGCCCGTGCGGCACGAATGCAATGAGCAAGGGCGTAGTGCACGAGCACAAGGCAGCAGCCCTGCCTTGTGTCGTGTGCCACGAGCAATGAACGTATGGGCATGGGCGAGGGGCGAGCCAAGGCAGTCGCGTGTGGGCAGCAAGCGAGCTGCGCCACAGCGCGCGCTGCCTCGCACAACAGCGCGCAGCCTCGTGCGCAGCGAGCGCAAGCTCGCGTGCCACGAGCGCTGCGCCCAGCATCACTCGCGCGCACCAGCGAGCGATCTCGCGCGCCAGCGCGCGATCTCGCGCGCCAGCGAGCGATGCAGCGCCCCAGCGAGCGATGGCTCGCGCGCACCAGCGAGCGATCTCGCGCACCAGCGAGCGCGGTAACGCGCGCGCGCTGCGAGCGATAGCTCGCGTGCGGTGGGCGCTGTGCGGAGGCTTGCGTATGGGACAGCAGCAGCTATGCAACGAGCGCATGGGCTGCGCGCACATGGCCAGCAATGGCTGTGTGCGTACAGCCCATGGGCGTGCAACGCGTAGGGTGTTTGCGTTACGATTAGATCGTTTTGAATGTTTAATTTGAAAATTTCAGTTCACGTAATTTTAATTGATTTTAAAATTAATAATTTGAATTAATTTCTTGGATTTTAATTTTGAATATTATAATTATAATAAATGGCATTTATTCTAATTATTTTACTAAAATTAAAATCATAAATTAATTTAAATGTGACTGAAATTAAAATTAAATTTTTGGATTCAATTATAAATTTATATGAGCTTTAAATTTTAATTAAATTTGTATGTTTCCGGTTAGACTAGAAATACAATTTTATGTTTAAAATTAGTAAAGCATATGAATTTATTGGTTTGAGTGGGAGTGCTTTTAGTCATAAACTCTTGATTAGGTCTACAAATCCTTAAGGTTAAAACAACTCGATTAGAATTAATAAGGACTGAATAATTGGTAGATTATTGGTGCCCTTGATTAATTGCTGCAAATGTTTACGTGATGCATAATGTGTTTAACTAACCAGCTATGTGGGCCATTCATGATAATGAATGGGTGAATGGTATATATTGTATATGTACTGTTTTGCAGGTTATGAAGTGACTAGTATGGCCCAAATAGGATAGAAAATATGGTCTGCGTACCATTAATTTGAATGTAATTGGTCTAAAGTACCAAAGTTGTTTTTCAATTCAAATATGGTCTGCGTACCATCAAATAGTTGTAATTAGTTATAACTTATCCTATTTGAAGAAAATGGTGCCTCCCACGGAGATTTTCAAGACGGACTTTGAAGTCAAAGCTTCAAGATGAAGTCGGGCCATACTAGATCACAAATATCTTATGCATGTTTTAAGTTATTTATTGCTTTAAATATGTCTTAAAATGCATGAGATCAAAAGCTTGATTATGTTGCATGATTAAGGATTTTAGTTCACTTAAAATCTAACCAACATAGTAAGAGCCTTAAGTTCCAAACTTAAAAATTGAGTTAAAAGGTGCCATGCCAAAATATACACTTGCTTGGATATCCTTTACATCAATCTAGTAATAGTTTTCGCTCAGCGAGGTGTTACTTATTGGTCCTAAAGGGGCAAGGTACACAAATAATTGTGAGTACATGTTAGTTTTGGTGAAACTCAACGATATAAGTAAGGAGTCCTTTTATGTCGTGGCAAATTCGATAGGTTTACCTAATAAGTACTTAGACGTACCTATCAACCAAGAATAGTTTCTAGACTATTAGCAAAAGGCTTTTGCTTACCTAAGATGTTCTAGGATTAAGTCGACAAACTGTGCTTAGTTCTTCAATGATTTTAGGATCTTGGAATCATTTTATTCACACCTGCCGGAACACATAACTTGAATAAAATGCTTAATAAACATTGAATTATGCATGAATGCTAGAATTTAAGTTTATTAAGAGAAACTGTGAATGGTTATTTATTTGTTTATTCTTTTCAATTGTAGTTTTTAATATGGCAAACAACAATTCATTCAACATTCGATCAATTCTCGAAAAGGAGAAGTTGAACGGGAAAAACTTCCTTGACTGGCAAAGGAACTTGCAAATAGTTCTTATGCAGGAAGAAAAGGAGTATGTCCTAGATGAGGCGATGCCCGAAGCTCCAGGCGACGGGATCACTCAGGCAGCCCTCAATCGTTGGATTGATGCCAACAAGGATGTGAAATGTCTAATGCTCGCCACTATGAGTGCGGATCTGCAGAAAACGTTCATCAACTCAGATGCTTTCACAATCATCAGTGAGTTAAAGAACATGTTCCAAGATCTGGCTCGAGTCGAAAGATTCGAGACTCATAGGCAAATTCTTGAGACCAAGCTTAAGAAAGGCGAACCCGTAAGTCCACATGTTCTCAAAATGATTGGACTCATTGAGAATATGAGTCGGCTGGATCAGCAATTTTCTCAGGAAATGGCTATAGACACCATCCTCCATTCTCTTCATAGCGGGTATGATCAGTTCAAACTGAACTACAGTATGAATAGTCTGGACAAAACGCTCACCGAGCTTCACGGTATGCTGAAGACCGCTGAAAAGACGCTCAAAAGTGATAAGCAGGATGTGCTTATGGTGCGTGGGGGCAAGTTCAAGAAATCTGGAAAGAAGAGGAATGCTAAGAAAGGTGGCAACAAGGCCAGCCCAACTAAGCAAACTGGCGCCAAATCTGCAAAGAGGAAGGTCAGTCAACCCACTTCTGAATCCGAATGCTTCTACTGCAAGAAGAAGGGGCATTGGAAGAGAGATTGCTTGAAGCTAAAGGAAGATCAGAAGAACGGAACAGTCGTTCCATCTTCAGGTATTTTCGTTATAGACTGTATACTTGCTAATTCAACTTCTTGGGTATTAGATACAGGTTGTGGCTCACACTTATGTTCCAATCCACAGGGACTAAGAAGAAGTAGAAAGTTAAGCAAGGGTGAAGTCGACCTACGAGTGGGAAATGGAGCACGGATTGCTGCATTAGCTGTAGGAACATACTATTTGTCGTTGCCCTCCGGGCTAGTTTTGGAACTGGAAGAATGTTTCCATGTTCCAAGTCTTACTAAAAACATCATTTCAGTTTCTTGCTTAGATGCTAAGGGATTTTCCTTTATAATAAAAGACAATAGTTGTTCGTTTTATTTTAAAGAGATGTTTTATGGATCTGCTAGATTAGTCAATGGACTTTATTTATTAGATCACGACAAACAAGTATATAACATAAATACCAAAAAGGCCAAAAAGGATGATTCAGATCTCACCTATCTGTGGCATTGTCGATTAGGCCATATAAACTTGAAACGCTTAGAAAGACTTCAAAGGGAAGGAATTCTAGAACCATTTGACTTAGAGGATTATGGTAAATGCGAATCATGTTTACTTGGCAAAATGACAAAGCAACCTTTCTCGAAAGTTGGAGAAAGAGCAAATGAACTATTGGGTTTAATCCATACAGATGTATGTGGACCAATGAGTACAAATGCTAGAGGTGGTTTCAGCTACTTTATCACTTTCACTGATGACTTCAGTAGGTATGGTTATGTCTACCTAATGAAGCATAAGTCTGAATCCTTTGACAAATTCAAGGAATTTCAGAGTGAAGTAGAGAATCAATTAGGCAAGAAGATTAAGGCACTGCGGTCTGATAGAGGCGGTGAATATCTGAGCTATGAATTTGATGACCATCTGAAAGAATGTGGAATTCTATCAGAATTGACACCTCCTGGAACACCACAATGGAACGGTGTGTCAGAACGGAGAAACAGAACCTTGCTAGACATGGTCAGGTCAATGATGGGTCAGGCCGAACTTCCATTAGAATTTTGGGGACATGCACTAAATACAGCTGCACTCACTATAAATAGAGCTCCGTCTAAAGCTGTCGAAAAGACTCCATACGAATTATGGTTTGGAAAGCCTCCAAATGTGTCTTTTCTTAAGATTTGGGGATGTGAAGTTTACGTCAAACGATTAATTTCAGACAAACTTCATCCAAAATCTGACAAATGTATCCTTGTGGGCTATCCAAAGGAAACAAAGGGGTATTACTTCTACAATACATCTGAGAACAAAGTGTTTGTTGCTCGAGATGGTGTCTTTTTGGAGAAGGATCACATTTCCAAAATGACAAGTGGGAGAAAAGTAGACCTCGAAGAAATTCGAGTCGAACAACAAACTCTAGAGAATGCTCAAGATGACATTCAGGATGAAACTCAGAGATCTTTAGAAGAATCTGGTGAGAATCATGGTCAATCTAGAAATGTTACCCCGCGTAGATCGCAAAGATATAGATCTCAACCGGAAAGGTACTTAGGTATTTTGACGAACGAGAGCTATGACGTTCTATTACTTGAAAGTGATGAACCTGCGACTTACAAGCAAGCTATGACGAGCCCTAGCTCCAAGCAATGGCAAGAAGCCATGCAATCTGAATTAGACTCCATGTCTGAAAACCAAGTATGGGATTTGGTCGATTTGCCAGATGGCTACCAAGCCATTGGAAGCAAATGGGTTTTCAAACTGAAAAAGGACAAGGATGGGAAACTTGAAGTTTTCAAAGCTAGATTGGTTGCGAAAGGTTACAGGCAAGTCCACGGTGTGGATTACGATGAAACCTTTTCACCAGTTGCAATGCTAAAGTCTATTCGAATAATGTTAGCAATCGCTGCATATTACGATTACGAAATATGGCAGATGGATGTCAAAACTGCTTTCTTAAACGGCGTTTTAACAGAAACTGTGTTTATGACACAGCCTGAAGGTTTTGAGGATCCAAAGAATGCTAAAAAGGTATGCAAGCTAAAGAAGTCAATCTACGGATTGAAGCAGGCATCCAGGAGCTGGAATATACGTTTTGATGAAGCAGTCAGTGACTTTGGTTTCATCAAAAACGCGGACGAATCTTGTGTATACAAGAAGGTCAGTGGGAGCAAAATTGCTTTCCTAGTATTATATGTCGACGACATATTGCTTATCGGAAATGACATTCCTATGTTGAACTCTGTCAAGATTTGGCTTGGGAAATGTTTTTCGATGAAGGATCTAGGAGAAGCACAGTACATATTGGGCATCAAGATTTACAGAGATAGATCTAAAAGGATGATTGGACTTAGTCAAAGCACTTATATCAATAAGGTGCTTGATAGGTTCAAGATGGCGGACTCCAAGCGAGGCTACCTACCCATGTCTCATGGAATGACTCTAAGCAAGACTCAGTGCCCAAAAACACTTGATGAGCGTAGACGAATGAATGGGATTCCATATGCATCATTGATTGGTTCAATAATGTATGCTATGATATGTACACGCCCGGATGTTGCGTACGCACTCAGTGCTACGAGCAGATACCAGTCAGACCCAGGAGAGGCGCATTGGACTGCTGCCAAGAATATTCTGAAGTACCTGAAAAGGCACAAAGATGACTTCCTGGTCTATGGTGGAGATGATGAATTAATTGTTAAAGGCTATACGGACGCAAGTTTCCAAACCGACAAAGATGATTTCAGATCACAGTCTGGGTTTGTCTTCTGCCTCAACGGAGGAGCAGTAAGCTGGAAAAGTGCTAAGCAAAGCACCATTGCGGATTCTACAACTGAAGCGGAGTACATTGCTGCACATGAAGCAGCAAAGGAAGCTATATGGCTAAGGAAGTTCATAGGAGAACTTGGTGTAGTCCCCTCCATTAAAGGACCAATAGCCCTGTATTGTGATAATAACGGAGCTATTGCACAGGCAAAAGAGCCTAGACACCACCAGAGAGTCAAGCATGTACTTCGTAGATTTCACCTTCTACGAGAGTTCGTTGAAAGAAAAGAAGTCGAGATAAGCAAAATTGGAACTGATGACAACATATCAGATCCATTAACTAAACCTCTGCCGCAAGCGAAGCACAACTCGCACACTGCAGCTATGGGAATCAAGCATATTGGAGAATGGCTTTGATGTCTCTGTTTAATGTTTTAAAGTTTTAGAGTTTAAATCTTTGTAAAACATTATTGGTTAATCATTCACAATAAATGAAAGAAATTCATTTTTCCATTTAATTTGTGGTTTATTAAATGATGAGTCCCTTCAATTTGACGATATATTCAAGATAGACTGTCAGGACCAGTCCTGTGACTAAGAAATGTCTATCAAGTGAACTTGAATGTCAAAGGTTGAAAATGGTCCCTAATCGGAGTTTTCTATAAAATTGGACGCATAGAAAACGTTAGACGATTAGAGTGCAAGATGACTAGTAGTTCTGTTTCTTGAACTATGTGGACATGGCAATGTCATAATCATTTGCATAGATACTTACTTTGGGAAGACTAGTATCGGACAAGACCTATGAAACTTTACTGTAAGAGATGAAAGTCTGTCATAAGTAAATTTCATTAAATTATTAGACACTAAATCCTCAATACCTGAGTGATTTGAGATTACTTGTTTGAGAACTGGTTGCTTTGACGTTGACCAACCGTCGCACCGTAAAAGGAGGCTATAAAGGCAACGCTCAGGTAATCACCTATCAAACGAAGTCTAATCTCAAGATCGCAAGATTGGGATTGTCCTCCCATAAATCGGGATGAAATGCTTAAAAGTTGTACAAGGCCACTCGGAGAGCTAGAAACTGTGAAATGCATGGCCGTGCTCGGATGAATCATAGGCTATGATTATCTGTTTATTTGATCAGTTGAACTCTGAAACCGAGGAACACCTCTGGACATAATAAGGATGACAACTCTTACCTTATGTTCAAGAGCAAGCATCGAGCGACAAAGGAATTAGGAAATGCACACTTGTCCCTAAGGACAAGTGGGAGACTGAAGGAAATAATGCCCTTGGTCCAAGTATGCATTCTATGTTAAGTCTAATAAATGCGGTTCAGTATTAATTAACAAGTTAATAATTCAGTGAGATCAAGTGAGCTGAATGCCTAGCTAGAGGCCGCTTCAGTTCAAGTGGAATTAATGATATTAATCCACAGCTTACTCTTGACTGAACCCGTAGGGTCACACAAATAGTACGTAAACGGATCAAGTATTTAATGGCATTAAATACTCCATCTATGAATATTCGGAACCGACGGATCTTGGTTTCAGTGGGAGCTAAGATCGTCACATGCAAGAAATGAATACTCCGGAAACGATGATATTGCCGGAAACGGAAATATGGATCGTATCGGAAATATGAATATTATCCAAGTCGTAGATGTTGCCGGAAACGGAAACATGGTACGTATCGGAAAATATTGTTGGAAATGGAAATATTACCAGAATCGGAAATATTGCCGGAAACGGAAATATTGTCAGAATCGGAAATATTACCGGAATCGGAAAATAATTCCGGAAACGGAAATATTAAATATTTGTTCGAAACGGAAATTAATTCCGGAATCGGAAATATTGAATATTGTTCGTATCGGAAATAGATTCCGGAAATGGAAATTTAATCGGAAGCGTATCGTACGAATTAGCATCGGACGAGGCCTGCCGGACGAAGGCCCAGCACGAAGCCAGGCCGTCGCCCAGCAAGCACGCACGCCACAGCCCAGCGCGCACAAGGCCACGCATGCGTGGGCCGCGCTGCGTGGGCTGCTGCTCGCATGCGTGGGCAGCCCTTGTGGCTGCCGTGTGTGTGTGAGTTTGAGCTCATGCGAGATTCCTGAATCTGCAAGAGTCAGTGTATGATTAAATGTCTATTCCTATTGGATAAATTGATTAAGTAGAATTCATGTAGAATTCTAATTCCAATTAATTCGCATCCTACTAGGATTACGATTCCTTTTCCATAACTCTATAAATAAAGGCCTAGGGGTCATAATTTATACACAAGTTTTCAAAGTATTCAAAAGTGAGTTTTTGAGAGAAAATTCAAACACCCATCTTGCCCCAAAAGTGCCGAATTTTCTGAGTACCTTAAGGGCGATTCTAGTTGGTCAATCTTAAGGCGGATCCGGACGTGCTGTGGACTTTCTACGGAGGGACGACACTTGGAGTCCTAAAAGACTTGTTCTTGTTCGGTTCGGGCGCAGCTAGGGAAGGCACGCAACAAAGAGTATGCATCTAAACTATGCTAAATGATTATGTGTAAATAATATGTTTCCTGGGTTAATGGTTGTTTCCGCATGATCTATGTAATGTCATATGTATCATAACCTAACACAAGATGCCAAAATGAGCACACATCGAAAAATAATAAGGGCACGTACCCTTGCCAGAAGAAGCACTCACACTCCTAGGCACTTAGCCCATACTCAAAAGATCGCTTTGCCTCAATTGAATGGGGGCTAGCGCGAGCGTCCATGACCTCTAAAGTACTCGACTTGACCCTCCCTAAAGCAAAGTAACTCACTTAAAGACCTTCTTTCGCCACTAGACACAGTCATAATCGCCAACAAGTAGTAAAGGCAGTAAGCTTGCAATAAAGAGAATTGTTCTACGGCATCGCCCCATCGTTCCTTCGAACTCAGGGCACCCGTTCATGGTAATTCAAATGCTTGTGAATCCCCTTTGAAAAAAATCAGACATTGTCAATAGGACTTGGCACTTAACCAAGGCTCACCCTACTCAGACATATGACACGGGCAACTAAAATCGAAATCTGAAAGCATCATTAGTGAGAAGACATAATAGCAACTGGGGGCTAAAAATTGAAATGAAAGAGCTAGGGAAAGAACTAAGTATACCTTGACCTTTTGTGCAGACATACACCAAGTAAATCTAAGTCAATTTGAAAGAGGTTTATATTCCCGCAATTTTGGAAATGATGGCCCTAAAAGCCTAAAGCATGTGCCACACGGGCACAAGTAATATCTTGACGCCTGCACCCTGGCTTCCAGCAAATCCTTAGACAGCATTCCGAAAATCGTAACAGTATTTTGATTCACTCATATAATCCTGTACGAACCCTTCTATAAGTCAACTTACTTTGGACACCTCGGATTGTACACAGTAGGACTCGAACTTCAAATAATTTTCAAAGTCTTCTTCGAACATAATAAAGTGTCGTTGGTTTAAGCTAAGTATGCGTTTATCTCGATGTTGCAAGTGAGTCAAAAAGATTTCTAAATATGATTATGGGTAAAGAAAGGCACCTAGCTTTTGGTCAAGGCACACTTCAACATGTGACTACCTTGACCATGGCAATGTCGCACAATACAACATTTACAAGAGAAGTAGCAAATCATTACTCGAACGTACCTCGCACTAAACGAGTCTGGTTCAAACTATTCATGATCCATGTCACCATGAATGCATAAAAACTTATGCCAAGCATTATAGCACCAAGCCAATCCCGTAGCTACAATTGGGGGCTTGAGAAAAACACTCTAAAAATGCTCGAAATGACGATTTTATCGCAAATTCTCGACGCTAATGCTATACACACGTCATAGGGGCACAATCCTAAGGTTTGATCGTGTAAAACGAACCTTAGAATGGCTACAACCCCTCCCAAATTCTAAGCGCTACTTAGAATATATAAAGTCACCCCACTAACAAGGGTAACTGAAAATCGCGAGTCACCAAAACTCCGATCAAACTACTGCACATAACGCTCGCCCTACAAGCGCCCGTTACACAGTCTACGTCGTTCCAAAGCAAAAGCGAAAGAAAAATCAAGGATAAAAAAAAGAAAAAAGAAAGAAAGAAAGAAAGAAAGAAAGAAACATCTATGAATCCTCGCTTCGAACGAAGTAATAAGCCGTGCACACCCACGCAGAAGGTGCTACACTTGTTCGAGCACCTGAACGAGACGTGATGAAGTACTCCAATGCAAAAAATAATAATGATATCCCAACACCTGGAGGAATGTTCTAAGACACGCTGTTAGGCCACACAAGCCTACGTTGCACCTAAGTTCAACCATCCCACGGTACAAGTCTAAAAAAAAGAGTAAGGCATATTGCACTAATGCGGGCACGACCAAGACTATGAGGCAAAGACTACTTATCGCCCAAATTCAAAATGCAAGCCACACGACTTCTACATTAAGAATTAAAGGTAGCAAAATATTACCTACCACGGAAGGGATAACTCGCACCTACACGAGCGGGACCCCAAGGCATCGTTCTCGAAAGAACCTACAAAAATCGTACGCCAAAAGGAAGCATCCCAACATGCATACTTGGGGGCTCCAAGCTACGAAACGACCGTAGCAAAATAAAAAAATATATACGCGATCAAAGTCTTACGCCTCAAGGTATGTTCCTCGGGCCATATAGACTCGCCCAACTATTGCAATAACTGCACGCCTTAAGAGCGACAGTTCCTTTAAATAATCGTCCCAAAGCGACAAACACCGTAGTCCACCAATCAGCTACGGCTTCTCGAGAAATCATCGCGATTACTCAACTCATTGTGATTTCTAATAAAATTCTACGTTCCAAAAAAAAAAAGAAAAACAAAAGAGAAGAGAATACGTAGAATTTCCAAGTGAAATAAACGAACGAACAAGAGGCCAATTGTGTCATCAAAAGACCAGCCCAAACAATATTTTCAACGCCCCACTTGGGCGTGAATTATTTCTAACGCCCAGGCCTGGGCGCCGAAAATGAGCCCAGGCCCCAAAAAAGGCCCTGACTTCTGTAGGGTCCTGCCGTATCCATTCGACTCGAAAATTGTCGATTTCTTTACTGAAAGTCGCACCTCACGGCTTTGTTAAGAGTAGCACACCACTACAAAGATCTCTCGCACTTAAGAGCACGATTCCAAACACGATCAAGGACATTACCAAATGCGTATCCCGAAGGAACCTCTTTGACAAGAAATGACCGTCAAGCACGAGTGCTTGGGGGCTCGAAAGAAAATATATATTTCAAAAGAGAGTATGCAAAGTTAAAACAATATTCCCAGACTACGCTGTACGAAGTCTCGTGTTTGGATAATCTCAAAAGATAAAACCGGATTACGACCTCAAGACGAAGGTCGCCGTTGATACTTATACATAGTCCCCTAATCAAGGACCCAGGTAGTGGCAAAATTGAGCCGTAAAGACTAGCTCAAAACCATGAAAGATGATGACCACGAGACAATGGTCCGTCTAAGCACGTTGTCAACCCACATTCAGGTTGCAACTAAATCCGAGCATCCCTCGAAAGAATTCGCTCTTACAAGAATGAATAAAAAAGAAATTCTCAAAAGAAATCACAAGAACAAATGAAATAGGGACTTGCCCACCTCAATCGGGCAAGATCGCAGCACGTACCACGCGAGTCCTAAATCGAAAAGAAGAATTCAGGGTTCGCCCACCTTCAGCGGGCGGGGTCTGCGTCACTAACCGCGCAGGTCCTCAGTTTTCGAAAATGACAAGAAAACAAAATCTTCAAAAACAAAAACAGGCTCGCCATCTTCAGCCGGCGGGATCTACGTCACAAACCGCGTAGGTCCTTATTTTCAAAACATCAAAACAGATTCGTCCACTTCTATCTGACGGGGCGTCCACCCTCAGCGGACAGGCTCGCCCACCTTCAGCGGGCGGGGTCTGCGCCACTAACCGCGCAGGTCCTTAGTCGTTGCCGCGATAAATTTTCCCGGTTTATCCTTTTCCAAAAATCAAAGGATGGTTTCCCTTTTCCAAAAATCAAAGGATGGTTTTCCTTTTCCAAAAATCAAAGGATGGTTTCCCTTTTCCAAAAATCAAAGGATGGTTTCCCTTTTCCAAAAATCATAGGATTGGTTTTCCGCTTTTCCAAAAAAGAGCGATGTGCTGGATTTTCCTTCGTTTTACGTCCTATAAAAACAAGGGGGTTTTCTCGTTTAGCTAACCCTGAAAATGAGAATCTTTAAAACGTTTTACCTCGTGATTGGGCTTGGCCAGGCCTAGTTACACTTTATAGCTTTCATTTCGAAAACATCTTTAGATACTTCCAATGACAAAGTGAGGGAGTTTCTATACTATCAGTTAACAAATTCCAATGACACGTGAGGAATGTGTTAACACTTCAAGTGATGACCCTTAAGTCAAATGTTATCACTCGGGGGCTCGTGAGACCCTCGCAAAACAGGTCACCCACACCATGGCTTGTATGACGCACTCCGTCTAGTACTTTGACCATCGTCTCATCTCGAGACACAGTCAAAGTGGGGGCTAACTGTAGACACCTACTTTTGTCCCCATTCCCGAAAGGGAAGGTTCGATGATGAGAACATAAATCTCCACTTAGCAACGCATCTCCTATAAAATAACGAATCTCAATCACCCTTTCATTTCAGTCAAAACTGCTATTTATAGAAACCTGCTAAGAATAGTAACCGCAGTAAAAGGTAGTTGTTAAAAGTGGCAAAGTCATAAAAGATAGAAACCTGTCAGAATTAGGTGTTGCACTCCAACATAAATCCTAAAAGAAGATAGAATTTGCATTCCTTGTATAATTCGAAAATAAGAGTTACGTATTAATTAAATTCCTAACGAACCTAGAGTTCGTAATGGGCTCAGACGCATTCCGTCATAAGTTAATACGCACTAAAAGACTCGGATAAATCTCAAAAGCTCCGTGTTCTAAGAGTCCAAATCTGACAAAGAACTCGGCCCAGATCCCATTTTCAACGCATTTCGGCGCCCAGCCCTGGGCGCTGAAAATGCCTGGGGCCGTTTTATCTCCGGATTCTTTTTGGATTCGTATCTTAAAATCTATCTTTCCACACACCCTTTTCCTATAAATGTTCAGCCTAAAACCGACGTGAAAAGAAAGCCTTAAGCCTAAGCCTCACGCTGCGAAATTGATCTGGCGTTATGTCGCAATCGACCCAAAAGTCGAACAGAACGCATCCTTCCCCTTGTAGCTTGATGAATTAAGCCTAAATACTGGAACATTGCTTAGAAACCCGAGATTCGTTAAATAAAAGGAGAAATAGCAAAGCCAAGTGGTTAGTTTTCTGAGAACCACAACGCACCTCTCAAGGGCGCGTTAATGTGTCCCTCATATGATTTAATCGCTTTTATCACCCTTTTATAAAATTGTCAAACTATTAATTTGATTGATCTATCACGCCTAATAAGATAATACCTTGGAAAATTGAATTATCATGCTAGGTACCTTAAATCAATCTAAATAAGATAATCACGATCGATTTAGTGTTATGTGTTGCATATTGCTAAAATCAATTCAGAATAGTTTAATAGTTTAACACATGTCCCTTCAATTATTTATGCTGAGCTAGTAAGGATAACCTGCCTCTGGAGTATTACCGATGAGCACTCCTCTCGGTAGCTACAGTCCCCTGAACTCTCAATCTCTGCCCTGCGGGTGTACGTTGAGCGATCCCCACACCAGGGATCACAAGGGAACCTATGGCCGTCGTGGTCGAACATAATTGCACTCCCTTTATGTCACGATAATCGGGTTTTGTCAGTTTTTCTCATTGTCGTTAAAAACTGAATGGCGACTCCTATATTACTAGTCGATTGGGTGTAAACTCAAAGGAAATCCAATTACACTTGATCTGACGACGTCACGCCCACGAGGGACGAGGTCATGCATTAGCCTCGTGCTTTTTCGACCCCCTCACACCAGCGCTAGAATTTTCTAGCGCTTGTGTTTTACTTCACTTTTCCAGTCTTATCGGTTTTCACCCGAATCTCACTCACAGTTTCTATCCTTTGGAATACGAATAGGGATGAAACTCTTACCCTTTATCCAACGATAAATCGTAGTGCGATTTAAACACTCAGATATTTTATCTTATACAGTTGCCATTCTGGGCAGCGTTCAGGCATAGCAGTTACTATAAATAGTAGTTTATAAAAATAAAAATATAGTTTACGGGTTCATCGGTCAGTCATAAATCGTTCGTGGCATATTCAGAAAAGCTTAGTCAAGCGGTGTTTGGTTTCATCATCGAACTCACCGTGTCGGGCCTAGGGACAAATGTAGGCGTCTACAGTTAGCCCCCACTTTGATTGAGTCTGAGCAAGACGATAATCAAAGTATTGGTAGACAGAATGCGCTTGGGACCTAGCCTGGTGTGAGGGGTCAAAAAACACGACGAGGCGCCTCTAGAAAGAATATACGACCCGCACGACTTTTCCCCTCTGGATGTGGAAAGCATATTAAGTAAATAGGAACTAACTGTGGGCATTAGCCTCTTTTTACTACTCTATAGCAGTCGCCATTCAATTTTAGAAAACTGACAAAACCCGGTGATCGTGATATGCCTGAAGTGCAAAGATATTTGAATCACAACGACCATAGGTTCCCTTGTGATTCCTTATGTGGAGATCGCTCAACGTACATCCAGCGGAGTAGAGATTGAGAGTTCAGGGGACGTTTAAGCATTAGCCCACGCGGCGCGGTCCTTACTAGTTTAATTCTGACGATGATGGGACATGCGTTATGCTACATTACTACTCTTGATTGATTTTAATTCACAGATATTACGAAACAGATGTCAAAATGCTGATTTAGATTGATGTAAAGTGCTTAACAATAAACCACTTTGTCCAAGTATTATCTGATTTAGGTGTCAACAATGTAACAGATTAAAGTTAGTAGATTTACATGGTGAGGAAAGCAATAAAAATATAGCTTCAAGTTACATCAAAGCGTTGGCTTTACTGCGGTTCTCATGAACACCTACCACTTGACTTTGCTAGCTTTCCGCTTGGCTTTAGAACTTTTCGATGACTGACTAACTATGGGACAGGATTCTTCCAGATTTTCGAGTATTTTAGGCTTAGGGATTGTGTTTAGGTTTCAGCGGCACTTTGACAGTATTCAAGCTATCAGGCGGTCGTACGGGCAGGGTCTGCTTAACAATGAGTTAAATACAGCAGACACACGAATACGGGACAGAGAAAAGCTTCGGTCAATACTCAAGCTTAAGGGTTTAGGGTTAGGAATGTGTATTATTTTCCGGTTTTCAAAGGCCCTATTTATAGTAAAATAGGCCAGAATAAGATAAATTTTTGAAATGAGAATTTTCCAACTGAGATCTGTGTAGCGTGTTTTGGGCAAATTCTACTTAGAGACGAACTTGCCTTGATGATGGTGCTAACAATCGATCGAGCTAGATAATTTAGAGTAACGAGAGCAAGTTGTAATAGCATGGAATGATAGTATGGTTTATTGCTTAGAATTCGTATATACAAACTGACAAAGATAAGCCATTTTATAGGCCTTTGTAACAAGAACGTAACGTTTGTGCTTAATTGCACATAATTGTATAATAAATGCGTAATGAAAGCCGGCTCCATCAACGGTTTGTAACGGCTGTTATTGATCCCAACCGTTGAGGGTGAGCCTTAAAGGTGTTACCATGCGCCTTGCTGGCAGCCACATAGGCATTGCTTGCCACATCTGTCCACGTCACCAAGAGGGTATTTTTCCCCCTAACAATTGTCCCCAAACCCATTTTGAATTTATTCCGGGAAGTTCAAAAGGAGAAATGGATTTTCACGGAAGAAAGGGTGGAAACTGCCCCTTGATCCTCCCAACACTGACAGCGTTAGAGTAATGATGATTTGCTTTGGAAAGATCAACCGCTCAACTTCGCCAATAAATAGGCCCTTCCGTCCAACCACCCCTATTCACTTTTGCATTCTCTCTCTTCTCTTTTCTTTCTTCAATTCCTTCTATGTCGCAACGAATGGGGACGAAATCCACCCGCGCGAAGAACAAGAAGGTAGTGGTGTAGTGCGATCTGGTCCAGGGGCCAATTTTCAGTCTCACCCACATGCTGGACAAGAAGAATGCTCGGCCGGCCACTTGGGGGAAACAAGATGTGGCGGCACTCAAGGAAGAGTGTGGTTTTCCTCCGTCGGCGGTAATTCGGT